>NC_060121.1:601081907-601686574 GCF_021461395.2 Schistocerca americana
AATATATCTCCACACCGACTCGCTACTACCACATCTCAACAAGAACTGAGTACTGCCACATCTTGGACAAGCACTCTTCACTACGACATCTCAGCAAGCACTCACTGCTACGAGTTCTCAACAAGCACTGCACTCCGCTACTTCTCAATAATCACTGCCAGTGGAGGCGGCGAAACAAAACTCTCTGGCGCTGTGGCTCCGTGTAGCCACCTTTCATATGCCCTTCCTCCACGGGCTAGAATTTGATGGTATTATTGCCAGCATTGGTGGTGAAAATACCACCAAATTCGTCAAAAAAAAATACAGACAAAAATAAAAGATAATATTAATACGTAAATATCACATAATTAGATAAAATTTTGGCTTTGCACTGACCTTTCAATAACCTAATATATAAAATACAGTAGGCAATACAAATTCTTTCATACATGTGGCTTTACATAATAGTTTACACAATACACAAAAAATCAGTTTATACAAATGTTCACATAAAATACTTTTAATTATTCAAAAAAAAAAAAAAAAAACAAATAGTTGATAGTTCCAGCAGCAGCACCCAGCAATGGTCAACAGGTGCAAACACCAACAAGTGACATCATTTTAGTAAAAGCAGTTCCATCTGTGGCACCCAGTAATGTTGAACAGGTGCAGACAGCAAGACGCAACATCATTTCAGTAGAAGCAGTTCCATCTGTGCAACCCAGCAATGTTGAACAGGTACACACAGCAACAAGTCACATTTCTCAGCAGAAGTAGTTCCATTAGTGGCACCCAGCAATGTTGAACAGGTGCAGACCCCAACAAGTGACATCATTTCAGTAGAAGCAGTCCATCAGTGGCACCCAGTAATGTTGAGCAGGTGCAGACACCAACAAGTGACATTATCTCAGTAGAAGCAGTTCATCAGTGGCACCTAGCAATGTTGAACAGGTGCAGACAGCAACAAGTGACATCACTCAGCAGAAACAGTTCCATTAGTGGCACCCAGCATTGTTGAACAGGTGCAGACACCAACAAGTGACATCATTTCAGTAGAAGCAGTCCATCAGTGACACCCAGTAATGTTGAGCAGGTGCAGACACCAACAAGTGACTTCATTTCAGTAGAAGCAGTCCATCAGTTGCACCTAGCAATGATGAGCAGGTGCAGACACCAACAAGTGACATCATTTCAGTAGAAGCAGTTCCATCTGTGGCACCCAGCAATGTTGAACAGGTGCAGACAGCAACAAGTGACATTATTTCAGTAGAAGCAGTTCATCAGTGGCACCTAGCAATGTTGAACAGGTGCAGACAGCAACAAGTCACATTTCTTAGCAGAAGCAGTTCCATTAGTGGCACCCAGCAATGTTGAACAGGTGCAGACCCCAACAAGTGACATTATTTCAGTACAAGCAGTCCATCAGTGGCACCCAGCAATGTTGAGCAGGTGCAGACAGCAACAAGTAACATTATTTCAGTAGAAGCAGTTCCATCTGTGGCACCCAGCAATGTTAAACAGGTACACACAGCAACAAGTCACATTTCTCAGCAGAAGCAGTTCCATTAGTGGCACCCAGCAATGTTGAACAGGTACACACAGCAACAAGTCACATTTCTCAGCAGAAGCAGTTCCATTAGTGGCACCTAGCAATGATGAGCAGGTCCAGACAGCAGTCCATAATATTCACTATCACTAATCACACTGTTCATCAGAGTTTATAAGCAGAAATTAAACATGTCCTAGTGGCACCAATCATGTAGAAAAAGTACAAGTAACAGTCCATAATATTCACTATCCTAATCACACAGTTCATCAGCAGAAATTAATCATTTCTAAGTGGCACTCATTATGTTGAAAAAGTGCAGGTAACAGTCCATAATATTCACCATCACTAATCACACAGTTCATCAGCAGAAATTAAACATTTCTAAGTGTCACACATCAATGTTGAACAAGTGCAGGTAACAGTTCATAATATTCACCATCACTAATCAGACAGTTCAAGCATGAACAATAGTTTGAATGCACATACAAATGCTTTTACAAAATTATTCTCAATGCTCTTACACTAAACATACAAATTCTAATAAACACACAAATGATATCAGATAATTGTCATATTAACTATTACAAATACTCAAATATCAGTAAACTTACAATATTTATGGGTGTCAGTGCAAGCCACTACAAACGAATAAAATAATATTTAGGAGATAGGTGGGTAGGATTAGGAAAGGAAAAAACACAAAACACACTCACTCATCTTTCATCCACATTAAGTACTACTGTGTAATTGAATAGTGTTAACTGTGTAAATGCAATTCTGTCAAAATTTGATGTTCATCATGTGTATCAAGTAGTAGTGGCAGCAATGTATAACAGTCAATAACAGTTAAGTCAGCGTCATAGTCATCATGTCAAGACCAATGTTTGCCAAGCCAGATCAAAATGTACAGTTGCTGAACAACTGTCAGTGAGCCAAGATATGCAAATACTTCCTCTCTCCAAAAAAAAATATGTACTGCTTATTGATTTAACAAAGTGTGTGTAGACAATCTTCCTTCTACTTGAGTGTTCTAGTCTGCTATCTTCATCCTCCTTGTTCCATATAGACCAACAAAAAAAAAAATATGCACCTCACTTACATTACTTCTTATCCACCAAAACTCCAATAATCATCAGCATCACATAATCTCAATACTTCAATAATACCTCTTACGTCGATACATATAAATCTTATCATCAATATCATTTACCTTACCTCTTGTCCACAAAACCTCCAATAATCATCAACTTCATATAATCTCAATACCTCAATAATACCTCTTCAATACGTCGACATATATAAACCTTATCGCCAATATCATTTCACTTCCATAACAACTCTTTCCTCTAGTCAGTCTCCTCGAACAAGTACAGATAAAATCCTAATGCAAACCTCATCATCCCATACAATCCGAAGACACACTGTCAACACACAACCTCTGTGTAATCCATCTGAGCCCAATCTTCTACTCATTATGAATTATAAACAAAAGAAATGCATACATGACCTCTAACAGTCTTTAGTTCGAATAACTCTCAGTAATTAAGTACGATTACGGAGTGTGAATGATCGTAATATTTCACAGTGTGTACACCACTTCAAGAATTATGACAAACAGAAGCAAACATGTGGAGTATTTCTTGTGTCAAGTGTCACTTCCTATTTCAATTGCTCACGAAAAATGCAGTGTAATAACTGTCAATGGTCTAAACCTAGTTTTGGTATGTCATGTCGTTAGCTTCCTTCCTATTAGCATAAATTTATACAGCTTCCATAAAACCTCCAGCTCATGTGACTTCTATGAAGTTTCTTGTACTAATGTCGTTCGTCGAATTATAGCAGTTCATTTTCTTATCTTAAAAATATAAGGCACTGAGCGTAAGCAAAACATGCAATAGCGAGTAAATATACCAGTAGAGAACAGAATGTCAACAAGTGGATGCAGCACAATTCTTACAACGAGGCTCTGCCAAGCGAACAATCTATAATTAATACAATAGTGTGTCCTAAACTCTATGTTCATACACAGTATATCAGCATTTCTATATACCAAATTAAAGAGTAGTTATGACAACAAACAGAAATATATAAATATGCAATCCATACGCATAGCAGCAAACATATATCTTACGTAATAAACAGGTCATTAGCATCATATCAGCATAAGCAAATAAATGTTCATATGTCATCTTAATAAGTAAACATGAAGGCGCAAGCAGATAAATCACAAAGTGTAACTTACATACATATCAGCACAACTAATCAGGAGACAATTATAATTTAAATAAATAAGCACAGCAGACACATAATAAAAAAATATGACATCAGTGAAAAAGCATTGCAGCCAAGTGATGCACAATATATACAAATAACAACCCTGTTCATTAATAAAACATTGACAAAAATCAGCAAATGTACGCAAGCACGTCGCTTCACAAGTAAATTCATAGAACATGAAATTAGCACAAAGTATGAATCACGTAATTGCGAGCAGCAAATTACGTCTTAAGTACGTACCTAAGTGGAAATATGTTACCTGAAAAAATAAACTCAGTTAATAGTTACCTTTTTAGTTTATTAGTTTCTTCTTGGAAATTACATTCTTTCTGAAATTTTCTCGATAGCAAGTCCTCTTAACGTCGGAGACACACAGAATTTACCTGAAGTTCCTAAATATTTTATACAACCGTATCCTGAAAAATACTGAACGTTAATAACATAATTCATCAAGTCACTATAGCTTTATACTGAATTTAGTCGGAGAAATTAGACTGTGTATTTGTTTACGGCTGTCAGTGCATTCGCACTGAGCGCTCGATCAGCTGTAAGCGCGTGACGTAGGAAGCAATTGTTTGCGGTCAACGACTGCCTTGTGCGGCGCGCAGACTTGACTGTTGCTTTGAGTATGTGCCGCCGCCAAAACACAGCGCGGTATCCTTGTATTCTCTGCATGTTTGCGTACTGTTGGTTTCTCGAAAGTATGTCATTCCACAAAAATTTTAACGTTAGATATATGATGTATTCCTTTAGAGCGTCGTGATTTAAGAGTTTCTACTTCAACAGTGTTATCATGAATAATTCTGCGAATTCTATATGGACCGTTATAAGGCAGAAAAAATTTGCGACACAAGCCTTTTCCTTTGTGAGACAAACGATGAGACTTAATTAACACCTTTTGACCAACTGACAAGATTTTTAAACGACCAGGACGCTTAGCTGATTTCTTTCTTCTAGCAGCCACAGATTCAATATTTTGTAGAGCCAGGTTGACAACTTCAGAATGCCGCAGTTTCCGTGAAGGCGGAAAAGGAACGATTTCAGATATGCGATTTGTCGGTGCTTTGTTTTTTTTAATATCAGTGTAGGCGGTAAAGAAGTTGAGTCATTAGGAAGTTCATTCAGAATGTTTTGAAAAATATGAAGATACTGATCCCAAGTTCTGTGATTCTGATGACAATAAAGACGACACAATTTATTGATTTCCTTCATCCATCTCTCTGAAGCGTTAGATTGAGGGTGAAAAAGTGAAATGAAAATTGGTTTAATTTTACGACGCCGTAGAGTACGAAGCCAAATTTTAGAACGAAACTGTGATCCATTATCTGATATAACCTTATCAACATGACCAACTTCTTTAAGAAAATGGTTAATGAAAGCATTAGATACTGAACGAGCTGTTGCTTTGCGTAACGGTGTAAAACACACATATTTTGATGTCAACTCCACTGCTACGAAAATGTACGCAAAACCATTAGTAGAACGAACCACTGGACCGAACAAATCGACTGCAGCCATGTCCTTTAATTTCGCTGGAATGATAGGAAACAACGGTGCTCTGTGAGAAATTGTTGGCGGCTTAGCCTTTTGACATAATTTGCATTTGGCCAGAACAGATCGAATACGTTTTTCCATATTACTGAAGTAGCAATTTTCCCGTAATTTATGTGAGCATTTTCTGGGACCAAAGTGTGCATAACTGAAATGCGTATACCAAATCAGCTTATTAACCCACTCATCAGGAATACAAACTAACCAAACTGAGTTGTCGACCGATTTTCGTTTAAAAAGAATGTCATTGCGAACTAAATAATGCTGTCTAATCGCTACGCTTTCCTTTCTCCTCCACTTCTCCTTAATGTCCTTCCAGATTGGATCCTTATTTTGCTCCTTAGCGATGTCCTGGAGCGAAGACGAAATAAAGTTCTCAAACGCAACACCTTGAATATACATCAAACAATAATTGTTTTCCTTGCAGTCCTCTTCAGCACTTTGTTTCAAACCCATAGGTGCATGTGATAAAGCATCAGCAACAATATTTGAAGAACCCTGTATGTAAACAAGACTAGAATCAAATTCCTGTAGGTACAACGCCCATCGTGACAATCTGCCATGAGTTAATTTTGTCGACATAAGAAATTCCAGAGCTCGATGATCGGTGTAAACCTTAGTTTGTCTGCCATACAAAAATGTTCGAAATTTTGTGAAAGCCCAAACAACAGCCAAAGCTTCAAGTTCCGTAATCGAATAATTCTTTTCTGATTTAGAGAGAACACGACTTCCAAATGCAATAGTTTTCTGTACTACAACGCCGTTTTCTTCTATCTCTTGAAATAAATGTGCACCTAGGCCTTTGTATGATGAGTCAGTCGCCAAACAAAAATCTTTAGATAAATCCGGATGTGAAAGAAGTGGAGCAGCAACTAAAGCATCACGGAGTTGTTCAAATTCTGACTGAGCTTCCTCATCCCAACACCAATTAGAATTCTTTCCGGATAGTTCACATAAACGAGGTGTGGCCAAATCGTCCAATTTAACAAAGCGTCTAAGAAAATTACAGACACCAAGGAAACTACGAACCTCACGTTTTGTGGTAGGAACAGCATAATTATGAATAGCGTCTAATTTCTCTGGATCAGGAAGAATACCTTCTGTAGAAATAATGTGACCGAGAAATTTCACCTGAGAACGACCAAATTCGGATTTTTCCAAGCTCACTGTAATGCCAACTTTTGCAGAAATACGTAATAATGAATCCAAAATTTTGTTATGCTCACTCCAAGAACGTTTAGCAATAAGAATATCGTCAACATATGAAGTAATATTGTCACGAAGATAAACAGGTAAAATATCGTTTAAACTACGAATGAATGCTGCTGAAGGTACAGTAAGTCCAAATGGTAATTTCCGAAATCACTTTTAGGTAAAATAGTCATATCCGGTTATTCTTTAACGATTCTCTAGATAGATTGATAGTAGAAGAGTTGTTTTGACAGATGCAAAGAATAGTAAAAGAGTAGGCAGCGGTGCAGAAAACTAAAAGGGAAATAGCACCACTACAGCTCGGTGCCCTATGCACGCTACGGCACATATTCACTTAGTGTAGTGAATCCCCTGAGGGCATTAATAGCCGCACATAATTTCCAGTTTGTGACTTAGTGGCCAATTTGGTGGAAGTGCGTACATAAATTGATCTAACCATGCACATGGATGTATGTCATTCTTAGAATTGCGGAAGATCTTAAATTTCCGAACAGTCAAAAAGTGTTTATAGTCAAAGTTTTCGCCTCGTGGCGACAAAGACCTACCGCGTCTGTCCCAGTCACAATGACGATTATTGTTAAATTCTCGCGCCTGGCGCTCTCTTGTTGTATCCCGTAAATGAAACAAATTACTTTCTTCAAACCCCTCTGCTACCTGTGATCCTAAATCTCTTTTGCTGTCTTTTCCTACGATTTCGGTTTCAATTAGTTTGACTTGCTTTTGTAATGCCTCAAATTCCCTTTTCACGCGTTCATTAAATTTTCCCTGATTTTCAACATGCTTATGTATGTTCTGGTACTCTTCGGTTTCTGCAAATGGTAATGGAGCTGTATCATCCGAATCTCTGTCCCCATGTAAACTAAGACTTGTCAATTTATCTGAAATCTCCTCAACTCTTTCCGATAAATCACCTATTTGTTCTTTCTGTTTATTTACGTCTTCCGTAAGTGTCGCGACTCGGGTTTCAGTATCAACAGATTTGGTAGTTAACTGTTCATATTGTTGTGTTAGGTTATTTATTCTGTCATTTGGTACGGATTCCTCGATTCTCTCAAATATTTCTTCCTTATCGTGTGCACGTTGTAAATTTAGCTCTGAAAATTTCTGTACTATCACGCGATCTCTTTCTTCCTGTTCTCTATCCTGTTCCTTTTGTCTAATCTCTACTGCAATTAATCTATTATTGTGAGCATTCAAAATCGATTGTACTTCTTCTCTGATTTCTTTCTTTAATTCATCTTTCATATTTTTGAAACATGTCCCTATTCGTGAGTCTAACCGTGTTTCCATTGTCCCCATCTGTGTTTTTAATTCAGATCTAAACTGTGTTTCCATTGTTCCCATATCAGTTTTTAATTCAGATCCCAAAGTTACCATCTCAGTTTTAATTGTTCCTATTTGTGATCCCAGTGAGTCTAACCGTGTTTCCATTGTTCCCATCTGTGTTTTAATTGTCCCTATCTCTGTTTTTAATTCAGATCCCAAATTTAATATTACACCCACCAACTGCTCCATATTAACTGTTTCAAAATTCTTTTCACCCCTAACATTTCCCGCGAAACCAGTTTCCTTCGTCATAGCTGTAAAGCTATCTGAGTTCGATACTATTCCAGAATCTTCTATCGTTAATCTCGTATTCTGTGAATTTTCTGATTGAGAAAAATTTTGAAATGGTTCCGGACTATTTTCCCGACTTATTAAATTGTTTTCCACTTCATTATTCATCATACTGTTCCCCTGTGTTGGCGAGTTCGCCATGTCAACAATTTCGTCATTCTGACTATCCATCATTTTTGCCTTTTTCATCGATCGCGTAATCATATACAAAACATACAAAACTCGCCACTGTGCGAAAATTACACACAATGCCTCCTTATCTCCAACAATACCATTCACACGAAATGTTTCCCTCAAACACGATTAACGAACAATTGAAATAATTACACTAAATTGTCAAACCCGTAGACAAGACAACAAATTTAAATTTTGAAAAATACCATTAGAAGAATGCCAATTACCAAATCTACACATGCAATATAAACTACAAATTACTACAACAATACTACTGTTTACTATTTTTACAATCAGAAGAATTCCAAGGGACGATCCTGGCAGGGTCGCCACGTGCATGGGGGCTTAATTAAAATAAATGAAAATAATTTTTTATTTTTCGTAGCTGTATGTCCGATTACGCAGTCTCTTAAACGGTTGGCCCTGACTAGTTTTTGTACGCAATCTGACTGCATAGAACAACAACAAAGAATAAAATGAAAACTTCCGTTAATACAATTAATTAATTAAGTCCGCAGCAACTATAAAACCTACGAAGCCAACAAAGCACAAGTGTAGCTGTTCTGTGTGTGGAAGTGTGATTCAACGTACACATCTGGCACGGTTCTTCAATAAGACAGGAAATTTTAAATATCATTTATACTGAAGTAATTAAAAAATAGAAATACTATAATTGCGTAAAGAAAGCAGAATTACACTCTAATACAAGAACACAAGCCAGATGCTTTGTTGACTGAACCTGTAATGACGCATTGTTTAAGACATTGAGATAATAAAAAGAAAAGGAAATTTTTTTTATCTTTTACCTTCATATATTGACGAAAAGCACTCTAATCATTACAATATATCTCCACACCGACTCGCTACTACCACATCTCAACAAGAACTGAGTACTGCCACATCTTGGACAAGCACTCTTCACTACGACATCTCAGCAAGCACTCACTGCTACGAGTTCTCAACAAGCACTGCACTCCGCTACTTCTCAATAATCACTGCCAGTGGAGGCGGCGAAACAAAACTCTCTGGCGCTGTGGCTCAGTGTAGCCACCTTTCAACACTTAAAAATAAACGATTAGCACAGAACTTGAGAACAAAGCGATTTACGTACAGCAAGCAAGTAAGCGACCATGAAAAAGGTAGGATGAAACATACAAATAGAAAAATGCGTGTGACTGCGACATAAACTATAAAATAACATATCGTACAAGGTATAGCGAGAGGAGCAGTTGTGCACTTACAGAACTACACATCCTTAAAGGCAACAGTAGAAGCAGCGAGCTTAATGTCCAGGGAGAATATATACCCACAAATTTGCTATTACAGAACTGACTTATGTTAGTTGCTATTAATTACATACCACCTTACAAGAAGAGCAAAATAAAACTGTAAACATGGATAGTACAACACGTAGGAGATAAGCCAACTAAAGACGAAAACAAACCGATACGCACACAACGTAATTACATAACGTTTAAGAAAATGATTGAGGTAAGTGTTGCGTGTTTAAAAAGGAATACGGAGAAATAAACTATATTTCACTGCTGGTTAATGCTTGGAAGTAGAGAGAGTTTGAAAGATTTTAGATGCAACTCGAGGTATTAACTAGTTAATCTACGTTTACGGTGTCGTATCATCCATGGAGTGAAACAAGGAAGAGAATGAAAGTGTATTAGAGTAAGATCAGTTTATTTATATTTGTGGGAAGAAATAAGTAGGGCGGGGCATCAGCATGAGAACCCCAGAGGTAATATATGTGTATAAATGGACATTTATGCTGAAGATTTTTAATGCATAATTATATGGGTATAGGGCGATGAATATGAAGATGAATGTTACATGGGTACCTAGGAAAAGGCCACTACATCGACGTAAGAAAGAATAGATTATATAGTGCTAAGTCTTAGAATGAATGTATGTATGAGTGCGGAAAGCGAAGTATGATAAACATGTATGGCAAATAATTGTGAAAACAAACATCTTGAAGAAGCAGTGAAGAATAAAGAAGAGACAGTGAAGTCAGTAGTGCAAAGGTACACCACAGCACAGTAATTTGCCACACATACATCAGAATGAAAAACAGCTTGATATGAAAACTATCTCCTTAGCGACTGTTACGGCTTGAGCAATTGTAAGGTGAATATAAATGAAAATATGATATACAATTCGTACGATGAATGAACACAAAATGCAGTGAAACAATTTTTTTTACACTGGGTTCTTGACACACGCAGAAGCGAAAGCAGCATTTCAGCATAAACACTCTATAGCGGGAATAAATTATGAGTGGAATTGCACATGACAGAAATACAGTAAAATTACCGGTCACACGTGACGAAGGTAAACCTGTATATGTCTTCGCACCAATAAGGCAGATATGCAGCTCGAAATGTGTGTACATGAATGTGAAATATTACAACGAAAGATTCCTTCTAATTTACATATTAGTGTGTAAAATGGTGCCTGTCATGAAGCCCGTATATGAAATGTGAATGTGAATTGTACATTTATTTGTTAATTTTATTATTTTCAGTGTCTATGTCTATGTAAAATTTGTGTGCTGTTTTCTATGTGTAGTTGTGAAGGTAAAAATGCCCTGGAAGTCGGTACTGCAAAACAAGAAAGGAAAATGTAAATATTCAGAATAGATGAAAGATCCATTTTAATTTATATGTTAGTGTGTAAGATGCTGCATGTCATTGAGTCCATATATGAAATTTGAATGTGAATTGTACATTTATTTGCGAAATTCACAGTTGTCTATGTCTATGTGGAATGTATGCACTATTGTCAATTTTATGTGAAATTTTCTTCTTTAAGGAGAACCATTTACGTACGTATGTGAAGTGCAACGCGACTGACGAGTAAAGTACTCGCACGTGCGAAGTGATACAAAAATAGTAAGGCCTGATGATAGTGAAAATAACAGCTGAGCCGTGATAAGAGTAAACGCTTGAAAAGGAACTAAAAAATGTTGTAATTTAACATCAAAGATACAAGAAGAAAATTTGTTCGACTGTCATACCAGAGGAATACTCTAAAAAACTTTTTTATCATTGAGAGACAAAGGACTAATTTCGAGATTCTTTTATTACTTCGAGTATTAACTACCTTCTTTGTTCTGATGTGCTGGCGTAAAGACGTACTGTATAGTTTCATGTCTATGTGTGTGTTAAATGAAGGTGTTAAATGATGAAAAATGTGTTATCATTTCTGTCAAGATCAAGCCTAAATCCCATACCAATGGTGTACAAATTATTCTGTTAATTCGAGAAGGCGAATTTTAGATGGAGGCGACAATCTTTACGACGGCGCTGCTCAACAATAGAGGTACGTGATTGTGCTCACTACTTTCCTTTGGTGGCCGCTAAGATTAATTTCGATGTGTTTTTGCCGAGACATTCAGAACCTGCAATCTTCCTTTTCGTGTAAAAATAGGAGTCCGATTGAAAAAGAAATATTCTTAAATTTAAATAATTGCAATTCTTTTACCCAGGCCACGGGGAATGATAACGTGCCTCTACCCTGATTGTACGTTTGCAATCTCCGAGTGTGTTACGACGTAATTATTTTACACAACAAATTTAAGATAGATCTTTCTCATCAGATCGCAACCACTCGTACGCGAATGTAAGTACCCTCTGAATGTGCGCATTGTTCTAAAGCTTTCTTGTTAATATTCTGTGGATTGCATCTTCGCAATTAATTTTTGTTTATGCCTCAAATCGCACTTCACGCGAAGTATTTATTACTTAAGTTTCAGGCTCCATTTAATGTCAAAAAATTCTGAAGTACGGCTGACTAAGCAAACCGCTACAATAATTTCATATCTCTACAACTACAATAACAAAAAAACAATAACAAAAACAATAACACAAAACAACAAAAACATAACAGTGAGGTTACGTTACACGCTACAGCCTAGAGAATTGAATGAAGTGAATGTGATGCGTGTGCGATGGATAAAGAGGAGAAGTTCCGTATAACCACTGACTATGTGTGCGGTCCGCCGAACTACAATTTACAACAGAAGACAATGCCGAATCGTGCAATGCGGGCCTTGCCTTCAATTTCATTGGCAGAAAACTTCGTCCAGGTGCGAGATGAAGTATTGGTGTTCTTCGGGTTGAGCGTTGGAGCTGAATCTGTCATATCGTCTCCGGACTGGAGGGCGTACACAACACCGACTTCATAAGCCTGGAGCGACATTACAACGGATTGGCGGTCGGCGCTACTGCTCACGTGGCACTTGCGTCACTGCGACGGGCGCGTTAAACAATGAGCTGCTGCTGGCGATAAGTACAGCGGACAATGAGGTAGAGTGTGCCGAAAGGACGCCTTCTCAGTATTGCCAATAAACCGAAAGCAAATGAGAAAAAGTGGTTTTAAAACAGGGTGGAAGGAAAGTTTCAGAAATTTAAATTTTTTCCCCTGTTCGCACCTCACAGCTAAACAATTTTAAGGATAAATAACAAACTAAGACGATAGCACAACATGGACGCGCAATTATGTAATATAAATATATGTGAATGTATTTACGAGGGTCACTCAAAAAGAAATGCACATTATTTTTTAAAAAGATCCATCTTTTATTCTACATGTTTGAAAGTTTTACAGTGTTTAGATACATACTTTAGAAACAATATTTTCATTTCTCCACATAATTTACATCCCCCTCAACTGTCTCACGCCATTTTGGAACCAGCGCCTGTATACCCGCAAGGTAAAATTCTGGACCAACCTTTTGGAGCCACTGTTTGGCAGCGTGCACAAGGGAGTTATTATCTTCAAACCTTGTTCAACGAAAAGAGTCTTTCAGTATCCTTACTTTTCAGTTCGTGCACTGCGATGCGTCTGTCAGCAGTCAGCAATTCGTTAACTCTTTGCACATTGTCTGGAGTGTGTGCAGTACGAGGCCTGCCGCTGCGAGGACAATATTGCCGTGCCCGCTCTCATCACGTAACCTGCTTGCCCACCGACTAACTGTACTGCGATCGACAGCAACATCTCCATCCACCTTTTTCAACCTCTTGTGGATGTTTCCCACTGTCTCGTTTTCACAGCATAGGAATTCTATGACAGTACGTTGCTTCTGACGAACGTCAAGTGTAGCAGCCATCTTGAAGACATGCTGTGACGACGTCACTCACGGGAATGGAAACTGTATTTTTTTAAAAATAGTGTGCATTTCTTTTGGAGTGACCCTCCTATGGGCATGAATTTGCAATGGACGAAGAAATGAAGCTTTGTAAATATAAGGGTATTAAAACTCCATTGACTTGCACCAAGTGACTAAACCATAAGCCCCAATGTAAGTAAGGCTACTGTATACTGTGTCCCCCTGCCGCCGTTGGATAAGCAGCTGAGCAGCAAGTCGTATACTCCTAGCTCACTCATTTGTTACATAGTTTAATTCTTAATTTCTTTGCGTGTTTTTGGTTCTTGCATTGTTTAATTCATAAATTTCGGGCGTATTATAGTATTTGAGAGTGTAGCATCGTGTTTTAGTACCTGAATAGTGTAATTTCGCTTAGTCTCCTTCCGCCGCCGAGCAGTGTCAGCAGTCCGCAAGTAGCAGCATTACTGCATTTACTAGGCAATCTTGTATTTTAATAACCGTTTAAATTTTGTCGATTTGTTTGCGCTCTCTGTAGATTAGTTCAGACGTTCTTAGCAAAACAGTTTTTAGCATGGATAGGGACTGCAACTGCTGTGTTCGGATGCAGGCTGAGTTGGCATCCCTTCGCTCCCAGCTTCAGGCAGTGTTGGCTTCGGTCACACAGCTTGAGGCTGTTGCCAATGGGCATCACTGTGGGGGTCGGGATGGGGGTTTGTCGGGGACGGCCAGCTCGTCCCACGCATCCCCTGATCGGACTACGACTGTGGTTGCCCGGGATACTGCCCGCATTGAGGCTGATCCCTCACCTGTGGTAGAGTGGGAGGTCGTTTCAAGGTGTGGCAGGGGGCGAAAGACATTCCGGAGGGCTGAATGGAAAGCCTCTCCAGTTTGTCTGACGAACCGGTTTCAGGCTCTGTCTCAGGCTGATACTGATCTTCGGCCTGACATGGCTGCTTGTCCTGTTCCAGAGGTTGCCCCTCAGTCTGCAAGATCCGGGCAGTCGCAGAGGGTGGGCTTACTGGTAGTTGGGAGCTCCAACGTCAGGCGCGTAATGGGGCCCCTTAGGGAAATGGCAGCAAGAGAGGGGAAGAAAACCAATGTGCACTCCGTGTGCATACCGGAGGGAGTCATTCCAGATGTGGAAAGGGTCCTTCCGGATGCCATGAAGGGTACAGGGTGCACCCATCTGCAGGTGGTCGCTCATGTCGGCACCAATGATGTGTGTCGCTATGGATCGGAGGAAATCCTCTCTGGCTTCCGGCGGCTATCTGATTTGGTGAAGACTGCCAGTCTCGCTAGCGGGATGAAAGCAGAGCTCACCATCTGCAGCATCGTCGACAGGACTGACTGCGGACCTTTGGTACAGAGCCGAGTGGAGGGTCTGAATCAGAGGCTGAGACGGTTCTGCGACCGTGTGGGCTGCAAATTCCTCGACTTGCGCCATAGGGTGGTGGGGTTTCGGGTTCCGCTGGATAGGTCAGGAGTCCACTACACGCAACAAGCGGCTACACGGGTAGCAGGGGTTGTGTGGCGTGGGCTGGGCGGTTTTTTAGGTTAGATGGCCTTGGGCAAGTACAGAAAGGGCAACAGCCTCAACGGGTGCGGGGCAAAGTCAGGACATGCGGGGACCGAGCAGCAATCGGTATTGTAATTGTCAACTGTCGAAGCTGCGTTGGTAAAGTACCGGAACTTGAAGCGCTGATAGAAAGCACCGAAGCTGAAATCGTTATAGGTACAGAAAGCTGGCTTAAGCCAGAGATAAATTCTGCCGAAATTTTTACAAAGGTACAGACGGTGTTTAGAAAGGATAGATTGCATGCAACCGGTGGTGGAGTGTTCATCGCTGTTAGTAGTAGTTTATCCTGTAGTGAAGTAGAAGTGGATAGTTCCTGTGAATTATTATGGGTGGAGGTTACACTAAACAACCGAACTAGGTTAATAATTGGCTCCTTTTACCGACCTCCCGACTCAGCAGCATTAGTGGCAGAACAACTGAGAGAAAATTTGGAATACATTTCACATAAATTTTCTCAGCATGTTATAGTCTTAGGTGGAGATTTCAATTTACCAGATATAGACTGGGACACTCAGATGTTTAGGACGGGTGGTAGGGACAGAGCATCGAGTGACATTATACTGAGTGCACTATCCGAAAATTACCTCGAACAATTAAACAGAGAACCGACTCGTGGAGATAACATATTGGACCTACTGATAACAAACAGACCCGAACTTTTCGAATCTGTATGTACAGAACAGGGAATCAGTGATCATAAGGCCGTTGCAGCATCCCTGAATATGGAAGTTAATAGGAATATAAAAAAAGGGAGGAAGGTTTATCTGTTAAGCAAGAGTAATAGAAGGCAGATTTCAGACTACCTAACAGATCAAAACGAAAATTTCTGTTCCGACACTGACAATGTTGAGTGTTTATGGAAAAAGTTCAAGGCAATCGTAAAATGCGTTTTAGACAGGTACGTGCCGAGTAAAACTGTGAGGGACGGGAAAAACCCACCGTGGTACAACAACAAAGTTAGGAAACTACTGCGAAAGCAAAGAGAGCTCCACTCCAAGTTAAAACGCAGCCAAAACCTCTCAGACAAAGAGAAGCTAAACGATGTCAAAGTTAGCGTAAGGAGGGCTATGCGTGAAGCGTTCATTGAATTCGAAAGTAAAATTCTATGTACCGACTTGACAGAAAATCCTAGGAAGTTCTGGTCTTACGTTAAATCAGTAAGTGGCTCGAAACAGCATATCCAGACACTACGGGATGATGATGGCATTGAAACAGAGGATGACACGCGTAAAGCTGAAATACTAAACACCTTTTTCCAAAGCTGTTTCACAGAGGAAGACCGCACTGCAGTTCCTTCTCTAAATCCTCGCACAAACGAAAAAATGGCTGACACCGAAATAAGTGTCCAAGGAATAGAAAAGCAACTGGAATCACTCAATAGAGGAAAGTCCACTGGACCTGACGGGATACCAATTCGATTCTACACAGAGTACGCGAAAGAACTTGCCCCCCTTCTAACAGCCGTGTACCGCAAGTCTCTAGAGGAACGGAGGGTTCCAAATGATTGGAAAAGAGCACAGATAGTCCCAGTCTTCAAGAAGGGTCGTCGAGTAGATGCACAAAACTATAGACCTATATCTCTTACGTCGATCTCTTGTAGAATTTTAGAACATGTTTTTTGCTCGCGTATCATGTCATTTCTGGAAACCCAGAATCTACTATGTAGGAATCAACATGGATTCCGGAAACAGCGATCGTGTGAGACCCAACTCGCCTTATTTGTTCATGAGACCCAGAAAATATTAGATACAGGCTCCCAGGTAGATGCCATTTTTCTTGACTTCCGGAAGGCGTTCGATACAGTTCCGCACTGTCGCCTGATAAGCAAAGTAAGAGCCTACGGAATATCAGACCAGCTGTGTGGCTGGATTGAGGAGTTTTTGGCAAACAGAACACAGCATGTTGTTATCAATGGAGAGACGTCTACAGACGTTAAAGTAACCTCTGGCGTGCCACAGGGGAGTGTTATGGGACCATTGCTTTTCACAATATATATAAATGACTTAGTAGATAGTGTCGGAAGTCCCATGCGGCTTTTCGCGGATGATGCTGTAGTATACAGAGAAGTTGCTGCATTAGAAAATTGTAGCGAAATACAGGAAGATCTGCAGCGGATAGGCACTTGGTGCAGGGAGTGGCAACTGACCCTTAACATAGACAAATGTAATGTATTGCGAATACATAGAAAGAAGGATCCTTTATTGTATGATTATATGATAGCGGAACAAACACTGGTAGCAGTTACTTCTGTAAAATATCTGGGAGTATGCGTACGGAACGATTTGAAGTGGAATGATCATATAAAACTAATTGTTGGTAAGGCGGGTACCAGGTTGAGATTCATTGGGAGAGTGCTTAGAAAATGTAGTCCATCAACAAAGGAGGTGGCTTACAAAACACTCGTTCGACCTATACTTGAGTATTGCTCATCAGTGTGGGATCCGTACCAGGTCGGGTTGACGGAGGAGATAGAGAAGATCCAAAGAAGAGCGGCGCGTTTCGTCACTGGGTTATTTGGTAACCGTGATAGCGTTACGGAGATGTTTAATAAACTCAAGTGGCAGACTCTGCAAGAGAGGCGCTCTGCATCGCGGTGTAGCTTGCTCGCCAGGTTTCGAGAGGGTGCGTTTCTGGATGAGGTATCGAATATATTGCTTCCCCCTACTTTACTTCCCGAGGAGATCACGAATGTAAAATTAGAGAGATTAGAGCGCGCACGGAGGCTTTCAGACAGTCGTTCTTCCCGCGAACCATACGCGACTGGAACAGGAAAGGGAGGTAATGACAGTGGCACGTAAAGTGCCCTCCGCCACACACCGTTGGGTGGCTTGCGGAGTATCAATGTAGATGTAGATGTAGATTTCCGACAGTATACAGTGGGTACCAAGATAGGGTCGTTCACACCACAGAGAGCTGGCCAAGCTTCCTGCCAGTCTCAACATCAAACTCTTAAGAGAAGGTGTTCGATCACGTTGTCGACCACCCAGCAAAAAGCACCCATCAACTGGCCCGTGATTAGCACACTTCGTAGGATATCCTGTGAAGAGTACTGGTGGAATAGGTACCATACGCCTAGCGTGAGTAACGTGTCCGAGCACTGGATCCACGTATTTTGAGACCCGCTTTTACTTCTGTCAATGTATTATCTACGGCTGTGCAGTAGTGCCGAACATCGTATAGTTTGTATTGTTCACAGACGAGGCTTCATTCACCCGTCATGGCGTTTTCAAAAACCACAACAGCCATGTCTGGAGTGAGGACAATCTGCACGCCACCCACATCGGTGGCCACAAGGAACTCTGTCAACGTAAGGCAGGGCATTGTCGAAGATCACCTAAAAGGACCTTATTTGCTGCCTCCCCGTCTGAATGGACCACGTTACCTGTTGTTCCTGTGAGATGTGCTGCCAACGACGAAGCACCAGCGCACTTCGATGTTAGTGCCGCTGACCGCCTGAACAACACGTATCCTCATCGTTGGATTGGAAGGGAAGGTCCTGCGCGATCGCCGGAACTCACATCTCTGGAGTTTTTCCTGTGGGGTTTTGACAAGACGTTGCTGTACGAAAACCCGTAGAAAGGGATGAAGACCTACTTGCTAGAGTGCAAGCTACCTGTCTCCCAGTAGAACCGACACCATGCTTCTTTGAGAGAGTACAGCAGAGTTTCGTGCGCCGTTGCCATGCAAGCATTGAGACTGGTGGTCGTCACTTTCAGCAATTTCTGTGGGCTAAGTGTTGTTATACGGTGACGCTGTGTACGTCTGTAACACAAAAAATACGCATTGCCGTCCATTGGTTCCCTATCTCAATATAATCGGTTGTGGACCCGCTACCACCTGGTTCAATTTGACCCAAAAAGTTAGAAACACACTGTATACATATGGTTTTAATGTTTTATTTAACAGCTACATAACTGAAGATGGGCACACAGTGACTGAAATCTGGATAAGCGGCAAATATTATTTGCGTCTGACTCCTGGCCCCTTAGTACTTGATGTTAATGAAAATTTTTTTACTCCCATAATCCTTATCAAACGATATTCAGAACAGACATTGAAGACATGGCGTGGAGGGCAACGAGTGTATGAATAATAAGTGTGCATAAATCCAACAGTTCATCAGACGGTTTCCATTGCAATATTGTCTTCATTCAAACAGTACCCCACGATAGACGTTTGTAAGCGTCCCGAATGTAATAAGAAGTATCATTTCAACAGCAATAAACCTAGTTTGTAGAATTACGGGAAGCTCTACGTTCTCTGATTGAACATTTGGGAAGAATTTTTCCACAAAACCCACAGCCGAACTTCAGTTACATTCGCCTGCGGGGAGAACGCATTCAGCGAGCAATGTTGTGGTCAGCTACCGCTAAACACAGCAAAAACTCCCTCACGACATTTCGCCGAAATAAACAACGGCGTTGCCAATACCAAGATCAACCTACACCGTAGCGTTGCCTGCGACATCTTTCTCTTCCCAGACGGAAAAATTATTTATGCAGTTACCCGTGTCACTGTAAGAGCAGCAATCTGTTTATTACGTGATCCGGGTTGTCACAGAAAAACGAGCAGAAGTTGTAACACACACACTCACACACACACACACACACACACACACACAAACAAACAAGTGGTAATGTCACGTTAATCCTTTTCTCTTCTCTACCTTATCTTCCCCGAAACTGTGGGCTAAAAATCTCAATTTTCTCCTCTTCCGCTGCCTGAATAAAAAAATGTTATGAAAATTTACTGAGCATTGTACAGTGTTTTAGACAATGAATACTGTAAGTTATGTCAGTTAAATGTGGGTAAGATACTTCTTACTGACTGTTTCACCTGTTACACGAAAGCCAATAATGGAAAATATACAATTTCTGTATTGCGTGTGCCGTGACGTTAAGAAATTCTTCCGCATTGAGACTTCAACACATCCATGTCACATGGCACAAATGATGAAACTAGCATCAAGCATTTCATCTAAACAGTAACTGATATGTCAGTGTACCATGGTACACACTTGCATGCGCCATAGCTCATGAACGCTACCGGCCACTGCAACTCATACCTCCCCCACAATGCAAACATCACCATGACGCTCAGAACATCGTCCTGTGGCGACCTGGCACGGATTCTTGTCCTGTCGCGTGCTGGTACAGATTCTATCGTAAGCTTGGTTGAAGGTGCGTCATGCGTAACGCAGTAAGAACGTTGGCAAAATAATTTTTATCATAGACTGCCACTAAGTCACCTTAGCCTGCTTAGCGTAGGTGTTTTTTTTTCGATGGAAAGAAGAAACTGTGTTTCACAAGATTTGGAGAGGTGTCTTACAGTGGTTGTATATCTTTGCGGATGAGTACACCCTCTCACACTATACGCTACACCCTGCCAGCATCTCCCAGTTTCTGAGTTCGGCTTTGCTATCAGAGACAAACGCTTTGCTTGCAACTCGTTCTGACAATACACAATCAAATACCTTAACCACAATTTGGGGAAAAGTTCAAGACAGCCTTATATTCTGACAGACACAAAATACCAACTATTGGTTCAAATGGCTCTGAGCACTATGGAACTTAACTACTGATGTCATCAGTCCCCTAGAACTTAGAACTACTTAAACCTAACTAACCTAAGGACATCACACACATCCATGCCCGAGGCAGGATTCGAACCTGCGACCGTAGCAGTCGCGCAGTTCCGGACTGCGCGCCTAGAACCGCTAGACCACCGCGGCCGGCATCAACTATTACTCGTTGTTACTATGTGTAGTCAGATACCACGTCAGGATCTCGGGTGCCCAGTTACAGTAATTCTGATGAGGAGTTAATGAGATTACTAGCTTGTCAATGTGCACATCTCTCAATCGTCGCATAACAGATCACGTACCCAACATCTCATCACAAAAACAAAACAATACCTCAATTACAAAAAAAAAAGGTTCAAATGGCTCTGAAAATTATGGGACTTAACATCTGAGGTCATCAGTGCCCTAGACCCAGAACTACTTAAACCTAACTAAACTAAGGACATCACACACTACCATGCCCGAGGCAGGTTTCGAACTAGCCACCGTAGCAGCAGCGCGGTTCCGGACTGAAGCGCCTAGAGTCGCCCCTCCACAGCGGCCGGCACCTCAGTTACAGGTTGACAGTTATTGAGCAATATGAAAAAAAAAAAACGTAAATTAATTATAACCTACGGCGTGCACACACTTTATTCAACATGTAAACGACACTACAAATATTCGGATTTAGGTTAGGACATATATTTGATATGCCTGGCATCCTTAGCGACGATGTGGCGCAGACGATTGCGAAATTCTGCATGAACCACTGAAGTGTTGGAGCATCGATGCTGTCTGTGACCTCCTGAATGCCTGTTTTCAGCTCAGTAATGGTTTTGAGGTTATTGCTGCACATCTTGTCTTTAACAGAGCCCCACAAAAAGGAGTCGCATGTGCTCAGATCCGGAGAATATGGCGGCCAATCGAGGCCCATGCCAGTGGTCTCTGAGAACCTCAGAGCCAGAATGCGGTCCCCAAAGTGCTCCTACAGGACATCAAACACTATCCTGCGCTCAGTGGGGTCGAGCTCCGTCCTGCATGAACCACATGTTGTCGAAATCAGGGTCACTTTGGATAATGGGGATGAAATAATTTTCCAGAACCTTCACGTACCGTTCGGTAGTGACCGTGCCATCAAGGAATATCGCACCGATTATTCAGTGACTGGACATTGCACAGCAGACAATCACCCGTTGAGGGTGAAGAGACTTCTGGATTGCGGAAATGCGGATTCTCCGTTGCCCCAAAGGGGCAATTTTGCTTATTGACGAACCCAACGGAATGAAAATGGTCGACAACAACAAAGCGCTTGCGCATGCCCGTACTAACTCCCACCATGCCCCGTGGCCAACAGTGCAGTTGGAACGCTCTAACGCTAACCGTTCAGAGGTTATGACGTTTTTATTTCATGTAGTTCAATAATTGTCACCGTGTATATAGTACGAACGTTGCCCTCTGTCAGACACTGAAGCCAACGTTCACTTACTCCATTTGGGCATCTTTCTCATTCTGACTTACTGCGTCTCACCTTGTCTTGTTTTACAATTATTATTATTATTATTATTATTATTATTACTATTATCACTTGCATGAGGCCGGAGTGGCCGAGCGGTTCTAGGCGCTACAGTCTCGAACCGCGCGACTGCTACGCTCGTAGGTTCGAATGGCATGGATGTGTGTGATGTCCTTAGGTTAGTTGGATTTAATTAGTTTAAGTTCTAGGGGACTGATGACCTCAGAAGTTAAGTCCCATAGTGCTCAGAGCCATTTATTGAACTTGCATAGGACCAGTACCCCACACTTGTCTCCTCTCCCTCTCTCATCATTTCGGTCGTATTCATCTCTGCCACAGACCACGTAGTAACTCGGTCAGCTTCTAGTTTATCAAAATAATTCTATTCGTCACAAATATAAACTGTGTTTCTTTTTTAGCTACAGTTAATACTGTCGTTACGATTAATGTTACTACTATTTCCAGTTGTTACATCGCACACTAAAACATGATCCTTTGCAACACAATAAAGATGATGAATAGCAAGCTAAGCGCAAGAGAGAGCCTTTTTAATCCTAAACTTTCCATGATGAATAAATAATTTAACTAGGATTAACAAAACTGATTAAGTGGTGTGTGATAGCCCGTAACCGTGTTCCATCGAAGGGCACAATTTTGAAATTTGGCTCGAAGATGCTTACAATCTTCGTCTGAAATGATGCAAAAGGGTGGCACCCCGTGACATCACCCTCGGACTCGGAGATGGTTAAAGCAGCAAAACGTCGACAGATGTGAAAAACAGGCCACGCCTCAGAAGCTCAATGTGAGTTGTAAGGCGGATGAATGACGGCATATTGGTACCAAATTTCACCACAGTTTGGGCCAGCGTCACCATGGAAGTGTCACACAGGCTCTTACCTACATTTCACCTTTTCTCCTTACGCAATGAAGGTAAGAACCATGACACCCAGCGTTGAAACGACGACGTATTCGTGCGGGTGGCAGAGGAAAATATTTCAGACACACCGTCGCACACAATCGACACGAAACTGTCTCTGGGAATCACATAAATGACTTCAATGAAACCACTCCTTCCCTTGGCGTGTTAATTCCCACACATTTCGTGGTCGAAAACGACAATTCGCAGTGCGATCAGCAGCAGGACGACATCCTTGACGAATCTGGTCAGTGGTGTTAGCCGCTGTGGATTTTAGCCCTACCACAAGAACATCGCGGGGCTGTAGACACGCTGAACGAGATTTCAACCCTTTGCAGTGTAGTGTGACAGCAATTTTTTGCTGTGACACCCTGGGTGGAAGAACTAGAGACCGTCCAAAACCATTCGACAGAATCAGGACGTGATCCGAAGCAGCAGTGTGCTTTTATGTTTTTTCATCCTTCCTTTTCCACGCCTTCCTATCGCGTGATCACGGAAAGGTTTTACATTGAGATCTGTGTAAGCAAAATGGCGAAGTACGCCCCTGAGACTGCCCTCGGTGTTACAAATGCACATTTCTTGAGCAAGTCTTCTTTTTTTACGTGCTTAAGAAAGGTGCGTTCGTGGCACCAATAGTCTTTCCGAACTGCGTAATCTTAGAGGTATATTTTGCCATTCTATTCACGCATGTGTCAACGTCGAACACTTCCCTCATCACGTCACAGGACGACGCGAAAGAGGATGAAAAGGCATAAAAAACGCTGCTGCTTCGGATCACGTGCACATTTCGTAGAATGATTTTGAAATCTCTCTAATGGCTCCACCCTGGATGGAACAGTAAAAGTTGCTGTCACTCTACATTCAAGGGATGAGATCGCGCTCAGTGAAGTTGCAGCGCTGCGTTGACCTTAGAGTGGGGTTGAAAGGCATAGGGGATGGCAGCAATGGCCAACTTTGTCGAGAATGTCGTTTTCCATCACGCTAAGAGCTGTCGTTTTCTACCACGAAAAGTGGGAATTAACGCGCCAAGAGAAGAGGTGGTTTTACTGACCCCCTTTATGCCACCCCTGTTGCCTTTTCGTATCGATTCCGAGCGGTGGTGTGGCTTAAATGTCTTCCTCTGCTCCCTGCCGGGTGTCACGGTTCTGACCACCATCACAGAAGCGTGAAGAAAAGGGTTGAAATGCGGATAAGCGGGCGAGTGACGATCTTCCCATCCTGTGGCACTTCCTTGATGGCGTTGATCAAAATTGTGATGAAACTTGCTGCCAATGTGACAACATTAACCCACCTTCCAGCTCACATGAAATTCTGTGTGGTCTTTTTCGGCATGTGTCTACATCTTTTTTTTGAAGCGTCGCCGTGCCGGTTGATGAAGTCCAAGAGCACCACTCTTTTGCATTGTTGCAGAGGAATGTGTCTCCTACCTTTGAACCTAATTTCAAACTTATGCGTTGTAATTTCAAAGGAACGTACACTTCGTAAAATTACATGTTCCAAAGCACAGATTAACCGGATTAGGAAGTTTCGTTACTTTGCTGCAGGGTGAAACATCATTCGGAAATCAAATCATAAGTATCAGCTAATCCAACGTCCACAACACCATTCCTCCAAGGACCCTAGTCTCCGAGATACCCATAATTACTTTGGAGTTCGGTGTAAGTAGGCTGTTTAGGCTTTTATGTTGATAACGCCACGTAGCGCTCTGTACGTAAATCATTGACTGTGCTGTGTGCAGTCTGTGGCTGGTTGGACTCATTGTTGGAATATTCGCTTGTGTAGTGTTGGGCAGTTGTATGTGAACAGCGCGTAGCGTTGGGCAGTTGGAGGTGAGCTGAGCTGCCTGCAGTGGTGGATGTGGAGAGAGAGATGCCAGAGTTTTGAGCGGACGATCTGGACGTGTGTCCGTCATCCATCTTTTATTTAGCTGGCAGTATTGGCGCTCGCTGTATTGCAGTAGTTCGAGTGACGAAGATTTTTGTGAGGTAAGTGATTCATGAAAGGTATAGCTTATTGTTAGTCAGGGCCATTCTTTTGTGGGGATTATTGAAATATATAAAAAAATATTGTGTGTCAGTTTAGTGATGATCAGAATAAGTAAAGAGAGAACCATCGGAGTACGTTCGGGTTTACTCAGCTGTCTTTGTATCAAATGACGTAGAAGTTTACCAGCACAGTTCAAAATAGCTCTGAGCACTATGGGACTTAACTTCTGAGTTCACCAGTCCCCTAGAACTTAGAACTACCTAAACCTGACTAACCTAAGGACGTCACACACATCCATGCCCGAGACAGGATTCGAACCTGCGACCGTAGCGGTCGTGCGGTTCCAGACTGTAGCGCCAAGAACCGCTCGGCCACCCCGGCCGTCTTAACAGCACAGTAATTCATAATTTTCCTAAGGGGACGTTTCACCGGAAAGTGGAAGAGGACTACTGGGAAATTAAAGACTTGAGGTGAACAGTGTGCAAGCATAATTTATTTAATAGCGTTAAAATGACCTTCTGCCTGGAGCAGATGGTTGCGTTGTGTATCTTCGGTGTGTCAGCAATGCGTTGCAAACGTTGACTTAGGCAAGTTAGCTGTGAAAGCGCTGCTAAGCGTTATACTATGAAGAAACATGATAAAGGAGCCGTAAATAGTAACAACTAGTGGATCTAAAACAGTAAAGTTCAGTTAGATTGTCTTCAAAAGCAAAGTACTGGATGGTTATATCTAAAATTTCGCTACCTGAGAGAGCTCATGAAATACGAGCGAATAGTAGGACACTGAAACTTTGTGGAAACGTTCCTAAGGATACGCGAAAGAGAAATAACGAATAAACTAATGAAAGAAACACATTTCAATTTACTCTTGAGAGGGTAACATTCGTTAATCTCGTGTCACGTTTACAAATGCTGCTCAGTGCGACTACAAGCTGCATCCAAGACAGCCTGGAACCCCACCCACTAGAGATACCATTTCAAAATTTCTCTCAGCAGTTTTCGAACGGTGAACCATGTGGATGATCAGCTGTCGTGACACATTTCGTACATTGTTGGAAGATCGTACATTGCGTCCAGCATTCTCAACCTTGGTGCCAGTAACTCCGTCAGCAATTTTCGGCGCAGTTGGGCGTCGGCATCTCGCAGGAGCAAATTCCTAAACGCCTGTTAATTCGAACTTTCTAATCATGTTCTTCAGTCCTGGTGCGGAAAGAGGACCTCTCCGTCTTCCTGTAATGTGTCGATACTCGAGAAGAGCGGCAGCGCTATTGTTTTGATAAAACAGCTTTTTCTAGTAAAGCCCTGCTCACCTTGTCCAGATTCATGTTGACTGTCTGCAACATAAATCCCTACGTCGCCGTACATCTGAAAGTCATTCCCATAAATGTGACCATACGGTAAATAGCTTTCCATCTACGCTTGGTCAAGTATCGAAAATTTAATCATAAGCACCCTGTACACGCAGCACTATAAATATATTCCCCACATGAAGAAAGCATTTTGCATTAGCAATAACGTTCTTTGTGACTGGATGTTGTTTTTATTTACAAAAGATGTTAGTGACAGAATTGGAAACACTACCGTTATCAAAGAAAATAAGTGAACTTCAGATGTTTATGGCACGTTTCACGCGACACATAATTCTTCTTAGTTTGATTCATTTATACCTACATCACTCCACTGGAATTAAATTTATTAGAAGTTTTCAGTAGTTTCAGGATTCTAACATGCCACCTCACGATTGTAATTGACCAAGAATGTTTATTACGTGTCTGCAGTAATTTATTTTTTGTTGGTCTTTAGTCCTAGTCCTTTGTTACCCATCGTGAGACTTCTACAAGAAAAGCGCGTATACATTAAATTAACTTTTTTGTGGGAGATGTGTTATTAAAATGCAGACAAAATTCGTTGGAAACGTGTTAATCTAACCCATATAATTAATTTTTTTACACGAAGCCTGTAGTTAATATGTAAATGAGATATCCCGCGGGTCGATAGCTGTAAACTGGTTGCTTCGCGTCTGACACCAGTTATTTGCTTAGCTCTATTCAGACTACAACAGAAAATCTAAAAATGGACAGCTGCAGACTTTGGTTTAGTACAGAACGGACAACAGCTTAAGCTCCCTGTTACTCGACTGAAGACGGCACATGTCGCATGTGGCCTCCGACGTTGTCTCAAGTTGACCATGTAGTTAAATCACTGACTCTTTAAAATCAACCCCGACACATTAAATACATAGCCTAACAGATAAAGATCCACGTCAAATTTGAGCGTGCAGTGCCGGCCGAAGTGGCCGTGCGGTTAAAGGCGCTGCAGTCTGGAACCGCAAGACCGCTACGGTCGCAGGTTCGAATCCTGCCTCGGGCATGGATGTTTGTGATGTCCTTAGGTTAGTTAGGTTTAACTAGTTCTAAGTTCTAGGGGACTAATGACCTCAGCAGTTGAGTCCCATAGTGCTCAGAGCCATTTGAACCATTTTTTTGAGCGTGCAGTAACTACGGAGGAGTTAAAATTTTCGATCTCCCGCGATAATGTCTTCCAAGGACACTGTCTGCTACCGCTTCAACTAAGTCCTGAATCAGTTTAGCACAATCAAAACGCTACTTAAGCCTGGCAGCAAATTACACATTTAAGCGTAACGTGTAAATCTTGAAGTAAAATTGCCTCCTGGGCACGATAAACACCAGCTATATGGAAACCACTTAACAGGTTACGACTGGGAACAGCGAACTGCAAGACCAACTCGAATAAGTGTAAAAGGAAGGGACCTGTTGTGGATGTGGCGAGCGTCAGTTTGCGGCATTGTCCACTATAGTGAAACACTTGCAGTTCTACCCACTTCGACGTACCCCCTAGCTGCTACCATTAGCGGCATTAAGGTGCCAAACGTTGGACTGAATTAAGTTCAAATACACCCCAAAGATTCATCATTCACTCGCACCTTTAACTGCGATTGCAGTAGTGAGATGAGAGCTTGTTTATACAAAAAATCTTCAGTTTTGCGACTGCTGAAGCTTTCATATTTTTTAGAAACAACCTAAAAACAGCCGAAAACCTGTAATTTAGAAACAAATATGTAATTATTTAATCACGTATCTAATTTATAAGCGCAGAAAGAAATATTTATTGGGGTCTACTAAGATTCTTCGAAAATAAAAGAAGCGAGACGCATCTAACCACCAAATAAACAGCCTTCCATTTAGTGGCAAAGACGTAGTTTGTATTCTAAACTGATACCAATATATCACTTCCAACGTGCGAAGAGCACGCAGCCGCTGCATCTGGTTTTTCGCCATGAATCACAACAACAGCCGGAAGTCTCTCTCATGAGTCATTTAGGATACCACTTGGATATCGATGGAAACATATAATACTAAGTCACATATTTGGCTGAAAGGTTAAGAGGAATATACACCGTCCAGTTTAGTAACTGATGATGACTAAGACTATGATTTTTAGCTTACGGCTGTCAAAATCGCGCTTATCGCCAAGTAATTACCTAAGAGCTGGGTTGGCAGTTGGGAAGGGCAGGACTCGATGACTACCGGTGTGACACGACATTTTAAGCAAAGTAAGAAAACGTTTTACTTGATAGGGTACAATCTGCAGAGGTTGTCTGTAGTCAGCATCGAATCACGGAAAGTTATAGGTGTTCGTTTTTTCCGCGCGCTGTTCGAAAGTGAAATAATAGAGAATTATTGTAAAGATGGTTCGATGAATCCTCTGTCAGGCACATAAGTGTGATTCGCAGAGTACCCATGTAGATGTAGAATATTAATTTCTAAGGACGGAGATGTGGAGTAAACAATGGGTAAATTTCAAAACCATTGTGCAATGCCCATACACCAGCATGTGCCGAACAAGGTTGAGAAGGGTGAGAAAGATCCATTGTGGTTTAATAGTCGTGTTAGAAAGTTACAACGAAAGAAACGGAAAGGTCCATCGCACATTTACGAGAAGTGAAAGGTGATTTGAGAAACAAAAGTGAACGAAACGCAAAATGAGCCTAAGAGAGGCAATACAAGAAGCGATTACTGAATTGGGAACATTTTGCCAACATGTTTAACAAGAATCATAAGAAGATTTCGTCATACGTAAAGCCAGTAAGCAGAAATAAATAAGCTACCCAGTAAAAAATGGTTCAAATGGCTCTGAGCACTATGGGACTCAACTGCTGAGGTCATTAGTCCCCTAGAACTTAGAACTACTTAAACCTAACTAACCCAAGGACATCACAAACATCCATGCCCGAGGCAGGATTCGAACCTGCGACCGTAGCGGTCTTACGGTTCCAGACTGCAGCGCCTTCAACCGCACGGCCACTTCGGCCGGCTAGCTACTCAGTAGCTCAGTAACCGAACTGGCACCAAGACGGGGGTTGACGAAGAGACCGCAGCTACTCTCGTTTTCAAGAAATCTCGACAGACAGATGCATATAACTGTAGGTACATCTTGGTCAAAAATACTGTGTAGCTCATGGCTAATCCTTACTTGTATTTTTTACAGTATGATTCCCTTTGCTAACTGTCGCCCAAGGATCTGATGGGGAACATATATCAATTACACGGCTGTCGCCTATCTGGATACATTTCCTGATGCAGACGTAGTGTGAGTTGCATGAAACAAATAGGTAGGGGCAGCTGTTTTACACTCTATAGAAATAATCCAGACGATAAATAGTTTAGACAAGAAGAGAATAGAAGCTTTCGAAATGTGGTGCTGCAGAAGAATGCTGAAGATTAGATGCGTAGATCACATAACTAATGAGGAGGTATTGAATAGGACTGGGGAGAAGTTTGTTGCACAACTTGACTAGAAGAAGGGATCGGTTGGTAGGACATGTTCTGGGGCATCAAGGGACCACCAATTTAGGGTTGGAGGGCAGCGTGGAGGGTAAAAATCGTAGAGGGAGACCAAGAGATGAATACACCAAGCAGATTCAGAAGGATGTAGGTTGCAGTAGGTACTGGGAGATGAAGAAGCTTGCACAGGATAGAGTAGCATGTAGAGCTGCATCAAACCATTCTCAGGACTGAAGACCACAACAACAACAGAAATAATCCAGTAGATAATACGGACGATCCACGACGATGTTCTTCTCTACAGGACGCATGCGAATGCAGCATTTGTGACTGCGAGCGCCTCTGTCACCACGAGTGGAAAAATTACTAATGAGACCGAGGTCAGCTGTACTCCAGTGCATGTCTTGAGTGTGACGTCCGATATTAAAACCTTAACTCTTGTTGGCTTCCATAATGTAAAGTGGGAATGCAGAAAAAGGCATAGACCTTCAAAACAATAGCCATGTTTTTCAAGTTAAGGAAATGTCGAGCGAGAAAAGGTGCAGCAGTAGTTTCAGACTTATTAATTAGCAACCTTATGCGGTTAAAATCAAGGTAAGTTACGTAAATATGTTTATTGCAATTTTGTAACATGAGAATGTTAAAAGTATACCAAATTGTTTTCTGATTGGCTGTGACAGAAAGGTGAACCAAGGTGAATGTGAGTATAAAGCAGGCCTGCCGGCACAGGGTAAACAAAAAAATGGTTCAAATGGCTCTGAGCACTACGGGACTTAACATCTGAGGTCATCTGTCCCCTAGAACTTAGAACTACTTAAACCCAACTAACCTAAAGCCATCACACACATCCATGCCCCAGGTAGGATTCGAACCTGCGAGCGCAGCGGTCACACGGTTCCAGACTGAAGCGCGTAGAACCACTCGGCCACAGTGGCCGGCTGTGTAAACATACTGTTCCATTGCGTTGCTTCTTCAATAGTGAAAGAGAATTTACTAAAAAAAACTTTTTTGCGACAACGAGAAAATCTAGGTCGTCTCGTTCTGTCCTGTACTATGAAGGTGAAACCATTGAAGAAATTTCTTGAGGCAAAACTCACAGACATTCTGTTAAAGTTGCAGCAACGGATCACCGATCACTTAATAAACATGGGATATTTGGGAAAGTTAAAGAGCTTGAGTGTGCCATTTCTCACATATTAAGACATTAATGTGGTAGTTAACGTTATATCCAACTTAACTGTGAAACAGCTCATAACAGACGCTGTTGAAGAAAGTGAATATAATACATTTATCTGTTATTGGACTTCTTTTGGAAGACAGTGTAATTAAGACATTCATAGATGACATGTGTCCCTGGTGTGTCTCCCTTCTTTCATACATTGCCGTAATATCATCTGTTGCAAACTCAGGCCAAGGTAGTTTTGCTCTCATGTGTCATCTTGGTACATATACGGGCTGTCAGGTTCTCTTGAGGGTACATCATTAATGAAATGAAGACTAAAAGCGCGAGAATGTTTCGCAGGAGTCCATTGCTTACCATCAGCTGTATTCCTGCTCAGTGCCGAGTTGCTTTTCATTTGAAAAGAAAGAGAATTTCCTTTCACGAAGGGAGATGCTATATGCACGGTTGCAAGCAACGAAAGAAGGACTGAAATTATCCTTCCTAAAACCTGAATCCCTAAGTTCAGTCGTCTTCACACTAGCACGCTGTTTTATGCGTAACTGTTTACTTCATCAAGACTGTTGCAAGGCTATCCACTACAGTGTAACGCTTCCATTTCGCATGCTCACTATACGAAGATAGCAACGCCAAAAGACGACATCTAAATGCAGACACCTGCAGAGAATGGATGATTGATACCGAACCTGGCAGTTGACTGTGAACCTAAATAAACATAAAATACTGTGTATAAATACGGGTAGAGATCCCTTTGTGTTCGATTACTCTATTGGCGAAAAATCATTGGAACCTGTAACGAATGTATAGTACTTGAGAGAGACCTTCCAGGGCGATCTGAAGTGGAATGACCACTTAAGAAACTGTAGAGAAGGCAGATGCCAAACTGAATCAAACAATAGAAAATCCAAGATGAAATGTAACAATACTGTTGGATGCCAAACTGAGATTCATTTGAAGAATTTCTTTATGAGTTTGGTTTGATGTAGCCTGCCGCGATTTCCTCACATATATCAACCACGTCGGAGAGTAGCGCTTACACACCATGTACTCTTTTATTTATTGCACATATTCCAGTACGTCTCTCTTTATAGTATTTGTCCTCTGGAGTGCCATCTAGTACAATGGCAGTTAATCTCTGATATCACATCACTCTTTTGCTCGCCGATTATCCTATCTTATCGTTATCTTTTTGCTGGGATTTTAAGCTCCTGTCCTCGTTTCTTTTTCCTTGTGTTCGTGAATTGAGTTCGAGTTTTTTAAACTCTACGTGTTGCAAAACATAATATGTTTCTTTCTTTTTTTACCAAAACATATTTCGATATACGACTTTCGTCTTCAGTGTTCAGCCACCTGGGACAGCAGGAAACTCAGGAAGGATTATCCCAGAATCCGGTAACACGTCAGTAACTTTCATCATAAGTGACAACTGGCATGAAAGTCTGCTAACTAACATGTATAGAGTTTCCTCCCATGTACAGCCCGAGAAATGACCGCGCCGTAAAAATTAGAGAAATTGTGGAACATAGAACTATTACCAGTAGTCGTTGCTACCAAGCACCGTTCGTGAGGCTGGAAAACATAATAGTGGTATCAGAACTAAACACTTGTCACATACTTTCCGATGGCCTGAAGAATAGTGATGTAGATATAGAACAACTACCTGTCCTCCAACTACAAGGTGATTCAGAATGAAAGGACGGATTTCAATTGTTTATTACAGACAAACTATACTCGTATTACTGGACAGAGGGACGTTCACAGTTTTGACACAGCTGAGTTGTTGTTTATAGCAACAGGACGACCATACCAAAAGAGAAATCATTACTTTTGTACGTTCAAATTTGCGTGAAGTCAACCAATTGTACAAGTGCAACGTGCATGTCGCCATCGTTTCTGCAAGAAACCGCCTCTGGCGCAAAAAATTCTTGAAAGTTGGTTGCGTAAACAAAGAGAAGAGCCCTGATCGGCCTCACACGTCTGATGAAAATGTCGAGTATATTCGAGATGCGTTCACATGAAGCCCTCGGAAGTCCACAAGGCGGGCAGGCCAAGAACTTCATCTTCCCAAAAAACGGTGCGGAGTGTTCTGAAACGACGTCTGCATGTGCAGCCTTACAAGTTGCAGGTACTGCAGCACATGCTTCCCAGAAACTATAGCAGAAGTTAAGAATTTCACATTTCAGTTCTCCAGGATGTGACAGAGGACACTTTTTTCTAACGACACATCTTTTCGGACGAATCGACGTTTCGTCCATCGGGTGAAGCAAACCACCACAATGTAAGAATTTGGGTGTCACAGAATCCTGGCGGCGTCGTCGAACATGAAGAAGACCCACCGAAACCGAATGTGCTTTCCGTCGTTTCTGTTCACGAAGTTTATGGACCTTTCTCTTTTGTGGAGGAGACCATGACAGGAATATCACAAGCAGATGTGCTGCAAAATTCGTTGTTTCCTCAACTTCACGAAGTTTCCAATGATTTCTGTGCAAGACGGTGACCTCCCGTCTCACTTTCACAATGAGGTGCAGCGTATTCCTAACACCATCGCGCCGGCCGAAGTGGCCGCGCGGTTCTGGCGCTGCAGTCTGGAACCGCGAGACCGCTACGGTCGCAGGTTCGAATCCTGCCTCGGGCATGGATGTATGTGACGTCCTTCGGTTAGTTAGGTTTAACTAGTTCTAAGTTCTAGGGGACTAATGACCACAGCAGTTGAGTCCCATAGTACTCAGAGCCATTTGATTTTAACACCATCGCACAACGTTGGGTTGGAATAGGCGGACAAGACCTTGTTTATTGTTTTTGGCCTCCCAGTTCACCAGACCTCACACCCTGCGACTTTTTTCTGTTGGGGTACATGAAAGATAATTTTTATCGCAACTACGGCAGCTACTGTTACAGATCTGAGAAATCGAACTGTTGAAGTTGTCGATTCGATAAAGAGAGACCTGTCGATGCATATGTGGAAGGAAATGGACTACCGTTTCGATGTCTTCGAGCAAGCATGGCGCTCATGTGGAGAATATGGAATAATAGGGGAGAATCGTGACGTATTGGACTGCCTACAGTACGGGCCGCTACTGTGAATTCTCTTCCCACCTCCAGATGGCGGAAATGTACGGAAACAGTAAAAGTTTGTGTATCCATGTGCATTGGGTTTAGATATCTTCTCTCTTCAGTGCTTTGTCTCTTCTGAGTGCCTGATGGTCGTTGTTGTAGTAATTTGTGGCCTCTGGTACCCGTTTTCAATGTTTTAATTTCGTTGCTATAATTACGTTATCTATGTTATGTAAAGAATGACATGCAACAAAAGTTTCATAATAATTTCTATAAAGTAACTTACAGTAACAATAGATCCTACGGCACGTTTGTCATGCTGTTCCGGCCACCCGATTGTCTTTCAGTATGGGGCAACAATAATTTCAATTTTTAAGCTTTATTTTCTTCTTCTTACTTCTTTCAGACTGACATGGCGGAAGAAGAGAAAAATGTTTGAGCGAAATGGAATGAAATGTGAATGGAAATGGATGTGAATAAGGTTATGTCAAACGAAGTGACTGCGAGGGCAGCAGCTGAAACACTTGCTACACGTCGACGCTCACATGGGGACAGAATAAGAATAGTTAAGCAAAGTAATTTTACGTAAAATTAACTCTTCAAATGGAAGATTCATGAAAACTATTGATGAAAAAATGGAAAGACAACCTGTATATTACATAGAACATTTAGATAGTAAGTTCATGCCTCCTCAATAAAAAGGAATTCTTGCCAGTTGTATTTGAGCATCTGGTGGTGCTTCACCTGTTGAATAAACAGAACAGAGTTGCTGGAAAGCAATTTTACTATCATTTGATGTCGAGATATCCTGATCCCTCTTTAAGGAAGCCAGAATCTACAAGTCTCCAAAGAGCTAAAGGTTTGATCAGGACCCAAGTGAGCTAAACGTTGATGACATGATCTGAAACAGTAAGTTTCCGTGTTTATGTGTTCTGTTATTATTCAGTAAGTATTAGTACAGTATACCATTAACAACCGAGATTATCAAAGAAAAGACAATGGCGGATACTACAAGACACTTTCTACATCCTTGTCATTATAGCTGTTTTACTTTCCATGTAGTTAAACACATCAAATAAAAAATTCAAGGGTGTAATTCCTGCTTAGTTTATAGAAAATGTATTCGGGTAAAACAATAGTACATTAATATACTGATTGACCACCACAGTTACACAGTAAAGTAAAATAACTTCAGTCGGCCGATATTGCACTACTCTCCCCTATCTGTGCGAATATAAAACTACGAACCTTATACAATGAAGCGCCAAAGAAACTAGAATAGGCATGAGTGTTCAAATAGAGAGACACGTAAACAGGCAGAATACGGCGCTGAGGTCGGCAACGCCTATGGACAGCAGGTGTCTGGCGGAGTTGTGAGATCGGTTACTGCTGCTACAATGGTAGGTTATCAAGGTTTAAGTGAGTATGAACGGAATGTTATAGTCGACGCACGAGCGATGGGACACAGCATCTCCGAAGTAGCGGTGAAGTGCGGATTTTCCCGTACGGCCATTTCACGAGTGTATCGTGAATATTAGGAATCCGGTAAAACATCAAATCTCCAATATCGCAGCGGGAGGAAAAAGATCCTGCAAGAACGGGACCAACAACGACTGAAGAGAATCGTTCAACGGACAGAAGTGCAACCCTTCCGCAAATTGCTGCTGATTACAATGCTGGGTCATCAACAAGTGTCAGCGTGCGACCACTCAACGCAAAGTTATAGATATGAGCCGAAGGCCCACTCATTTACCCTTGATGACTGCAAGCCACAGAGCCTTACGTCTTGCCGGGCCTGTCAACGCCGACATTTGGCTGTTCATGACTGGAAACTGGTTGCCTGGTCGGACGAGTCTTGTTTCAAATTGTATCGAGCGGATGGGAGTGTATGGGTATGGAGACAACCTCAGGAATCCATGGACCCTGCATTTCAGCAAGGGACTGTTCAAGCTTATGGAGCCTCTGTGATGGTGTGAGGCATGTGCAGTTGGAGTAATATGGGTCCCATGATACGTCTAGACACGAGTCTGACAGGTGACACATACGTAAGCATCCTGTCTCATCACTTGCATCCATTCATGTCCATTGTGCATTCCGACGGACATGGGCAATTCCAACAGCACAATGCGACAGCCGCCGGCCGGGGTGGCCGAGCGGTTCTAGGCACTACAGTCTGGAACCGCGCGACAGCTACGGTCGCAGGTTCGAATCCTGCCTCGGGCATGGATGTGTGTGATGTCCTTAGGTAAGTTAGGTTTAAGTAGTTCTAAGTTCTAGGGGCCTGATGACCTCAGCAGTTAAGTCCCATAGTTCTCAGAGCCATTTGAACCAATGCGACAGCCCACACGTCCAGAATTGCTACAGAATGGCCCAGAAATACTCTTCTGAATTTAAACCCTTCCGCTGGCCACCAAACTCCCCAGACATCATTATCGAGCAAATCTGGGACACCTTGTAATGTGCTGTTCATAAGAGATTTCCACCCCCACGTTCTCTTATGGATTTATGGACAGACCAGCAGGATCATGGTGTCAATTCCCTCCAGAACTACTTCAGACGCTAGTCGAGTCCATGCCATGTCGTATGGCGGCACTTCTTCGTGCTCTCGGGAGACTTACATAATGTTAGGCAGGTGTATCAATTTCTTTGGCTCTTCAGTGTGTTATTGAGTGACACGTGCAATAGGTTTCTATCTTTTATAGTTAGTGTGTAATAAACACCTGAAATCTCTTTTTTCTTTTTGAATCGCCCTGTACAGTAGCTCAAAACAACAAGTTTGTTTGTATGGCCATCCTCCGGAGCAATTTCTTTGGCTCTTCAGTGTGTTATTGAGTGACACGTGCAATAGGTTTCTATCTTTTATTGTTAGTGTGTAATAAACAACTGAAATTTCTTTTTTCTTTTTGAATCGCCCTGTACAGTAGCTCAAAACAACAAGTTTGTTTGTATGGCCATCCTCCGGAGCAATTTCTTTGGCTCTTCAGTGTGTTATTGAGTGACACGTGCAATAGATTTCTATCTTTTATAGTTAGTGTGTAATAAACAACTGAAATCTCTTTTTTCTTTTTGAATCGCCTTGTACAGTAGCTCAAAACAACAAGTTTGTTTGTATGGCCATCCTCCGGAGCAAACATATAAATACTTGTTTTGTAAATAAACCTGCCTTTTCCTGGTGTTAGTTACTTTATTTATACCATACGCATTTCGCCTTCTCCTGCTCTAAGGCATCATCAGAGGGTTCTATAACGATACAGTTCTGTTAGTTATAGATTATCAAACAGTTCACTTCGCGATTTTTTGTAAAAAAATAATTACTTACGATTTGCTGATCTGCGTTTCCTCACATCTGGTCTCGAGGTCGCACGACCACTTTTATCACTGCCATATAATCACATCTTTGTGTTCTCGCCTTCCACACACTGTTTACCATGTTTCTCATTCTTTTTTGTGGTGGACTATTGTTCTTTTGTCACTCGATAAAACTATTTCGTCGTGCACTTCTTTCTACAGCATAGATACCATTACGTGTTCCATCTTCTTTGGTATATTTACCTATTTGTTGCCAACCTAACGAAGTATATGTTCGTTAATAACCTTCATTTATGATGTTTATACTGTGTGTGTATGTATGAGTGAGAGAGAGAGAGAGAGAGAGAGAGAGAGAGAGAGAGAGAGAGAGAGGGGGGGGGGACAGAGCCGAAGTTTTTTTAGAGGGGGAGGGGTGGAGGGGGTGGCGGGTGCAGTAGCTGTTAGCGAGTGGCTGAAAACTTTGGTGACAGCTGTTTTGACTTATCATTTCAATATTCTGTGGAGGGGTTCATGGATGAGTGAGTGTACATTGTTGTTCTATTATTATTACTTTGGACAGTATTATTATATTAATACTTTTTGCGAACGTTATTATATTATTTTATCTATTAGTGTAAATAATGAATTGCTTGGCATGTGCACTTGGTCATTCAACAGGATTTTCCCCTCTGCTTTCGTTTTATGTATGTGGTAATTTTCTTGCATGGTCAGGAGTTGTTTTTTAATTGTTGATTTTTTTGCAAAAAATCGCGAAGTGAACTGTTTGATAATCTATAACTAACAAAACTGTATCGTTATAGATCCCACTGATGATGCCTTAGAACAGGAGAAGGCGAAACGCACAAAGTGAGTAGCAGCTGGAAAAGGCAGTTTTATTTACAAAACAAGTAGCTCAAAAAATGGTTCAAATGGCTCTGAGCACTATGGCACTTAACATCCGAGGTCATCAGTCCCCTAGAACTTAGAACTACTGAAACCTAACTAACCTAAGGACATCACACAAATCCATGCCCGAGGCAGGATTCGAACGTGCCCAGACTGAAGCGGTCAAGAACCGCTCGGCCACACCGGCCGGCCTTGCACAGTAGACCCCCCCCCCCCCCCCCCCCCCCAAGGCATTTTTTCGTTGTGGGATGCATCGGCTTTCGTTGTTGACAAGGACAAGGAACCAGATGAACGGTAGTTTCGCGATGGCCTTGCGGTCCATTAGTGAAGAGGGGACGGAAGCCGCGGCGAAGACGATCTGTGGACAAAGCGGTGAGTCGGTGTTTGCAGACAGCGCCGCTTGTCAAGCGGCGACGCACTGACACAAAGGCTGCCGCCCGCAGGCCTGGGCTCTCCGCCGGTGGTCTGCGGCCAGTGGCGGCCGGCTGGCGCCCTTCAAAGTCGCACATGGTTGCCCAGCCCGCCACAGCGCAGCGCCGCGGTGAAGCCGGATTGTTTTTCCTGGGAGGCCGGCGGGAGACAGCAGGCGGCAGGGACACGTGTTTCGCAAGGGCCTCGCCCTCAGCGGCGCCGAAGGGACGGCGCTGCAGCCAGACTCGCATATGTCGCCCCACCGCAGGGCCAACACCAGGGATGAGCGATATCTAATGTAAACGTTAATACCGTTACCGAAGCAAATTACGAGCGGTGTTCAGTAAGTAATGCAACACTTTTTTCTGACAGCAAGTTGATTTTATTCAGGATTCCAGTACGCACCATGGTTTCCAACTCTTCTGGCTGCAAACCCCAATTTTTCGACGTAATTTCCGTTCAATGCGACAGCCTTACGCCAACTTACTGGAAAGGGGTGTATGCCCGCATGGACCACCCTACTGGTCGGCGTCGGACCGAACGTCTCGCTGAGTCAATAACCTCCTCGTCATCCAAATACTTCTTCTCGCGGAGTTCCGCCTTCATTGAGCCAAACAGATGAAAGTCGGAAGCTGCGAGATCCGGGATATAGGGTGGATGAGGAGGAACACTCGAATGCAGTGAGACCTTCCGTTGTCACGGAGAAGTTCGTCTGCATTAGACTTGGCCACTGTTTCTATGTTTCGATACAGTGTATCGATACGTGGAACTGTTTCAGTGTTTCGGAACGGCTGTGGTTCACTGTTTCGAAACAGCAGTGTTTCATTCCGCCCTTGTCTCGATCTCGAGCCAGACACAGAAACTGTATCGTTGTTTCAAAATAAGGCTGTTTCAGTCCACCTGTGCTTGGAACGGACTGATTGTATCGAAACAGTGGTGTTTCATTCCGCTCTGTGTCGGACGAGATTCGGGTTCGGCACAGGTACTGAAACACAGCATAACACTTCGTGAAACACTTTCAAGAGTGTCGAAATCTTTTTGACAAGCAATAGCATGAAGCTTAAGATGTCCGAAAATAAAGCTTCGTTTCTAGCTGACTATCCTACTCCGGAATGGCGTAACATCTGCTTTATAAACACTAACTAAACAATAAAACAACGCATACTATTCACATTCAAAATAATAAATATGTGAAAATTATTCTGTTAAATTACACTTTTTTATAACATATTCTTCTCTGTTCATGTACTGTAATCATATTAAGAAACGCAAGTAAGCCTGCAACATTTTGAATAAAAAAGGCGTAGAGTGACAGTTATTAGACATATACATAAATTTGATGTGGGTATAATTGCAAGCATCTGTTTGACATATCACTGATAGTGTAATGGTGAACGGGAAGGACTAGGAAGCATGGTGAATGTATAGTAACGGTTCGAAACACCTTGAAAGACAAAATTTTTTTGTTATATTTTGTTAGTTATTCGAATTATTTGGCGTTATTTGTGAGTCTATAGTGACTGTGCCTATTATCCTCAATGATTCCCTTTGTGTGCATGGAAAGAAGCAGGATGAGTATATTACCCATACTAATGGAATGTGGGAACCCCAGTAGCATATCCGTTGTTAATGCAGTTTTCTCCCACCTCCAGTTCCGTTCGTGGTGGTTCTTCTGTCTTCAGCTATGGCTGTCCTCAGCCAATTGAAAAGAATGAAAGTCACACGACACGAAAGCAGTGCATTCTGCAGGAAATACGAAACTGCCAAGACGCGTAAGTGATAGTTTCATACTTTCTGCGACATGGTTAGTGCTCTCGCACCTCATTTGTGTTTATATGGACATACTTATACAGTAGACATTCAAGGTGATAAAATGTGTAGGTTTATTAGATTACAAAACACAAATTGTTTCACTGTTTCGAAACAGCGTATCGAAACATTACATTGTACTGTTTCATTTGTTTCGAAACAGTTACGTGTTTCAGTTTGCCCATCTCTAGTCTGCATTTTTGTGGCAACGAACAAGGCGAAGTTGTTTTTCCAATTCCCTGAGGGCACCACTATACAATTAAGAGTTGATCATTGCATGACGAGCGAGGACGTCAGACAGAATAACCCGTTCAGAGTCCCAGACGGCTGTCGCCATTACTTTACTGGCTGAAGGTACTGTTTTGAATATTTTTTTCCGAGAAGGGTAGGTGTGGCGCCACTCCAAAGTCTACGGTTTTGTTTCCGGCTCGAAGTAATGAACCCATCTTTCATCACCTGTAGCGATATAGGACAAAAAATTGTCACGATCAGGCTCATAATGCGGAAGCAATTCCGCGCAGATGGTCCTACGCTGCTGCTTATGGTCTTCCGTAAGGCGGCGAAGAATCCAGCGGGCACATACCATTCAGTAGCCCAACTGACGGACGAGTGTGTCAGCGCTACAAGCAGCGACGTTCACCTGAACAGCGAGATGTTTGACTGTGATCCGACAATCACCTCGAATGAGTATCCTCACGGCCTTCACTGCAAGAGTCACACTTCTATGCGACTGACTGGCACGCCGGAGATCGGACAGATTTGCGCGGCCTTGTTGCGATAATGACGGCTACGTCGCCCAGCGACTCACCAAGCTTTCTTCCATTGCCAGGTTTCCGTAGACATTCTTTTGTATATCTGTTATCCTCTGGTTTCCCACCAAAAGAAACTCAGTGACAGTTCTCTGCTTGGAACGCACCTCCGTTACAGACGCCATTTTGAAGGCTACATATAGTGCCACCAAAGATCGTAACTTCATGAAGCCATGGGGGCTGAAGCGAGAATGTTCCTCGACGCCCCACAATTCCACGCCGAGCGGGATTAGCCGAGCGGTTCATCCTTATTCACTCGCAAGTCGCCGTAGTGGCGTTAAAGAAATTGTGCAGCGGCGGCCGAACCGCCCCGCGAGGGATCTCCCGGCCACCAATGCTATACGCTCATTATTATTATGCCGGCACGGTAGCTCAGCGTGTTCGGACAGAGAACCAGTTGGCCTCTGTAATAAAAAAACTGAGTGGAAAGATCAAGAAACGAACGTCCGCAACCACCAAACACAACGATCAACAACGAACAAAACGAAAAAAAAACAAAAAAAACAGCGGTCTAGGGCGCTGCAGTCATGGACTGCGCTGCGCAGTTGGTCCCGGCGGAGGTTCGAGTCCTCCCTTGGGCATGAGTGTGTGTGTTTGTCCTTAGGATAATTTAGGTTAAGTAGTGTGTAAACTTAGGGACTGATGGCCTTAGCAGTTAAGTCCCTTAAGATCTCACACACTTTTGAACAACAGTTTCACATTTTTTCAACCGAAATTGGTTGAGGCAGAATTAGTTGCATTACTTATTACACGTCCCTCGTAAGAAAATGAATCCAGCAAATATTGTTAACCTACCAGGAAGTCATTAAACAGAACGATTACCTCTCTCTTTTCGTTACGAAGATATGAACAGCATTACGTCGTTCTTGAATAGTCTCTTTTATCTTTTTGTTCGGAAATCCGCTTCCTGTTCTCAAGATCTCTTAAAAAATGTAGCAAAGTGTACCATTCACGTAAACATGATGTTGTTAGAAACTTAACACAAAGTTTAATTTGTTTCTCTTGTCCTAGCACACAGTGCAGGTACTTCAGTAAACGCAAGTCGTCCACCTGCTCGAGATGACATTACAGAAATGAAAACACAACGAAAATTAACACCTTTCATTCACTTAACCGTCTTCAGAACAATGTTTGTGTGAGTACAACGTACATCAACGAAGAGAAGGTAGAAACGCTACTCGTCTATAGAGAACGGAAGTTAGCAGAACAGTAGTTGCAAGTATGTTTTCTTACTTACGAGACGGGTTCTCGGGGTCCAGTGAAGTAGTATATTTAAATGATATGTTGCGTACAATAAAGGCAGTTCTTAACTAAAATCTGCACATTGTATTTTTTATTCTGGTTGACTATACTGGCCGGCCAGTGTGGCCGAGCGGTTCTGGCGCTTCAGTCTGGAACCGCGCGATCGCTACGGTCGCAGGTTCGAATCCTGCTTTGGGCATGGATGTGTGTGATGTCCTTAGGTTAGTTAAGTTTAAGTAGTTCTAAGTTCTAGGGGACTGATGACCTCAGATGTTAAGTCCCATAGTTCTCAGAGCCATTTTTTTGACTATACTGCTACTCATATAGAGACTGGTTTATCGTTTAACCAAAGTTTAACGGATTCATTTTAATACATGTGGATGACTTCACACTTTTCGTTATTTAGGGTCAATTGCCAATTTTCGCACCATACAGATATCTGTTCTAAATAGTCCGCAATTTGTTTTGATCTTCTGATGACTTTACTAGACGATAAACGACAGCATTATCTCAAACAACCTAAGACGGCTGCTCAGATTGTCTCCTGCATCATTTATATAGATAAGGTACAGCAAACGGCCCATAAGACTACCTTGGGGAATGCCAGAAATCACTTCTGTTTTACTCGATGGCTTACCGTCAATTACTACGAACTGCGACATCTCTGACAGGAAATCACGACTCCAGTCACAATTTATTTGTGCTTATGACACAAAAAGTGAAGTACCCTGAAGGGTAGGAAAAAACTAAATGAAACTGCACTGCCTGCGTAGGGATGTGATGTTACTTCAGTGATAACAAAATCGAGTCAAATTCACAAGTATCTCGGCAGTGCGAGCCCACTTAACAAAATGGCGTTGCATCGCTGCCGGTCTGGAATACATGGAATGATTCGGTTGGAAAGGATGTCATAATGCCGATGTACTCGTATCTTCTCCTGAGGCAATCTAGCCCACAACTGTTGCAACTGCTCCTTGATATCCAGGATATTGCAACTGGGACAGAGTTAACATCCGAGCTGGTCTCACACGTGTTCTGTCACGGACTGATCTTAAGCTCTTGCTGTCCACAGAAATACCAACTCATAGACACACGCGTTGTGTGTTGACGAGCATTGTCCTATCGTAAAATGGCACCACGATACTATCGCATGACAGGGAACATCTGAGATCTCAATATGTCCGTGACGTACAGTTGCACCGCCAGACTACCCTCAGTCACTAACAGCCATAACCTGAGTTTTATAACGAGAAACTTTACCCTTTGCAATCTTCTGTCACTGTTCCGCTGATGGACTTAATGTGCTGCTACTGTAAGCCGTGTAAAAGATCAAAGAACGCAGGATTTTTTCCTCACATTAAATGCTTCTGCTGCTTTTCCTTTCAGATCTACAAAAAATATCAGGATGAGAGATTTAGACGTAAAGAAACGGTTTCCTAAAGTATGGTGTCCTTATCTGAGAAAACGGGATATGAATATCGCAATAAAACAGTTTCATTTGCTAAAAAGAAAATAGATCCAGATGAGAGGTGGGATTTGAAATCACGATGCCAGATGTAAGTTTCTTTAGCAGAGGTTTTCCCTCTCAATGGCACATCATTTGATATATTCGATGCCCGAGCTTCGGACATTGGCTATTTTGCAACAAAAATTAATGAGTTCAAAGAAAAGTGACATATATGAAAAAAAACTAGGAAGCAGTAATTCATGGACAACATATCAATGAACGAGTCAGAATAATCAACAGCGAAATTTGGAACACAGTGATGGGAGAGTTACAATATTGGTTCAGTAACTTGGAATCTCTTTTACTTTTAGAGCTTTTAAATGTACGTAATTGTGATCAATCATTAAAAGACTGCTATGGATCAGTTTTTGATTGTTTTACTTCTTAACATCAAAGCTAGTGGTTACGTATATGTCAAGAGAAATTGAACATAAAAGTGTTAGTGATTTGTTGAGGTTTATTAAATCAAATGCACTCCAAACAGCATGATGTAGAATTGTAAAACTCTACGAATTTATTTGCACTTTTCTGCAACCAGTGCCACCGTTGCGAGAAAATTTTCTGTTCTATGATGGATAACAATCTATGTACATTGTTCACAAACTCAAGAACGGTTTACAGATTTAGCTCTGTAACCAATGGAAATGAATCTCCTGACGTCTGAACCTGAATCGACGAATTTATCGAGAAGAAGAGGACTATAAATTTTTTATACGTTATGCATTTACACGCCAACTTCTCTTAGAGCTATCGTATATTTCATTGCTTTATGGACACAGTTTAATTATTAAATATTTTGTTTTGTAAACTTTTATTCCTGTGGCTGGCAAGGTACCACGCCGACTGCAGTACTTAAAAGTCCATGGTGAGCTAACGGTTATCAACAAGATTTTTTCGCTTACGGTGAGTGGAGAATGAAGAATTTACTACGAAGATTAATGTCTATATTTTGCATTTCCATCAACTTGACAAACAATGGCCATATCACACGTAATGGCAGACATACATAATGTGGATGAGAATATGAAACCATGATACCTGTCCAAAATAATAAGTGTGTGTTTTGAAAATCTCACCAGTGATCCTTTAGTAACTTTTAGACAACGATACAAGTACCCAGTCCACTGATCAGTATCATGTCCACTGATACTTCGTCAGGTCCTGGGCTTTCCCCCCATTCATCTTCTTCACAGCTTTTTCCATTTCTTCCCGTGTAATTTGTTCTAATTCTGTTTCTCAACTTCTCTCAATTTCTTCATTATTTGTTATTTCCTCATGTAACTGCTCCTCAGCGTTTAACAGCTTCTTAAAATATTCTTTCCTGAGATCTTTTATATTCCCATTATTGAAGATCCAGGGAATATAAAAGATCTCTGGAAAGAACATTTTAAGAAGCTGTTAAACGCTGAGGAGCAGTTACATGAGGAAACAACAAATAATGAAGAAATTGAGAGAAGTTGAGAAACAGAATTAGAACAAATTACACGGGAAGAAATGGAAAAAGCTGTGAAGAAGATGAATGGGGGGAAAGCCCCAGGACCTGATGAAGTATGAGTGGACATGATAAGAGCAGCAGATCCAGTGGGAATGCAGTGGCTGTGTAGAGTACTATCAAGCGTGTGGAGAAATAGTACAATACCTGACAACTGGAGAACAGGAGACATTGTCCCCATCTTCAAGAAAGGCAATAAAAGACTTTGTAAAAACTATAGAGGAATAACCCTTATGAGTCATACAGCCAAGATTTTTGAAAGAATTTTACTAACTCGAATAAGTGAAAAGATAGAAAAGGAGCTGAGTGAAGAACAGCATGGGTTTAGGAAAGGAAGAAGCACGATCGACCTATTTTCTATCCGTCAACTGATGGAGAAAAGTTGGGATATAACAAAAGGATGATAATGGTTTTTATAGACATAGAAAAGGCATATGACTCAGTTAACAGGGAAAGACTCTGGAAAGAAATGAAGAGGATAGATATAGAAGATGGTTACATTAATATAATAAGGACAATGTACAGAGGACACAATTGTAGAATTAGAACACCACTGGGGAACTCTGAATACTTCGAAATAAGACAAGGACTTAAGCAAGGAAGTATTCTATTTCCTGCACTTTTTAATATTGTGATGGAGGGAATGAATAGGGCTGTTAAAGATATAGTAAAAGAAAAAGACAAGAAGATGATTTTTGCAGATGATATGGTAATATGGGGTGATAAAGAGGTAGATGTACAGTTACAGCTTGATGCGTGGAAGGAAATAATGAAAAGGTATGGATTAAAAATAGATAAAGATAAGAGTGAAGTAATGGTATTTGGAAGAGAGAAAGGGATCAACGGAAAAATTACCTTGAATGGAGAACCACTCAAAGTGGTAGAAAGTTTCACTTATTTAGGGAGTGAAATATCTATGGATGGAAGAATAACTAATGAAATTAATAGGAGGTTACAAAAGGGAGGCAATTTCTAGCAAACAATAAAACACCTGATTCGGAGTAATGAAGTTTCAGAAAGAGCAAAACTCCTTATGTATAAGAATTATTACATCCCTGTTCTCACCTATGGTGGAGAAACATGGACAGTGACAGAAAGGGACTGCAGCAGACTGCAATCAGGGGAAATGAAATTTCTCAGAGCAGTTAAGGGAAAAACAAGAATGGACAGGGTAAGGAATGTAGAGATTAGAAAGGACTTTAAACAAGAAAGTATGAGAGAAGAAATTGAAAGAAAGAGATTAAGATGGTATGGGCATGTTAAGAGGATGCATGGGCAGAGACTCCCCAAAATTATGGAAGAACTAAAGATGGATGGGAAAAGACCCAGAGGGCGCCCAAGAACACGGTGGAAAATGGGAGTGAGAATATCTGCAGAAAGGAGAGGTGTGACCTGGCAGCAAGTGGAGGAAAAAAAGTGGTGGGAGGACAGAGCCAAATGGAGAGGACTCATCAGCACCCAGACCCGGCAGTAGCTGGAGTGGTATTCGGATATAGATAGATAGATAGATAGACAAGTATCCAGGTGTGGCCAAGTGTTGTTTGCGATAAGGCCTCTGACATTGCGTCCAGTCTTCTGAGAAACAGAGTTTCCTACCAGTTCATCATTTTCAGAAAGTCGTGGAATAGTTGAAGCGATAACAATATGCCTTTGACTGAACCTTCTTCACAACTGCTACTCTGAATTTATCCACAGCTATTCATTGCTTAGGAGATATTACAGAAGAACCCAGCTTCAAACATAGGAGGTAGTTCCACATACAAAAATGGCGTTTTCTTATTTTTCAACTACTTACCTTAACGAAAAGTTCAGTACACGCCACTGCTCTAAATTGCAAGACACGGCAAATCAAGCGGCAGCTGCAATAATACACTGATGTGGCGGAAGTCATCTGATAGCGATATGCAGTTATACAGTTGGCAGTAGCATCGCATACACAAGTTACAAAATGGCAGTGCTTTGGTTCAAATGGTTCAAATGGCTCTGAGCACTATGGGACTCAACTTCTGAGGTAATTAGTCCCCTAGAACTTAGAACTAGTTAAACCTAACTAACCTAAGGACGTCACACACATCCATGTCCGAGGCAGGATTCGAACGTGCGACCGTAGCGGTCTCGCGGGGCAGTGCTTTGGTTGAGTTGTCATTTGTACTCAGGTGATTCAAGTGAAAAGGTGTCCGACGGGAATTAACAGACTTTGAATGCAGAATGGTAGTTGGAGCTAGACACATGGGACATTCAGTTTTGGAAATAGTTACGGAATTCAATATTCCGCAATCCACGGTGTCAAGAGTGTGTCGACAATAAGAAATTTCAGGAGAATCTGTCACCACAGACAACACAGTGGCCGACGCTCTTCACCTAACGATCGAGAGTGGCGGCGTTTGCCAAGAGTTGTCAGTGCTAACAGACAAGCAACACTGTCCGAAATCCCCGTAGAAATCAATGTGGGACGTGCGGCGAACGTGCCGATAGGACAGGGCCGCGAAATTTGGCGTTAATGGGCTACGGCAGCAAACGACCGACACGAGTGTCATTGCTAACAGCACGACAGGGTCTGGTTCGGTGCTCCACAGTCACGGCTTGAGGTGGGATTAGTTTTGCCATATCTAGCTGGGACCTCGTCGGGACACGCTGAGATGGTGGTGTAGAAATAAAAAAAATATTTAATACAATTACTTTTTATTTAGAACATAATTATATTGGAATTATTGCGGCAGAAGTAGTTTGTCAACTATATTTTTTGGAACACCATCTTTTCCAGCAAGTCTATTTTCCATCTTACGTATTTATAAAACTTCGTGCAAGTTAGCTCGTAGCTAAACTGGCACTGTAAGAAAGATTCTACAGTCCCTGCCAGCAGTCGATTTCTTTCATCAGTCCACTGTGCCGATATCAGAGAAAATACTCGTTACACAGTTGGCATTTCCGTTGAGGATTTTCGGTTTCCTAAAGAAAGTAAATCTACGTTTCGTCCATGGAGTGTTTAGACTTTCGGTCTCGCTTAGTTTCTGAGAAGCTCTTGAGATACGCATTTTCCTCAAAACAATTGTTGCCCGAAATCTTCACACAATTTTTAGTCGGGTATATAAAAGTGTTTCCAATTATCACGCAATCTGAGGCTTTAGATAGCATCATCGAATCAGATACACGATATTTATTAAAAGAAATAGCCCATTTCTCTAAGAAATCAAATGGTATGGCATAGAAAGCCATTGTCTCTTCCTCAAATTTCTAAATCAAATTAATTATTTCTTGGGTTGGTTATCCTTATTTAATTTGTTCAAATTCATCCTAGTTTGGTGCCCATAAAGTGGCAGTCTTAGTTTCAGACATCTTTGAATGTCTATGAATTTAATTTACATCTTACGAGTATTTCAGTTATCGAGATTTTATTCTTATCCACGCTTTTTATATATATTTTTTCAAACATAGCCAAGTTTGACTACAGTTACAAGAAACATATTTCATCGGTAGTTTCACTGATAGGACTGCTGAAAAAATCTGAAACTATTTTAGGCGACCTGTCTTCGGCGTCAAGAAATTGTTTTAGTGGAATCCAAAGCTGAAGGATTCTCCCTGCGGGCGTTAACGACAGTCATCCTGTTTTTAAGTGAGATAGAGGAGTCTGATGCTTGACATCAACGTACGAGGGTTGGAACTTTAATAGTGGCAACTATTTCTTTACGGCTCGTACAATATAGATACGTGTTTCAAAGTTTTACTAACCTTCAAAGTTGTCACCAGCATTGTGTATAGCCCGTTGCCAGTGGTGTGGAAGTCGTAGGATACTCTGAGCAGTGACAGTTGTGTTGACAGTTCAAGCGGCGCGGTCTATCGCCCGACGGTTTTGTAGCAGTTTAGAAATCGAGTTGAACTCACGAGGGCTTAAGTCAGGGGAGGTATACGTGGTATAGTACTTAGCAGCCTCATCAGTCAAACAAATCAGTAACAGCTTGCACTGTACGTGCTTGAGATTGTTCTGCAAACTGATGGTCAAGTCCTGCAGAAAGTGTCGTCACTTCTGCCTCTATGCTGTTCATTTTTGGAAGACAACCTACGACCAGCTTGTTTCTGGAATCCAGCTTCGCTCTGCGTAGTTATACTTCAATCATGATAAGAATAAATCTGCTACAATTACACACAAACGTGATTATTGGTCAGCAGACATAGCAACGTAAACTGGTGTTGTTATGTTCTTGGAAGTAGGTCCTATTCGTGCAATAGATATCTTGTTACTGTGTTCTGGTAAATGAAACTGTAAGATATTCTAATGTATTAAAGCCATCAAAGTTTTTCTTAATTATACTTTAGCTGTGTAATTTTTATTTAAAATATCGTGTGCAGTGGCACTGCCTGTACTGTTGTGCTCTGATAGGCGCGCTGTTGATATATAGTGTGAAAATGGCTGACGCTGCTTCCTGCTCCGTAGTGAAACGCGCTTGAAACACCGTTGAAAAGTGATTTTAAACGGACGGTTCTCAAAATTTTCAGAATTTTCACAGTAAAGAAAATCGTATTGAAGTGTTCCGTGGACTTTATTTACTAAATTTAAGGTAATATTGCAAATATAATTCATAGCCCCGGCAGTAGACAACATTCCATTAGAACTACTGACGGCCTTGGCAGAGTCAGTCCTGACAAAACTCTACCATCTGGTGAGCAAGATGTATGAGACAGGCGAAATACCCTCAGACTTCAAGAAGAATATAATAATTCCAATCCCCAAGAAAGCAGGTGCTGACAGATGTGAAAATTACCGAACAATCAGTTTAATAAGTCACGGATGCAAAATACTAACACTAATTCTCTACAGAGACGAATGGAAAAACTGGTAGAAGCGGACCTCGGGGAAGGTCAGTTTGCAATCTGTAGCAAGCTAGATTAAGGAAAGGCAAACCTACGTTTCTAGCATTTAAAGACTTAGAGAAAGCTTTTGACAATGTTGACTGGAATACTCTCTTTCAAATTCTGAAGGTGGCGGGGGTAAAATACAGGGAGCGAAAGGCTATTTACAGTTTGTACAGAAACCAGATGGCAGTTATAAGAGTCGAGGGGTATGAAAGAGAAGAAGTGGTTGGGAAAGGAGTGAGACAGGGTTGTAGCCTATCCCCGATGTTATTCAATCTGTATATTGAGCTTCAGTGAAGGAAACAAAAGAAAAATTCGGAGTAGGTATTAAAATCCATGGAGAAGATATAAAAACTTTGAGGTTCGCCGATGACATTGTAATTCTGTCAGAGAAAGCAAAAGACTTGGAAGAGCAGTTGAACGGAATGGACAGTGTCATGAAAGGAGGCTATAAAATGAACATCAACAAAAGCAAAACGAGGATACAGGAATGTAGTCGAATTAAGTCGGGTGATGCTGAGGGAATTACATTAGGAAATGAGACACTTAAAGTAGTAAAGGAGTTTTGCTATTTGGGGAGCAAAGTAACTGATGATGATCGAAGTAGAGAGGATATAAAATGTAGACTGGCAATGGCGAGGAAAGCATTTCTGAAGAAGAGAAATTTGTTAACATCGAGTAAAGATTTCAGTGTCAGGAAGTAATTTCTGAAATTATTTGTATGGAGCTTAGCCATGTATGGAAGTGAAACGTGGACGATAACTAGTTTGGACAAGAAGAGAATAGAAGCTTTCGAAATGTGGTGCTACGGAAGAATGCTGAAGATTAGATGGGTAGATCACATAACTAATGAGGAGGTATTGAATAGGATTGGGGAGAAGAGAAGTTTGTGGCACAACTTGACTAGAAGAAGGGATCGGTTGGTAGGACATGTTCTGAGGCATCAAGGGATCACCAATTTAGTATTGGAGGGCAGCGTGGAGGGTAAAAATCGTAGAGGGAGACCAAGAGATGAATACACTAAACAGAGTCAGAAGGATGTAGGTTGCGGTAAGTACTGGGAGATGAAGAAGCTTGCACAGGATAGAGTAGCATGGGGAGCTGCATCAAACCAGTCTCAGGACTGATGACCACAACAACAACAACAACAATTCATAGCTAAATCGATAGCGTTATAGAATCGTGATCTGAGATTAGGCAATAGGGCGCTGATTCAGCTCTCAGTTTGGTCTTGGTTCAAATGGTTCAAATGGCTCTGAGCACTATGGGACTTAACATCTATGGTCATCAGTCCCCTATAACTTAGAACTACTTAAACCTAACTAACCTAAGGACAGCACACTACACCCAGCCATCACGAGGCAGAGGATATCCCTGACCCCGCCGGGAATCGAACCCGGGATCCCGGGCGTGGGAAGCGAGAACGCTACCGCACGACCACGAGATGCGGGCTCAGTTTGGTCTTCTTATTTTTATTGGTTGTTTGGAATACTTACAGTTTTTAAATATAAAATTCATCAATGTATGCCAATTAATACATATCTAATCATCATTTTTATGAAAAATGCACGTATTTTTGTTTCTCAGCACATATTGCACGCAAAATTCCAGTTTTCATTCCCAATATAAATTCATGATTATCCAAGACTGATCAAATTAAGAAAACATAAGAAAATAATATTTTAGGACAAAAATGAAAAATCAGATACTCTTTAATTGGACTGTGTCAGTTGTTTTATACCACAGATATGGTCTCACGCGAGCCAGAATGATAAGCGTCGTAGAAATGTGGAAATTAACAATTTTGAAAGCATCAAGCATACGATATAAACGCTGCATTTTCACAGTTGCCACCATACCACTACGATATGAACCCAACAGAACAAATCTGGGCCGGCCGAAGTGGCCGTGCGGTTAAAGGCGCTGCAGTCTGGAACCGCAAGACCGCTACGGTCGCAGGTTCGAATCCTGCCTCGGGCATGGATGTTTGTCATGTCCTTAGGTTAGTTAGGTTTAACTAGTTCTAAGTTCTAGGGGACTAATGACCTCAGCAGTTGAGTCCCATAGTGCTCAGAGCCATTTGAACCATTTTTTTGAACAAATCTGGAGCCAAGTTAAAGGATTTGTCGAGAGAGATAATGAGACATTTAAGTTGCCAGAAGTACTGAAACCAACACACGGAACTTTTTTTTTTTTTGGGGGGGGGGGGGGGGGGAGATACAGAACGGCACTTCACAAAAGAAGAGGAGAAAATGTGGCGCCTGGATGGTTGGGTGGTTTCTGCCGATGGAGTCGTTGTCAACGTAGCAGATCACAGTTCCGGCACTGAAATATATTTCTCAGATTCGGTTGTGGAAAGAGTTCAGAATTACCAGAAACTGACTGCAAGTAATACCTTGAGTGTCTTCAGTATTCAACTGTAGGATGAAATCCCTGTAATACGCTTTTGAGTCACACATAGCTTGCGGTAGAAAAATTAGCCTGTGTTTAAGTTAGGAATTTTCATTACTCTTGTTATTAATTACATTGCTATGTTAGCTAAGAACGAGAGCCTTTTATGCTTTCCGTCTGGTGCCCGAAGAAGTTTGCATTATTGCTGTAATGTCGTCGAATATTGTTTCATTCCCTTTGAAAATTAAGTGACATTCGAAGTTATTTGTTTCTTTGCTCGTCTCTTTTTACGTCTTAACTGTAACTGTTCGGGGCGTTGCAGGTTAGTTGCACCAGTTGCCTGGCCTGTGCTATCCAAGTTGCGGCAGAAAAATTGTTGTCCGGTTATCGCTCAGTTGAATGCGCCTAACGCGCAGCACAAAACGTAACCCTATTATCGTACTTGACTGTACTCGAGACAGCTTGGATTCCACTCGACGTGAAGGGAAATACAGTGAGATTCCAGCAAAACTGAAAAATACAGTGAAGAGCTAAAGAAACTGGTACACTTGCCCAATATGGTGTAGGGCCCCAGCAAGCACACAGAAATGCCACTACACGACGTGGCGTCGACTCGACTGAAGTAGTGCTGGAGGGAATTAACACCATCAATCCTGCGGGTCTGTCCATAAATCTGTAAGAGTTCGAGGGGGTAGAGATCTCTTCTGAACAGAACATTGCAAAGTATCCCAAAGTTCATGTCTGGGCAGTTTGGTGGCCAGCTTAAGTGTTAATGGAGCCACTCTGTAGCCACTCTCTCTGAATTGACAAACTCCGTCGGAATGCACAATGGACATCAATGGATGCAAGTGGTCACACAGGATGCTGACGTACGTCCCACCTATCAGAGTCGTATCTAGAAGGTTGTACCCGTGGTCTACGGCACAGTCTGTCGCCGGCAGTGCTGCGAGGCGGTCACGCGCCAGAGCGCTGCGGGCGAGGCGCGCACGGTGTGTTTGTGTTTACTTCGGCCGCTGTAAGTGCCGTTTTCCTTCTAGACCACCATGGCGCACAACTATCGGAAGAAGACATTACGTTTCAACTTTTGTTCCGACTTCGCCCGACCCAAGGCCCTGGAGGTAGAACGATTTATACGCGATGAAGTTAAAATACCACCAACGGATCTAATTGGTATCCACTTGTCCATAGTTAGCAGTACCGTCTACGTCAAAATGATCAACGATGCGGCGTGCGACAAGGTGCTTCAAGAGGCAAAACGTGGACTGCGCTTCTGTCATTCCGACGGCAACGTCGGACCCGTTACCGTCGATCACGCAGGCCTCGGCACACGGACGATAAGGATCTTCGAACTGCCGTTCGAACTACCTGCAGACGTCGTCATCGAGGCGCTCCGTCCCTATGGCAACGTTCTGGAACATGTTGCCGAACGATGGGTCCAATTTCAGACCTATCCAATTTTAAACGGTGTTAGACAGGTCCGCACCGAGCTGCCGAAACACGTGCCTTCCTATCTACGTATCGGAGGCTGCCGTGCCATTATAATGTACGACGGCCAACCTCGGACCTGTTCCGGTTGCGGGAAAGAAGGTCACCTACGGTCTGAATGCATTCAACGACGTGTCGCGCAGCTCCCGTTGTCGGAAGCGTCCGTCACACCCACGATGACCGCCCTACTGGTCACTTACGCAGCGGCTCTTGCCATGTCTACAGTTTCGTCCAGTCCGTCGCCCGGTCCTTCCGATCGGCACGTCCCACCGTCCCAGTCACCAACGGACGGTACAGACGTCCCACCTGACAACCTTGCCGCCGAACAGGCTCCCGCACCGGACGCTGAGGAGACCAGTACATCTTCACAACACCTGTTTGACAATTTCATTGTACCCGCCGACGCCTTCGAACCAGGTCGACGCCCCTCCTTGCCGTCGTCCGACACTGAGGAACACGTGCGCAAACAACGCTCGCCACGTAGGCGCAAACGCCATCGCCGTTCACCCACGGGCTCTCAGAGCGTTGCCACCCGCGACGACGAAGACGACACCCAAGCAGCCGACATTTCCACGCAGAGGTCGGCGGACAACTTTCACGATGAACAAGACATTTCGCAGGACGGGACCACTATGGAGGTCGCCACGCACAATGTAACGATCGGTGCGCCGGTTGAGACGCCTGTCTCCCCGCCGACAGCTCCAGATCTCTCTCACCACGACGCAATTCCCATGGACATTGGACAGACCCACGGCACAGGAGCATGGGCCGACGACATTGAGGAAGGTACGCCCCCTCCTCCGGATGAGTTACCTCCGCCGGACGAGGCTGCCTGTTAACATCAAAAGCGAGGCATTGCAGCTGATGGGACGGGACTTCCTCTCGGTGCCCTCCTCTTACTTCCCTTGGTGATGGTAGATGCGCGTCCACCACCACTGAAACAAACATACCGGTTTGCCACACTGAACATCAACATGATCGGCACTGCACCCAAGCTGCAACTCCTATGTGACATGCTTCGGGCCTCTGACGTCGACGTCGCCCTTCTTCAGGAAGTACGCGTTGCCACACTACCACCAGTCTACGGCTACGACTCATACACGTCCACATGTGATCAATCAGGGCGTGGAGTGGCTTTCTACATACGCGAAGGAATCCCACTCACGGACACGACAATCCTTCCCTGTGGAAGAGGCATGGCTGTTACCATCTTCGACACGCGCGTCATCAATATCTACGCTCCGTCTGGCTCCACGAACCGTCGGCAGCGGTCCACTTTCTTCGGACATGACGTGGCGCCCCTGTTTTCTGGAGGCTATGATCGCCTTATCATGGGAGGCGATTTCAACTGTGTCCTCCATCCGCAGGACCAAGTACCTGGTTATTCGCCATGCCCGGCGCTGCTCACCTTAATCGAAGATTTTCATCTAATGGACGTTTGGGAGAAAATTCATGGCAATACCCCCGGTTTTACCCATTATACAGCACATTCTGCGAGCAGACTGGACCGGTTTTATGTCTCTGCTCACCTCGGCAGTGAAGTCGCCCAAGCTGAACGATGGCCCCTTGCATTTTCGGACCATTGCGCCGTCATTTGCTCCCTGGCTCTGCCACCTCAGTCAGTGTGGCGCAGCAGAGGTTACTGGAAACTTAATACCTCCCTCCTTAATGATCCACACTGCCGACAATGTATTGCCACTACATGGGCGTCTTGCGAAAGACGCCTTCCGCAGTACACATCCACGTTCCATTGGTGGCTCAAATGTGCCAAACCTGCGATCAGAAAGGCCTTCATACAATGTGGCAAGGAAGCAGCAGCATGGCATCGAGACACCACAAATTTTCACTACGCCGTCCTCCGTGAGCTCGATGCGCTCCCTCCATCACCTGACACCCACAGGGAACGACAACGTACTAAAGCTCGTCTCCTCTCTCTTCAACGTGCACGACTGCATGGTGTCGTGGTGCGTTCCCGACGACAAGACCTCCTCCACGACGAAACCCCATCCACAATCCATGCCGCATCCGACCATAGTCGTCGACGTCGGCTTTTCGTCCCCAACATCACGACCTCCGATGGTGTTCACCACACAACACAGGCGGCGGTCGTGTCCGCCTTTGCTGACCATTATAGCCAATTTTATGATGATGAACCGATGGCGACGCCCATTCCTGACGATCTCCGTCCTTCCCCTGATCGGACCCTCACCGTAGCGGAGTCAACGTCCATGATGTCTGCAATCACCGCAGAAGAGGTGGTAGATGCGATCAACAAAGGGGCCAAGAACAAATCACCCGGACCAGGTGGTCTCCCAGTGGAGTTTTACCGGGCGTTCACCACGTTAATGCTTCCTCGCTGGACGGAAATGATTCAGGAACTCTTTACTCCGTCCTTCTCAATTCCACCTGAATTCGTCTCTGGCATTCTTCTACCTGTGCCTAAACCGAAGGGAGGGTCTCATGTCTCTGCATATCGCCCCCTTACACTACTGAATGCAGACTATAAAATCTATGCACGCCTCTTAGCAGCGCGCATACGCACCGTCTTACCTACGGTCCTTTCACCTGAGCAGACTGAACGTGGTTGTGGGGCCACCTTACAAACAGCCCTAGGAGAATGCCGTGACCTCATTGCACTGGCGTCGGTTTGTCGCCTTCGTGCAGCACTGGTATCCGTCGATTTCACGAGTGCCTTTGATCGCGTTCGACACCCATTCCTCCTCATGGTGCCGACACGTATGGGGTTCCCATTGCTTTTTATCGATGCCATCCGCCGGTTACTCCTTCCCGCGGTCTCGATGGTACAAGTCAATGGGGGGCTTGTAGGACCGATTCCTATACGCCGCTCTGTGCGTCAAGGATGCCCTATGTCTACTTTACTATATGCCATTGCACTTGAGCCCCTCATCACTGGACTTACCTCTAGACTGCAGGGCCTCACTTTGCGTGACCACACCTTTCACTGTAGGGCTTATGCGGACGATCTCCTCTTTCTCACCTGCTCCTCCACGGAACTCAATGACGCCATCCAATGGATCCACCAGTATGGACGCCTTTCTGGTAGCATTCTTAATGTCCGTAAATCGACTATGATGCACATTGGGCGCGGCCTCCCGGCTATGGTGCCGACCCCACTCCCAGTTAGTGCCACCCTTCGTTACTTGGGTATCGTATTTACAAGCTCCACACACCGCACAGTGGCCCTGGCTTACCGGCGGCTTTTGCAGTCGATTCGGCACCATGTCCGCGGTCAAGTGCACCGTAACTTAAACCAACTCCAACGTGTGTCCTATGTCAACATCTATGTCGCCTCTAAACTGGTACACGTCGCCCAGATCCTCCCAATGCCGTTACTCCTTGGCCGCCGCATCCAATCAGCCTTTGGATATTTCGTGTCAGCAGGGGCACTTTTCAAAGTCCGCTACAACACTCTAACACTGCCTCCTGCAAAAGGTGGCCTCGGACTCATCAACGTGCGGGCACGCTCTTCTGCACTCTTTGTCCACACTCTGTTGCGGCACTGGCAGGGGCCGGTCCCGTCTTTAACACGCAGTCTCTTAGATATCCTCCGACCAGCTTCTCTCGATCCACCGATCAATGTGGCACCTATTTCTCCATTATTGTACTACGTCGCCAATTGTTTCATAGAACTCAGCTACGTTCGGGCCGATCTTCCAGTCACCCGTCCTCCCCGTACAAAAGATTATTATCGTTTGTTTATGCTGTCCAACCCTTGCGACCCCATGGTGCTACAGCATCCTGACATTAAGTGGCGCACGGTTTGGGGGTGTGTGCATGCACCCTTTTTACCGTCATCTGTGTCTGCACTCTGGTATGTTTTAGTCTATGGAAAATTCCCGACTAATAGTCGACTTTATCGCATAGGACTGCCCACCTCCCCACTCTGCCCTGACTGTCAGCTCGAAGACACCGACGAACACCGTCTTACGTGCCCCCTGAAACAAAACGTATGGCTCCTCATCCAACGAATCGTGGCCTTTTACCTCCGTGCCCCGCCAACGACGGTAACCCCGGATTTCCTGTTGTTGCCCCAGACATTTCACTACCCTCTTGCTAAGCACCATACCCTAATCTGGTTTCGAGGACAGGCTTTAGAATATCTCTTTCGGAGTGGTCCGCATACAGTCCTTGACTTCTGGTACAAAGTTGTGACCGCGCATAGCACCCTCACCCGAAAACCATCTTACCGACAAACTTTTGCCGGTTGTCACCGCAGCGTCTTCCTTGACCCCCCCTCAAAGTTGGGGTGTACCATGCCTACCTGTCACATGATGCAACACCCTTATCCACGTTCTCATGCATCGACCAAAAACAAACACAATTTTTTTTTAAAGGAAGAAGACAGAATATGTTATATTTTGTTGTATTTAATGTTATTCTTTTTTAATATTTTTTTTGTTTAACTAACAGTCATTTGTATATTTTTAATTGGTACCTTGAAGAACTCTTGCATAGTGAATATATATGTACTGTTAGTTTGTTCAATACAAATTTTTAAACAAAAACAAAAACAAAAAAACACAAAAAAAAAGGAAAACAGGATATGTTCTAATTTGTTGTATTTCATGTTATTCTAATAATTTGTTTACCTAACACTCGTTTGTATATGTTTAACTGGTACCTTGAAGAACTTTTGCTTTGTGTATATATATATATATGTACTCTCCGTTTGTTCAATAAAAAAAAAAAAGGGATAGCGTCTTTGATTTGTGATCAAAATGTCTTCGGTCCCGGGTTCGATCCCCGCCACGGCCTAAATTTTGATAAATAGTCAGCATTGGCGGCCGAAGACTTCCGGCATAAGAAGTCAGCCCCATTCTCCCAACGGCCTTGTCAAAGAGGGCGGAGGAGCGGATAGAGGTTCAGGGCACTCTCTTGTCCTAGGGGTGGGAAATTGCCCCTAAAGGCGGAAGAATCAGCAATGATCAACGACATGAGGATGCAGAAGGCAATGGAAACCACTGCGTTAAAGACACGTAACGTGTATCCACAGGACATGTGGCCTGTAATTGAAGAAGTGTCATGATGATCTCTCCATTGACAAAAGATTCCGGAATAGTCCCCCATTCGGATCTCCGGGAGGGCACTGCCAAGGGGGAGGTTACCATGAGAAAAAGATTGAATAATCAACGAAAGGATAACGTTCTACGAGTCGGGGCGTGGAATGTCAGAAGCTTGAACGTGGTAGGGAAACTAGAAAATCTGAAAAGGGAAATGCAAAGGCTCAATCTAGATATAGTAGGGGTCAGTGAAGTGAAGTGGAAGGAAGACAAGGATTTCTGGTCAAATGAGTGTCGGGTAATATCAACAGCAGCAGAAAATGGTATAACAGGTGTAGGATTCGTTATGAATAGGAAGGTAGGGCAGAGGGTGTGTTACTGGGAACAGTTCAGCGACCAGGTTGTTCTAATCAGAATCGACAGCAGACCAACACCGACAGCGATAATTCAGGTATACATGCCGACGTCGCAAGCTGAAGATGAACAGATAGAGAAAGTGTATCAGGATATTGAAAGGGTAATGCAGTATGTAAAGGGGGATGAAAATCTAATAGTCATGGGCGGCTGGAATGCAGTTTTAGGGGAAGGAGCAGAAGAAAAGGTTACAGGAGAATATGGGCTTGGGACTAGGAATGAAAGAGGAGAAAGACTAATTGAGTTCTGTAACAAGTTTCAGCTAGTAATAGCGAATACCCTGTTCAAGAATCACAAGAGGAGGAGGTATACTTGGAAAAGGCCGGGAGATACGGGAAGATTTCAATTAGATTACATCATGGTCAGACAGAGATTCCGAAATCAGATACTGGATTGTAAGGCGTACCCAGGAGCAGATATAGACTCAGACCACAATATAGTAGTGATGAAGAGTAGGCTGAAGTTCAAGACATTAGTCAGGAAGAATCAATACGCAAAGAAATGGGATACGGAAGTACTAAGGAATGACGAGATACGTTTGAAGTTCTCTAACGCTATAGATACAGAAATAAGGAATAGCGCAGTAGGCAGTACAGTTGAAGAGGAATGGACATCTCTAAAAAGGGCTATCACAGAAGTTGGGAAGGAAAACATAGGTACAAAGAAGGTAGCTGCGAAGAAACCATGGGTAACAGAAGAAATACTTCAGTTGATTGATGAAATGAGGAAGTACAAACATGTTCCGGGAAAATCAGGAATACAGAAATACAAGTCGCTGAGGAATGAAATAAATAGGAAGTGCAAGGAAGCTAAAACGAAATGGCTGCAGGAAAAATGTGAAGACATCGAAAAAGATATGATTGTCGGAAGGACCGACTCAGCATACAGGAAAGTCAAAACAACCTATGGTGGCATTAAAAGCAACGGCGGTAACATTAAGAGTGCAACGGGAATTCCACTGTTAAATGCAGAGGAGAGAGCATATAGGTGGAAAGAATACATTGAAAGCCTCTATGATGGTGGAGATTTGTCTGATGTGATAGAAGAAGAAACAGGAGTCGCTTTAGAAGAGATAGGGGATCCAGTATTAGAATCGGAATTTAAAAGAGCTTTGGAGGACTTACGGTAACATAAGGCAGAAGGGATAGATAACATTCCATCAGAATTTCTATAATCATTGGGGGAAGTGGCAACAAAACGACTATTCACGTTGGTGTGTATAATATATGAGTCTGGCTACACACCATCCGACTTTCGGAAAAGCATCATCCACACAATTATGAAGACGGCAAGAGCTGACAAGTTCGAGAATTATCGCACAATCGGATTAACAGCTCATGCATCGAAGCTGCTTACAAGAATAATATACAGAAGAATGGAAAAGAAAATAGAGAATGCGCTAGGTGACGAACAGTTTGGCTTTAGGAAAAGTAAACGGACGAGAGAGGCAATTCTGACGTTACGGCTAATAATGGAAGCAAGGCTAAAGAAAAATCAAGACACTTTCATAGGATTTGTCGACCTGGAAAAAGCGTTCGACAATATAAAATGGTGCAAGCTGTTCGAAATTCTGAAAAAAGTAGGGGTAAGCTATACGGAGAGAGCGGAGGGAGCGCACGATCAAGACCGAAGTGCTCGTATTAAGAAGGGTATAAGACAAGGCTGTAGCCTTTCGCCCCTACTCTTCAATCTGTACATCGAGGAAGCAATGATGGAAATAAAAGAAAGGTTCAGGAGTGGAATTAAAATACAAGGTGAAAGGATATCAATGATACGATTCGCTGATGACATTGCTATCCTGAGTGAAAGTGAAGAAGAATTAAATGATCTAAAAAAAATTGTTCAAATGGCTCTGAGCACTATGGGACTTAACATCTATGGTCATCAGTCCCCTAGAACGTAGAACTACTTAAACCTAACTAACCTAAGGACATCATACAACACCCAGTCATCACGAGGCAGAGAAAATCCCTGACCCCGCCTGGAATCGAACCCGGGAACCCGGGCGTGGAAAGTGAGAACGCTACCGCACGACCACCAGCTGCGGGGAATTAAATGATCTGCTGAACGGAATGAACAGTCTAATGAGTACACAGTACGGTTTGAGAGTAAATCGGAGAAAGACGAAGGTAATGACAAGTAGTAGAAATGAGAACAGCGAGAAACTTAACATCAGGATTGATGGTCACGAAGTCAATGAAGTTAAGGAATTCTGCTACCTAGGCAGTAAAATAACCAATGACGGACGGAGCAAGGAGGACATCAAAAACAGACTCGCTATGGCAAAAAAGGCATTTCTGGCCAAGAGAAGTCTACTAATATCAAATACCGGCCTTAATTTGAGGAAGAAATTTCTGAGGATGTACGTCTGGAGTACAGCATGGACTGTGGGAAAACCGGAACAGAAGAGAATCGAAGCATTTGAGATGTGGTGCTATAGACGAATGTTGAAAATTAGATAGGCTGATAAGGTAAGGAATGAGGAGGTTCTACGCAGAATCGGAATGGAAAGGAAAATGTGGAAAACACTGATAAGGAAAAGGGACAGGATGATAGGACATCTGCTAAGACATGAGGGAATGACTTCCATGGTACTAGAGGGAGCTGTAGAGGGCAAAAACTGTAGAGGTAGACAGAGATTGGAATACGTCAAGCAAATAATTGAGGACGTAGGTTGCACGTGCTACTCCGAGATGATGAGTTTAGCACAGGAAAGGAATTCGTGGCGGGCCGCATCAAACCAGTCAGTAGACTGATGAAAAAAGAAAAAAAAAAAAAAAAAAAATTAGACATATCGGGGGTCTCATATCACTGCAACTGCACACGCTCCACACCATTACAGAGCCTCCATCAACTTGAACAGCCCACTGCTGACATGCAGGGTCCATGGATTCATGAAGTTGTCTCCATATCCGTACACGTCCATCCGCTAGATACAATTTGAAACGAGACTCGTTCGACCAGGCAACACGTTTCCAGTTATCAACAGTCGAATGTCGGTGTTGACAGGCCCAGGCGAGGCATAAAGCTTTGCGCCGTGCTGTTGTCAATGGTACACGAGTGGTCGTTCGCCTCCGAAAGCCCATATCGATGATAGTTCCTCGAATGGTTCGTACCCTGACGCTTGTTGATGGCCCAACGTTGAAATCTGCAGCAGTTTGCGGAAGGGCTACAGTTCTGTCACGTTGAACGATTCTCCTCAGTCGTCGTTGGACCCATTCTTGCAGGATATTTTCTCGGCAGTAGTGATGCGGAGACTTGATGTTTTACCGTATTCATGATATTCACGGTACACTCATGAAATAGTCGTACGAGAAAATCTCCACATCATCGCTGCCTCGGAAAAGCTATGTCCTATCGCTTGTGCGCCGACCTTAACAGCACTCTCAAAGTCACTTAAATCTTGATAACCTGCCATTGTAGCAGCAGTAACCGATCTAACAACTGCGCCAGACACTTTTTATCTTATATGGGCGTTGCCGACCGCAGCGCCATATTCTGCCTGTTTGCATGTCTCTGTATTTGAATACGCATTTCTATACCAGTTTGGCGCTTCAGTGTATATAGTGTAATTTTTACGTTAGGTTTATTCTTACGATGAACAAAGTACAGGCTTGGCACCAGATGTGTGTGATTCCTATTCTGTCAGAAACTTTCTTGCTCTGCAGGAATGTTTCCCAAGATCCTTTGCCGACCCCTGTTTAATAGAACGCTCTCCAGATCTTTGAGAGTGGGAAGTTGGCTGCAATAGCTGCCCGTGGTGAGCTTCGTTACCTCGGCGGCGGGCGGCCGGTGCCGACTTGCCGGTACAGAGAACGCTGCCGGCAGGTGCGGACACGCCCCGGGCTTTCACGCTGCGCTCGCGACCCAAATGCGGAGCTAACTAGCAGAAAAGTTCTGAGGCGTGCCGCCGGGCCGCGCGCGCAATCTGCCTGCGACAAAGCCGCCCCTAATGGCCTCGCGGAGGCGGGGGCGTGGCGACCGGCCAGCCGCGTCGGCGGCGTCCTTTGGCGGCGCACGCCCTGCGCCCTACTCCCTAGGCCCTGTGTCTCGCGCTGGGCTGGGCTGGGTTGGGCCGAGGACGGCTAACGGCTCGTGACCGCTGGCGCCTCTCTGAATGCGCCGCTGCTAAAGCGGGAGGAGTGGCCAATTAGCAGCCGTCTTCCGCGGGACGTTTGTGAGGCTTGCCGAAGGGACAGGGCGCTACGTGCCGCAGCAAGATGCAGAAGACCCTCACATCCAGAGAATTTCTTTCAGCGTTTACGAACGCAGGAAAAATGAAATGATCTTGTGGCATATTTTGATGGCCTGTAGGTCCCACTTGGGGAAATTCGGCCGCCGGGAGACTTGCTTCTCGCGATGAAGAAAGGATGATGAGGACAACAGTGCACGAGGGGAGAAATTCTCCAACCTTGCCGGGAATCGAAACAGTGTCCTGTGCGTGGTGAGCTGACATGTTACAAGCTCAGCTAAGTAGGCGGACTTCTGAAAAGTCTCAAAGCGCATTAAGAGAATATGAAAATGTTGTTCGTTAGGTTTTGTCTCCTCTTCTTTGCGTTTTAACAGTAAGATGGATACACACAAGACCAACGAAAGCTAAGCAAAGGCAACTAAGCCCTTCGTTGGCCGAAATTTGCTTAGTGTGTACGGGTGGAAGATCGGGGCCAAAGAAGCGGTTGGCCGTGGTCGCGGACCGGAGTACCGGCGGTAACATCAGAGCTTTGGCATTGAGTTGGGCCTGGGACCCACCACCTAGTGTGGACGACAGGTGGGATGTTCGTTGGTTCAGTAGCGATTTGCTGTTTCTGTTGCACGGATAATGTATTTATTTTGTCTAAAAATGTTGAAATATTGAGTGGAGTACGGAGGCAGCACTAAAGTTGGTAGTTTTATTGTGGACGATAATGTTTGAGGGCCCCTACAGACTGTGACTGCAAGAACACATTCATATGATTAGGCGCTTGAAGGTAAATAAGTGAGCTGTTAGAAAATAATGAGCACCATGTGAAAAAGTGGTATTTATATTTTTACTGCAGGTACAGGTCTCCGAAGAAAGGGTATCATATTTGGAGATCTTAGGGTCTACACGGAGAACACCCTTACCTGGAGACAACAAGGAGGGGCCGTCCCCCCTCCCTCCCCCAACCGCACCCGGCTAACTCTCAGGGAAAGGTACTAAGCAAATTTTTATCAGGGTCGGAAGCAGAACTTTTTTATGGCCACTTACAAGCTGCCATTCGTCTTCCAAAATATTAAAAATATTTTATACTCCCTGTTTGTCCCCCTTCCCTACAAACCATCGTATGGGCGCTTTGGCCTACACAATTCAACAATTCCAAGTCTATTGTTCTTATTCGCAAAAAAGATTTTGAAACAGCCCATATTACAATTCAGCTTGAAGGTCAGACATTAATTTTGTCCAAACACGCTGCTCTGTACATTTGAGAAGAGAGAACGTTTACTCTTCTTCTACTTTTTTTCTGATGACCACCTCCTTACAGCAAAATAAATGCTGCACATGCGACGACTGTTATATCGTCTTCTTCTAGTATTGGAATATTGACCGGAGAAACTGTTACTGAAACACTACTTTAAAACTACACAGAAATGGTAGCAACCTCGACAACTTTTCAGACCTAATTGACATTCCACATGGCCGAATCCCTTGGTCCCCTGATGGAGATGACAGGCCGAACACCAATGCGTTGGAGACGAACGCTTGGCCGAATCTATTGGCTTTCTTTCGTTTGTGTTCGTCGGGATATGGTGTGCGTGCTTTTACTTTACGGCAGTGGTTCCCAACCCGGGAGGCAACTACCGCCTGAGGGATAAAATGAAATTTTCTGAAGAGTAAAAACAAATGAGATCCCCTCCGTAGCTGAGTGGTCAGCATGCATGGCTCCCATGCAAAGGATTCTATTCCCAGTGCCGCCAAGGATCTTTCCTCGGTGGAAGGAATAGTATGGGACCCATTCAGCTTTGTGTTGCCAATTGAGGAGGTACTTGACCGACCAGTAGCGGCCCTACGGTCTGGAAACTCTGCAGAACACCTGGGAGAGCGGTGTGCAGACCACTTGCCACTCCATATCACATCTGCATGACACCGCAAGGCACAGGATGACATGGCGGCCGGTTAACATCCCTTACGCCTGGACGACCTGGCGAGGAGTTTTTTAACAAAATGGGTCCAATTACGTTCTGCCAGAACAACTTCATAACACTGTGACACCGATTACTTAAGTTGGAGTTATGCTTGTGAAACGAATGTGTGAACAAAATCTTCCTTTCATAGTACTTCGACAACGCACGTACTTTCTGCTTTGTACACTGGATGTATGTCAGTAAAACTGAGATATAAACGTCTCACATGCTTGTGTATTTCATGAAATTGCCTTCTCCAAATAGTGGATGGTACAACACAAGTGTTACTAAGCAATGGCTAGTGGTCGGATACAAAGCACGGTCAGCCTGAAGTCTTCAATTTCTGTCAGTTCCGGAGTAAGGAATCCAGCAATCAACTGATTTATAAACAATATGCATAGTACACGTATTTGAACTTGGTTGGTAATAAACGCAAGTGCGAGGTATATGTGAAGTAAGTATCTTTAGGGACAGGAGCCGTGCAGAAGAAGCATGTCTCGTAACACGTGTCGAAGTGCATGGTTAGCTTTCTTTGATGAGAAGGAGTTGTAAGCAGCACGCACGATACGCTGAGAATTACTTCATAGCTCTGTAAACACATTTTCTTGCACAGAAGCACTACCAACTGACACATTATCTCCTGCTTTTACAAAGCACATGCTAAACTAAATATCGTTTATCTTACGTCCATTTAAAAATAGTGTTCAAGCGAAATTCTTTTTCGTTCCAAATTTTAGTTGGCCTTTAATGTTGATGATGGTGTAGAGAAGGCGATACTAGCTAATATCTGATCGAACACAGGGATAAAGGTCTCAGAGAAGATGGGAACCGCTGGGCATCATTGTTTATAAGGGAGGAGGAGGAGATGGAGATTACTGTTTAACGTCCCGTCGACAACGAGGTCATTAGAGACGGAGCGCAAGCTCGGGGTGAGGGAAGGATGGGGAAGGAAATCGGCCGTGCCCTTTCAAAGGAACCATCCCGGCATTTGCCTGAAGCGATTTATGGAAATCACGGAAAACCTAAATCAGGATGGCCGGAGACGGGATTGAACAGTCGTCCTCCTGAATGCGAGTCCAGTGTGCTAACCACTGCGCCACCTCGCTCGGTTTTTATAAGGGACGTGGCAATGTTGGTGGCAGATGATGGCCGGAACCTCTTCCTCACACTGACTCTGCCCGAAGGACGGAATTGGTTACCTTCAACAGTTTACTCGTTATTTCTCTTCTGCATGTCCTTACAAATGTATTAACTGGTTTTCGTTGTCCTAAAATCACTCGTTTGTCATGTGGGCCTTTCTCAAGTAGCGAAAGTCTCATTATAACCACCTCGTATTAATTTCCATTTTAGACACGGGTTTAGCTTTGTACAGGTTGAGGAGGAAAAGATGATATACGGTACCAGATTATAGACCAGGGATGGCGGCTGCGGTAACCAAATATATTTGTCGTCAATAGTATATATTAAATCGCATCTAAATGGCACGGAACTTCTACTCGTGTTTCAGAAATATTAAATCGAATTCTTCTCTCTTAAAGCTAGATTTACATGTCTAAACAATTCATCAATATTTTTTCGTGCTTTCCCTCAAGTACTATCCCTTCGCCAGCACATAATACAAATTAAAAGAAATTATTCCAAAAAAATAATTTCCGTCTCATCCATAAAATTCAATACATTCAAATTCAGAGTAAATGCAGATTCATCGGTTTAACTGCAAGGAAGAGTATTGGTCGGAATATCGGGCGCAACTGGAAGCCCATTTCACCGCCTACAGCATTAACAGTATGGAGCGCGGTGCATTCCTTCTGTCCACTGACGGAGCCGACATCTGTCATCTGTGTCTGAAATTGTTTTCCGACTCTCTTTCGACAGATTTTGATTATCAAGAACTCGTTAAGAAATTCGGCGACCATTACAGGGTGCAGATCCATGTAACTGTGGCGACATTTAAGTTTTTTCATTTTAAGAAACACGCTCAAATGTCAAACAGTGGATTACTGAACTTGACTCTGCAGGTTCAAGCGCTCTTGAGGACAAGGCTATAGTGATGTTATGCTATGCGATGCATTCACATAAAACGCATCAGATGCACGCATATGCGGTGCTATCCTAAATGTCCAGAGCCGGACTTGACAACAGGTCTATCAACCGTAGAATTTCAAAGAAATGTGAACGCAATTGAAGCTGGTTTTGAGGTTCCATCTATTTCTCTTGTTCGTAATACATAAGACACTCGGTCTAAATTTAATGCTAAAGTGAATAAAAACGTTATTCAAATTAAAAGTAAAGGTAAAGCCTTTCAGTCACGTTGTACATGAGGTGTACTTCAGGATAAGATGAGGAGGTCTTGACCCCCACTGTTTTCTACTCGTGTTCTTGTTGTGAAAGACTGTGCTTTGCATGTGGTAAGTAAGACGATATTCAGAACATTTGTTTACACCAATGCCAGGAATGTCGCCAGCACAAAGCACAGAGTGGCTATCAGCAATTTCACGTTGTGACAGCTAAACCAGTGTGAAAAGCTTCGTAGAAACCTTCTGCCGCAGTTCACAGTCAGAAGAACAAACTTACTCTCCAGTTAAGGGTGGCTAACAAGACAGTTAAATTCCAACTGGATACAGGTCAATCTGTGTCCTTATTGAATAAAGACATCTGTGATATGATCGGTAGCCCACAGTTATAAAACGCTATTTTGTTTGTTTAAGACGAACATGAAATACAGGGACTTGGCCTGCACGGTTTGCTGGAAACTTTTCGTTGTGTAACGAAGTATGTTTCATTCCATGTCCTATGTTCTATAAGGAGGGTGAGCTTTCTTCGCTTAGACTTGTTTGATTTTTTCAACCTGTGCAACAAGACAATGTACTGCAAATAAGATTCTGAGGCGTCCATTTCTGTTAAAGACAACGCAGAACCACGATTTTATCAGGCTAGGCACGTTCCCCATGTAACACATGACCAGGTTGCAAAGAGCTGCAATTACTGAAAGAAAATGGGTGATACGACCCATTTCTGCAAGCCAGTGGGCTTCCCCTCTGGTAATACTTAAGAAACCATCAGGAGATTTACGTCAGTGTGCTGTTTTTAAAGCCACGGTAAACCCACGAACTGTTGTGGATTCTGTTCCTCTGCAATGGCCTGAGGAATTAGTGAACAGGATGGGACAGGTGGGATTCTTTTGAAGAATGTTTTGTGTGAGGCATACTTAACAGGTACAGCTGGACGCGTAGCACAAGGAATATTTCGTGATCAATACTCACCTGGAATTGTTCGAGTTTCAAAGCCTTCCATTCGGAAGTGCTTCAGCTCCTGCTATTTTTCGTTTCTTGGGACAATTAAAAGGCAAAATCCCTTCATGTACAAACTATCTGGATGATATAATTTGTTGTTGCAGATCATATGCCTGCTGAATATTTGGCAAATTTAGGGTGTTTATTTCAAACACTCACCAAGGCTGACTTAAAGTGTAACAACGGTTGTTACTTCTTATTCCACAAAGAACTTGAGTATTTAGGACATCTCATAAATATGCAGGGTATTCATTCTTCTAATTCTTATTTGTCTGTGATTAAACAGTTCTCCCATATCAGCATGGAGTTATAGGCCCTCATGGGAAAATTAACATATTACTTTAAACTTCTTACAGATAGTGTGCAAAGTGCTGCTCCGATGTACCGGCTGTGCTGGAAAGATGTTCTCTTTGGGTTGTTCCGAGAATGCCAGGGCGCATTTCAGCAGTTAAAGAACGTTTTATTAAGTCCTCGTTGTCTGATTCATTTCGATCCACCGAAGTCTGTTGTGTTATCTGTGGATGCATCTTCTTATGGGATTGGAGCGGTGCTCTTCCATAGAACAGGTCTGATAGGCCCATTGCTTTTGCCTCAAAAACTCTCAACAAAAGCCATTGCAATTATAGTCAGCTTGAAAAAGGGGCGCTCGCTATTGTCTGCGGTGTAACCGAGTACCAACAACATTCGTATGGTCGAAAGTTCTTTTTGATTGCAAATCATCAACCTCTGACAGCTTTGTTCAGTCCTTCAAACCCTGTCCCACCACAGACAGTGCAAAGATTCTAACGTTTGGCTCGTCTGTACGAGTTGTAGTACAGCCCCCTACTTATCATTCAAATACTGACTCGTCTCAGTTATCGGTCAGTACCCACAAAGCATCTGATTCGTCTGAGGAATCATGTTGTCAAACTAACACTCTAGATTTTGAAATTCTTCAAAATTTTCCTCTTGAGTTTTGGCGTATTGCTGGAATAACTGCTGCCAACCCAGTTCTTCAGCTAGTTTCGCAACATGTGCACCATGGGTGGACTCATAGTTCGAAAGAACGTCCAATGGTGTGTCGCTACTTTTCGCATCGTAAGCACTATACTAGCAGTCGGGTGTTTTGCTGCTACATGCAGAGAATGAAGATGTAGGATTGTGGTTCCTCACTTCCTCTGGCAGAAAGCTTTGTCTTTGGTGTACCGAGGTCACTGTGGCGTGCTTCACACCACAAACGAACTCGGCCGACATCATTGCACTTGGCATGTCGTGGACGCCCAGACTCAGCAATTAGCTTCTAGTTACACAGCTTGTGCAGATCATGAGTCACTCCACCGCAACACTTTTTTTAATGGACAGACCCCCAGCTGTGGATATGCTTGCATAGTTATTTCGTGGATCTATTCTGGAACACGTGAGGATTGCCGGTGGTAAATGTGTACAGTAAATTTCCTTTTGTAGTCCCCATGACTGCTGTATACGCTTTGTCGTGTATTTTTTTGTCTCGAAGATCTTCCTGAAAGCCTTGTCTCAAACAATAGGCAGCAGTTCACGCCAGCAGTTCTCAAACTTTTTGTGCGGTCGATAGAAAACGCCTTGTCACTGCCACTCGTTTTCACCATCAGTCTAACGGTGAAGCTCAATGGTTTGTCCTACCGCTCCTTGTTACATGGAAGTCTCTAACAGAATTATTACTCTGTTATCATCGTCGTACCCTGTTCCAACTTCTGCGGTCGCCTTGGAAAACAGTTCGTGCCACCTGATCAGCTAAAATTTCAGTTTACTTCAAAGCTTTTGTCCCGAAACAGGGTTGGGAGCACAGTGCCATCACACAAGAATTGGGTCGTTGGTCTTACGTCGTTCTAGGCTCCTCTGGGTTCCACTAGCGTGACCATAGTCACCTGCGGCGCTCGTATGGAAGTTGTTCTGCTCAGAATTTTTTTTCTCAGAGACGCAGCATGCCACAGCAGTCCGCAATAGGAGCTATCTCCGCCTCTCCGTCTGTCATGGTCGCAGTGGTACAGCGACGTACCGGTGGAGATCGATGTCACGCCGCCACCGCCTTTCCCACAGCCAGAGGCGACTCCGTTGGGGCACCGCCTCCAGAAGGCAACCAACACGCCCCTGGAGTTCGCTTGCTATCTTCCCGAACACAGCGCCTGCGTCCCAGAATGCAGGAACGCACATTGTGGCTGGTTTTTCGGTCTGTGTTTCCGGTCACTCGCAAGGTAGAGACCGGGGTGCGGACAAGGAGCTGCCAATGGCCATCGCTGCACTTCATTAAGTGTGGAGTTACCACCAAGTGTGCACTATTGTAATTCTGCCAAGGGAAAGTGCGTTGATATGGACAGTGTTGAGATAGACTATTATGACAGTTATGTATGGTCTACATTTGGTTGGGTTGACCTCGATTTTCACGGAAACGTATTTTTGTTCCAGTGATTTACACTGTTTGTCTCCTGTGAAGATGACTGTAATAACCGAAATCGCTGGAAAAAAATCGTGCAATTGTACAGCTGATGTCACAAATATTCTGTTTTCAAATTCTCTAGCACCTGCAGACAGTCACCTGCGAAAAGCTCTTTTACTTCATTTTGGTGAAAGTTACATTATGCACTGTATATCAGTAATGGCTGTATGAAATGTGAGAAAAAATATTTGTTCCTGGATAAGCATATACTTTAACATTAAAATTCGTCACAATGAAATCGAATTTATCCAATTGTTACATTTTGGTTTTCCCTAAGCAAGCAGCTAGTATAATTTCTGCGTTATTTCTTAGAGTCTAACTTACAATTTAAGTGTACTCCCTTTCATTCTGAAGGTGAATGTACCATAAGTATAAATTAGACTTCAATGAGAGGCTCACTGAGGAGAATGATTTGCTTCACAAGATAACAGCAGCATTCAAACTGTCAAACGCAACAAACTCATACTAACGATAAATATTTGAAGGTATTAAAGTTCGAGAGGCGCATTGCCATTATTAAAGTCAAAAAAGGCGCTTTTTTCGGCTTTATTCCAAGTACTGGGTTTCTATCACTGTCACTTCGCAAAAGAGCTCCTGTGTCAGACTTTCGACATATTTTGTCATGTACCTGTCCTTTCTTGCCCTCTCAACTGAAACTCTAACCTTCTGCAAACTGTAGGTTACCACTTTTGCTTTACTTTCCCATGACGGAGTGTAGAGATGTCTACGCTGTATCACTTTCGAAATTTAATTTATTAGATTTAATTTAGTGTAGCCAAACACTAGGCCACGAAATTATTTAAACTCCTGATTTGCTGGAGGTTGTAAGTGGTATGTGATTTAAACAGTGGAAATTCGGAGAAAAAAACACGCTACACTAATTTTCTAAACATCTGCGTGCATAAAGTATGTAACAGTCTAAGTTTAAAGAAATGTTTCTTATTAAAGTTCTTAAATGACTATTTCCAGGCACTGCAATGTAACTTTTTCCCTCGTGTAGCCCCCCCAACATACTTTACGTGAATCCAAATTTTGCGTTTACTGCATTTGATCGCTTCTTCCATTCGATCTTCCTCGCACAACTTGCTACGCTATTTCTCTGTTTTACGAATGAGTTTCCGTAGCGACTTTCCCTCAGAGTCTCCAAAACACATTTCACACGTGGAGCTGTGGTTATAGATATCTTCTTCTAGCTTCGGCTAGTGATTTTTTTTCTTTCTTTCCTTTTTTTCATGGGCTGCTCGTCAGGTTGCATCCTCCTCGACTGTTTTGGCTGACATTCCAGCTTCGAGCTTTCACATTTCCCTGGGATTCGGTGACATTTCTTGAATGAAAACCTTCAGCTCACTTTTTACCTGCCATAACTTCTGCACTGAAATTATGGGACAACCCGTTTCGTACTTAAACTGAATGTCATCCCTTAAAATTTAAGAATAAACTCTTCCAATTCATTTCTAGCTTCATTCGAAAATACTTTAGTGGAAACAAAAATTTTTACATCCCAGTTTGCATTTTCGTTTCTGTCATGCCTCGTAATTGTTGGCTTAGGCACATTTTATAAGCATGAAAATTCATTTAAACCATGACCCCAGTTAGATATACTGTTACAGCTAATGCACTTTATTTGTCCTCCATTTTCCAAAACGCTTTTCTTTTGCCGTACAGTAATACAAAATAATTATTGAATTAATAACTTTGGATAAAGAACGCACCAGAAAATTCACCATCATTTTCAAGCATTGCATTGCGCTAACAAAACTAAGCCCATATTTAAAGGTGGCTATACGAGGAAGTTTCTTAAACTGTACCGGTACAATATCGGAAACTTATGGTGGTAAATTACGGGCATCGTTGCCATTTTTTCTTCGTCAGTTTCGTGCAAACGAACCACAACGAACATAGATTCATCACTGCTTAAGGTTGAAGGGTATTTAATGTACGTTCACTCACAAATAGAACATCATTTTGCCACTACCTTATAACAATATTCTCTTTGCCACGTACACAAAAACTCGATGACAACTAAAACGAAATCAACACTGTCTTCAAACGATCTGTTCGTCAGTACGCAAAACTTATAGCTGATAGTATGGCTCCAAGAAGCACGCGGTTCATGCTGACCACAATAAATGTCGGACGGTTACGAATTTTGTAGTAGTGATACAAATTAGGAGCCAGTTCAGTATATGCAACTCTCTCCTACATCTGAACATCCTGTATACTGTATAATTTTTGTTATGATGATTTCTTCACAAATTACGTTACCTATTGTCATTTTCCTTTCACATTTTGTAAAAATAATACCGCCACAGGAAAAAAGCCGACCAAGGTTTATGAAATAACCCTAGTCCTTTGACTGCACTATGGCTCTACCTCCAGGCTTAATTACCACCTTCTGCATTATAGCCCACTACACTCGTGCATTTTCAATGCTTGTTTTAGCCTAGCGGACATTTTCTTAAGGAATTACGACTTTTCCTCTTATTCTTTCTTTAATTTTTTCTTCACTGATCCGAAATACAACTTACGTGTTGCCACTTTATTCTTTAAAATCTTCTGTTCCTCCATAAGGTACACACTTCATACTTTGAAGCTGTTACTTGTAGAGCGTTAGCAATATTTTTGCACCCAAGTGGCTCCCCAATGGGAGGTCCTTTGGAAAAGATTACTTACGAAATAAGAGATCTTCCCAATTTTTTGTTATTGTACACAATGCCATATGCGTGAGAGATAAGTCTGTGAGTATATGCTCAGTCACTGTAGCAACAAAAACACTGTAAGCATTCACTAAACGCTGTATTTATCCACCACGACGTACTGTGGGGCTGTAACTCCATCTTCAGATGTAGATCGATTTTTTGCATTTCTAAACAGAAAACTGCATGCCCTATGAATTCCGTCCGCTCCTTGACCTCTTTTCAGATGGCAGTTGGTAGAACATGGATCAACAGTTAAGTCCTTTGGCATGTTGGTTGGGAGACCTTGTAAGGAACCCCTTAGTTGCAGATAACAACGCATTTTATTTTATTTCCAGTTTTGATATTTCACGTGTGTGAAGTGAATGTATCAGTGCTGCAGTATATACGGAGTAGGAAGCAAGAGATAGGTTCCCATGCTGTTTAGCAGAGGCAGTTTCTCATATAGCGCTTTCCTTCGTTTACTCTAAAAACACATTAAAATACAGACCCCACTTTTGCGAAGGGGAAGAAGGGTGACTACAGAGCAGATCTCTTTCGTACAGAGCGGGCGAATTTCATTGTCTATGGAGGACAACTTTTGCGGGATTCTTTGCATCACGTCTCGTGGTTTCCCTGCGTGCCTGGAAAAGAGTAACTTACGTGGGAAGAAAACAACGGCGTCGTTATTAGTGCAGACGCGAATTAGGACTCAGAGCAAGTCTGTGATCATACAAGTCTGTTAAGGTACCCTCTCATCACCTTGGAAGTGAAAGGAAATCCACAAATCTTACACCAGAAGCCACTAGTAATGTATTCCCCTCCAGAACAACCAAGAACATTAACCCGCCAATTTTACTTACTACCGAAAAGCGATGTATGTGATGGTACTGTCACAACCTGCTGGATTGTCCCCTATGCCCTGCATCTTCACAGAAGATTTTCTGCATGTGATAACTGACGCAGCTGAAGTTGCAAGATTTCGGTCAAGAGCAGTGTGGATTGATAATTCTTTCTTTCATTTGTTTGTAATGATAATTACCATGTGTTCCATTTGTTTCTGTCTCAAATAGTTAATAAATTCAGGGTACTGGGTTATACAGTCATAAAAGCTATTTATCGCACTTTTCTACACTATTTGGTCTTTGGTGGTGGTCCATCTCCCAGTTGATTAAATGGAACTGTTTTATTATTACGATGTAGAAAAAAATATATATCCACAGGTCAATTATTATTTTTTAAATTACCTGGTATAGCAGCAATATCGGCATTGAGTGCGCCTTGATGCAAAATTTCGGCAACAAATATCATCATCATCATTATCAGTGGTTTTTTTTAAAATCTGTATGCTATGGCATGATTCTGAGAACTGTTGTCGCTGTTTTCGGCATATTTTCTGTGGTTTTTTTTTGTGTTGCCGTTTTTCCTCAGAGTACATCATGTCATCTGCAACAAGTTATAGACGGGAGACCTCGTTACTTGCAGGTGGACAGCTGTTCCGACAATGAGGGTTCTTATGCATTCGTCCCTTATAGGAACTAACGTACAAGGTGAACATTAATTAAACGACAAACTGCTGGGACGGATTCCTGACTGGAAACGAGGTAAAAAGGTCCTATGAACGTGTGTCCGGAAATGCATCGTTGCCAAGGTAGATGGCACTGGCGAATGAAAGTTCCTCTGACCACGTGCTGTGTGTTCCTTGCGAGTTGCAGGCTGTCTGATTGACGCAGCTTACTGTAAGCAGCAGAATGATCCGGTATTCATGTCGGGAACAAGCCGAGTTCGTGTTCGGCCAAGAAGATGGAAACGGCCGGGAGGCAGCACGGCTATACCATTACAAGTACCATCAAAGACACCAACCGCATCACGTAACATTTCAAGCCCTTTTCGGGCGTCTGAGCGAACATGAGTCTTTTCAGACAGACAAAGTGCAGGGAGGTGGCGGTCTGTGCGTACACCAGATTTGGAGGGCCGGTTTCTGCTGGATATTGAGAGGAACTGTAGTACAAGCTCCAGGCAAGTGGCCCACCAACATGGTGTAAGCCAAAGTGCGGTGTGACGTGTAAATGTTAGCACTGCATTCAATGGAGGCCACTTTCAACATCTGTTGCAGCTTGGATGCGCCGCAACTCTCTACTGTGTTCCGCGATGATTTGCTGTTGTAGCACGCACAGCGTTTTTTTCCGCACACAAGTTCATAGAACCTCTCTTCCTCCATTTCCGGTCAGGAATCCGTTCCTGCAGTTTTTTCTGTATTATTAATGATCACCCTGTACAAATAAGAGTCTCTTCCAGACAACTGCAAGCCTTATGGCCTTCAGTCATACCTAGCCCCGTCGTTTCTGTCTGTTTCTTTATGTCAACCACACAGCTGGCATTGGTCGGCATCTCGGTCTTTTTATACATTGGCTTTAGAGATGTGCAATGTTGCCAAAACGTCGATACCACACGACAGACGTGAACACATAGCCCCAAGCTTGACGTTGGCGTGGCCGAATGAACGATGGGGTGGTAAGCCCAATTTTCTTCGCAGAGGAAACCACAACGGAAATATTTACCTGAACATGCTCGAACAGTTCCACTGGAATCGCAAAGTGCCAGATGTTCTGAATGACACTCTTCCTGAGAGAGGGATGAGTCGTGATGGTCTCATCGCATGGGCGCTGCCCTCCCTGTGTCACGCCTTTAGACTTCCTTTTGTGGGGTTACGTCAAGGATCGCGTGTGTACAGTGTGACTTTGCTGTCATTTGTGCACACATCAGTGCTGTTCTGCGAGCGACGAATGAACCGCACGTTGAAATTCTAACATAAGAGAAAAGAAATTTACGAGATGCTAAACGTTTCACCACAAACAATGACGCTTTATCTGTAATAGTTTCAAAGTTACGATTTTTGTGAAATTATAGCAGGACTTGTGGACACCCTCTTTAAATTCTTCATTACCTGCTACAGGTTCCATCAGTTCCTCGTTGATCAATAACTGTTAGAACATTTTTTTTTTTTTTTTGAAAAATCAGGACTTGGCCCAACAGCTGTTTGTCGCTTTATTAAAAATACTAGTTTCTGTTGATCAACAGACCATCCATGATATGTCTTTTTTTTATACCTACGAATGCTTTGTTGTTTGAGCAAAACTGGTAGCTATGCTAAGGTTTTTTTTTGGGAGAATAACCGCCATCTGACTGAGCATTACTGTATTTATCTTCTCTATTGTGGTTCATGGTGTGGGTTCCTGTAGTCATGTCCTAGTTCATGAACCACGGGCAACGTATGAGTGGCCAAGTAAGTGGTCCCGACAGTCGGGATACCAGTTACTTTGGAATAAGGCTGGGCACCTCGGACATATTCTGAGTCGTGGTCACCTTTGTGCTCATACGGCAAAGACTACCAAATCCACCGGTTAGTCCCTCAACCGTCAGGGGTGAAACTCAATGGGACTCGGGGCAAGCAAGGACAGCAACCTGTTTCCCTGGTACTTTAAATACGATGCTGGCAACAATCAGAGCAAAATGCCTCGGACCTTTGAAGGTGACGGAGTCCCACCTCTAACTGACAAACCAGGGACTCCCAAGATACGACTTGGCAAACAAATGGTAATGAGATGGGGAACTATTAATATCAATGGGGGCTACACTGGGAAGAAGGTAGAGCTGGCAGAGGCTGCAAGTAAGATGAGGCTGGACGTTTTAGCTGTTAGTGACATTCGGGTAAGGGGTGAGAAAGAAGAGGAACTGGGAGAATACAAGGTCTACCTGTCAGGAGTCAAAGCAGGAATAGCACAATGGGGTGTAGGGCTTTACATCAGGAAAGAAATGGAACCCAGCGTAGTTGCAATAAGGTATGTAAACGAACGACTGATGTGGATAGATTTGACAGTGTCTAGCAAGAAAATTAGGATTGTGTCAGCATATTCGCATTGTGAAGGGACAGATCAAGATAAGATGGATAGTTTTTATGAGTCACTCAGTGATGTAGTTGTTAGAGTAAAGGACAAGGACAGTGTTCTGCTCATGGGTGATTTTAATTCCAGGATTGGAAATCGAACAGAAGGGTATGAAAAGGTTATGGGTAAATTTGGAGAGGATATGGAGGCCAACAGGAACGGGAAACAACTCTTGGATTTCTGTGCCAGTATGGGCTTAGTAATCACAAACTCCTTTTTTAAACATAAGAACATTCACCGGTATACTTGGGAAGGTAGGGGAACCAGATCTGTCATTGACTATATAATAACAGATCAGGAACTCAGGAAGGCTGTGAGGGACACACGTGTATTCAGGGGATTCTTTGATGACACTGATCATTATTTAATCTGCAGTGAAATTGGGATTGTGAGGCCGAAAGCGCAGGAGGTCAGGTCCATATGTAGGAGGATAAGAGTGGAGAAACTTCAGGATAAGGAAATCAGGCACAAGTACATAACAGTGATCTCGGAAAGGTACCAGTTGGTTGAATGTAGTCAATTATAGTCATTGGAAAAGGAATGGACAAGGTACAGGGACACAGTACTAGAAGTGGCTAAAGAATGTCTTGGAACAGTAGTGTGTAAAAGTAGGATGATGCAAACAGCTTGTTGGAATGACACAGTCAAGGCAGCCTGTAAAAGGAAAAAGAAGGCGTATCAAAAATGGCTACATACTAGAACTCAGGTAGACAGAGAAAGTTATGTTGAAGAAAGAAACAAAGCCAAAAAGATAATTGCAGCATCCAAGAAGAAATCTTGGGAAGACTTTGGAAACAGGTTGGAGACTATGGGTCAAGCTGCTGGAAAACCATTCTGGAGTGTAATTATCAGTCTTCGAAAGGGAGGTTAGAAGGAAATGATAAGTGTTTTGGACAGGTCAGGAAAACTGCTGGTGAATCCTGTTGATGCCTTGGGCAGATGGAGGGAATATTTTGAAGAGTTGCTCAATGTAGGTGAAAATACGATCAGTAATGTTTCAGATTTCGAGGTAGAATGGGATAGAAATGATGATGGAAATAGGATCACATTTGAGGAAGTGGAGCAAGTGGTCAATAGAATGCAGTGCAATAAAGCAGCTGGGGTGGATGAAATTAAGTCGGAACATCAAATACAGTGGAATGTCAGGTCTTAAATGGCTACACAGGATAATTGAAATGGTCTGAGAGATGGGACAGGTTCCATCAGACTGGACAAAAGCAGTAATCACACCAATCTTTAATCACGGAAACAGAAAAGATTGAAACAACACAGAGGTATCTCTTTAATCAGCGTTGTGGGTAAAATCTTCTCAGGTATTATTGAAAGGAAAGTGCGAGTATTAGTTGAGGACCAATTGGATGAAAATCAGTGTGGGTTTAGGCCTCTTAGAGGTTGTCGGGACCAGATCTTTAGCTTGCGGCAAATAATGGAGAAGTGTTATGAGTCGAACAGGGAACTGTATCTATGCTTTATAGATCTAGAAAAGGCATATGACCGGGTTCCTAGGAGGAAGTTATTGTCTGTTCTACGAGATTATGGAATAGGAGGCAAACTTTTGCAAGCAGTTAAAGGTCTTTACATGGATAGTCAGGCAGCAGTTAGAGTTGAGGGTAAATTGAGTTCATGGTTCAGAGTAGTTTCAGGGGTAAGACAAGGCTGCAACCTGTTGTTCATATTATTTGTGGATCATATGTTGAAAACAATAGACTGGCTGGATGAGATTAAGATATGTGAACACAAAATAAGTAGTCTTGCATATGCGGATGACTTAGTTGTGATGGCAGATTCGATTGAAAGTTTGCGAATTAATATTTCAGAGCTAGATCAGAAATGTAAGGACTATGGTATGAAGATTAGCATCTCCAAAACGAAAGTAATGTCAGTGGGAAAGAAATATAAACGGATTGAGTGCCAATTAGGAGGAACAAAGTTAGAACAGGTGGACGGTTTCAAGTACTTAGGATGCATATTCTCACAGGATGGCAACATAGTGAAAGAACTGGAAGCGAGGTGTAGCAAAGCTAATGCAGTGAGGGCTCAGCTACGATCTGCTCTCTTCTGCAAGAAGGAAGTCAGTATCAAGACTAAGTTATCTGTGCACCGTTCAATCTTTCGACCAACTTTGTTGTATGGGAGCGAAAGCTGGGTGGATTCAGGTTACCTTATCACTAAGGTTGAGGTTACGGATATGAAAGTAGCTAGGATGATTGCAGGTACTAGTAGATGGGAACAATGGCAGGAGGGTGTCCACAATGAGGAAATCAAAGAAAAACTAGGAATGAACTCTATAGATGTAGCATTCAGGCGAACAGGCTTAGATGGTGGGGTCATGTTACACGCATGGGAGAAGCAAGGCTACCCAAGAGACTCATGGGCTCAGCAGTAGAGGATAGGAGGAGTCGGGGCAGACCAAGGAGAAGGTATCTGGATTCGGTTAAGAATGATTTTGAAGTAATAGGTTTAACATCAGAAGAGGCACCAATGTTAGCACTGAATAGGGGATCATGGAGGAATTTTATAAGGGTCTGTGCTCCAGACTGAACGCTGAAAGGCATAATCAGTCTTAAATGATGATGATGATGATGATGACCATTTAGATTTCGGCTTTTATGCAGGTCCACCTGCTTTGGACCGCCTTAACAGATACGGCATGTTAATTGTCTAAGAACTTTTAGCATTGTACTTGATAATGGCGTAAAAGACAGTAATACAAAGTCAAATGGCGATTTCTTTTCTCAAAAAATATTGCATGACAGTGGCTCAGCACCATCGAAAACTTTTTATTGACATATATGTTTTTGCCTCATCACGATAGCGGACGAGGTGGCGCAGTGGTTAGCAATATGAACTCGCATCCGGAGGACGACAGCTCAGATATGCGTTCGGCCATCCAGATTTAGGTTTCTCGTGATTTCCCTAATTCGCTCCAAGCACATAGCTGATTTCCTTCGGCAGCCTTGGAACAGGGCGAGCTTGTGTTTCGTCACCAATTACCTTGATGTCGACGGGAAGTTAAAATATAATCTCCCGCCCCCCCTTCTTCCTTCCAAATAATGATTTTCAAAGTTGTTTAAAAGCTGTAAATTACGCCCCTTATAATGAGGACAAATTTTGTCAAAAGTGAGTCAAGGGCTTCCTCAAATTCTATGAAATCACAGATGTAGAGGTAATTCAAAATGCGTATGGTGCATGGCGGACAGTCCACGTACCACTATTAGTCATTTCCTTTCGCAAACGGAGCGAGGAGAAAACGACTATCTATAAGCCTCCTTAGGAGCCGTAGTTTCTCTCATCTTATCTTCGTCGTCCTTACGCGGAATGTACGTTGGCGGCAATAGAACCAATCTGCAGTCGGCTTCAAATGCTGATTCTTTAAATTTCCTCAATAGCGCATTGCGAAAAGAGCGTTGTCTTCCCTTCAGGGATTCCCAGTGTAAGTGGGCTGCTTGTGTGTTGTCAGCGCTGTGTAGCGCTTTGCGTCGGATCTCTGACTGCGCTTTCTTTGTAAGAGACTCTGTGGCTGGTTGGACTCAGTCTCAGTGCTCAGAGCCATTTGAACCATTTTTTTAAACTGGATGTGACATTATTAAGGTAAAAAAATACATTATTTCGTTTGCAACAAAATCTTTCCTTTGCCAACCAGTAGTTAGTGGCTTTAGTAGTTAGAATCTTTTATTTAGCAGCAGTATTGACGCTCGCTGTATTGCAGGAGTTCGCGTAATGAAGATTTTTGTGAGGTAAGTGCTTAATGAAATGTAAAGGTTATTTTTAAGATTTCTTTCAGTCAGGGCCATTCTTTAGAATTAATTATTGGAAGTCAGGTTGTAATTTTTTTTGAACAGTCAGATTGCGTTGAGCTAGAATTTTGTGAGTCATTGTTGACATGATAAGAAAAGGTAAAGAGAAAGTAGGCTCAGTACGTTCAGTTTTACTCAACTGTTTCAGAATCAGATAACGTAGAAGTGTCATCTACTCTGTCATTCTGCAATTTAAGTACAGACACACTCATTTAAATAAAGAAGTTTCACCATTTGAGCGCACGAAGCATTTCCGTAACACTTGCCTCTTGATTGAACCAACAGGTAACAAATGTAGCAGCACGCCTCTGAATTGCATTCATGTCTTCCTTAAATCCAATATGTGAGCATGCCAAACATTTGAGCAGTACTCAAGAATGGGTCGCTCTAGCGTGCTATATACCGTTTCCTTTAGTGATGAGCTATACTTGCCCAAAATTCTCCCAGTCAAATGCAGTCGATCATTCGCCTTCCCGACTATCAACCTGAAGGGCTCTTCCCATTTCATGTGGCTCTGCAACATCACAGGATTATTTTCGTTACTCATCTGTATTAACTTACATTTTTCTACATTTAGAGCGAGCTACCACTTATCACACCAACAAGTAATTCTCTCAAGTCATCTTGTATCCTCCTACAGTCACTCAACGACGGCACTTTTTCGTACACCACTGCGTCATCAGCAAACAGCCGCAAACTACTGATCGCCCTGTCGCCACATCGTTTAGTTTATAGAGAACAAGGGCGTTTCTATCACATTTCGCGGGGAATTCCTGACGATACCCCTGTCTCTACTGAACACTCGCCGTCGAGGACAACGTACTAGCTTCTGTTGTTGTTGTAGTGGTCTTCAGTCCGGAGACTGGTTTGACGCAGCTCTCTATGCTACTCTATCCTGTGCAAGGCTATTACTGTCGGAATAACTACTGTAGCTTACGCCCTTCTGATTTTGCTTACCGTATTTGTTTCTTGGTCTCCCCCCACACTTCCCTCCAATTCTATACCGGTGATCCTCTGATGTCTCAGACTGTGTCCTATCAGTCGATCTGTTCATCTACTCAGGCTGTGCCACAAATTTATGTTCTCTCCGGTTTTATTCAATACCTCCTCATTAGTTACGTGATCTAACCATCTAACATTCAGCATTCTTCTATAGCACCACATTTCAAAAGCGTCTATTCTCTTCTTGCCTGAAGATTTCAACGTCCATGTTCACTTCCGTACGTAGCTACAACCCATATAAATATTACAAGAAAACTTTCTAAAACTTAAATCTATGTTGGATGTTAACAAAGTTCTCTTCTTCTAAGACACTTTTCTTGCCATTTCGGATCTATATTTTGTATCTTCTATATTTCGGTCATCCTCAGTTATTGTGCTGCCCCAATAGCAAAACTCATCAACTGCTTTAAATGCCTCGTTTGCTAATCTATTTTCTGGCTTCCTTCCATTCACCCTTTCCCCCATAAACCATTGACTTTGCCGTTGGTGAAGTAGCTTGTGTGCCTCAGCGATACGGATAGCCGTACCGTAGGTGCAACCGCAAGAGCGGAGTATCTGTTGAGGGGTCAGACAAAAGTGCCGTTCCTGAAGAAGGTAGCAGCCTTTCCAGTAGTAGCAAGAGCAACGCTCTGGGTGACTGATTGATCTGGCCTTTTAACATCAATCGAAACTGTATTGCTGGATTGGTATTGCAAACGGCTGAAAGCATGGGCAAACTACAGCGGTAGTTTTTCCCGAAGACATACAGCTCTATTCTATGGTTAAATGATGATGGCATCCTCTGGGGTAAAATGTTCCGAAAGTAAAAAGTCCCCCGTTTGCATCTCCAGGCGGGGATTGCTCAGGAAGATGTCGCCATGTGGAGAAAGAAAGCTGGAGTTCTATAGATCGGACGTGGAATGTTAGATCTGTTAATCGAGCAGGTGAGTTCTATTACTTAAAAAGACTTAGAGCCACTCACATGTTTGGAAACTGATCCGTATGCTTGGTCCTTCGTCAGCAGTATGCATTGGGGCACCGTGTCAAACGCTTTCCGGAAATCTAGGAATATGGAACCTACCTTTGCCGTCCATTCAAGGTTTGTGGGATACTGTGTGAGAAAAGGGCAAGCTTTTCGCACTAGCGATGCTTTCTGAATCAGACGTGCCTTTAGCGCTAGAATTTCACCCGGAACAAATCACGCCCCTTCACTATCCTCCATGCCTATCCATAGCGTAAGACCCTCCCCTAAACAGCCGCCAGTTCCGCAAACTGGAAGCTACATCAAACTTGTTATCGTCACTGTCCAACGCGTGTTACACTGTGATGAAATTCAGTAATGATAAGAAATTTAAGTTTTTCTGGATAGTAATATAATATGAATGTGCATTATTAAAGAAATAAAAATATTTATAGAGAACTGAAAGCATCGACAGCAATAGAAAAGAAAAATAACGTGATGATCTTTAAGGGCAATAAGGACAAATTTTCATTAACTAATTCCCTTATTATAATAAGTTTATTTGAGGGAAACAGCAGAGCAAACACACAATGCAAAAACAATGGTCTTGAATCTGTCATGTCGGTAGTAAAGCCACGGATGCAGTCGAATAACTCTGTTGTCTAAAATCAACGTTATATAGAAATAAGTCAAGGTCGTTCTGTTTATGTTGCCCCTCATAGTAAAAAATGGCTCTGAGCACTATGGGACTTAACATCTTAGGTCATCAGTCCCCTAGAACTTAGAACTAATTAAACCTAACTAACCTAAGGACATCACACACATCCATGCCCGAGGCAGGATTCGAACCTGCGACCGTAGCAGTCGCGCGGTTCCGGACTGAGCGCCTAGAACCGCCAGACCACCGCGGCCGGCTCCCTCATAGTAGCTTACGGAAATTAAAGAATATAAAAACGCCATAGATTAGAAATGCCTAATGAAAGCAATAAGATATTTGCTTATACGACATATTTCGTTAGTATTGCATGGGTAATGGGTGAATTTAACTTGTAAATTCTTCCAATGCCATACCTGCTCATTATAAACGAGGTTATAAAGAACTGTGACTGTTTCTGTGTGATTAGTGTCCTGTATGCTGTTGCAAACGTCTCAGAAAAATTATCTGTCGTTACTCTTTGTCCTGTCTGTTTTTAACCAAAAGATTTATTAATTTCGTAAATATCATTCAAACCATTTTCTTAAAAATAATAATGATGATGTGTATGTTGTCACAGAGTAGTTATGGAGGAAATAAATTCTGCAGTGTTTCACGGCTGTAAAACGTCCTTCATACTGTGCTAGCTCTTCTTCCACCCCTAAAACTTTTCAGCAAATCTATTCAGTGAATAACACGCAAAAACAGCTTGGATGGATGTAGCAAGAAGAAAATAATTTTGATGCCCTCTGGAAGTATAGTGAACATTGGTGCTTGTTTCACATATGCTGTCTGCGTTCTGAAACTCAAGTGTCAAGTATACTGTGGTTCCTCTTTCTCCAAGCAAATTATTCTTTGAGGGTAAGTTTTTCCTGTTTCAGCTTTGGGTGCTTTTTCTCACATAGAAGTATGTTTCTTCATAGGCTATTCATCTGAATACTGAGCTCTCGTATTTAAAGAATTCAGTGCTAATTTTTTTTCTCTTATGTTTACTGTGGAAGTACCTGGCACAGCCGAGGCCAATTGTGCACGTTTCGTGTAACGTGTCTTTTAACTATCTGGCAAAATTTAAGACCTAGCAAGATATTAATTTAACATTCACTCCAAGTGCAGCCGAACGCGGTAAACCACGTGGGTCAACTGAAACGATGCCCAGGCGGCGAACAAAGACCGGGAAAAGCGGGGGTGAGTGGGCGGGACTTAGTTCCGGGTGAAATGCTAGCGCTAACGATTCCTCTGTTACATTGGAACAAATAAGCCGTCTTTCTTGTTGCAACCCTTGTTCACAGTACGAGCAGCCCTTAGCGGCTCGCCATCTCACAACTGTTCATGACGTCGCCTTTCCGGCCTAGATCTTTTTTAATATGTGACTTGTAAGTACTGCATCTTTTCCAGTCAGAACAAACTTTAATTTTATTAATGTACTATATACCTAATATGTTTTAGAACAGTTAGTCTAATTCTGAAGACGACGATCATAGTAGCGTCGAAACCAAGTCAATTTTGACTTAATATTTGTGAGCGAGGGCTTATTTGTTCCTATATAATTCTGACACGGTCACTGAACCATAGCAGCTATGTTCAAAGTTTTAGATTCCTCTGTTAGTTAAGTGTTCCACTGAGTAAACAAGGTTTTTTTATTTTTTTATTTTTTAAAAATATATTAGTGCTTGTGGACAAAATCTTTTCTGTCGCAAAGAAATGTAATATGTTCGAAATGAGCACGTGTTTAAGAATTCTGCAGCATTAGACAGTAGTGAACAGTGGAAAGACGGAAAAGAGGACTGGGAGTAGGGTCCAGGAAAATAAGATAAACGTACAGGGTCAAATCTGAAGTGAGTACCCCAGGACATAGGTACTGAAGTTTCGCTACAGTGCTCCACGTGCCTTCAAGTCGAGCGTCGTCAGAAGCAGCGCATCAAATGCAGAAGCGATCCCTTGTGGGACAGAAGAGCGCGCGGCTCCGGGCAGGAAGAGCACAGAAATAAGGGGCTACTTTACTGCCGGCCGGCGCTCATTGTGCGCCGCGTAGGGCACTTCCGGTAGAGTCAGGTCTGTCCTGTCAGCGGGCCCTCCTGCCCAGCTGCGAGCCGCCCTCAGGCAAGGACAATGGCCGCACACGCAGCTGGTGTCGCGGAGCGCGTCGAATCGCCGCGACCTCCCGGCGGCACGGAGATGGCCGCGCAATAAATACGGCCGTCTGCGAGGCCTGGCCGCTGCTGCGAGGTGCCGCCACTGTTCGCGCCGGTGGACAGCGATAGGTACAGAGGTGGAGGCGGCGGCGGCGGCGGCGGCGGCGGCACGCGATTCGATACGCACCGTGCCGACAGAATGGCACGCCAAGCCTCAATGGCTCGTTCGCGCCGCCTGTTCCCCAGTCGCGTCACCTGCTGCGAACACGGCACTTTGTGCGAGCGACACGCGACGCCGTCTTTGGTCTGAAAGCGGCAGGATGCTGTCTGTGTGTCTCCTGCTACAGTCACCGAATACTTACCTGCGTAGGAAGCAAGCACAGATAGCAGATGGTTCAAATGGCTATGAGCACTACGGGACTTAACATCTGAGGTCATCAGTCACCTAGAACTTAGAACTACTAGAACCTAAGGACATCACACACATCCATGCCCGAGGCAGGATTCGAACCTGTGACCGTAGCAGGCGCACGGTTCCGGGCTAAAGCGCCTAGAACCGTTCGGCCACAGCTGCCAGCCTCAGATAGCACCCGCCTGCAAGAACAGTGGTTGAAGTAAGAGATTACACTGCCGCTCAATATTGTCTAAATGACAATGCTCGGCCGGCTGAAGTGGCCAAGCGGTTCTAGGCGCTTCAGTCTGGGACCGCGCGGCCGCTGTGGTCGCAGGTTCGAAACCTGCCACGGGCATGGATGTGTGTGATGTCCTTAGGTTAGTTAGGTTTAAGTAGTTCTAAGTTCTAGGGGACTGATGACCTAAGATTTTAAGTCCCATAGTGCTCAGAACCATTTGAACCATTTGACAATGCTGTCGCCATTTCTCTCTTCCAGACACACTATTACAATTTTGGATTTGTAGCCATTTTAAGGTGATTCGTAATTTCCCTTTCGGCATTAGTGCCCTACTGGCCACCACGAAGATGACGTGCTACAGACGGGAAATTTAACCGACAGGAAGAAGATGCTGCGATATGCAAATGATTAGTTTTTCAGGGCATTCACACAAGGTTGGCGCCGGTGGCGACACCTACAACGTGCTGACATGAGGAAAGTTTCCAACCGATTTCTCATACACAAACAGCAGTTGACCGGCGGTGCCTTGTGAAACGTTGTTGTGATGCCTCGTGTAAGGAGGAGAAATGGGTACCATCACGTTTCCGACTTTGATAATGGTCGGACTGTAGCCTATCGCGATTGCGCTTTATCGTATCACGAGATTGCTGCTCGCGTTGGTCGAGATTCAATGACTGTTAGCAGAATATGGAATCCGTGGGTTCAGGAGGGTGATACGGAACGCCGTGCTGGATCCCAACGGCCTCGTATCACTAGCAGTCGAGATGACAGGCATCTTATCCGCATGGCTGTAACGGATCTTGCAGCCACGTCTCGATCCCTGAGTCAACAGATGACGACGTTTGCAAGACAACAACCATCTGCACGAACAGTTTGATGACTTTTGCAGCAACATGGACTATCAGCTCGGAGACCATGGCTGCGGTTACCCTTGACACTGCATCACAGACAGGAGCGCCTGCGATTGTGTACTCAACGACGAACCTGGTTACACGAATCGCAAAACATCATTTTTTCGGATGAATCCAGGTTCTGTTTACAGCATCATGATGGTCGCATCCGTGTTTGGAGAAATCACGATGAACGCACATTGGAAGCGTGTATTCGTCATCGCCATACTAGCGTTATTGTATGGGGTGTCATTGGTTACACCTCTCGGTCACCTCTTGTTCGCATTGACGGCACTTTGAACAGTGAACGTTACATTTCAGATGTGTTACGACCCGTGGGTCTACCCTTTATTCGATCCCTGCGAAACCCTACATTTCAGTAGGATAATGCACGACCGCATCTTGCAGATCCTGTACGGGTCTTCCTGTATACAGAAAATGTTCGACTGCCGCCCTGGCCAGCACATTCTCCAGATCTCTCACCAATTGAAAACGTCTGGTCAATGGTGGCCGAGCAGCTGGCTCTTCACAATACGCCAGTCACTACTCTTGATGAATCGTGGTATCGTGTTGAAGCTGCATGGGCAGCTGTACCTGTACACGCCATCCAAGCTCTGTTTGACTCAATGCCCAGGCCTATCAAGGCCGTTATTACGGCCAGAGGTGGTTGTTCTGGGTACTCATTTCGCAGGATCTATACACCCAAATTGCGTGAAAATGTAATCACATGTCAGTTCTAGTATAATATATTTGTCCAATGAATACCCGTTTATCATCTGCATTTCTTCTTGGTGTAGCAATTTTAATGGCGAGTAGTGTAACTTTGCATGTTGTAGTACTTCGTTAAAATTTGTATTCATTATTTAACCGCACAGAATTTGTTGACAACTTACATGTTACATTCACTTTGTACTCTACCACAGCATATAAAAGGCGTTAACATGACGATCCACAGTAGCCTTAGAATTTGCAGATGATGCGATTATTTTTAATTTAGCACTATCTAGATCTACAGCATTACTCTGCAGTTCACAGTTAAGTGCCTGGCAGAGGGTTCATCGAACCAGCTTCAAGCTACTTCTCTAGCGTTCCACTCTCGAACAGCGCGTGGGAAAAACCAACACTTTCATCCTCCCGTGCGACCTCTGATTTCCTCTGTTTTATTATTACCATCTTTCTGCCTTTGTGCGTTGACCTAACAAAATATTTTTGCATTCGCAGGAGAAGGGGAATGAAATTTCGTGAGGAGTTCCTGCAGCAAAAGAAAGCACCTTTGTCTTAATGACTGCCACCCCAATTCGCGCATCATATCCGTGGCACTGTCTTCCCTATTTGGGGATAGTTAAACGAGTTGCCCTTCTTTGAACTTCTTCGATGTCCTTCCTCGATGCTATCTGATGAGGATACCACACCGCACAGCAGTAGTCCAGAAGAGGACGGACAAACTCAAGGTAGGCAGTCTCTTTCGCAGACATTTTGGATTTTCTAAGTGTTCTGTCAATAAGTCGTAGTCGTCGGTTCGCTTTCCCCACAACATTATCTAAGAGCGTAACCCAGAAAATAATGCACTGCATTTTTTTTCTCAGCCGAAAACAATGCTACGAATACGAAACGTTACGTATGTATTATTTGAAGTCTCCTGAGTCAGCGCACCAAGTTTCCGTCACTTCCGACAGATAGCGTAGCTGCAGGACAGTTTCAAAATGGTACCTGTAGGTAATGTACGTTACAAGCAACGTGCCGTCATTGAATTCCTCGCTGCAGAGAAAGAAACTGTGGGGAATATTAACAAAAGCTTGTGCAAAGTCTATGGAGCATCTGCTGTCGGCAGAAGAACAGTTAGTCGCTGGACACGGAGGATGAGGTTATCAAAAGTCGGTTTGGCGGAGCCCCAAGATTTGCAGCGGTCGGGGAGACAATCCACAGCTGTCACACCTGGTATGTTGCAGCGAGTGATGTTGTCATTCACGAGGACAGATGCATTACTACTCAGCAGTTGACGCTGCATCTGTCCATCAGCAAAGGAAGTTCAACAGTGAAGCATTCGCTCCGCCACGAGGACACGGATTGGTAGCGGCAAGGCATACACGCCCGCGTTTCGCGCTGGAGGAAGGCCATAGAACGTGATCGAGATTACGTGGAGACATGGGGAGTGTAGATAAAACACCACTCTCTCGTGTGCGTAATTATCATTACGTTCAATAAAGAACTGTTGAAGAGAAAAATGTGGTGCATTACTTTCTGGGCAACCCTCGCAAGTGATCGTTCCAGTTCAGCTTGTTCGTAATTGTAATCCCTAAGTATTTGACAGCCTTTAGATTTGTGTGATTTATCCTTTATCCGAAATTTAGCGGACTCCCTTTAGTACTCAAGTGAATGTCTTCACACTATTCATTATTTAGAGCCAGCTTCCACTTTTCGCAACATACATATGTCTTGTTTAAATCATGTTCCAATAGGTTTTTATCATCTGATGACTTTACAAGACGGTAAATGACAGTATCATCTGCAAACAATCTGAGAGCACTGCTCAGATTATCTCCTAAATTGCTTATATAGATCAGGAATAGCAGAGGGCCTGTATCACTTTCTTGGGGAGCTCCAGATATCACTTCTGTTTCACTCGATGACTTTCGTCAGTTAGTATGAACTGTGACCTTTCTGACAGGAAACCAGAAATCCAGTTGCTCAACTGAGACATACTCCGTAGGCTCGCAATTTGATTAGAAGTCGCTTGTGAGGAGCGGAGTCAAAATCCTTCTGGAAAACTAAAAATATCGAATCAATTGGACGTCCCCTGCCGATAGCACTAATTACTTTGTGAGAATAAAGAGCTAGTTACGTTTCACAAGAACGATGTTTTCTGAATCCTTATTGGTTGCTTGTCAATAAATCGTTTTATTCGAGATAGTTCATAATGTTCGAACGCAGTAAATGTTCCAAAATTCCACCGAAAAACGACGTTAGTAATATGGACTTGTAACTCAACGGATTGCTCTTATTTTCTTTCTTGAGTAATGGTATGACCTGTGCGACTTTAGAATCTTTAAGTACGGATCTTTCGACTAGCGAGCGGTACATTGATAGAGTTCTAAAGATATACAATTAGTCAACAAAGTTGCAAAACACACATGCAACCCAACCCGAAACACTCGTATTAATCGCCTGTGTGGAAACCGTACCAAATGGGGCCAATGGGGGGGATACTGGAAATATAGTAGGAAGAACAGTGCGTTTATTTGACCCACGAGAGTTGTCACGAAGATGCTGAAGAGACTGAACCGACTTGGGGCAAACACCAACTATCCCCAAAAAGCCAGCTTTAAAAGTTTCAAGGCCGAGCTTCTAGTGACGATTCTAGGAGTATACTACAACCTCCTGTATATCTCTTTGGTAGGGATTGCAACAACAGGACTAATTAAAGAGTAAAGATAGCCGTGTAAGAAGTCATTCTTGCCGCGCTCCATTCGTGAGTAGAAAGGGAGGAAACCCTAGTAACTGATGGAATGGGAAGTACCCTCTGGCATGCACTTCACAGTGGTTTGGAGAATGTGGCTGAATATATACGGTCAAGTAATGAGACGTTCTATGGCATTCCCGATGTGCAACACTGAATCACTTGACAGTGACTACAGAGCCGATACTACAATAGCGCGTTTATAAGAAATGACATAAGAGTGAAATGGCGAAATCATGATCGTTTAGAGAAGCTAATCACCGTGCCTTTGTACGATAAGAAAATTACCGTCCAAAATAGTACTGAACGAAATTTATGAGTGGGCTAAGGATTTACAAGCAGGGAGGGCACGGCAGGTAATGTTGGGCAGAGAGTCGTCGAGAAACGTAGAAGTAACTTCAGGCGTGTGCCAGAGCAGTGTGGTGCAGCCCTTGCTGTTTATGTTTTATATTGAGGATCTGGAATGCAGTATTAATACTAACCCCATATTTTACTCAGATGATGCAGACGGCGCTAAACTGATTACAACGCTCATAGAGCCATTCAAGGAGTTATTCTTCCAGATCTATATACCAAAGTGGAACTGGAGGAAATCACAGGCACTTCACGGCGGTTTGCAGAGTATAAATGCAGCTGTAGATTAGTGATACTGTAGTTGAAGATCTGGAAGAAACAGTGTTCCAACTTCCATGTAATATCATCTTGATTTCAATTTTACAGTGACTCAGTGTCACTGTGTCTCCTGAGCCGCACGCCACGATGGTGCCATCAAACTGTCGGCCCCGAAATTCGGCGCCATATTTTCCTCGCGTTACAATATTTGTTTTGCAGAAGAAACCTACCTGTCACCAAATGTCTTAACGTCAGGTACTGGATGTGCCGGTTTATTTATTTATTTTTTGGAGTCGCTAGTCTTCTGACTAGTTTGAGATCGACCGCCCGTCTCTTCATTTCGAAGTAGTACTTGTAATCTACGACCTCAATTATTTGCTGGATGTATTCCAATCTCTGCCTTCCTCGACAGTTTCTACCCTCTGCAGATCCCTTTAGTACCATGGAAGTTATTCCCTGATATCTTAACAGGCGTCCTATCGTCCTCGCGTTCCTTCTTGTCAGTGTATTCCGGACATTCCTTTCCTCGCCGATTCTCCGGAGAATCTCCTCATTCCTCACATTATCAGTCCACTTAATTGCCGCACCGTCGCGCAATGTCTCAGTCTTGTCCTCAGACGACATTCACGTGCTGTTTGCAACGTGTGGTGTGCGAAACAAAGTACGCGAGTTATTCCAACACCCAATGCACCGCAGTTATGTAATTACTTTTGGAAAGACTTCAAGATTCGAGCAATGGCCTCGAAAACGTGTACTGTCAATATTCAGTACATCGCTTTCCGTTAGTTGCTTGCAACTTCGGTTGATAATCTCCATAAAGATACTTGTAAAGCATCAAATTCTCAGTTTAATAAAGTCCTGGTTGCAAAATACTGATACGAATTACTTGCAAAAGAATGGAGATATGCTGAAGGCAAATTTGAGACAGATTAGTTTGGGTTCTGAAGAAATGTATGAACGCACTAGGCAATAATGACCGTATGATTAATCTTATAAATTGGTTAAGGAAAGGCAAGCCTGCGTTTATAGCATTTACAGACAGAGAAAGCTTTTGACAGTGTTGACTGGAATACTCTCTTTGAAGTTTTGAAGGTAGCAGGAGAAAATACAGGGAGCGAAAGGCTATTTACAAATTGTACAGATAACAGACCGTAGTTATAAAGAGTCGAAGGACATCAAAGGGAAGCAGTGCTTGAGAAGGGAGTGAGACAGAGCTCTCTGGCGTTACTCGTTCTATCCATTCGGCAAGCAGAAAAGCAAACCAAAGATAAATTTTGGAAGACAATTAAAATTCCGGGAGACGAAATAAAAAGTTCGGGAGTTATCAATGATATTGTAATTCTGTCAGAGACGGCAAAGTATTTGGAAGAGTGGTTGAATGGAACGCATAGTGCTTTGAAAGGAGATTATATGATGAATATTACAAAAGTAAATCAAGGGTAATAGAATGCAGTCGAATTAATTCACGAGTTGGTCGCGATATTACACCAGGAAATGAGATACTAAAATTCATAGATGAGGTTTTTAACTGGGCAGTGGAATATCTGATGAGGACCGAGGTAGCGAGGATATAAAACGCCGACTGGTAAAATGTTTGTGATAAAGAGAAATTTGTTAACGTCGAATATAAATTTGTATGTTAGGATTTCTGAAGGTCTTCATCCGTATTGTAGCCTTGCACCGAAATAACAAACAAAAGTAAAGAATAGAATGGTTTGAATTGTGGTTCTGCAGAAGAACGTTGAAAATTAGATAGGTAGATCGATGAGGTACTGATGAGAAATGCAGGCAGAAAAATCGTGGCACAGTCTCATTAAAAGATGGCATCTGTTGAGAGGCAAGGTCCTGAGACATCAAGACATAGTCAATTCGATAATGGAGGGTAGCGTGGGTAGTAAAAACTGTACAGGGTGACCAAGGTTCGAATACAGTAAGCAGGTTCATATGAATGAAGTTTGCGGTAATTATACAGAAAGGAGGAGAATTTCACTGGATCAACTAGCGTCTACCGGCAGAAGACCACAGCAACAACAATAGAAACAGCACGTCCACCCCACAGGACACTACTTATACATACAACAATGTTGCCGACTGACTGATTTTGCGAGCTACGAACAACTCTCGAAACGATTTAAACATTCAAGATTTTCCGGCAATTGCCATCACAGAAGACGCCTACTTTCCTCTAGTGCTAACAGCACTCCGGAAAGTATTATTTCCCCCGAAGAGTTTGCACAAGTTTACTCCCATTTTTATAAAGTGTCCGAAAAACCGCGCGAATTTCCCTAGACCACAGCACCTAACGTATATTGTGAATTTCTTGTACAGTATTATGGAAAAGCGAACCAATCAGCTCCAGGCTGGAGAGAGAAAAAGGCCACCGGATGCCAAAGCCAGCTGTTGCTTCTCTAACAGTTAAGAAGACAACTCTATGGAGCAGTCGCCTATCGAAACACACCTATCGAGCTAGACTCAAAAGACAGAACAATCCCATCTCGTGTCAAAAATTCAAATGGAATAGTTATTCCTCCGTCAGCTAGTCTCAAGAGATTCGTCATTGATATGCTACAGTATCAATTCAAATTCTGAAAACCTTGACAGGAAGAAATTCAGTTCATTAGAATCAGAAGGGTGTTTGATTGTGAAGTCCAAGTTGGTACCGTACTTTTAGATATCTGGAAAGACTCAATTACGGTCCAGTGCCGCGGCTTATTAAACATATCATTTGCTTAGAAAGTACGATTTCTGGTATGTGGCTGGATATACGACTTCATATCACGCAAAAAGAACTTATTTTCCAATGGAAGATAGCATCAAAAACGAAAGGAAATGTAATCGGATCGTTAGTGTTCTCTATGCAAAGAAAGAAAAATCAGATGGGAAGTACGATAATGTGAGAAGAATTTGGCAGAGCTTTGAAAGATCTAACTTCAAACACATTCCCTGGACTAGACGACATTCTCTCAGAATTATTAAGACCATTGAAAGAATCACTCATGACAAAACTATCCCATCTTGTATAAAAAATATGTACCACACAGGCGAAATACCCACTGATTTCAAGAAAAACCTAGTACCTTCTATTTCAAAGACAGCTGATGTTAACAGGCGCGAATATTGACGAACTATCAGTTTAATAATTCAGGGTTGCAGAAATCATTTGCAGAAGAATAATAAAAGAAGAATTATCAGAAGCCGACATGGGGAACATGACTTTTGGTTCTGGAGAAATAAAAAAAATACGAGGTGAGGCCATATTGCACTTACGGATCATCTTAAAGGATAGACCGAAAAAGGTAAACCTGCGTTTATAGATTTCTAGTGTTACAGAGAGATTCGGACAATTTTGACTGGAATACACTCTTTGGAATTCTGAAGTTAGACGGGATACAAGAGAGGTACCTGAAAGTTATTCACAGCTTGTAGCGAAACCAGTTTGCTGTTATAGGAGTCGAAGATACCTCGCTAGTCGTCCATCGCAGGTGCAAATGTCTCGCGCTGAAAGGTGAATATGTAGAGGAAGAATAACATCAAATTTCAAATTCGCATCTTGATTTTTTCGAGATGATAATTAAAACCTTATGATTAACCCTCGTTACAAAACAGGTTGTTAAATTATTGCAGTTTTGAGATTGCCAATAATTGTAAAAGGCGACGTTGTCATACAGATCACTGAAATACACCAAACTGTTTACATGAAAGACTACCTCCACTATTACTTTTGTTCTGTTTCGGAGCGACTCCAACAGTGCAGCCGTTGAAGGGTGAACTGATGCAGTGGCGCCGGCCGCTCTCGCCGAGGGTTCTAGACGCTTCAGTCCGGAACCTCGCTGCTGCTACGGTCGCAGGTTCGAATCCTGCCTCGGGCATGGATGGTTGTGGTGTCCTTAGGTAGGTTAGCTTTAAGTAGTTCTAAGTCTAGGGGAGTGATGTTCTCAGATGTTATGTCCCATAGTGCTTAGAGCCATTTGAACCATTTTCGATGCAGTGACAACACAGAAAATATCTCAATGCTCCACTTATAGTGGAAAAACGATATCACGGTAACATATATTTACGGTGATTATAATATATATTGTATATATGATTATTTATGATTTATTGGCTGGGGTGTCTTTAAATATCGTGAGCTAGCATGAGACTTTTAATTAACTTATACCACGATAACACTCGTACGGACATCGGTTGCCCCGAAGTACATACGATATAATATTTTTAAACATAACGCGCGACTCACCGCCTTTTAATAAATAGTTTGCGTGAGCGCTGCTATTCAGAAAAGAACATTTGCGTATTCTTACGCAAACTGTAATTATTAACATGGGTCTCAGGGGCTACTGGTTATTTATGTACCAAATTTCACAAAGATGAACTGAGATATAGCGGAGCTTATTGAATGGAATGATTTTCAGTATTTCTTGTTCATTATTTGCAAGGCAAAACTGGAGATAATCTCATCTGCCGTTAAGCGGCCAAAATGAAACACGTTGAACTCATTCAGTACTGTGAATTTTAGTAAATGAAATCTATCACTATTCTTTTTAACTTTGAAATTAATGAAAGATCAAAATTGAGAAGCCTCTCGCATTTACATTTAATATTATAACGTGAATTATTAATTATAAAAGATCGTCAGCTTAATAGCCGACCAAATACTACTAGGGAAGAAGAGCTCCCCGCAACTCGAACTTCTGAAAAAAATGATAATTAATGATAACTAATGGTTGGGACCATGAGAGGTGACAACTAAGTCAATAGTATACACTTTCTAGTAACAATTTCTATTATATTTTGCTAAAATACAGAAAAAACGTACATTAATTATCAGACAGCGCTACAATGGCGGCCTACCGCTAGCCGAAACAAAACAGGAGAGAAAGTTCAATCAAAGCATTGTCTTTCATATTCAAGGCATATGTTACACAGAGATTATACGAAGAATTGTTCTTTGTTAATTACATCGATATTTGTGAGTTTTGATAGTAATAATTTACATTCTTTACTATTTGTTATACATCGCGCAGACGTACTTAGTCTTCAGATAATTTATGGTTCACACGTCTCGTAACCATAACTTCTTTTCTCTTTCTCCAAATGTCCGACAGTTGATGATAAAAGCTTATCTAAAACAGATCAGTATAAATGTCTAGTTGATGTAGAAATGAATTTTAATTATCTGTTTCTCCACGATGGAACGTTTCCCTCCATTTACCCCATGCCGTACTGCCGTGAATACACTGAGTGGCCAAAAGTAATGGGAATTCAAGAAAACCTATGTGGTAAATTCGTCTCTGCACAGTCCCAATAGAAATGGGTCGCTTACACCACAGACTAAAATCAGCAGTGATCTGATTCACCGCAGCACGTCGACCGCAAAGTAAACTTCTGCGAAAGCGACGTGACGTCCGCTTATCAAACATTTGGGATGTCTGTGCAGCGGGTTTCGTCTGTGGAAGCGTTGTCTCTGTGATAATGAAGATCCATGTTACGTTGTTGACCTCGAAAACCGGACCTCTAGTGTCATCTCCGATAAGTTGTGACTCATGCGCCTTATCATCCCATTTTGAAAGACGGTTAACTCGCGATGTGCTGCCATGTTCAATGTACATCAGCCTGCAATTGACTGTCCTAATACTGTACGTATACTCGCGCTATATGATGTATCATTCGGATGTCATAACTGGGAGATCTTCAAACGGAACAACTCTTCTCGAGACTTTTACCAATTATCTCAAATGATACATATTATATTTATAAAAAAAAATCGCATTAAAATTTGAAACGTTTTTATTCCGTTTCAGTGTCCCACTTACTGGGGAGACAACCCTGAAGTTGTAGCAGTTTTATCTGTAAAAATGAGTATCTACTTAGTAAACAGATGTCACTATAACTGCGCAGGTGGATGAAAATGAGAAAGACACTTGAATGCTTCGAGGCATTTAAACGTAATAGTCTGACAGTTAGGTATAACAAATGTTTAAAGCTAAAGACCTGAAACGCACGACAACTAAAAAGGAGAAAAGTACAGACAGACACAGAGGGGAAGAAACCTGGGCTGACAGTCTGTCGAGAAGGCACGTCTATTGCCCTGTGGATTACCGAGTCCGAGTACCTTGCAGTTCCACGTCCAAGATTTTATTCGAGAATTCTTTTTTTTAACAAGAATCAGCAGGGGAAAGACTGCATCGTGCTGAGGCAGAGAGCCAAGTTGACAGTTCGACGAGAGGACGCGTTCACTGCCGCGGAGATTACTACGTCCATGCTGTTTACGGGCCGTTTGTGAGATTTTACATGCGGATGCTTGCTGCAAACCGTTCTTGTTAAAGTAGTCAGGGGATGGTTACCAGGCAACTTCTAAAACAGTGCTGGGCTCGAGGTCCTGTGTGGACTGACAGAGTTCAAGTGCAATACTGCGAAATTCGAAAACTCACCACGACAGCTGTTTAAATTACTTGGACTTAAACACTCCCCACAGATAAATTACGTAAATGAAAAGATTCTTGATTTAACTGTCCGGGAAGGGTCCCGAACAGTTCTGCAATGCCTAGGAAACAAAACACATTACCAACGGACGTCGTTAGACTTCCTGGTGAATTCGTTGCACCACTTTTTGAAGAGACAGAAGTGAAAGTAACGGCAAGTTTACTCATGGAGATGTAATAAGGCACTTACTATTCATGATACCGCATAAAACTCCTGATAAGTAAAGTCGGTTGCTTTCTAAGACTTTCAGGAAGTCTCTATGTATAAGACAGTCGCACCTCATAAAACTGTAGCGAAGTGTAGGGAGGCCTAGTGATGAAAGCATTTAGATCAGTTACTTCTCTTTCTTTGTATTAATTGGCCTAATTTTTTTATATTCCTTGTTTTGTTTTAAGTCCCCTGGGCAGGAAAGGGTAACTACAAATAAAAGATCTTTTAATTATCGTATCGAAAAAGTCAAGATGCGAATTTGAAATTTGATGTTATTCTTCCTCTACATGTTCACCTTTCAGTGCGAGACATTTGACCTAAGAAAAACAAATGAACTGCAACTCTTCAGACATTGGCGCCTATCTATGCCTAACCCAAAACAACTAACCTAATATTAAAGGGGGTAGGAAATGAAGGAAGTAGTGGGAGAGTGCACACAGGGAAGAGATCAAAATAAATGGAGTTGTGTAGAGGAATTTTTTTAATGTTTTAAATTTTTATTAGCATTGTATACTAGTATTCCACGAGTCGCTCGCAACTTCGAATGGTGAATCATCCAAACATGTCTCCTCGAAATTTTTATGGCGTTTTCGATTGCAGTTCGTTCAGAATATCATGCCGGTAAGATAAGCAACGGCATCTCAAGGCTTGGACGTTCTAGCTGGAAGGCAGCTCATGAAAGGAGCCCTGTAGAAAATTTGAAAATAAGTAATTATTTTCAGCCATAATGGCTATGTTTGTGAACTGTGACTGTGTGGGATAATTATTTATTTCAAGTTTCTGTTACCAGCCATTGAAAAGAAGTGCTTGTATCTGGGGTTACGAACCATTGCATATTGTCGATCATTAAGGTACGTCCAACAACCCAGTTTCGATTTCTCGTCGGGGCCAAAAAAGTAGCGAGCCGTGTGACCGCATATCCAGTTCACAGGGTAGATCTAACGTTCCTTAAAAATAGTTAATTTTTGATTACGTTGAATGAATGTCTGAACTGCGGAATGGATGCTAAACTCGAATTATCGTATAGTGGGTTGTAACCGCAAGTGGTGTGCTTACTATGTGATAATGATAGCAAAAACTTTATACGCGTTGATTAGGCAATGCAACTCCCAATACTAATAAAGAAATACAGTCGCAACAAAATACATTCAGCCCCTTAGGCACTGAATCCTGTGGCCCTGTTCGAAATTTGGTCCCTTTGCACATAACAAATAAACTGAATAATCTTACCTCTAAAGCAGCAACGGTGGAAAGCGATATATTCTGGTCTCCCACAAAAAAATAAAAATATGCTAACTACAGGTTCAGCGGTGTGTGATGCTGGCAGTAACACTTTGAAATTTACATGACATTATTTTGACTGATAAATGAAAACATTTAAGAAAAATCCAACTTTTTTGAAAAACATATATCCTGGACAGGCGGGCGAATTACTAACACTGAGTTTTTTTAGTAAAATTATATTGCAAGTTAAGTTTGGCTTTTCAAAACATCTGACAATTGAAATTGCATTGCTCAGAAAATTACATCATATTTACCAAATGACCCACAAACAATAAGATTTATGCAGCAAGTATTATCTAACCTCACTAAAAAGGCATAGCTACAAATCATCAGATGACATGTACCTGTGTTAACAAATATTAGAAACATTAGAAAAGGGAAATATCTAACTAGCCACTTCATAAAATCAGTTTACATACATTCTGGGGTTACTCAACAATTACAAATTATCAGCCAACTCATCTACACTAACACGCTGGGAAAAGTTATAAATATTTAACATCTTTACTTTGCTTGCGAGAAAACTTGTGCTTACATGTTCTCGTTTCCTACATTAATCTAACACTTGGTGGCGTCACAGAGCACACCACAAAAACGGCCTGCTACATTCTCTTTCGCTCAGAGACAGCTACCCACTACTGTGGGCCAAGTGCTCTCTTACTCCAGCACCACAATCTCAGACCAGAAGCAGTATTTTTGGCTCTGTGGTTGAGCACAGTCAGTGATTCGCTTTGTAGAGCCGATCAGAGACATACATCGTCTACAATACAATAGTTTCATTTCAGTTAACATTAGCATTATTATCATATTGGGGCGCCACATACGTGTGTACCCCAGTAGGCTCCTTTCATAATGAATCATGTCCGGGAATAAAAGCGCCTGGAACGCGATCTGAGAGGGTGTCTGTCGGGTAAGGAAAGACAAGGTACGCTGCGCGAGCCTCCAACGTCAGACAACGGACCAAATGAGAACTGGTAGACGACTATATCTTCCACACCACAGTGAACACATAGTGGTGTGTTAGCGAGGCAGATGCGGTGCAAACGACATTGGTTGATCTGCTTGCCGTTAACGACGATATATAAGGCGTGTTGGAGGCTGGTGTCGAGAAAGCCTGCATGCATCGCCTTCCATACACGACCCCATGTGATCTGGAGAAACTTGTATTTTATGGTATTGGGGAGCGATACATTTGTAATGCATCGAGTACAGTCTTAGTCCGGAGTATTCATGGAAATGATAAGGAATAGAGGATGTAGTGTAGCACCAGAAAGAAATGCCGAAATCGATAAAAGGTTGGTGGAATGTCTGAGGCTGATAAGGGGACTGGCGCTTATTCATGTAAAGCAGTCTGATGAGGCTCATCAGGCAATGGCGCCAGACTTTCAGTTGGGAGCTAACAAACAGAGTCGTAGCTCCGTCCAGTTCATGGAATAATCCAACCCCACGATACTCTTGTGGGAGGGCAAGAGTGGCATATTGAACTTTGAACAACATTCCAGTACTGACAAATGATCCCATCTCCATCAGCGTATGACAAACAAGGGTAACTGGGATTGGGAACACATGTGCCCTGTGACGGACGCGAGAAGCGTGGTGGATACTCATGTATCGTACACACTTTACGGTGTTGAGGGGTTGCTCAACGAGACCAGCTCTGAGCGTTTGGAGCAGACGTCTTCGTAAAGTCAGTGCTCAAACAGGGGATGGTAGTGGCCACTTTTTGAGGAGTGACACATCTCTCAGGCAGCCCTCATCAATGAAAAGTACCTGCTATTTGGAAACGTTAAGTGAACTGCCTGCTGCATCACCATATGTCGCCGACCATGTCAGAGACAAGGAGATCTCATCTTCACTGCGTAGGTAGAGGACGAGATCGTCAACTTAGGTCATACGACAGAAGCGGTGTCCGAGCAATGGCAGGCCAATTAGGCGTTAGCGAAGTACCTGGAGAATGCTTTCAACGCCAAAGCATACAGTATCGTGGAAAGTGGGCAACCCTGTCGAACGAAGCGCTCGATGGCTAGAGGCGCTGATGAGGCGTCCGTTATAGAGTACTCTTAAAATCGCGCCACTCAAGAGGCGTATTACCACTGTTGCTATGTGAGCTGGAAATCCCATGTATTGCAGGAACATCTTCAAAGCCGGCCGGTGTGGCCGAGCGGTTGTAGACGCTTCAGTCTGGAACCGCGCGACCGCTGCGGTCGCAGGTTCGAATCCTGCCTCGGGCATGGATGTGTGTGATGTCCTTAGCTTTAAGTAGTTCTAAGTTATCGGGGACTGATGACCTCAGATGTTAAGTCCCATAGTGCTCAGAGCCATCTTCAAAGAGATGTGATTGACACGGTCGACCGAAGTCAAGCAATGCCAATGCACCAGGCAAATGTCGCGACATGATGAGAGCGATTATGTCCCCCTAATGGCAGAGGGCCATATGATAGTGTTGTCACGACCCAGGAAGTCTGATCAAGGGACGTGAATTATCGTGTTGCCTCCATCAGTTGTGAACAGGTGAAAATTTTCGTGTCATTGTTGAGCAAAGTGATGAGCAAATCACAAATTTGTTATTGCCAATGCGGTTCAAAGACTGGAAGGTGTCTGGGATCGTAGTTGTTGGAGACGTAAGTTCACGACAAATGGTCGTCCAAGTAGATACCAACAGGTAGCCGAAACATTAAATAATCGAGGGGAGACCGTCAGGTCAAGGGGACTTATTGGCGGCTCCTGCCCTGATAGAGTCTAGGACATCATCTATGGTCACGTCTTCCCGAAGTTCTTGAGCCATATCCTCCGGTACACCGCACTGTTGATGGTGAGTGCCGCCATCTCCTCAGTTAAAATTGGGTGACATGGGACAGCAGCATACAGCCAGGTGAAATGGGAATGTAAAGCATGATCAATGTCACACTGCATCACTGAGGTTGTGTATGAGAGCTCGACGACGATGCTGGAGTTCTGTCAGGAGGTGGCATATCGACGGCGTTTGGTGAGGCACACGGTCATGGGTGCAGGACATGACAAGGGTCCCTTCCAAGTGTCGTCGTATGAGTGAAGTGATCCGTGGTTTAGCATGATGCACCGTCACCTGATGAGCAGGAGAGACTGCCATCGAAATGCAGTCATGTAAGATCTCGTGATAAAAGTCCATGGTGCTCACTTCTACAGAGCGACGTGTGCACAGTCATCATTCTTGTAATACAACCATTTTGTATTGAGATAGTCATGGCGAACGCCGCAGACGCGAAAGAAGGAAAAGCCGTGTATCCAGCGTGTTTATACCAACTTCAATCGGTCATGTGCGTAACAGGTGTGTTCATTTACGTATTCTGATACATACAGCGCCATCTATTGATCCATTTTCACACTATTTCTCTTTCTTGTGCCATACGTTTTCTCCTTCCTTCGATAATATCCCGTTGCAGCTTTGACATGATTCTGACCAGTGCCGTTATTTCTACAGCGTTTTGAAAGTTTAACTTTTAATTATAATCACCCTGTATCTACATTTCCTTTCTGATCATTCTATATACAATATGTACATCTTAGTCTTATGTTTCTGATAATTTTCTTCTGTATAGAACATGTAAATGGAAAATAAGGACTAGTAGTAATGAAGAAGAAAAACCACACGCACATACACATAAACACTAATGGATATAATATTTGTGTGTGCACATTGTGTGCTATATACGCACAAATAGAGTGCAATTAGGCACACACACAGACATACACACACGCACGCACGCACACACAACATCATAACAAGCGGCTCAACCAACTATTCCCAACATATGGCATCTCTATGTACAAATAGCAATGTCCTGAATAACTAGCTGACTGGCTTATCATCGCCCAGCTAAAACCGCAGAGGGTAGAAACTTGAAATTTGGAGAAGGTTTGGATCTAATACTGTGGGCGATGTTTAAGAAGGGATATTTCGAAATTCCAACCCTATGGGGGTGAAATAGAGGATGATGTGTTTTTTGAAAAATGTCGCTAATATGACAATTTCGTAGTTAGATCTACGAAAATCGGTATTTGGTTTCTAGGTCAAAAATAAAGACATATGAGTTTCAGCATTTCTGGAAACTGAACGCTAGGTGAATTAGTGTGTGAAAGCTTTTCTTTGAAAATATACCATCATCAAAGAACTACTAAAGTATTTTTAAAGCTGCATCTATGAACACTGGTAACTAACTGCCTTCTCTGTTACAAATAAGAAAATACATGTTTCATTGTTTATGGAAACTGAACTTCTAAGGGGATGAAATAGGGGACGAGATTTTTTATAAAAATATTTTATTATGAAATCATTTTAAAGCAAAACCTATGACAATAAAATTTGATTTCTCAGTTGCAAATAAGAAATACGTGTTTCACTTTTTATGGAAATTATACCCCTATAGGGGTGAAACGGGGTATGAAAGTTTTCATAGAAATACTTCATCGTGCAAGCATTTTTGAAGCTAAATCTATGAAAATTTGTATTTGGTTTCTCTGTTAGAAACAAAACATATGCATGTTACTGTTCTTGAAAATTCAACCCCTGAGGGGGTGAAATAGGGGTGAAACGATCTATGAAAATATTTCACTGCAAAAGCAATTTTAAAGCTAAATCTTTGAAAATTAGTGTTTGACTTCTCGGTTATAGATGAAAAAATACGTGTTTCACTTTTTTTGGGAATTGAGCTCTTAAGGGGGTGAAATATAGTCAGAATTAATCACTGACTCATCGCCCAGCCCAAACCACTAAGGATAGAAACTTAAAGCGGGTGTGGAACATATACTCTAGGCGTCGTTTAAGACGGGATTTTTCCGAAATTTCACTCCTAAGTTGGTGAAATAGGGAATGAAAGACTTTTTGGAAGTATGTCGCTATTAAGGGAAATTTGAAGCTAGAACTACGGAAACTGGTATTTGGTTTCTCAGTCAGAAAATAAAAAATACCTGTTTCAACATTTTTGGAAATTCAACCACTATGGGCGTAATACAGCGAGTGAGAGTTTTTTGAAAGTAAGTAATTACTAAAGAGCTACTAAGGAATTTTTAAAGCTACATCTATGACAATTGGTATTTGGTTTTTCGGTTAGAAATTAAAAAAAAAAAGTTTTACAGTGTTTCTGGATTGCAATAGGGGACTCAAATTTTAAGAAAATATTTCGTCACATTAAAAAATTTTAAATCTAAATTTGTATTTCATCTCTCAGTTAGATACAAAGAAATATTTGTTAGGCGATGGAAGTTGCTATGGAAATACCTCCACAAGAACGCAAGAGGCATGATTAAAAAAAACTTAGGACTCCAGCTACTGGAATCGCCTTTTGGTCAGAAGTACATTCGGCAAAGACCATCTTTATGTATTCTTAATTAGAGTGAAAAGCTTAGAAGGTATTGCAATTTGTGAATAACATAAAAATTCGATTAAACAAAAACAAAAAAAATCTCTATCGGCTATACAGTCTACGCGAGCGAAGCAGCGGTCGCTAAGCTAGCGACACAATCACTCAATGAATAGTGTGAATGTGGGAGGATCCCGACACCGTCCCATAGATGAAGTGTTTGTCGTCATGGTGTGACAGCCCTACTTTCAGCCGCAGTGCAGTAGGTAACTCATGTCCTCTCCATAGAAAGACTGCTCGGTGCACCGTATGTGCAACAGTGCCAATGCCGGAGAGGAGGTACCTTTTATCATCCTTTACCGAGACAGCTTTTGAGGCAGCACAATGCACACCGTCAGCCCACCTTCAGGTGGTAACTGTAACTATGCGGTATATGTGCTTTTTCGATCTGAGCCCTCCAAATTCCATAATCTACGGACCATTCGCCTCTAATTTTATCAGGCCGAAAGTGCCGGTAATTGCTTATGGCAGGTTTTAGTATGCGGTGCTTTATGTGATTCTAAAATCGGTTATTAGATTGAAACGTCGGCCAGAAATATCATCTATTCCTAGGTACGCTATTCCCCAGGTATAACAGTCAGGTATAGTATGGAAATTAGTCCCTGATGTCATGACACATGTCCGATCACTTCGTCAGTGTTCTTCACCTTTCTTACCAGTCCGCTTGATTTTCAATAGCCTTCTATGGCATTGGCAACGGCCTTGTCGCAGTGGATACACCGGTTCCTGCCGCGCGGGTTTAGCCGAGCGGTCTTAGGCGCTGCAGTCATGGACTGTGCGGCTGGTCCCGGTGGATGTTCGAGTCCTCCCTCGGGCATGGGGGTGTGTGTTTGTTCTTAGGATAATTTGGGTTAAGTAGTGTGTAAGCTTAGGGACTAATGACCTTAGCAGTTAAGTCCCATAAGATGTCACACACATTTGAAGGTACACCGGTTCCCGTCAGATCACCGAAGTTAAGCGGTGTCGGGCGTGGCGGGCACTTGGATGGGTAACCATCCGGGCCGCCATGCGCTGTTGCCATTTTTCGAGGTGCACTCAGCCTCGTGATGCCAATTGAGGAGCTACTCGACCGAATAGTAGCGGCTCCGGTCACAGAAAACCATCATAACGACCGGCGGAGCAGCGTGCTGACCGCACGCCCCTCCTATTCGCACCCTCTTCTGAGGACGACATGGCGGTCGGATGGTCCCGGTGGGCCACTTGTGGCCTGAAGACGGGGTGCTGCTTTTCTATGGCATTAGACAACGGCCCTGCCGCAGTGGTAATACCGGTTCCCGTCAAACCACCGAAGTAAAGCGCTGTTGGGCTTGGCTAGCACTTGGATGGATGACCGCCCGGGTCTGTTGAGCAGTTTGGGCAAACAGGATTCATTTAGCCGTTGTGGAGGCAACTGGGAAGCCATTTGATTGAGAAGTAGCGTCTCCAGTCACGAAAATTGACAACGGCCGGGAGAGCGGTGTACTGACCACATGTCCTTCCACATCCGCATTGAGTGACGCTCGGCTGACGATGACACTGCTGTCGGCCTTTAGCGCTGGGTTTTCCTCGGCCTGTTCAGATGGACAGTTTTTTTTCTACAGCACTACTCCTCAAACGCGTCAATTTTTTTCTGTGCCGGTTTTCTCACAGTCCGTAGTTCACTGCCATACAACACTATGATCATATACATTCTCAGAAATGTCTTCCTCAAAATAAGGTCATTGTTTCTGTAGCGCCAGATACTCAATGGATACGACTGTTTCCAAAGGTCGTTAGGCTTACTTATGAGCAGTACGTAACATTTATTTACGTTGGGGGTCAACTGCCACGCCAGGCACCACGCTTTGATCCCCTGCTGGTCCCCCGGCATTTCCTTAAAGTCTTCCGGCGTTGCTTACTAATGCAACTCATTTTTTTCTGAAAACGGGGTGTTTTTATTCAGGATTCCAATACACCAGATTATTCCACGCTTTTTCGGCTACAAAACGCTCCGTTCCGGGTGACGATCTTACACCACCCTTTAAGGCGGCATTGTACCACTCTATTGGTCGACGTCGGAGCCAACGTCTCGTTGCATGAAAACCTTCTCTTCATCCAAGTGCTGCTTCTCACGGAGTGCATCTTTCATTGGGCCAAAATGATGAAGGCGCGAGATCCGGGATGTGGGGTGGATGAGGGAGGCTTTGTGAGCTCCTGCCGGGTGCGGAGGCTCGTATGAGGCCTTGCCCTGTCATGCAGAAGGATAAGTTTATTGGTATTTTTGTGGCGATGAACACGCTGAGGTCATTTCTTTAGTTTCCTGAAGATAGCACAATGCACTTCAGAATTGATCGTTGTACCACGAGGGAGCACATAAAACAGAATAGCCCCTTCAGAGTAGCAGGAGACCGTCGCCATGACTACCGGCTGAAGGCGCTGCTTTGAACTTCTTCTTCGAAGGAGAGATGTTGCGGAGATTCTCTGTGGATTGCCATATTGTTTCCGGTTCGACGTGATGAACCCACATCTCATCACCTGTGACGATTTTCGGCAAAAAATTATCACGACCAGACTCATAACAGCAAGCAGTTCCACACACTAGGGTCCTTCGTTGCTCTTTATGGTCTTCCATTAGACGGCGAAGAACCCAGCAGGCACACACCTTTGGGTACACCAGCTGGTGGACAAGTGTGTCGGCACTACCAACAGAGACGTCCAATTGTGCAGAGAGGTGTTTGACTGCGATCTGTCGATTGCCTAGAATGCGAGTGTCTGCACGTTCCAACATTGCAGGAGGCGCAGCTGTGTGCGGCCGACCGACACGCGGGAGATTGGGCAGGTCTGGGAGATCTTGTTGCGATGATGACAAAGCGTCCCGCCCAACTACTCACAGTGTTTTCGTTCAATGCCCGGTCTCCATAAGCATTCTGCAAGCACCTGTGAGTATCTTCGATGCCCTGGTCGTCCGCCAAAAGAAACTCAGTGACAGCTGTCTGCTTGTGCCGCACGTGTTACAGATGTCATTTAAAGCTCAACTGGCAGAAAAGAAAAAAAAATGTGTTGCATTACTTATTGCAAGCTAGTCGAACGTATACAGCAGCAGCAAACACAAACAGTCGCCGGCCGGTGTGGCCGTGCGGTTAAAGGCGCTTCAGTCTGGAACCGCGTGACCGCTACGTTCGCAGGTTCGAATCCTGCCTCGGGTATGGATGTGTGTGATGTCCTTAGGTTAGTTAGGTTTAATTAGTTCTAAGTTCTAGGTGACTGATGACCTCAGAAGTTATGTCGCATAGTGCTCAGAGCCATTCGAACCATTCATTCGCAAACAGTCTCGTGGAGCCTCGCGACGTTATGCAGTTAACACACCGCAGAACTACGTGCAGCCTGGAGGCCCGTAGGCTGCAGCTCCTCCGGTGAACCGCGGCCTGCCTGACCGCAGCCCGGCGCCCCGCTGGCCTTGACCTGTGACCCCGGCGGTCATCGCCCCTGGCGCCGACCGTGCAGGCGCCGCACCTGCCTGGCCGCTTATCTCGGCGCAGCCTCCTCTGCCGCCGTCTCTGGCGCACGCTCCGCTGCAGGCACTGGCCGTAGCGAACGTCCGACGCCAACCGCAGCGTAAAGCACACACGGCCAGAGGACCACGTTGCGTCGCCGCGGGCACCCGCCGCTCCACTAAGGGGACCACTCCCCACACTACGGAAACCCGTGGGCGTCCACAGATGCTTATTCAAAATGCGGCAAAATTCCAAAAACATTTTAGATACAACTGATCAACTGAGTTTCAAAACGTATCACACCTGAAGAAATACTGTTGACAGAAAGTACAGACCGCTCATTGCATCTTAAACGTTTGACAGTTACCCAGTCAATATTTTTTGAAGATAGATTACTACACTGAATAGCCAAAGAAACTGGCACACCTGCACAATATTGTGTAGGGCTCCCGCGAGCACGCAGAAGAGCCGCAACACGACGTGGCATGGACTCAACTAATGTCTGAAGTAGTGTTGGAAGGAACTGACACCATAAATCTTGCTGGGCTGTCCATAAATCCGTAAGAGTACGACAAGTGGAGGTCTCTTCTGAACAGCACCTCGCAAGATATCCCAGATGTTCAATAATGTTCATGTCTGGGGAGTTTGGTGGCTGCGGAAGTGTTTAAACTCTGAACAGTGTTCCTGGAGTCATTCTGAAGCAATTCTGGACGTGTGGGGTGTCGCATTGTCCTGCTGGAATTGTCCAAGTCCGTCGGAATGCACAGTAGACATGAATGGGTGAAGGTGACCAGACAGGACACTTACATACGTGCCAACTGCACACACCCCACACCATTACAGAGACTCCACCAGCTTGAACAGTCCCCTGCTGACATGCAGGTTCCATGAAATCATGAGATTGTCTCCACACCTGTACACGTCGCTCTTTGAATCGAAACTCGTCCGACCAGGCATCATGTTTCTAATCATCAACCGTACAATGTCGGTGTTGACGGGACCAGGCGAGGCTTAAAGCTTGGTGCCGTGGGTACACGAGTAGAACATCGGCACCAAAAACCAATATCGATGAAGTTTCGTTGAATGGTTCGCACGCTGACCCTTGTTGATGCCCCAGCATTGAAATCTGCAGCAATTTGCGGAAGGGTTGCACTTCTGTCACGTTGAACGATTCTCTTCAATAGTCGTTGGTCCCGTTCTTGCAGGATCTATTTCAGGCCACAGCGATATCGGAGATTTGATGTTTTACCGTATTCACGGTACACTCATAAGCGATCGTACTGGAAAATCCGCACTCCATCGCTACCTCAGAGATGCTTTGTCCTGTCGCTCGGCCGGCCGGAGTGGCCGAGCGGTTAACGGCGCTACAGTCTGGAACCGCACGACCGCTACGGTCGCAGGTTCGAATCCTGCCTCGGGCATGGATGTGTGTGATGTCCTTAGGTTAGTTAGGTTTAAGTAGTTCTAAGTTCTAGGGGACTTATGACCACAGCAGTTGAGTCCCATAGTGCTCAGAGCCATTTGAACCATTTGTCCTGTCGCTCGTGCACCGACTAGAACACTCACTTAAATTTTGAAAACCTGTCATTGTAGCAGCTGTGACCGATCTAACAACTGCGCTAGGCACTTGTTGTCTTATATAGACGTTGCCGACCACAACGCCGTATTCTGCCTGTTTACATACCTCTGTATTTGAATACGCATGCCTATACCAGTTTCTTTGTCGCTTCAGTGTATTGTGTTTTAAACATAAGTATATTTAATTACCGTACCCTCCTTCTTCTTGGTTTGCAATCTTGCTGTCTAGAAGTGGGAAAGTGACTAGAGAACTCTTAAGTCTACGGTTAGATGCCGCATATGATCGCACACCGTTTAGTTTAAGAGCCCCATTGTGTAAGAAGAGCCAAACAACTTTTCATTCGTGATGTTCTCTCCTCTCGTTTAGTGCAGAAGTGTGTATTTTTTTCCCCTATATTTGACCCTGCAGATGAAGAATATGCGAATACACGAACATGTCCTTCATACTCAACTACAATAGCTGTACCGTGCAAAGCTGGACGAAGATTCAGCAAGCCTTAACTGGTCAAACGGATGTCTACTACTGAAATTAAAATCTTCTTGTGCAAACAGGGGCGGGTGTCAGGCAGGCATAATTCAGCCATGTTTATTCTGTGCTAGCAATTGGATGGGTCACTTTCTATAGCTCATTAAGGGCTGTACATGTAAGCGAAAGGGAAAAGGTAGAGTAACATGTTTTGGCAATGTTCTGTAGAGGTTTGCATCTCCCAAGACAGCAAAGCAACACCGAAACCGCCGTCACGATAGGAAAACGATATAATTTCTCACGAACAATCTGACAATCAAACAATGTAGTATTTACTAAAGTAACTTGCTTGTGGCAAGAACCAGAGATAGATGTGAGCATTTTTAAATCAATGAGAGGTTCATAGATTCCAGATCCCCACCCCCTTTCTTACACCTATGATAACGCTGTATGTCTATTTGTTGGTCTGTTGAATATTTTTGGGGCGAAACAGTTGACGACATAAGCGTCCAAATCAACGTAGAAAATGGGCCGTTTTCTTGGGAAAGTTTGTTATCACATATGAGCCTAAACGGCATTAGTTGGTGTGTGAAACTACAGTGATGTGTAAAACTTAAGGACGAAAATAAATTTCACATGACATACCAATGCCAAGAAACATAGCTCGATGAAACTTGGCCCATACGTAGAAAGAACTGCTGCAGTGTAGTGCGGAAGGTGACTCAAACAAACACTTAACATTCAACGACAATAATTAGATTCAAGTTACCGCTATTCAAGATGGGTCCATGAACATTACAAAAGGCTGGGCATGTTTCTTAGTAGGGTGCGTGATCACCACGGACTGCAAAGCATGCTCTACAACGTTCTCCTATGGTTGCCACAAGGTTGGTAAGGAGTCCCTGTGGTACGGCGAACCGTTTCCCCCACCACTGCGGCTGACAGCTGCTGGAGGACGACGGATCAAACCCACATACGGCCATCCTGATTTACGTTTTCCGAGATTTCCCTGAAACGCTTCTGGCAAATGACGGTATGGCCATTCAAACTGCTACAGCACGAAGATGACGTGCTACAGACGCGAAATTTAACCGACAGGAAGAAGATGCTGTGATATGCAAATGATTAGCTAATCAGAGCATCCACACAAGGTTGGCGCCGGTGGCGACACCTACAACGTGCTGACATGAGGAAAGTTTCCAACCGATTTCTCATACATAAAAATCACTTGACCGGGGTTGCCTGGTGAAACGTTGTTGTAATGCCTCGTGTAAAGAGGAGGGGAGATGCGTACCATCACGTTTCCGACTTTGATAATGGTCGGATTGTAGACTATCGCGATTGCGGTTCATCATATCACGACATTGCTGCTCGCGTTGGTCGAGATCCAATGACTGTTAGCAGAATATGGAATCGGTGGGTTCAGGAGGGTAATACGGAACGCCGTTCTGGATCCCAACGGCCCCGCATCACTAGCAGTCGAGATGACAGGCATCTTATCCGCATGGCTGTAATGGATCGTGCAGCCACGTCTCCATCCCTGAGTCAACAGATGGGGACGTTTCGAAGACAACACCCATCAGCACGAACAGTTCGACGACGTTTGCAGCAGCATGGACTATCAGCTCATAGACTATGGGTGCAGATACCCTTGACGCTGCATCACAGACAGGAGCGCCTGCGATGGGGTACTCAACGACGAACCTGGGTGCACGAATGGCAAAACATCATTTTTTCGGATGAATCCAGGTTCTGTTTACAGCATCATGATGGTCGCATCCGTGTTTGGCGACATTGCGGTAAACGCACGTTGGAGGCGTGTATTCGTCAGCGCCATACTGGCGTATCACCCGGCGTGATGGTATGGGCTGCCATTGGTTACACGTCTCTGACATCTCTTGTTCGCACTGACGGCACTTTGAACAGTGGACGTTATATTTCAGATGTGTTACGACCCGTGGCTCTACCCTTCATTCGATCCCTGCGATGACCTACATTTCAGTAGGATAATGCACGACCGCATGTTGCAGGTCCTGTACGGGGCTTTCCGGATACAGAAAATGTTCGATTGCTGCCCTGCGCAGCACATTCTCCAGATCTCTCACCAATTGAAAACGTCTGGTCAATGGTGGCCGACAACTGGCTCGTCACAATACGCCAGTCACTACTCTTGATGAACTGCGGTATCCTGTTGGAGATGCATGGGCAGCTGTACCTGTACACGCCATCCAAGCTCTGACTCAAAGCCCAGGCGTATCAAGGCCGTTATTACGGCCAAAGGTGGTTGTTCTGGGTACTGATTTCTCAGGATCTATGCACCCAAACTGCGTGAAAATCACATGTCAGTTCTGGTTAATATATTTGTGCAATGAATATCCGTTTAGCATCTGCATTTCTTCTTGGTGTAGCAATTTTAATGGCCAGTAGTGTAACTGGCGCACCGTCAGTGGTTCGTTACAGCGAGAGCGAAGTGAGCAGGGCGGTAAACAGTGTGTCCCAAACATAATCTACGTAAAATTATCTCTTCGTGACGCGATGGAGCAGAGAAGGTCGCCCAAGCCGCAAGTAGCTTGTTCTTCTGGAGCGATGGCTAGTGCTCGTACTTTAGCGGTAGAATGGTCCTGAGATCTTCCGAGTGGACAGAATTGCTGAAAAGCGTGCCGAATTACAGCCTTAGCAGGAGCATCAGCACCCGCACTCCGCGACACGCCGACGTATCCAGGAACCCATACGAACGACACAACGAAGCTAGTGCCAGCGAGCGAGTTAAGGCATTCCTGAATGCGCTATACTGGAGGGTGGTGCATGAACATCGCACAGAGGCTCTGGAAACACATAGCCGAGTTAGATTGGTATGGATATTTGCCTTAATACACTGCTGCTGAATAGTTGCGAATAGTCGAGGTACATGAAAAAGTAGAAGGAGCAATGGATGGTATTATGCTGAGGCAATGCCTAGATATTCCTGCCATGCTATTAAACGTACGAGTATATGCGGATAGTCATAATTTCGGGCATGGTGTATTAGAGAAGGACCGCCAAGTGAAGTCAATTATTATGTGTCACTGAAGATGATGGAATCACAGTGAAATCCAAGACTGCCCCTTGGTCCAAGACAGTGTATCGAAATTATATCTAACCACTCAGTGTTCATCCTGCAATGGTTGTAGAGCAGTTGTTTGTTCTTCTGGCGTCAGTAACAATCGCCACGTAGGTGTCAACAAAAATAAATATACATGATTTTGACGCCGGCCTCTCGCAACTCTTGGTAGCGATACAATTAAAACAGTAATAAAGTAGTCACTGACATAGTGGGTACGTTGCGGAGTTTTTCAGTAGACCGCACATTCGTAACGTAAATAGAGGTGTTCGGTCGACTGGAAGTAAGAATACAGAGTAATTAAATATGACGATACGAAAATGTTTCTAAAAAGAGAGTAGGTTGCTAACTTTCAACGTCACGACGACAGCCGCGGCATAGTAGATGGAGGGACTGACTAGTTGAAGAAGCTAGGAATAGACTTGGAACCGCTTAAATAATGATAGATTTGATGTTGCTGAGCAACAGTCATACAATAATTTTTAAATAAAGACATCGCCATATGACTGAACTGTTGTAAGAATCTTGTCATTCGTGTGAAATGATTATAAGAAACAATGGGAAACTTGAGTTAGGCTGAGTGATCAGGTGTTTCAGCTTCCTTTCTACCGAACGCATGTCCAGTACCTTAATGATTGCTTCTTGCTGAGTTAGAAATGAGGCCGCCAACATCAATTCTTTTTACGATGTTGAAAACGTGTTATCGTCATCAACCAACAAAATTCTCTTTCGGTAGTGTTGGGAATTTTCACACATTTTCCACCGATCTACATAGGCACATGCTCTGTGAGCCACTGTATGGTGCCTGGTCGAGTGTACGAGATACCACTACAGGTCTTTTCCCTCCTGTTCAACTCTCAAACAGAGCGAGTCCTCGTTTCTCTTGTCTTATGTTAGTGGCCCTTGGTGAAATCTGCATTGGCAGCAGTAGGATAGTTCACGACTTAGCTTCAAATGGCAATTCTCTAAATTATCACAAGAGCGTTCCGCAAAAAGAACGTAGCCCTCGCTCTGGGGACTATCATTCGAGTTCGCGAAGGATCTCCGTAATACTTGTATGTTGGCCTAATTTACCGGTAACAAATCTAGAAGCCCGCCTCTGAATTACTTCGTTGGCTTTCTTTACTCCTCCTTGGGGGCTATCGCAAACACTCAAGTAGTACTCAAAAAAGGGTCTTACTAGTGTTGTGTATGTGGTCTCCCTTACAGACGAACCACACTTTCCTAAAACTACAACAATTCTCCTTCCCCACTACAATCCTTACATGCTCGTTCCATTTCACATCGCTTTGCAACGTTACGCTTACATCCACTACTGGCCATTAAAATTGCTACACCAAGAAGAAATGCAGGTGATAAACGGGATTTATTGAACGAATATATTATACTAGAACTGACATGTGATTACATTTTCACGCAGTTTGGGTGCATAGATCCTGAGAAATCAGTACCCAGAACAACCACCTCTGGCCGTAATAACGGCCTTGATACACCTGGGCATTGAGTCAAACAGAGCTTGGATGGCATGTACAGGCACAGCTGCCCATGCAGCTTCAACACGATACCACAGTTCATCAAGAATACTGACTGGCGTATTGTGACGAGCCAGTTGCTCGGCCACCATTGACCAGACGTTTTAAATTGGTGAGAGATCTGGAGAATGTGCTGCGCAGGGCAGCAATCGAACATTTTCTGTATCCAGAAAGGCCCGTACAGGACCTGCAACATGCGGTCGTGCATTATCCTACTGAAATGTAGGGTTTCGCAAGGATAGAATGAAGGATAGAGCCACGGGTTGCAACACGTCTGAAATGTAACGTCCACTGTTCAAAGTGCCGTCAATGCGAACAAGAGGTGACGGAGACGTGTAACCATACCATCACGCCGGGTGATACGCCAGTATGGCGCTGACGAATACACGCCTCCAACGTGCGGTTACCGCAATGTCGCCAAACACGGATGCGACCATCATGAGGCTGTAAACAGAACTGGGATTCATCCGAAAAAATGACGTTTTGTCATTCGTGCACCCAGGTTCGTCGTTGAGTACACCATCGCAGGCGCTCCTGTCTGTGATGCAGCGTCAAGGTTATCTACACCCATAGTCTCCGAGCTGAGAGTCCATGCTGCTGCAAACGTCGTCGAACTGTTCGTGCAGATGGTTGTTGTCTTCGAAATGTCCCCATCTGTTGACTCAGGGATCGAGACGTGACTGCACGATCCGTTACAGCCATGCGGATAAGATGCCTGTCATCTCGACTGCTAGTGATGCGAGGCCGTTGGGATCCAGCACGGCGTTCCGTATTACCCTCCTGAACCCACCGATTCCATATTCTGCTAACAGTCATTGGATCTCGACCAACGCGAGCAGCAATGTCGCGATATGATGAACCGCAATCGCGATAGGCTACAATCCGACCTTTATCCAAGTCGGAAACGTGAGGGTACACATTTCTCCTCCTTACACGAGGCATCACAACAACGTTTCACCAGGCAACGCCGGTCAACTGCTGTTTGTGTATGAGAAATCGGTTGGAAACTTTCCTCATGTCAGCACGTTGTAGGTGTCGCCACCGGCTCCAACCTTGCGTGAATCCTCTGAAAAGCTAATCATTTGCATATCACAGCATCTTCTTCCTGTCGGTTAAATTTCGCCTCTGTAGCACGTTATCTTCGTGGTGTAGCAATTTTAATCGCCAGTAGTGTATTATTCCTAGACGACCCTAAAACAGAGAGAGATCTCTGTATTCCTCATTGTCGCTAATCTCCTAGTTCGTGCTCTTGTGAATTTTGGAATGGGCTAATAGAAATCTCTAACCTCAATACTCCCAACGTTTGAATAACGTTAACAAACCTTCAAGAAACTGCTCAGAACACACACACAACTAAAATTCACAATCCGCCTAACAAGTAAGACACAAAAGTACACATAAAGTAGAAAAGTAAATGCAATCCACTACAAAAGTGGGCAGTGGTCATCTGCTGGACAACGATCGACATATGCTAACCTCGTATTCTTCTGGAATAAAGCTCGTGATATGGTTACTCACCAGCTATATAAAAGTATTTTATTGTAGTGAATTTGATGTTTGTAAAGATGACATATGCAAATACTTTTTAAAAAATAAGCCTTAACTCGAAAATTTATTTTCGCATTAATCTAACTATGTCATCAGAAGTTTGCAAGCAAATGTAACCCGTCAGAGTCGTCAGTTTGTAAGTTTACAGTGTTTTTGTAGCACTGACCTTCTGATTGAGTGGAATTCTTTTATTGGAATGTTTAATTAACTACTTTAATTTCGCCCTGAATTATCTGATACAACTAAGTCAACGACGAAGGAATCCATTTGACTACGAATTTAAACAAAAATCTCAATGAACTGAGTTTATTACATGGCAATGTACGATTTAAATCTCGCCTTGGAAGACTTGAAATTAATTTTAGTCCTTGGACCAGGTTTGTATGTAATCATATTCACAAGAAATGTGATTAACAATCATTGAAATCAATAAACTAATGCTTTGGCACTTGAATAGCGGAACTGGAAATGTCATTCAGGAAAACAATTATGTGGACAAATAGTGCATTTGCAATAGTCGTAGGTTACTGCATATGTATGGAAAATTCTCCAGAAGGATATGTACGTACAATTTACTGCCAGAGTTGAACAGTGTTAAGCTTATAAGTACAACTAAATCTTCGAAATCAAGATTGCAATTACTGAACACAGTTGTGAATGACTTGCCTTTTCCTACATTTTGCTTCGTTGTTGCGACTGATTTCGCAGTACTTATTATTTTGAGCTAGTGGCTGAAGTGGCTGAAAAATCAGTCATTGGCTCGACACCAACAAATTCTCCATCTGCGTGTAAGTTAATATCAGCCGGAAATGAGCCTCTCGTTCTCTGCTCGAGAAGTCGTCTAGAAGTGTCGTCCAGAAGACTGTCCGAGAAGTGACTATTAGCAGAGCTTCTGACAAGAGTAACCTTAAGCTTGTGTTTTTCGGCATCATGTGTTTTTGATTCTTGTGAGTGCCAACTAGTAAGATATTGTCTTACAAGACACAAGTCTCCCTCCCTTACCCTTGTGTCAGTTGGTGAACAGTTAAGAAACTTGTTAATCTTGGCGCTCCAGAATGGATCTGACTTACTTCTTCTATCTGTCTACATTCATGCACTGGGGAATGTGAAATAAGCTCTGTAATCACAGTCACAGTCCTTACTCCAGCTTCTAAATTAATTATATGAGCCAATGATAGCCACCTTTACATTTCTTTAAACATTCAGTTTCATGGCAACTAGGAATGCGATGGCGTCCCACGCCCTACAAAGAAGTCCTAAATTTTCTTTGCCCGTTCCTCTTGCTAAAATGTTATCTCAACAGCCCATGTCTTTTTGGTACTGTGCACACATTCTATGAGCACACATTCTACGGGCACAGCTCGTGAAAAACAGACCCTGTTGTCCTGCACATTATGGAGATGTCTGAGTTGAGATGCTGGACGCTGGAGCAGCTTCGTTTCTGACTCCCATTCCAAAAAACACAGCTTGGCTCGACAACATACCTGCCTCGCGTTTCCTGTCCCACGAGAGGCGAGTAGTAATTCTGCGAATAGAGCTGGGGGCTGACTTCCCGCGGTTTTATGATCCTACAGGGCTCCACTCGTACTCAGCAGAGTCCAACAAGCTTTCACAGTCGCTTCTCGTTTAGCTACGCATGCAGTAGAACACAAGAAATCATAATGTAAGCAGTTACGTGTTGGCAGTCACTGGTGCTAATTCATATTTCGTTATCTGGTGGAGATTAATTTAAATCGATTTAATTAGCCTCCCTCTTACGGATTTTACACAAGTTAGGAGACAGTCTGGTAAAACTGCTGCGTAAAAATTTCTCTGGAAAGAAAACTACACACCATCATTTATTTATCACATTCGAATGGTATGATTTACTGATTTTGTCAAATGGTTCAAATGGCTCTGAGCACTATGGGACTTAACTTCTGAGGTCATCAGTCCCCTAGAACTTAGAACTACTTAAACCTAACTAACCTAAGGACATCACACACATCCATGCCCGAGGCAGGATTCGAACCTGTGACCGTAGCGGTCGAGCGGTTCCAGACTGTAGCGTTTAGAACCGCTCGCACTGATTTTGTCGCCAGAAGCAAATGACTTAGCTAATAAATCTGTAAGAGAATAAGATTGACGAACAATAGTCACACATATCATAGGATTTACAAATTCCTTAATATATCAGCTTTCAGTAGCGACCTATCAAGGGGACTAACAATGGTGGGATCCGAATGTAAGTACAGCGACGCAATGGAATTCTTTGTACTACAGACATCCCGACACATTTCGCGGAACGTTTGCGTAGTAGGATTACTGTGCATCCACGCATCAAACAGGTGAGGTCTTCAAGCAGAGGCGACAAATCTCTCTTCAGTCTGCGACAGGTGGCGTTTGTGGAAATTTGGGCGGTGTTATTTCTGCAGCAGTCACACTATCTCCTTTCCAACTTCTGTCAATAAACTTTCATACACGTTCTAAATTCTAATATATTCTGCAAGGCATTTTTTGGAAGAAGCAAAATGCTTCCGCCGCTTCTTGAAACAAATGCTCACGGAATTTCAAAATTTAACCTCCCATGATATAATGTCGGGTAAAATGTCCAACTGTGGCGTCACTTAATTGTATCTTTACTTTTTTATGGAAATTTTATTCAGCCTCTTATGCTGGTAAACTGCAATATGTTCTTGGAGGATTTCTTTGGTATAGTCCTCCCTCTCAGACGTCTCCACACCCCTAAATAACTAACACGGCCTCATGCCGCATGACATGCACTTGTAAGCTTCCTGTTCTAGCGATTGTAACCAAGACTTTAATAAAATAGCAAAGGTAATGTACATCAGGATACTGGGAGAAGTTGTGGTCTAAATAACAATTGATTTATTCATTCTTAACATCATATGACAAAAGATGGCAAAAGAAACGCCACACAAACATTTTTATCTGACAAATGCTTTCAGTAATATACAGTCTATGGTTAACAAAGTGGTCAGCCGGGGATCAACACACCACAATAATCAGAACTAATCGTTTTATCTGACTACATAAATGTGAATCTGTGGTATGGCCCAAAAACTACACTACTTTCGAGCACCTACACCCTACTATTCCATAAAGAGAAATATGGTTCCTAAGAACAGGGTGCTGAGAAGCATATAGTAGAGCCCTACGCAATAGCAGCGAATACTTTAGCCTTCTGCAGGTGAGGGCGGCACAGCATGACGCACTCGCCGACTGCAGTCACGGACAGCACCAATCTGTTAGCAACAGCGCGCGCTCTGAAATATGCTAGTACGCCGTCTCTGCCAGTCAACAGACGAGGTCGGCCTGTACGATTTTGTGCTGTACGTGTCCCTTCACGTTTCCACTTCACTATCACACCAGAAACAGTGAACCTAGGGATATTTAGGAGTGTGGAAATCTCGTACACTGATGTATGACACAAGTGACACCCAATCATCTGACCACGTTCGAAGTCTGTGAGTTCCGCAGATTGCCCCATTCTGCTCTCTCACCATGTCTAACGGCTACTTCTGATTCAGAATGCGGATACTTCCCCGTGAGCCTCTGAAACCCTGGTGGATTCTAGTGTGCAGGTGGAGCGGTTTGCTGGTATGCCAAACCAATTCGACTCCGTGACATGACTATGCACGACGGAATATGTCAAACATTTAGACGGCTGACTCCAAACAAATAAGTACACCCGCGCATAATTCGTTGTGTGCGTGATGCAAGAAGCAGTACCTCTGACGGTTCAGATGGTGACTGGCACAGGCTCTAAGAGGCACACTAGCAAAGGACACAAGTCTCACCGTTTACGTAAAGACGTGCCGTTTTTTACTAACGAATCGCCAGTACAAGAGTGATTTCTTTCTCTACAGCTTTCCTCCACAGCTCGGTAGCATAGCGCATCTGCATGCTTAGACTACACCCACCTTAGTACAAACCAATCACGAGCTGGAGCTCGGCAATCGAAGCTGGGAGACTGTCCCCTGCTCTGCATATACATATTTGACTAACCAGCGACTTTAAAAATTAATTGGGAGATAAGGAAAAAAGATTCAGCTTCGCGCCCCCTTTCCCACATCTTTACGCCGTGTCTTTGCTAAAAGCACGACACGGATGGAACCAAAGCTCTCCATAAAAAGATCGTTATCTCCCCTGTTGCGTCCAAATCGAACTTTCCAAAAAGTGGCCATAAACACGTTAAAAGCCTCGTGCTATCACAAATATGGTTTTTAGCAGAGTCTGGACGCGTGGGCGCCGCAGCCCTGTCCCACAAAATTCGCAGAAACTCTCACCCATCTCATCCGCTTTCTACCTAACAAGGGCCCATACCCTGCTTTATTGCCAGCCATCAATGCGCCACTCGTAGCTGCAGCGACTCCTCCGAGCTAGTGTCTACCTGGACGTGGCCGTCAACCGACCGGCGCCACCTGTGTCTGCAAAATGAGACATGGGGGACTTGGCTGTCAGCAAACGTTTTCACCAGGTTCCGCAGAAAAAAGGTCCCCTTGGCTCTCAGCTGCCATATGCTGCCGTCAGTTAACTCGGCAGTCTCTTCCATCGAACACAGGTAAAGCCAACCGCTATGCCTTCACTAGAGCACACAAGCAGGAGCGCTAACTACTGCCAAATATTTCATCGTATGAATGAAGTCAGATGGTATCAAATATAGCTACCAAATAATAAACATCTCCTTCTCTATGAACACTAAGTAGCATGACACCGTATCAAAAGTGAGAGTACCTCACAATCTCTCACACTATGTGATCAAAAGCGTCCGGACACCCCAAAAAACACACGTACTTCATATTAGGTGCATTGTGCTGACACCTACTGCCAGGTACTCCATATCAGTGACCTCAGTAGCGGTTAGACATGGTGAGAGAGAAGAATGGGACACTCTGCGGAACTCACAGACTTCGAACGTGGTCAGATGATTGGGTGTCACTTGAGTCATACATCTGTGTACGAGATTTCCACACTCCTAAATATCCTAGGTTCACTGTTTCTGGTGTGATAGCGAAGTGGAAACGTGAAGGGACACATACAGCACAAAAGCGTACAGGCCGACCTCGTCTGTTGATTGGCAGAGACCGCCGACAGTTGAAGATGGTCATAATGTGTAATAGGCAGACATCTATCTAGACCATCACACAGGAACTCCAGACAGCATCAGGATCCACTGCAAGTACTATGACAGTTAGGCGGGACGTGAGGAAACGGATTTCAAGGTCGAGCGGCTGCTCATAAGCCACACATCACACCGGTAAATGCCAAACGACGTCTCGCTTGGTGTAAGGAGCGTAAACGTTGGACGACTGAACAGTGGAAAAATGTTGTGTGGAGTGACGAATCACGGAACACAATGTGGCGAGCCAATGACAGGGTGTGAGTATGGCAAATGCCTGGTGAACGTTATCTGCCAGAGCGTGTAATGCCAACAGTAAAATTTGGAGGATGTGGTCGTGTTCTTCATGGAGGGGGCTTACACCCCTTGTTCTTTTGCATGGAACTATAACAGCACAAGCCTACATTGATGTTTTAAGCACCTCCTTGCTTCCTACCGTTGAAGAGCAATTCAGGGATGGTGATTGCATCTTTCAACACGATCGAGCACCTGTTTATAATGCACAGCGTGTGGCGGAGTGGTTACAGGACAATAACATCCCCATAATGGACTGACGTGCACAGATTCCTGACCTGAATCCTACAGAACACCTTTGGGATGTTTTGGAACGCCTCACTGATTGACATCAATACCTCTCCTCACTGCAGGACTCCGTGAAGAGTGGGCTACCATTCCCCAAGAAACATTCCAGCATCTGATTGAACGTATGTCTGTGAGAGTGGAAGCTGTCACCAAGGCTAAGGTTGGGCCAACACCATACTGAATTCCAGCATTACCGAAGGAGTGCGCCACGTATTTGTAAGTCATTTTCAGGCAGGTGTACGGATACTTTTGATCACGTAGTGTATCGCAGATTGGTTTGTAGCTTCAATAAACAATTGAAATAAGCATTCTCCAGTTGTATCTACTTTCTCATTAGGTAAGGGGTTTGTTTCCAGTTTTTCTTGTAGCTCTGAGATATCTTTGAACCATCACTTCGCAAACACTCTGTGCATCTATTCATCGAATATGGGGTTAAAGGTTCTTCCAGTAGCGATCAGTGCTACCAAGACAGGATACTGTTTATTTCTGTGAAACCATGCTTTCGTTAAAATACAACCAGTGAATGTTTTTTCTGAACGATCATTTGTTGTTAGCACACCACACTGTAAAAAAGAAAAAAAGAAAAAAAAAAGAAAAAAAGAATTGGTGATCTGTTGCATCTCATGCAGTGGCAGTTGCCCGTAAAGTCTTGGGATAACAAAGGTTCTACATCTACGTTTATACTTTTTCAGTCACTGTGAAATGCACTACACCACCTAACAAGGTTTCTTTCAATTCCTTTCTCAATTCATTTACTTGTGTGCAAGTTCGCTCTTTCGTCACATTGCACTGTTATCTAAGCATTTCAGAATGATTGCAAAAATGGGAAAGTGAACAGGCAGTGGTGAAAATTCAGGAAATTATGGTGTATTTTTGCACTGTTTGACGATAAGGAGGTTAATTTGTAGCAGTGTTATGTCATCTCGTCGTACACACTCATTTCAGAGTTCCTAAGTTTTCGGATTACAGTGATGATTAACATGAGGAATGACGTAGGATCTTGCGTAAATTGATGTCAAACTTTATTAAACTGAGATTGTTGGAAACCGCTTCGTCATCCGAGCTTGGGGCCATGAGATATTTGAATTTTTACTGAGCATATTAATCAGAATTCACGGAAGCTGACAGCAACCACAAGATGCCATCGTCACGCACGAGGGAAAAGGCGTGCACAAGAAACGTAAGTCAGCATCGAGTTCCGAGTGCGGCTTCAGTAACCGTGGAAACTTGGTGTGAGGACACTAGCAGCTTCAAAAATAAAAATACGGTGTAGTTTTGGAGGATAGACACCTGTCAGTGAAGGCAGCGCAAAACAGAAAGGAGAAGCAGTTCATCATAAAGTTGCATGTTGTCAGAATTAGGTTTTAGGGGAAACTATTTCGTGTATCACTCTGAGAGTCTCTCCACTGGCCGAATCGAATTAGGTCATTAAATTGTGAGAAGGATTAATATTTCTGAAGTAGATTGTCTGGCATTACTGCAGCTCAGTAAGGTTCCCAGAGTGGCCGAAAAGCGATTGTTCAGTGAGAACGCGCTGGGTGTTGTAAGAGCTCGGACATGTGAAGAATGGCAGCTCCATCCCTAAGGCATAATACGGTATATTTTGGATCATGGAAAGTTAACAACTACTACTCAAGTACAGTCGCATAGGCAATGCATTTGATTCGCGCTGATTAAGCACATTATAATTGCAACTTGGAAAGTAATAGATAATGAGCAAAGCTTTTGCAAAGCAATACGCCATCACTACAACACATATCGCTAAGCACCTTCTCCGTGCGTTTTTTTTTTTTTGGGGGGGGGGGGGGTGGATGCGACCCACCACGGATTCCTCTCTTGTGCCAACTTTTTCATATCACTTGCAACCTACAGCCTCAATTATTTGCTGGATGTATTCCAGTCTATGTCTTCCTATACGGTGTTTACCCTCTACAGCTCCCTCTAGTACTATGGGAGATATTCTTGATGTCTTAACAGATGCCCTATCATACTGTCACTTCTTCTTCTCCGTCTTTCCGTGCATTCGTTTCCTCGCCGTTTCCTTACCTTATTAGTCCACAAAATTTTCAACATTCATCTGTAGCATCACATCTCAAATGTTACCGCCCTTGCTTCGACTCTGTTCGTTAAGTTTTTCCCACACTCTAAGTCTCACTGCCCCACAACGCAGTGCTGAAATCGTGTAGCATCGGAAATTTCTGCCTCAAAATAAGACCTGTCTCTGATACGAGAACACTTTTCTTTGATAGGAATTCCCCTCTTGCCAGTACTAGTCTGCTTTTTATGCCCTCCTTCTCCATTTGACATGAGTTATTTTTTTTGCCTCTGTAGTAGAATTCCTTAACTTCATTACTTCGTGATCCACAATTCTGATGTTAAATTTTTCGCAGTTCTCATTTCTCCTGCTTCTTACTACTTTCGTCTTTCTTCAGTTTATTCTCAATCCATAGTCTACACTCAGATCCTGTCATTCTTTTTCACTTCCACTGATGATACGAATGTCATTTAGTGAATCTCATCATTATTATCCATTTACCTTGAATTTTAAACTCACTTTTGAACCTTTCATTTATTTTTGTCATTGTTTCTTCGATGTAAAGACTGGACAAGAGGGGTGAAAGACTATATCCCTGTCTTACACCCCTTTCAATCCGATCACTTCGTTCTTGGTCTTTCCCTTTATTGTTCCCTCTTGGTTCCTGTACATTGTATATTATCAGTCTTTCCCCAAAGCTTACTCCTGTTTTTCTCAGGATTTCGAATGTCTTGCACGATTCGACACTGTCGAACGCTTTTTCCATGTCGACAGATACTATGAACGTGCCTTTATTTTTCTTCAGTCTTCCTTTCATTATCAACTACAACGTCTGAACCGCTTCTCTGACGGATTTACCTTTCCTAAAACCAAATTGGTCACCATCTAACATCCTGAATTTTCTTTTCCATTCTCCGGTACATTATTCTTGTCAGCAACTTGGATGTATGAGCTGTTAAGCTGATTGTGCTGTAATTCTCGCACTTGCCGGCTCTTCCTGGATTTGGAATTGTGTGGATGATGTTTTTCTGTAAGTCTGGTGGTACATCACCAGTCTCGTACATTCTGCTCACCAATGTGAATAGTCGATTTGATGCCACTCCCCTCAATGATATCAGAAATTTCGATGGAACGTTATCTAAACCTTCTGCCTTATTTAATCTTAAGTCGTACAAAGCTCTTTCAAATTTCGATTCTAACACTGGATCCCATATCTATTCCCTGTCGATTCCTGTTTCTTCTTCTATAACGTCATCAGACCAGTCCACCCGCTCATAGGAGGCTTCAGTGTACTCTTTTCACCTGTCCGCTCTCTGCTCTGCATTTAACAGTGGAATTACAACTGCAGTCTTAATGTTACCGCCCTTGTTTTTAATTTCACCGAAGGTTGTTTTGACTTCTCTATATGCTGACTCAGTTTTTGCGATAGTCAATTCTTTTCCTATTTCTTCACTTTTTTCAAGCAGACGTTTCGTCCGAGCTCCCTAGCACTGCCTGTTTATTTTATTCATAAGTATTCCTGTATTCCTGAATTTCTCTGAACATTTTTGTACTTCCTTCAATTGAACTATTTATTCTGTTACCCTTAGTTTCTTCGCAATTACCTTATTCGTACCTACCTTTTCCTTTCCAACTTCTGTCATTGCCCTTTTTAGAGATTCATTCCTCTTCAACTGAATTGCCTACTGAGCTATTCCTTATTGCAGTATCTACAGCCTTAGAGAATGTCAAGCCTATCCCTTAAGTCCTTAGTAGTTCCGTATCCCACATGTTTGCCCATTGATTATTTCTAAACAATCTCTTAAACTTCACCCCACTCTTCATTACCGGCTGGCCGGTGTGGCCGAGTGGTTCTAGGCGCTTCAGTCTGGAACCGCGCGACCGCTACGGTCGCAGGTTCGAATCCTGCCACGGGCATGGGTGTGTGTGATGTCTTTAGGTTAATTAGGTTTAAGCAGTTTTAAGTTCTAGGGGACTTATGACCTCAGATGTTGAGTCCCATAGTGCTCAGAGCCATTTGAACCATTTGAACCTTCATTACCACTAAATTGTACTCTAACTCTATATCTGTTGCTGCGTGCTCTTTGCAATTCAATACTTGATTTCGAAGTCTTTGTCTGACCATGATGTAGTCCAACTAAAATCTTCCCGTATTTCCCGCTCTTTTCTCAGTATACTTCCTCCTCCTGTGATTCTTGAACAGCATGTTTGCTATTACTACCTGAAATTTGTTGTGGAGTTCAATTCATATTTCCTCTCTCATTCCTACTATTAAGCCCAAATTCTCTGGTGAGCCTTTCTTCTGCTACAGCCGCGTTCCAATTCCCTATGACTATTAGATTTTCATCTCCCTTTACGTACTGAAATACGCGTTCAATATCTTCATATGCTTTTCTATCTCTCTATCTTTCGCTTGCACGTTGACATGTGTAACTGTTGTTGTAGGTTGATTTACTATCGATTCTGCTGAGAGCAGCCGCGTCGCTGAACTGTTCACAGTAATATACATTCAGCCCTACCTTCCTATTTATAACGAATCCTACTCCATATACACGAATTGTGTTCTTTCGATTTCACTTCTCTTACTCCCACTATATCTAGATTGACCCTTAGCATTTCCGTTTTCAGATTTTCCAGCTTCCTTACTATGTTCCAACTTTTGACTTTCTACGCCCCGACCCGTAGAACGTTATCCTTTCGTTGGTAATTCAATGTTTTTGTAATGTTCATGTCCCCGTTGGCAGTCCTCCGGGAGATCCGTATGGGGGACTACTCTGGAGCTTTTGCCAGTGGAGAGATCATCATGACACTTTAGAATTACAGGCCTCATGTCCTGTGGATACACGTTAGGGGTTTTTAATGCAATGATTTCCATTACCTTCTGCCTCTTCATGCCGTTGGTCATTGTCAGTTCTTCCTCCATTTACGGGCAGTTTCCCACCCCAAGGGCAGGAGAGTGCCCTGAACCTCTGTCCGCTCCTCCGCCCTCTTTGACAAGACAGTTGGCGGTATGAGGGTGACTTCTAATGCAGAAAGTCTTCGGTTGCCATTGTTGATGATTTTTTATTCTATATTTAAGCAGTGGGGTGGTTCTAAGCGGGAGCATGGGCTTTTCGATCACAAGTCAAAGACGTTACCTCTACAACACATGTGCTGCCGGTAGTTGTATATTCATATGTGAATAACTGTTTCGTGGCTGTAGCACCGTGTCAATCAGAGGTAGTTGCGGTCGTATGAATTCGGTGAATTCTGATAAACGCTCTTGCATTTGTACAGTTGCTGTAACAAATGTGCATCAGCCAACTTGGAGCACACTCGGTCTCAACAATATATTAAGATTCTACGAGATTTGTTTGCTTTTATTTAGTGATGTACTAATCTCTGCCATAGCTTTACTGAGGTAGATGAATTTGTCGTCGAATCCTTGTGCTGGAGCGCAGCGTACAAACACCTGCACTGTAGGTAATGTCAGGTTTGGTTAACAGGTCGAATACGTGCAGATGGACTTCGAAGATGCAGGGGCAACACGTATTTATGCATTGCGGGAGTCACGCAACCCTGTTAGGCTTCCGCTTTCTGGTACAGTTTGCTCCGCAGTACGTTGTTGGGTAGTATTTGGCGTTTATTTTCTCTCGATGTAGACAGACGTGTTTTGGCCTGATACATACCAAAAGGGGCTAAATCACATTAAAGTATAACACGAGAGGGTTTAACAGTGTACAACGGTGTGCTTAATTTGCGATGATGGTGTTGCAATCTTCTAAAAGTGTAATCAGATATGGCATTTTAACGCAAAGCATTCTAGGACACCACAGTGAACTTTCTGACGACGCAAGGGCGTAAAAGTCATACTGAATAATGAAGAAATAGCAAACTATTTTGACCAAATGGAGTAAAAATAACCAGGCGATGAACAGAGCTAGTTTTGTTGTAGTGTATAATATCGTAATAGCCTAACATTTCCATTGAACTCCATGATTACTATAGGAAAAGATTTAGTTATGAAAGTTAAAGGATGCAGTGAGAAGAGTGACCTTCCCTGGAGAAAGTTGGGGAGCATTACTACTGATGAACCTCCAGATCTAAACGACAGGGCTGTTACACTCTGAACAGAGTTCTGATAACTGTTCATGAAGTATTTTCCGACCACGAAGCTACATTTATTTTTTGTATTATGCATCTGGAAGCACTACAAAAAACTATATTACACTTATTACATCCACACCACATGATAAACACTCTGATAAAAGGCGGGAACTTTTTTTGGGCTATAGCGCTCAATCATCACCAGAAGTCAACTCGGTGGAGGATATCGACGCCAATGGTTAATGTAATCGTTCTCACGCAAGTGTTCGGTGGCTCACGCTGGGAAAAACTGGCGAGTTGTTAACCGAATGCGGGAGAAAAAATAATTGTTTTTGAGACTGAAGGAAAACGTAAACGCTTTATATAACACTGCACCAGTTACAGTCTCTTCAAGCGTAACTGCATTTCTGGAATTTACTCCCATTTTCAGGTGCAGAGGGAGTGTAATACTGGATATTATGTCTAGTTGTGCTTTGTTCTGTGTCTCTTTTCCTGGTGTCGTACTTTTATTTTCTCGTACTGTTGTACCTCATTCATATCTGGATATTTGCACAAACTCAACTGTCGCAATAGATTTGTGATGTATTACGGGTTTTCTTTTTTTTTTTTTTGGTCATCAATCTACGGACCGGTTTGATGCGGCCCGCCACGAATTCCTTTCCTGTGCTAACCTCTTCATCTCAGAGTAGCACTTACAACCTACGTCCTCAGTTATTTGCTTGGCGTATTCCAATCTCTGTCTTCCTCTACAGTTTTTGCCCTCTACAGCTCCCTCTAGTACCATGGAAGTCATTCCCTCATGTCTTAGCAGATGACCTATCATCCTGCCCCTTCTCCTTATCAGTGTTTTCCACATATTCCTTTCCTCTCCGATTCTGCGTAGAACCTCCTCATTCCTTACCTTATCAGTCCACCTAATTTTCAACATTCGTCTATAGCACCACATCTAAAATGCTTCGATTCTCTTCTGTTCCGGTTTTCCCACAGTCCATGTTTCACTACCACACAATGCTGTACTCCAGACGTACATCCTCAGAAATTTCTTCCTCAAATTAAGGCCGGTATTTGATATTAGTAGACTTCTCTTGGCCAGAAATGCCTTTTTTGCCATAGCGAATCTGCTTTTGATGTCCTCCTTGCTCCGTCCGTCATTGGTTATTTTACTGCCTAGGTAACAGAATTCCTTAACTTCATTGACTTCGTGACCATCAATCCTGACGTTAAGTTTCTCGCTGTTCTCATTTCTACTACTTCTCATTACCTTCGTCTTTCTCCGATTTACTCTCAAACCATACTGTGTACTCATTAGACTGTTCATTCCGTTCAGCAGATCATTTAGTTCTTCTTCACTTTCACTCAGGATAGCCATGTCATCAGCAAATCGTATCATTGATATCCTTTCACCTTGTATTTTAATTCCACTCCTGAACCTTTCTTTTATTTCCATCATTGCTTCCTCGACCTACAGTTTGAAGAGTAGGGGCGAAAGGCTACAGCCCTGTCTTATACCCTTCTTAATACGAGCACTTTGTTCTTGATCGTCCACTCTTATTATTCCCTCTTGGTTGTTGTACATATTGTGTATGACCCGTCTCTCCCTATAGCTTACCCCTACTTTTTTCAGAATCTCGAACAGCTTGCACCATTTTATATTGTCGAACGCCTTTTCCAGGTCGACAAATCCTATGAAAGTGTCTTGATTTTTCTTTAGCCTTGCTTCCATTGCTAGGCGTAACGTTAGAATTGCCTCTCTCGTCCCTTTAGTTTTCCTAAAGCCAAACTGATCGTCACCTAGCGCATTCTCAATTTTCTTTTCCATTCTTCTGTATATTATTCTTGTAAGCAGCTTCGATGCATGACCTGTTAAGCTGATTGTGCGATAATTCTCGCACTTGCCAGCTCTTGTCGTCTTCGGAATTGTGTGGATGATGCTTTTCCGAAAGTCAGATGGTATACCGCCAGACTCATATATTCTACACACCAACGTGAATAGTCGTTTTGTTGCCACTTCCCCCCATGATTTTAGAAATTCTGATGGAATGTTATCTATCCCTTCTGCCTTATTTGACCGTAAGTCCTCCAAAGCTCTTTTAAACTCCGATTCTAATACTGGATCCCCTATCTCTTCTAAAGCGACTCCTGTTTCTTCTTCTATCACATCAGACAAATCTTCACTCTCATAGAGGCTTTCAATGTATTCTTTCCACCTATCTGCTCTCTCCTCTGCATTTAACAGTTGAATTCCCGTTGCACTCTTAATGTTACCACCGTTGCTTTTAATGTCACCAAAGGTTGTTTTGACTTTTCAGTATGCTGGGTCTGTCCTTCCGACAATCATATCTTTTTCGATATCTTCACATTTTTCCTGCATCCATTTCGTTTTAGCTTCCCTACACTTCCTATTTATTTCATTCCTCAGCGACTTGTATTTCTGTATTCCTGATTTTCCCGGAACTTGTTTGTACTTCATCCTTTCATCAATCAACTGAAGTATTTTTTCTGTTACCAATGGTTTCTTCGCAGTTATCATCTTTGTACCTATGTTTTCCTTCCCAACTTCTGTGATGGCCCTTTCTAGAGATGTCCATTCCTCTTCAACTGTACTGCCTACTGCGCTATTCCACATTGCTGTATCTATAGCGTTAGAGAACTTCAAACGTATCTCGTCATTCCTTAGTACTTACGTATCCCACTTCTTTGCGTATTGATTCTTCCTGACTAATGTCTTGAACTTCAGCCTACTCTTCATCACTACTATATTGTGATCTGAGTCTATATCTGCTCCTGGGCACGACTTACAGTCCAGTATCTGATTTCGGAACCTCTGTCTGACCATGATGTAATCTAATTGAAGCCTTCCCGTATTTCCCGGCCTTTGCCAAGTATACCTCCTCCTCTTGTGATTGTTGAACAGGGTATTCGCTATTACTAGCTGAAACTTGTTACAGAACTCAATTAGTCTTTCTCCTCTTTCATTCCTTGTCCCAAGCCCATATTCTCCTGTAACCTCTTCTTCTACTCCTTCCCCTACAACTGCATTCCAGTCGCCCATGACTATTAGATTTTCGTCCCCCTTTACATACTGCATTACCCTTTCAATATCCTCATACACTTTCTCTATCTGTTCATCTTCAGCTTGCGACGTCGGCATGTATACCTGAACTATCGTTGCCGGTGTTGGTCTGCTGTCGATTCTGATTAGAACAACCCGGTCACTGAACTGTTCACAGTAACACACCCTCTGCCCTACCTTCCTAGTCATAACGAATCCTACACCTTTTATACCATTTTCTGCTGCTGTTCATATTACCCGATACTCATCTGACCAGAAATCCTTGTCTTCGTTCCACTTCACTTCACTGACCCCTACTATATCTAGATTGAGCCTTTGCATTTCCCTTTTCAGATTTTCTAGTTTCCCTACCACGTTCAAGCTTCTGACATTCCACGCCCCGACTCATAGAACGTTATCCTTTCGTTGATTATTAAATCTTTTTCTCATGGTAACCTCCCCCTTGGCAGTCCCCTCCCGGAGATCCGAATGGGGGACTATTCCGGAATCTTTTGTCAATGGTGAGATCATCATGACACTTCTTCAATTACAGGCCACATGTCCTGTGGATACACGTTACGTGTCTTTAATGCGGTGGTTTCCATTGCCTTCTGCATCCTCATGTCGTTGATCATTGCTGATTCTTCCGCCTTTAGGGGCAATTTCCCACCCCTAGGACAAGAGAGTGCCCTGAACCTCTATCCGCTCCTCCGCCCTCTTTGACAAGGCCGTTGGCAGTATGAGGCAGACTTCTTATGCCGGAAGTCTTCGGCCGCCAATGCTGATTATTTATCAAAATTTAGGCAGTGGTGGAGATCGAATCCGGGACCGAAGAGATTTGGATTACGAATCAAAGACGCTAACCCTAGACCACGGGTTATATGTAAAAAAATACTCAGAATAATGTTTTGCATGTCCTTGGCTTTTGTCTGATGAAAGATGTGGAACATATAGAGAATGTAAAAAGTCGACTCCAGGGTAAGAGACCCAGAACACCATACATGCAGACATAAAATCCTGTACCTACGTACAGACTTGCAGCACTTTAAAATGGGTGTAAAGCCTTGAAACGTGTTGTACTACGCATGAAAAAATAGTAACTGTTGCAGAACTCTCTTATGTAAATCACTACTGACACAGCTGTAACCTTTCGAGAATCATCGTTTATAACGGATAAATTTGATTTTCTGATGTACACTTAAGAAACGATTTTCGCTTTCTTGTTGTCATCACCGAATGTGAGTAAGCTGAAAATCACCATGTAAGAGAAAAATATTCGTATCGATGAATTAAATTTTGCCATAGAGACGTCTGAAGAATATTTGGGCTGTTTTCAAAGAAAGTGATGGAAAACAAATTTCAAGCGTTTCCAGGTGAAGAACAATATGTGATATTACTGTAGCCTTTGCTTTGGGCAGTGACGTAATTGCAATGTCTGCTGTGACGTCACTTCTTGTTGGGTATTTTCAATTTAACTTCTTTATAGAGTAACCTTTTCGTTAGCTTCATGAGAATTTTTGCTATGTATGAGAAACATAAAATTTTTTCTGCTGAGTCTAATACTTCGTCGAGTTAGCTGTTTTTTTTTTCTTACGATAAGTACGGTACGGTTTTTCTTAATTCTTTCTGTGTATCATGGTCACTACTACATCTGTAGAGCTATTATTAAAAAAAAAAAAAATTCTCAGCTCGAGTGTCTTTCTAATAAACAGTTAAAGTTCTCATGATAACAGTTTCGATTTGCGTCTGATACATTCGTGTATTCGCATTTGGTTATTGCAATCTGCACTTGAGCTATGTTCGTAAAGTGTACTTTTCGATACTAGCCACGACTGCTTCACGATACTTTTATTTAGTTTCATATTTCTTACTGTGTATCATGTTCTTTCATCTCTGGAACTTCTTTTTTACAATAAAGCCGGAAGAGGAAGAATAAGTGGCACAACTTGACTAGAAGAAGGTATTGTTTGGTAGGTCACGTTCTGAGGCATGAACGGATCATGAATTTATTACTGAAGGGAAGCGTGAAGGGTAAAAATCGTAGAGGGAGACCAATAGATGAATACAATAAGCAGATTCAGAAGGATGCAGGTTGCAGTAGTTACTCGGAGATGAAGAGGCTTGCGCAGGATAAAGTAGCATGGAGAGCTGCATCAAACCAGTCTTTGGACTGAAGACCACAACAACAAACAACAGCTTGAGAATCGTCTTAATAGCGACATTAAAAAAAAAAAAAACCTTCACCTCCTGTTTCAACCCTTTAGGGATGGAATATCGAAGATCGCTTCCTTAACGATGCCTACAATATAAGACCTACACCTTCTCCAAATTTCAAGTTTCTGTCCTTAGTGGTTTGAGCTGGGCGATGATGTGCCAGTCAGTCAGTGCATTGTTTTTTATGCATAGAGACTATGGCCTACGGTCCCTTGGCGGTGTCAAAATTTTAGCTTCTAAATCAGTGCAATAAAATGATACGGCCATTTATGTCACACATTTCGATAATTGCGAAGTCAGTCATCAAAACCTATAGGATACTTGCCTTTGACCTAGATGCATGAAATTTGATTAGAAGCAAGGTTTCACAGCGAAAGTTAAGTAAAAAATTCGAGAACTGTTAATTTGTCACTGTAGCATACAAAATAATATGTTTTCGGTATTGTTGTCGTCCGCCTGTCCTTCTGTCCGTCTGTTAAGACCCCTTTTCTCAGGAACTTGAAGCTTATGTCAGGTATTAAAGTGTAAATCCCCTTGGTAGTGTAACAACGTTAAGCTTGTAAAGCGCTCTAGGTAAAAGGCACGTCAATTGTTTTGATACTCACAAACCCATTAACAAAACCTATAAATGCAACGTGTGCACACACTGGTCAGTCAAAACATTATTACCACCACCCTCAGCGACGTTGCGGGTCCGTGACGCCGTAAGAGACGCATGTAATTCGAGCAGACACGTACGAGGGATCATCCTAGCGAAGATATGGGCTGCAAATGGGGAATCCATTGAGATAAGCGTCTTTGACAAAGGGCAGATTATTATTACGCAGAGCCTGTGAACGAGTGCCTCGGACGCGGCGAATTTGTTCGAATGTTCAAGTGTTACTGCCATGAGCATCTACGGTAAGAGGCAGAAGAACAATGAAACTACTGCTAGGCTCTAAATGATTGGACTTCCACGGGTCTTCATAGCACGTGGGGTTCGGAGGTTTTCTGCTCTGTAAAGTAGAATAGATGGTGAGCTGTGGCGTTCCTGCCGAAAGAGCAAAATTCTTGTGTAGCACAAGTGTACGTTGTTCATCGTACATTGTTGAACATGGAGCTCCGCAGCAGACCACCCTGTTGTGTTCACATGTTGACCCAACGACATCTTAAATTGCGATTCCAGTGGGCAGGGGACCATCGGGATTCGATCGACGATCAATGGAAACGTGTTGGCTTTTCGGGTCAATCTCATTTTTTCTACACTAGGTCGATGTCGTCTCCACAAACTCCGTCATCGAGATGAACGGTGGCTCGAAACTTGCAGCGAGCCACGGATTCAGGCTGGTGCGAGCCGTATAATGCTGTGGGGTACATTATCTCGGGTTGGCATGGGACCTGTAGCAGTAATCGAAGACAAGCTGACAGCTACAAACCACCTGCATCTCTTCATGCTTGATGTCATCCCCTACGGCGATGTCATGTTTCATCAGTATCATTGTCCTTTCCTGGGGGCCAGAATGAAGCTACAGTGATTTGAGCAGCATTATAGTGAACTCATGTTGACGTCTCAGTGATCAAATTCGCCTGATGCAAATCCTATCTAACTCATCTGGTTCGCTAGCGGGCGCCGTCACCACGTAAGCAAATCAGCGACCGTTATTTACTCGAATTACATGACCTGTGTGTAGACACCTAAAACTACACACCTCCACAAACATGCCAATAAACTGCCGGATTCCTGATACGTAAAATCAGTGATGTATTTCGTTCCAAAGACTGAGAAACAAGCTATTAAGCAGGTGGCCATGATGTTTTGCTTCATCAGAGTATACGTTGGGCCTAGTGGTCTAGCAGCAAAAAACTACGCGTATCGGAACCGAGAGGTCGCTGGATCGAATCTCGGTTGGACTACGAACTTTTCAGCATTCATTCTAACATAGCCTTCACCTCTTGATGATGAGAGGAGTTACCAGAAACAACGCATGGGTCAGATTCTCCGTTATACTTTAGGTCCCCCTATCCCCATTTGGATAACTGGGATAGGTTAGGGACACGCAAGTCGCAAATTGCGTCCAATAGAAAGACTTAAGCCAGACCATTGAGCTACCGAAATTATTACAATCAGCTTCTTAATATCATGGAGGCTGAAGACTTCCGGCATAAGAAGTCACCCTAATTCTGCAAACGGCCTTGTCAAAGAGGGCGGAGGAGCGGACAGAGGTTCAGGGCACTATCTTGTCCTTGAGGTGGGAAACTGCCCATAAAGGCGGAAGAATCAGCAATGATCAACGAAATGAGGATGCAGAAGGCAATGGAAACCACTGCATTAAAGACACGTAATGTGTATCCACAGGACATGTGGCCTGTAATTGAAGAAGAGTCATGATGATCTCTCCATTGGCAAAAGATTCCGGAATAGATCCCATTATGATCTCAGGGAGGGGACTGCCAAGGGGGAGGTTACCATGAGAAAAAGATTTAATAATCAACGAAAGGATAACGTTCTACGAGTCGGGGCGTGGAATGTCAGAAGCTTGAACGTGGTAGGGAAACTAGAAAATCTGAAAAGGGAAATGCAAAGGCTCAATCTAGATATAGTAGGGGTCAGTGAAGTGAAGTGGAAGGAAGACAAGGATTTCTGGTCAAATGAGTGTCGGGTAATATCAACAGCAGCAGAAAATGGTATAACAGGTGTAGGATTCGTTATGAATAGGAAGGTAGGGCAGAGAGTGTTTCTGTGAACAGTTCAGTGACAGGGTCGTTCTTATCAGAAGCGACAGCAAACCAACACCGACAACGATAGTTCAGGTATGCATGCCGACGTCGCAATCTGAAGATCAAAAGATAGAGAAAGTTTATGAGGATATGAAAGGGTAATACGGTATGTAAAGGGGGATGAAAAGCTAATAGTCATGGGGGTCTGGAATGCAGTTGTAGGGGATGGAGTAGGAGAAAAGGCTAGAGGCAAATATTGGCTTGGGACAAGGAATAAGAGAGGAGAAAGACTAATTGAGTTCTGTAACAAGTTTCAGCTGGTGATAGCGAATACCCTGTTCGAGAATCACAAGAGGAGGAGCTATACTTGGAAAAGGCCGAGTGATACGAGAAGATTTCAGTTGGATTACACATGGTCAGACAATCAGATACAGGATTGTAAGGCGTACCTAGGAGCAGATACAGACTCAGATCGCAATATAGTATTGATGAAGAGTAGGCTGAATTTTAAGACATTAGTCAGGAAGAATTAATACGCAAAGAAATGCGGTACGGAAGAACTAAGGAATGACGAGATACGGTTGAAGTTCTCAAAGGCTATACATACAGCAATAACGAATAGCTCAGTAGGCAGTACAGTTGAAGAGGAATGGACATCTCTAAAAAGGGCCATCACAGAAGTTGGGAAGGAAAACACAGGTACAAAGAAGGTAACTGCGAAAGAACCATGGGTAACAGAAGAAATACTTCAGTTGATTGACGAAAGGAGGAAGTACAAAAACGTTCCGGGAAACTCACGAATACAGAAACACAAGTCGCTGAGGAATGAAATAAATAGGAAGTGCAGGGAAGCTATGATGAAATGGCTGCAGAAAAAATGTGAAGACTTCGAAAATGAAATTACTGTCGGAAGGACACACTCAGCATATATGAAAGTCAAAACAACCTTCGTTGACATTGAAAGCAAGGGTAGTAATATTAAGAGTGCAACGGGAATTCAACTGTTAATTGCAGAGGAAAGAGCGATAGGTGGAAAGAATACATTGAAAGTCTCTGCTTTGCCATTTGTATTTTTTTATCATTGCTGTTTGTGTTAATTGTTTTATGCTGCTGCATTGCCTCGTCCCTTAATTTAGCATCTGAGCTCAGTAGATTTAAGTTAGCTTAAGAGGGGGTAGACTATATAAGAAACTAACTATGATGAATTGGAAGAATGCATTGTGAAGCTATAAGAACATGGTTTCGCCAAAAAAGTTGTGCATAGTGGAGAAAAACTATTTTTGAAAGAGAATGTGAACAGAATACAGAAAGCATGCTTGGATAGGATTTTTTTTTTTTTTTGGTGGAAACAAATGTTGAAATAAGACGAAAGATCTATGGAATGAAGTTTTGTGTTGGACTGCAGTACCAAATGTTACACTGAAAACAAACCCTGTCCTTTTCTCCTGTGTTATTCTGCTATGTGTTTATGTACCCTTGTGTATTTGTCTTTTTCCTGTCTTTATGTGTTTAGCTGATGTTGTTATGTTGTAGAATTTTTCTGATAATATGTTATTTACTTTGTAAAGATGTTTAGACATTATTTATTCTGTTTTGTTTTAGTGCTCATGTGTGAAGTTGATGTTTCAAAAGTTATTCTGATCTTTTATGTATGTACTTATGTCATAATTCCTGTAACACTGATGTATATGTTTATTTCTATTCTTTTGTAAATCCCCTATTACTACAAATGTTATCTGTATTATTATGTTATTAATGATGTATTTTGTACCTTTGTAATTGTATTCTTATGTTATAAAATTGTAATTGACACCAGTTCATCATATTGTTAACTTGTAAGTTCCATTTCACTGCACACGTTTCTGTTGGTCATAGTATATGGACAATATGTGAGAAGTAGGGACTGTTAGTGTTTGCACGTGGGTTAATAATTCAGCAAGGGACTGCATAACAGCATTGCTGGTTCTAAGGACAATTCCAAAAACTTTGTGAGTGCACAAGTGGTGGTTTATGGACTTGCTATATTGTCCCCAAGACTCTTCGATGGTGATTGTGCACCTGCACAGTTGCAACAGATGGCTGCTGGCCGTCTCTACAAGGACTACAGTGAGTCTGCACCTTTGATGACCCACCAATACCATTATTTCTACAAGGACTACAGTGGGTCTGCGTCTTTGCTGACTCACCAGTACCATTATTTCTACAAGGACTGCAGTGGGTCTGCGCCTCTGGTGGCCCACCAATACCGTAATCTCTACCAGGACTACAGTGGGTCTGCTCTGTGATGACCTACCTACCAATACTCTTCAAAATTTCGACTGACTCTGCTGTGGGTTTGCTCTGTTGTGGACCAATACCTGTCTGCATGTCAAGAGTCAGCACTGTCTTTCCGTTGGAAGGACAACACTACTTCTTCAAGATTGCATGGAAATCCACTACTTCCGTGTGCATTCTCTTCTACTGCTCAGACTTTGAGAAAAACACTGCTATTTTACTGTGATGAACGATCAGGACTGTCTTTATGGACTGTGAGAAAATTTTAGCTTTTGACCAACATTGTATCAATAAGTGTGTGCATTTGATTTCTTTGTTATTGTAATTATGAAAAATTTCTTCAAATCTGTATTGGCCACTGCCCAAAACAATTTGTAAAATTTTTTGTGGGGGGCATGGGGGCTATGTAAGTAGGCTGTCTAGGTTTTTATATTGGTAACGCCACGTAGCGCTCTGTATGAAAATCACTGGCTGTGCTGTGTGCAGTCTGTGGCTGGGTGGCATTGTTGTAATATTCGCTATTGTAGTGTTGGGCTGTTGGCTGTTAACAGCGCGTAGCGTTGCGCAGTTGGGGGTGAGCCGCCAGCAGTGGTGGATGTGGGGAGAGAGATGGCGGAGTTTTGAAATTTGTAATACTGATTGTCATGAACTGCTATATATATTATGACTTTTGAACACTAGTAAGGTAAATACATTGTTTGTTCTCTATCAAAATCTTTAATTTGCTAACTATGCCTATCAGTAGTTAGTGCCTTCGGTAGTTTGAATCTTTTATTTAGCTGGCAGTAGTGCGCTCGCTATATTGCAGTAGTTCGAGTAACGAAGATTTTTGTGAGGTAAGTGATTTGTGAAAGGTATAGGTTAATGTTAGTCAGGGCCATTCTTTTGTAGGGATTTCTGAAAATCAGATTGCGTTGCGCTAAAAATATTGTGTGTCAGTTTAAACACAGTCATGTATAAATGTTTCTAAGGGGACGTTTCAAAGAAGAAACAGGAGTCGATTTAGAAGAGATAGGGGATCCAGTATTAGAATCAGAATTTAAAAGAGCTTTGGAGGGCTTAAGTTGAAATAAGGCAGAAGAAATAGATAACATTTCATCAGAATTTCTAAAATCAGTGGGGGAAGTGCCAACAACGGTGTGTAGAATGTATGAGTCTGGCGACATACCATCTGACTTTCGGAAAAGCATCATCCACACAATTCCGAACACGGCAAGAGCTGACAAGTGCGAGAATTACCGCACAATCAGCTTAATAGCTCATGCATCCAAGTTACTTACAAGAATGATATAGAGAAGATTGGAAATGAAAATTGAGGATGCGCTAGATGACGATCAGTTTGGATTTAGGAAAAGTAAAGGGACGAGAGAGGCAATTCTAACGTTACGGCTAGTAATGGAAGCAAGGCTAAAGAAAAATCAAGACACGTTCATAGGATTTGTCGACCTGGAGAAAGAGTTGGACAATGTAAAATGGTGCAAGATGTTCGAAATTCTGAAAGAAGTAGGGGTAAGCTATAGGGAGAGACGGGTCATATACCATATGCACAGCAGCCAAGAGGGAATAATAAGAGTAAACGACCAAGAACGAAGTGCTCGTATTAAAAAGGGTGTAAGACAAGGATGTAGCCTTTCGCCGATGCTGTTCAATCTGTACATTGAGGAAGCAATGAAGGAAATAAAAGAAAGGCTCATGAGGGGAATTGAAATTCAAGGTGAATGGATATCAATGATATTATTCGCTGATGACATTGCTATCCTGAGTGAAAGTGAAGAAGAATTACACGATCTGCTGAACGGAATGAACAGTCTAATGAGTACAGAGAATGAGCTGAGAGTAAATCGAAGGCAGACGAAGGTAATGAGAAGTAGTAGAAATGAGAACAGCGAGAAACTTAACATCAGGATTGATGGTCACGAAGTAGATGAAGTTAAGGAATTTGTAGTGTACGACGTAAGTTTTTTATAAATGGTTTTCTTTTGATATATGACCATGTGCAGACTTCGTCACCTACGTCAGTTACAACCCACTTCAAAATGATTTATATTCTTTTTAAATTGTCATAGAATGGTTCTTGAACGAAACTGTAAAACATCGGTTGAGTCGTATGAAAAGAATTACATCACTTGGGCCAATTGGTTTTTGTAACTTTTTCGATTGTAAATTTCGTTTGTTTCTCCTCAGAAATTGTATTGACACACGTTATCTTGATCTAATCGATATCAGAATCACACATTAAATAAACTTTTGAGATTCAAAGTTTCGGTGAACGCTGTAAGAATCACTAATCTTGTCAAATATATTATTAATCCGTTCACATAATTCTTCATAAATAAATCTTCAAGACACGTGTTTCAACTTTAGTAGCATACACTATTTTATTAGCTTCCTACACATACAGATGTGAACTTGACCGTTGAGAGACAGTGACTGACTTTTCAATAAGATTAAGCTCTATATGACGTCATTGTTGTACAAAAAGAGTATAAAAATTCATTTTTAATTTTTAGAAGCACGACGCAACAACTCGGTTCCAGGATCTCCCGTTGCTCCTTGGCTGTCGACCCGCGACGTATAGCGGCCAGCAATTTCCTCTCTGGTCGCGGCAACGAAGATGCTGTATCCGTTCGTTGCGCCGCCCTCTCCGTACATGAAACACATAAAAAAAATACAAAACTTTTAGATAATTCACATCTATTACAAATAATAAGAAAAATACATAAACAAAACTAAATTAAACTTATAGTCACCTGCAAACTGGGCTGACATTGGTGGATGGGTGACGCTTAATTTCGTCCCACTACATACCCCACCCACAAGCTCAGTTTGTCAGGTTTTAACCGAAAATAAAACTTTTCAATATACAATATTTAAATGTTAATACATTTTCCTCACATTTTACGTAATCTAGAGTCCTTGCTCTTAGATAGATTTAATCCTTTTAATACGATATTGTTGTGACTATTTGTCATTTACTCTTAATTGTGCTATTATGGTAATTCGTAACCGAATATAGGGAGATTGCTCCTCTTTATTTAATAGTTGCTAATAAATACTAATTTAGTACGTTCTTTAACGTTGTTACATTAGGACAGAGCGTTCAAATTGTGATAGATTAGTTTCAGTTTCATTTATTTACTAGAGTTATTCTTGCCAATAATGTATATTACTAATAAGTTTCTCACAATAACTAATAGTACTATTTACTTTACGTCATTCTTTTCCCTACTGCCTTATTTATGCCTGAGGTCAAGAAGAAATCAAGCAAAACTTTCTTTAGAATCTCGGCACGGCTTTCTTTACCTTCGGACACCTTGTTGGGTAATGGCAATTTATTTAGGAGAAACAAGCGAGAGAGCCCCGTTTGGTGTGTTCTATATTAACACTATTACAAACCTCTATTAAAGGCACTCTGCTGTGTTCTCGTGAGCCATATAGCTCTGGACGCCCATGGTCCCTAAAACTATTAACCATCCCCTTTGGTTGCTACTATCCGAGTAAATTTAAAATATGCAAAATTCCTTTTGACCTAAGAGCAAAATTTCTTCCATATAAATCCCCCTTTTGGTTATCTTTCTCTTTTTGAAGTACCAGTAGATTATTGTAGAACACTTGTTTAAGCTTTCTGTTTCATTCTTTAAAATAATACGTAACTATCACGAAAAAGTTCACATGAATAAACTATCAACGCTCTTCCATGTGTAACATATACTAAATATTAACTTATTTAGGAATGAAGGGTTTCATTTGATCAACACTATATAATCCTTTAATTACACCTGATGAAGGTTCCATAAGAAGTAATGCTTTGGGATGTACAATCTTATGTACAACATATGGACCTTCAAAGATAATGAAGAATTTTCTACATTCCTTACCGATCTTAGAACTTTTATGATGAGATCGTACTAACACAAGATCTCCTACCTGAAATGAGGGTTCTATAGCCTGTTGATTATAACTTTTAATTCTCCGTTCGGCATTTTTTACAATCTGTTCGCAAACTTTTTCGTCTGGAATGCATTGTTGGATCTCATTTACTGGTGGCCAAGGTAGAGCAGCTAGTAAAGGCTCACCTATAATTCGTTTGCCTAAAATTTCTATAGGTGATAATCCCATCGTTAGGTGAGGCAATTCATTTAATATCTTTTCGAATTCAGGCATTAGTTTGGCCCACCGAGTATGTTTATGTGCACAATAAGTTCTACATAATCGTCCTAATTCTTTCATGACTCTTTCTACTAAATTACTTTGAGGGTAACATTTCGAAATTAAGATATGTTTGATTCCATATTGTTTTATCATATCTTGAAATCTTTGACTAATAAAGGCACTACCGTTGTCAGACATAAGTCGTTAAGGAATGCCCCAGTTAACAAAATAATTTCGGGTGAGGCAGCGTATAACGCTTGCTGTATTCGCTCGTTTCAAAGTATATAGCTTCACATGTTTGGACCAACATTCCATTACAACAAACACATAAGTTAATCCTCCTGAACTACGAGGCAGAGGGCCGAAAAAATCTAATGACAGTAGATCCCACAAACCTCGAGGAATTACAGCATATAGTTTATAACGCTTAGATTTGTTATTAACTTTAGCCTTTTGACAGGTTTCACAAACCCTAATAATACTTCTCACAATACGGGACATATTTTTGAAACAATAATACTTCATTAGATGTTTAATACATTTATGAATTCCAAAATGCCCGTAACCTTCATGAATATAAGTAATTAACTCGTACACAACAGTTTTCGGAATGCACATTTTCCATCTCTGGTGTTCCCTCTGTGCTTTCCAATACAACAAGTCGTTAAAATATAACCACACACCCCAGGTGTTAACTGTTTCGTCCCCATTATCAAGGTTTTGTATAAGGTCCCTATACTGATCGTCATTTCTTTGATAGCATCTAACAGGAGTTACTATCCGTTTAACCTTACGTTCGTTCTCCTTAGTTAAAAGGAAATAAACATGGTAATTTGTTCCTGGTTCTTCTGCAATATTAATATTCTCCATTCCTACGGGAAGCCTCGACAAAGCATCTGAAACTACATTCTGAGATCCTTTTATATACCTAATTTCGTACTGAAATTCTTGCAAGCATAATACCCAACGTAATAGCCTACGGTGAAGTAACCGGCAATTGTTCAAAAAGATTAAAGCCTGATGATCAGTATATACAATTGTTTTTCTTCCCATTAATAATCCTCTAAATCGTTGAAAACCCCATACCACTGCGAGAGCTTCCTTCTCGGATACAAAATAATTTCTTTCATGTTTATTTAAAGTTCGACTAGCGAATCCAATAGGCCGATATAATCCCTCTTCATTGGTCAGATCACCTTGGAATATTACACAAGACACACCATAATCAGAGGCATCCGTACACATACAAAAGTCCTGATTGAAATCTGGGTGGTATAACATTTTGGCTTCGGTTAACGCTCCTTTTATCTTATTAAAACTTCCTCTTCCTCTTCCTCTTGTCCCCAGAGCCATACTGACTTCTCTTTCATTAAATCTAGTAATTTAGGATTAACAATATCCTGCCCTGGAAGAAATCTTCTCAGGAATCCTACCATTCCTAAGAATGATTTCAATTGTTTCCGATTTCTAGGACTCGGGCATCGAGCAATAGCTTCAATACGTGCTGGGTCTGGCCTAATACCTTTACTGTCCACTATATGCCCCAAAAATCTCACTTCCTCCTTTCCGAAGTAAGACTTAGATAATTTTAAAGTAATTCCTCTGTCAATTAAACGGTTAAACAATTCCCGTAATATCGTTACGTGTTCTTCCCACGTTTTAGTAGCTACCAAAATATCATCTACATATAAAATAATCTTTTGTAACAATTGCTGACCCAAAGGGGAATCTAATGCCCTAATGAAAGTTGACACTGATATATTAAGTCCAAAAGATAAAACGTGGAACTGATATGATCTACCTTCAACAAGAAAAGCCGTATATTGCCGTGAATCCGGGTGTAATGTTACTTGATGGTAGCCGGCGGTTAGATCCATTGTACTCATATAACGAGAACCAGCAATCTTAAGAAGTACGTCCTCCATAGGAATAGGTCTGTCTCTTTCCATCTCTATAATTTTATTTAATTCCCGGTCATCCAGAACCAGTCGTACCCCACCAGTAGCTTTCTTAACTACCCACAACGGACTGTTAAAAGCGCTACATTATCGTTCGATAATGTTTTGTTCTAGCATCTTACTTATTTCTCTACTAGCCGGTTCTTTGAATTGTACTGGAATGGGATAAGGTTTCTTAAAGAATGGTTTTTGATCTTTAATCGTAAGTTTACAAATGTAATCTTTAATTCTCCCCGGTTCATCTGAGAAGACGGCTCTAAATTCTAACAACAAAGATTCCAACTCTTCCTTTTCTTGTCCGGACAGACAATTCGTAGAATAACATTTTTCTTTCACTTCGGTTTCGATACTATTACTAGCCTGACATTGGTATACTGCATACTCAAGATCACTAAAATCTGTTGATAGGTTCATGGACGGTGCGTACTTAATCTGTAAGGATTCGTAGCAATTTTCAGGTACTTGATTATTAGAAAACCTCACTTTAAAAGCACGTGCCTCCTTATGGATAGTTAAGGACGAGTCTTTAAAATCTAATATAGCTTTATATTTACACAGCCAATCTATACCTAAAATTATGGCCACATTTAAGTTGGCTACGACGAGTACAGAGTGAGCAATTAATTGTTTAGCAATTTCAAAAGTTAAATAAACTTACTCAGTAATATTTTGACTTCTTTTACCAGTAACTCCTATAATTTTCACCCCAGTTACAGGTAAGGTTGGGAAATTCCAATATTTTCTTTTAAGCTGAAATAATTCTTTAGATAAAATACTTACTTCGCTACCCGAATCAATTATAATATTTACTTCGGTATCTTTAATATAACCTTTACTAACGGGTTTATAAGTTATATTCTCCCTTATCTGATTGTCTTCCTGAAGTAAATCTTGTTGCCAGTCACCGTCCTTTTGGCAGCTTAATGATAAATTGCAATTGGGTCTTGTATAATCTTGCCAACAGTTCCCTTTAGTTGACCCGTACTAAAGGACTTTACTAGTTTTCCGAACTTTCTATGATAACATCACCTACCACTTGACCTTCATTAATTACTTGAGGATGATTTACTTCATGATCGTTATTGTGTAATTTCCGCACTTTAGAGTTATTACCACGATTTTGTTGGCTCTCTTTATCTTTAGATTGACGTTTTATATAACAAAACAGGCTATGATTGTTGTTGTTAGCTTTTCGTGGTTCTGAATTATTATTATTTCGAGGATTGTCATTTCTACCAAATCTAAACTTCTCGTCTTCCCTTTCTCTATTAAGTATATCTAACTGCTCTAAATATCCTAACAATTCGCACGGCTGTGACCATTCTCTTTCTATCATTCTTTCCTTAACATGATACGGTAACCTACTAATTAGGACTCGTATTAAATGACTTTCAATAATTGGTTCTTCAATTAATTTAGCACGGTTTAAATGCCATTCAAAATAATTCCTATAACCTCTCCACCGTTTAGAATATGGAGGAGGGTCTAACAACTCTAAAGTTAAGTGTTGTTGTTTTCCTCTTGACCAATAATTCTGTTTAAACTGCTTAACAAAATCATCCCAGTCCCTAAATTCAGTTCTATGCGGTACTGCCCATTCCGCAGCTTCTGCTTCTAAATGTCCTATTACAAATTGAATGCGTTTTTCATTACTCCATTTAGGAGATAATGATGTTTCAAAAGCTTTTATAAAGATTATAGGGTGAAGTTCGCCTCCTGGTTTGAATACAGGAAATCGACTTGCTACATTTGAATTTGTCGTTATATCACCCAAACATTCTGCGAGAGAAATAGTTGGATTTTGTTTAGATTGCAGAGACGGAGTTGCATCGGATTGGCTTGCCGTGATTTCTTTATTCGTATTGTTGTCGTCCGAGCTAGCAAACACGATGCGACTGTTGTCTCTGATTATGTTATTACCTCTACTATCTGAAATGTTTTCATTATTATCTAATTCCGATAACCGTTTAGTAATTTCCTGTATTCGCATTTCTGTATTGGATACGCGATTAGCTAATATCGATTCTTCACTGTGTTCACGATGTGAAAGCTCTGTACCTTCGTCAATGTTATTATCTTTGGCAGTCTCAAGGTTACTGCATATTTCAGTAATCAAAAATTTCATGTTTTCGATTTCGGTATGATCTTTTTCTACTTGATGAGTTAATGTCTCTAATTCTACATTATCTATTGAAGAAATCTCTACAGGTTTGGTAGAGACCTCTTTAATAGATTTCAATAATTCTCTGCGAACAGTTTCTGTTTGCATAGAAAATTCATCTCGTAACATATCGTTATTTTTCTGTATTTCATTTACAACTAAGATATTGACACTATCTAGTCTCTCGGTTAAGTCAGTGATATCGTTTCGCATGCGAGCTTTTTCCTCGCGCGATTCCTGGATATGTTCTTCTAACCTTTTACAATTATCAGCAATCTTATTACTAAGTCCTACTAATTTTTCCTGCATTTCAACTTTAGAAGACTCTATTTTATCACTTAATTCTCGACTGGTTTCATTAAGATATTCCTGTAACCTGTCTGTAGATTTTGTTAGCTCCTCTTTTAATCTAGCGGTAGATTCTTCGCTAAACTGTTTTAACCTAGCCGTAGATTCTTCGTTAGACTGTTTGAATTCCTGTTTTAGTTCCTCTTTTAATCTAGCAGTAGATTCTTCGTTAGATCGTTTTAATCTAGCCACACATTCTTCGTTAGACTGTTTTAATTCAGCTAGAAAATCCCCGTTAGATTGTTTTAATTTAGCGATCGCCCTAAAAAGGGATCTCATGCTCCTATCGGACATAGATTGCTCTTCGTCTGACATTTCACTTCCCGACATTATTGTAAGATATTAACTATTTACACACGCAGACTTGTAATCAACAATCCTATAAAAGCACACTCCCTATAAACACTCCACTTCCAACTTGAAACAAACTCGCCGGACACTTAATATTGTAATTTGTAGTTCTCGATTATCAGTGTGCTGCTATGGGCTGCCGATGTAACAGCCGTCGATGCAGCCGCTGAGATGCTGCGACCCCGCTTCCGCAACCGGCAGGACGCTGAGTCGAACACCGGAAACGTCACTGGCTGCAACCACGGCCGGCACCGCCGTAGACAGGCGAAGCCCTCAGCAACACCTCTAATACCAGCCGGAGGAACGCCCCGCAGCTGACGTACTGGGCCTGTTAGTTTAGGGAGAAAAAGGTTGTCGGGGTTTGCAGCGTTCAGCTGCTGCCCAACAGATGCGCCTTCTCGTGGAACAACTGCGTGACCGTACTGCTTGGCTGCGCTCCGTCAGATGCCCACACCCGCGAAGTCGCCGCTGGCTGGTGAAGGCTCCACGAAAACTCGCGTTGACTTCCGAAGAACTCTTGATGTTTTGTTTCGTACCTGTGTGCCTTAGTTGCACACAAGTCCTGTTTCTAAGGTCGCCACGGTGTAGTGTACGACGTAAGTTTTTTATAAATGGTTTTCTTTTGATATATGACCATGTGCAGACTTCGTCACCTACGTCAGTTACAACCCACTTCAAAATGATTTATATTCTTTTTAAATTGTCATAGAATGGTTCTCGAACGAAACTGTAAAACATCGGTTGAGTCGTATGCAAAGAATTACATCACTTGGGCCAATTGGTTTTTGTAACTTTTTCGATTGTAAATTTCGTTTGTTTCTCCTCAGAAATTATATTGACACGCGTTATCTTGATCTAATCGATATCAGAATCACACATTAAATAAACTTTTGAGATTCAAAGTTTCGGTGAACGCTGTAAGAATCACTAATCTTGTCAAATATATTATTAATCCGTTCACATAATTCTTCATAAATAAATCTTCAAGACACGTGTTTCAACTTTAGTAGCATACACTATTTTATTAGCTTCCTACACATACAGATGTGAACTTGACCGTTGAGAGACAGTGACTGACTTTTCAATAAGATTAAGCTCTATATGACGTCATTGTTGTACAAAAAGAGTATAAAAATTCATTTTTAATTTTTAGAAGCACGACGCAACAACTCGGTTCCAGGATCTTCCGTTGCTCCTTGGCTGTCGACCCGCGACGTATAGCGGCCAGCAATTTCCTCTCTGGTCGCGGCAACGAAGATGCTGTCTCCGTTCATTGCGCCGCCCTCTCCGTGCATGAAACACATAAAAAAATACAAAACTTTTAGATAATTCACATCTATTACAAATAATAAGAAAAATGCATAAACAAAACTAAATTAAACTTATAGTCACCTGCAAACTGGGCTGACATTGGTGGATGGGTGACGCTTAATTTCGTCCCACTACAAATTCTACTACGTAGGCAGTAAAATAACCAATGGCGGCAGGAGTAATGAGGACATCAAAAGAAGACTAGCAATGTCAAAAGAGGCATTTCTGGCCAAGAGAAGTCTACTAACATCAAATATCGGCCTTAATTTGAGGAAGAAATTCCTGAGAATGTACGTCTGGAGTACAGCATGGACTGTGGGAAAACCAGAACAGAAGAGAATCGAAGCATTTGAGATGTGGTACTGCAGACGAATGTTGAAAATTAGGTGGACTGATAAGGTAAGGAATGAGGAGGTCCTGCTTAGAATCGGAGAGGAAAGGAATATGTGGGAAACACTGTTAAGGAGAAGGGATAGGATGATAGGACATGTGTTAAGACTTGGGGGGATGACTTCTATGGTACTAGCGGGAGCTGTAGAGGGCAAAAACTGTAGAGGAAGACAGAGATAGGAATACATCCAGCAAATAATTGAGGACATAGGTTGCAAGTGCTACTGTGAGATGAAGAGGTTCGCACAGGAGAGGAATTCGTGGCGGGCCGCATCAAACCAGTCAGAAGACTGATGAAAAAATAAATAATAATAATAATAATAAAAATAAAAAAAATTCATAACTTAAGTTGTACGGAACCCTCAGGGCGTGAGTCCTACTCGCACTTGTCCGATTTTTATTTAGTGTATTTTGTCTTTCCTCGAGTTGCCCCTCCTCTCCACCCGTAGTTTGGATCCTGTGTATGTGTTTCATACCGGCCCTCCGCTTAGTCGCGAACTCTTAAGCTAGTTAATAAACAGGAGAGTTGGCTTACCCCTGAATTGCCACATGAAGCGAACTGAACTGGAGTTCAAAAATGGTTCAAATGGCTCTGAGCACTATGGGACTCAACTGCTGTGGTCATTAGTCCCCTAGAACTAGTTAAACCTAACTAACCTAAGGACATCACAAACATCCATGCACGAGGCAGGATTCGAACCTGCGACCGTAGCGGTCTTGCGGTTCCAGACTGCAGCGCCTTTAACCGCACGGCCACTTCGGCCGGCTGAACTGGAGTAATTCAATATACTTTATCTGGAATGGTGTCTCAAGTATGTTACGTGACAAATACCTCAAGAGTAGCTTCAAGTGCTGACACACGCATCTCCGTTGTTACGCACCATCTTAGCAGTAACGCCAGAGGTAAAGTAGGCTTAAAAGACAATTTGAAACAATCACTTGTGTCAGTAACTTTTGTTTTCTTCCGCGACGCCATCTTCAGGTTTTTCAGCGGTTTAAATTACTTCTTTCTTTTTCTTGGATGTTGCGAGGTGTTTCACGCTTACACAGATTTTTCGGGCTATTATTTTGTGGTAGATTTATTTTCTGGGAGAAACCCAAAATTTCTCCCACCGTGTTTTACCGTCTATGAATGTCCGATAAACACCCTATCCGCTATTAAGATGTTCACCTATAATGAGGACAAATTGCTGGGTTCCTCCAAGAAATTCATTCAGACATGTCATACCCCAGAAACTATACATTTATTAAAAATGGATGTACGTATATAAACTCGTGTACAAAATTAAAGCAACAAACAGCAATTTTCCTGTATTGGGATTATTTTGTTACAGAACACTATAAACAGGTGATAGTAAAGTAGAAACAGAGAGAAAACAATTGCAACATGCACAACGGTAGAAAAAAGTATTCTTCATTTTTTCCAGCTAAATGCATTTGTGCACACATTCCGATAACTAGTTAATGTGCCCAGTATGGGGTATGACCACGTCTGAGAACGACGGGGCATGCTGTGAATGATGACATAAATCTCATGTTGAGGAAGTAACGCCCATTCTTCAAGCAGAGCTGCTCGCAATTCTTGAATAGTGGTTGGTGGATGATGATGTGATGCAACTCGTCTCCCTAGAGCATCCCAGACATGCTCAATGGTCTTCAAATCTGGAGAGCGAGGAGGTCACCCGCGCATGCAATATCTTCCGTTTCCAAGAAAACCTTAGCCGCCCGTACTCTATGAGGTCGAGCATTATCGTCCTCCAATAAGAAATTTGGGCCCACAGCACCTCGCAACAACAGCAAATGATGTCCGAAGACCTGGTCACGATACCTGGCAGCAGTTGAGCATTGCCGATTCACCCATATAATTCCATGAAGAGGCATCCGAGTGGTCAACATCATCAATACTCACATCATTAGAGATCCCCCTCGATAATGCCCTCTTTCCACAATGTTTGGGTCCTGAAATCGTGTTCCACGTTCCCTCCAGCTTCGGATTCGTCAAGAATCACTCTCCAAACCGAATCAGGACTCATCTGTGAAAAGAACATTGATCCACTATTTGACTGTTCAGGTGGCATATTGACGACTCCTCTCTGGACGGTCCCTTCTGTAAAGACTTGTTAGAGGTAGACATACAGTAGGTCCCCAACAATAAAGGCCACTCTGCCGAAGCTTTCTGTACACCGTTTGCTTCGATACGATACGTGCGATATCAGATGCCAATTGCCGAGCAATACTAAGGCGGTACTGTCGTACCCTTACAGCAAATAATGGTCGTCTCTTTCTGACGTCACATGTGTTCTGCCCCACCCTGGTCTTTGGGATACAGTTTCGACCTCTATAAACTGTCGCCACATCCGAAAAACAACAGAAACATTCACATTAAGCCATCGGGTCACACCAGTTTGCGACTGTCCTGCTTCCATTCTCCCTATGGCCCTCCACCACAAAGAATCTGGTAGGCAGCTTCTCTGTGACATACTGCACCGTCTGTAACAGTGTATAGAGCGAGAGCGATTGTGGATGTGGGACTACCCCGCAAACACTAACCCATGTGATAGGTGCCCTGACATTATCGCTGGCGTGGTTGTACGTCGACTTGAATGCCATCTTCCGTACAGAACAGGATCGCAGTTTGTATGATTATATCGTTAGTTTGACACAAGACAGGGAAATTCCGGTTTATTGTTTTAATTTTGGATACCAGAGTTTGTATGAATGTGTAGTCCACATCTACTCCTAAAACACTGTACCTATTTCCACAAAACCTCGTACACTTGTCATTTACTATCTTGGACGAATCCCTGGGGGAATGGGGTGGGGGTGGGGGTGGAGGGCCTCAACCAGCCTGTCTGAGGGTGAGGGTGGAAAAGTACCGTAGCTCCCGACACGTAAATAGCCAGACTAAATTCGTCCATTATTTGAGAATGAGACCACTTAGTGGCTTGCAACAAACTTAACACCACATTTCAAACCTACAGACTTTTTCTCGCTGACAACCCCCAAAAAATGATGAAAGGAAACAAGTTTATCGCTTACTACATTTTCGCTTTTCATGCAGTAAATCTGCCACATCAGACATTCTGTTTTAGTTAATCACTTCTTTAACACTAATTGTATTCGTGAGCCCTTTTGCAGACAGCATTCGTGTATACCATTGAATGTACCAGCAAAATTATATAGCTGTACAACATATAGTTGAGGTACGACGTCTAACACTGATAAGCGTGAAAAATTGCCGCATCATTCACAAGGTTTTAATTTATTACTTTTTTACTACGTATTCTATTCGCAAAACATTTCGCTAATGGTATCCACATATACCATTGGATTCACCTGCAAAATTCTATCGTTGTACGACAGATAATTCACGAAGTATGACGCCATCAATATTGAGCTGCTCTAAAACGAAACTGCAGCGTGACACTCGATACAAATAAGAGTGAACCACGTTAAATACATGTGAATTACATGTGACGTGCGTACGCGGGCAAAGCCACGTTTAAAAAGTTTCTCCTAAATTTCTGGGTCGATTTCAAGAAAATTATTTACCATCCAGAAAGAAGTACTGTGGGGGTTGAGAACGACCAACTTCCTATTAGGATGCAGGTGACAACTCCGAGGATGAAATAGGGTGCAAGTGATGGACAGACAGAGAGGGCAAGGAAAGGATAATGAGAGAGAGGGAGGGGAAATGACAGATATGAAAGAGGAGGAAATGGACACAGGGATGGAACATAAGGAGATGGACATACACTACTGGCCATTAAAATTGCTACACCAAGAAGAAATGCAGATGATAAACGGGTATTCATTGGACAAATATATTATACTAGAACTGACATGTGCTTAGATTTTCACGCAATTTGGGTGCATAGATCCTGAGAAATCAGTACCCAGAACAACCATCTCTGGCCGTAATAACGGCCTTGATACGCCTGGACATTGAGTCAAACAGAGCTTGGATGGCGTGTACAGGTACAGCTGCCCATGTAGCTTCAATACGATACCACAGTTCATCAAGAGTAGTGACTGGCGTATTGTGACGAGCCAGTTGCTCGGCCACCGCTGACCAGCCGTTTTCAATTGGTGAGAGATCTGGAGTATGTGCTGGCAGGGCAGCAGTAGAACATTTTCTGTATCAAGAACGGCCTGTACAGGACCTGAAACAAGCGGTCGTGCATTATCCTGCTGATATGTAGGGTTTCGCAGGGATCGAATGAAGGGTAGAGCCACGGGTCGTAACACATCTGAAACGTAACGTCCACTGTTCAAAGTTCCGTTAATGCGAACAAGATGTGACCGAGACGTGTAACCAATGGCACCCCATACCATCACGCCGGGTCATACGCCAGTATGGCGTTGACGAATACACGCTTCCAATGTGCGTTCACGGCGATGTCACCAAACACGGATGCGACCATCATGATGCTGTAAACAGAACCTGGATTCATCCGAAAAAATGACGTTTTGCTATTCGTGCACCCAGGTTCGTCGTTGAGTAAACCATGGCAGGCGCTCCTGTCTGTGATGCAGCGTCAAGGGTAACCGCAGCCATGGTCTCCGAGCTGATAGTCTGTGCTGCTACAAACGTCGTCGAACTGTTCGTGCAAATGGTTGTGGTCTTGCAAACGTCCCCATCTTTTGACTCAGGGATCGAGACGTGGCTGGACGATCCGTTACAGCCATGCGGATAAGATGCCTGTCATCTCGACTGCTAGTGATACGAGGCCGTTGGGATCCAGTACGGCGTTCCGTATTACCCTCCTGAACCCACCGATTCCATATTCTGCTAACAGTCATTGGATCTTGACCAACGCGAGCAGCAATGTCGCCATACGTTAAACCGCAATCGCGATAGGCTATAATGCGACCTTTATCAAGCCGGAAACGTGATGGTATGCATTTCTCCTCCTTACACGAGGCATCACAACAACGTTTCACTAGGCAACGCCGGTCAACTGCTGTTTCTGTATGAGTAAACGGCTGGAAGCATTCCTCATGTCAGCACGTTGTACGTGTCGGCACCGGTGCCAACCTTGTGTGAATGCTCTGAAAAGATAATAATTTGCATATCACAGCATCTTCTTCCTGTCGGTTAAATTTCTTGTCTGTAGCGCGTCATCTTCGTGCCAGTAGTGTAGGAACATAAGTGTAGGAGAGAGGCGGTGTGAAGAGGGAGGAGTAGATGAACATTGGGAATGGGGAGGAGGACATAGTCTGGTAGAGGGGAATGAGGAGATGGATATACAACGGGGAAGACGAGATGAACAAAGAGAGAGGGGAGGAGGAGATGTGACTTAGAGATGCAGAGGAGGAGATAGACAGAAGGGGGAGTAGTCGAGGAATGAAGGGGGAGGAGCAGATGGAGAAATAGGGGGGCAGGAGATGATGGACAAAGAATGGGACAAGAAGAGATGGAAGAGAATGGGAGGAGATGGGCAGAGGTGATGGAGGAAACGGATGGAGGGGAACGGAGAAGTTGGACAGAGAGTGGGGAGGAGGAAATGTACAGAGAAAGGGAAGGGAAGGATATGGACATGGCGAAGGGGAGAAACGTTGATGGTCAGAGGAAGGGGATGAGATACATAGAGGGAGGAGAGAAGAGGAGGGGGAACAGGAGATATTGGGGAGGAAGAAATGGACAGAGAGAAGGGGAAGAAGAGATAAGCAGAAAGGGGTGTGAGGAAGAGGTGGACAAAGGAGGGAACAGGGGATGGATTTAGAGGGGACAGAAGAAAGATGGACTGTGGGGAAAGGAGCAGTCGGGCAGAGGAGGAGAAGCAGACGGGCAGAGGGAATGGAAGAAGGATATGGACAGAGATAGTGGCAGGAACAGATGGACAGGGAATTGGAGGTGAAGGTGGACAGAGAGAGCAGGTGGTGATGATGGACACATAGGGGAGTGGAGGAGGAGATGCCCAGAGAGAGGGAAAAGCAGGAGATGGACTAATAGAAGACTGCCAGAAATACATGCCCCAAACACGCTGGGTACTAAGATGGTATTTTAATATTTGAGACATATTTGGCTGCAAAAGTTTACGTTTTACATGCAGTTGTCTGCCTCGCCTTTTATTTCGAAGACACTCCAGCAACAAGTATGCTGCAGGTTATGTGCAAATACACATTTATATCACTGAATATCTTGCATAAATACAAAACGAAAACTGATGGAGATAACATTACATTCGAACATGTACGACACAGGGCTACATTCATTTTACTGTTATTTCATTTTGTCGAAGAAATGGTCAAGTATCACTCCACTGCATTTCGCAAAATAAAAATATACATTCTTGATACCTTGATCTTCATCAGTTTATTAAGCATAGTCATAGTTCATAATAAAGTAAATAGACAATATTAATTATCAGTTTATTTTTAACGCTGTCATTTCCATTCCGTATTGATTTATAATTTTCACGTAAATCGTTTGCCGTCTACTTCGTCCAAAGGCCGGAGAAGGTAAAAGTGCAGCTTATTTCAGTCCTAATCTCGGGACGAATAACTCGTTTACGGCTGTAAATTATATCACTGCTCAACTGTTTATTCCTTACTGTCAAGCGAGTGAAAATATTAATTAATGGAACACTGGGAGGTTCATTAATCATTTTTATGGCTATCCAGTTTTATAGATATAAGTTATAGCTTTCATTGACAGAGGGATTTGTTCCGCGTAAAATATCAACTTCGGTACATGCTTCCCCGTCGACGAGATTAGAGACAGTTCTGGTCGCGCACTAAGCCATCTAAGTAATTTACTAGCCACACGCTGCAGCAAAGCGCCAAATTTTCAGTTGCGAGACAGATCAGTTGGAATAAAATCCATTTTACAAATAACTACTGTGGTGTCAAAGGAAAAGAAAGATTATCATTTCACACGTATTCCACCGTTTTTTGACGGTGTCTAACACCAATGCTTCGTCGTTTTCACATACGGTTAACAATGCAGAATTTAGTCTGGACACTTTATAATCCGTTCGTAGGCAGATGGCTAAATGGTATTCATATTCAGTCTGAGATATTGAGACACTATATCAACAGCGCGAATATCCAGTAGTCCGATATCAAAACCAGATGATATTCACTAAATAATTTTCACAAATTCAATTTTATCTACGCCCAATATATTTACCCTGTATTTCGTTCGTTGTTTAGTTAGACTGCACGGGTTATACGATGTTATGTAGAAGGATTTTTGTTTCTTTTCTGTCATTTACCTAAATCAAGCAAGTGAATGTGGGATGATTCTTTTGAAAAGACATTCCTCTTCTGGGTCCTATCCTCGTTTTGTAGATCTCCGGCTATACCCGTCCCGTTTTTGCTGAATTATGGATAATGGCGAGTATAGCGCTCGTTTCTGCGCTGGGGTGAACCACATGACGGCACACCAACTTGAAACTGGAGATCGCGCGTAAAACGTTAGTCCTCATATCGTGTACACCATTCTGCGTTGTTTTCATGTGCAGGTAACTGTGTGTTGTTTGTCGCAACTTTGTTTAAGAATCGTTTCCGAATTCGCCTAAGTGAGCCAGAAACATCCTCAAGAGCATAATAATCGTTAAAAACTCGTATTGTTTCGATCCTGTTCTAACTCATCTCCACCTCACATAAGTATTATCCAACCTGAAGCAATGTGCAATATACGGGGTACATAAAAAAGAATGCGATTTAAAAAAGAAGAGAGACATAACTATTATGTTATTTCAGATATGTGCGTGAACAATGTATGTTGGAAAGTACAAACTGTCGAGTTTTACATGGTTCCCGCTAGGTAACAGCAGTGTGTGCCCACTTCAGTTCTAGTAAATATGGTGTCGGGACAACAGAGAGCGTTTTGTGTTCTACGTCTTGCGCAGTGTGGGTCAGTAACAACTGTTCAGCGTGACTTTCGTGCCAGGCATGCTGCGGATCCTCTTACAGCACAGAGCATTAGACGATGGCGTGAACAATTCCGAAAAACAGGTTGTTTGTGTAAAGGCAAATCGTCGGGCCGTCTCCGAGGGTCTGGGTTGGTTTGTTGGGGGGAAGGAGACCAGACAGCGAGGTCATCGGTCTCATCGGATCAGGGAAGGACAGGGAGGGAAGTCGGCCGTGCCCTTTCAAAGGAACCATCCCGGCATTTGCCTGGAGCGATTTAGGGAAACCACGGAAAACCTAAATCAGGATGGCCGGACACGGGATTGAACCGTCGTCCTCCCGAATGCGAGTCCAAGAGTCTGACACAGACGTTGAACGCGTCCGCCATAGTTTCACAAGGAGTTCGCAGAAATACGTTCGGCGTGCAGCTCGACAGCTCGATATCCCCGCGATGTCCGTCTGACGTGTGTTGAGTCGACGTTTACACATGAAACCATACAAAATTCAGCTACTGCAAGCCCTTCGTGAAGGTGACAAACAACAACGTGTGGAGTTCAGTAAGAGAGGATGACAATTTTCTTTCACGATTACATTTAGTGACGAGGCAACATTCCATTTAAATGGAAAGGTGAACCGCTATAATGTGAGAATATGGGATGTGGAAAAACCACATGAAGTTTTACAACATGGGACAGGTTCTCCAAAATTTAATGTGTTTTGTGCAGTTCCAGAGGAAAAGGTGTACGGTCCATTTTTCTTTGTCGAGAGCACTATTACAGAAAGCACATGTCTCATACCTGAGAACTTTCTTTTCCTACAGTGGGGACTGATTCGAACGACTTCATATACCAACAGGACGAGTACCGCTATACTGGAATCTGGAAGTGCGGGAATTTTTAAATAAAAGGGTTACTGAACGGTGGATAGATGGCACTGGCCCAAATGATTCAGTCTTACATTGCTGGCCTTCAAGGTCTCTGGACCTGACTGTATGTGATTATTTCTTGTGGGGTTTTATAAAAGACTATGTTTATGTGCCGCCGTTACCAGCGGCAGTGAATGAACTGAGACATCGCATAACAGCAGCCATGGAAAGTGTAACTCAAGACATACTTGCTGCAGTGTGGCAACAACTTGAATACAGCATTCACATATTCCGTGCTTCTCAAGGGGGGGCATATTGAACACCTATGAAAAGGTATGAAAAAAAGATTTTTTAGTTTCTCGTTCATCAATAAATAAAATTCGTTTTATATGTTTAATATTTTCAGATATATAGACGTGCTGAGTCGTATGATTCTTTTTGATATACCCTGTGTAACACTGAAATTACTACGTACTGCTTACACGGCTATCCATTAAAACTGCAACGACGGAAACCATAGCAAATAACGAAATTTTATTTGTTGTACCTATGCGGTATATCAGGCCAAATACTTAATTATATTTTTAGATGACTTTGTGGTACATGTGAGTGGTGCCATGTCAGTCTCCCGGTACTTCATGGCAAGAAATTGTCAGTGGGTGTCTGCGGCAAGAGCAGAACGTGTCGAGGTAGGTCACAATCATCATATCTTCTTGCGTTACCTTGTTGAAACATAAAGTCGAGGCGACCTGGAAGACAGGGAACAGCCAACAGTCAGAAATATAACACGATCTATGTAAATTACCAACTGTTCGAACCAAAAGATGATCACGCAGTGTACCCATTGGCACACTATACCATTAACTCAGATGCTGAGGCCATATGGCGACAGTAAATGCAACCTTACAACGTTAGTTCTTCCTGAGTCTTCCACGCATGGGTACCTCCAGCATGATGATGTTCACAGAACTAGGTATCATCTGAAATGACGACACGGCGCCACTCCTAAGTAAGGAGATGTCGTAGGCTGCACCACTGTCGTGTCTTGCTGCTCACGCAGGCTATATGACGTAGCTGTGCACTCTTGCACAGCCGGACGCACACGCGGACGCTAGCCGCTTGGGGCCGCTGAGATGCCGAACAACGCGGAGTACACCCTCCCGATTCCACTGATTTCATACCCGCACGATTGCCGCATGATCTCAGTCTTCCGACTGGTTTGATGCAGTACTGTGCCAACCTCTTCAGCTCAGAGTAGCGGTTGCAACCTCAATTATTTGTACAGACTCTGTCTTCCTCTACAATTTTTTACCCTCTACAGCTCCCTCTGGGACCTTGGAAGTTGTTCCCTGATGTCTTACCATATGTCCCATCATCCTGTCCCTTCTTCTTCTCCTTGCTTTCCGCATATTCCGTTCCTCTCCGATTCTACGCAGGACCACCTCAATACTTACCATACTAGTCCACCTAATCTCAACGTTCGTCTGGAGCACCACATCTCAAACACTTCGATTCTCTTCTGTTCCGGTGTTCCCACGGTCAATGTTTCACTACAATCCTGTACTCCAAACGTACATTCTCAGAAGTTTCTTCCTCAAATTAAGGCCTATGTTTGATACTAATAGACTTCTCTTGGCCAGGAATGTCCTTTTTGCCAGTGCTAATCTGCTCTTGATGTCCTCCTTGCCCCGTCCGTCATTGGTTACTTTGTTGCCTAGGTAGCAGAATTCCATAACTTCATCTACTTCGTGACCATCAACTTGATGTTAAGTTTCTCACTGTTCTCTTTTCTGCTACTTCGCATTGCTTTCGTCTTTCTTCGATTTACTCTCAATCCATATTCTGTACTCATTACGTTGTTCATTATATTTAGCAGTTCCTGTACTTCTTCTCCACTTTCACTGCCACACAGTCTGAGGCGCCTTGTCACAGTTAGCGCGGCTCCCCCCGTCGAGGTTCGAGTCCTCCCTCGGGAATGGGTGTTGTCCTCCGTGTAAGCTAGTTTAAGTTAGATTAAGTACTGTGTGAGCCTAGAGACCGACGTCCTCAGCAGTTTGGTCCCACCACCAACATCACCACTCACTTTCACGCAAGATGGCAATGTCATCAGCGAATCGTACCATTGCTATTCTTTCACCTTGAATTTTAATCCCACACTCGAACCTTTCTTTTATTCCCGTCATTGCTTCTACAGTTGGGGCGAAAGACTACATTCCTGTCTTATACCCTTCTTAATCTAAGCACTTCGTTCTTGGTCGGTATATCGCCAGACTCATCCATTCCACACACCAACAGGAATAGTCGTTTTGTTGCTATTGTCCCGATGATTTTAGAAATTCTGATGCAATGTTATCTATCTCTTCTGCTTTATTTGGTTTTAAGTCTTCCAAAGCTCTATTAAATTCTGCTTCTAATTCTGGATCCCATATGTCTTGTAAATCGACTCCTGTTTTTTGTTCTATCACATCAGACAAATCTTCCCTCCCATAGAGGCCTTCAACGTACTCTTTCCACCTATCCGCTCTCCCTACTGCATTTAACAGTGGAATTCCCATTCCGCTCTTAATATTAAAAGCCGTGCTTTTAATTTTAACGAAGGCTGTTTTGACGTTTCTATATGCTGAGTCAGTCCTTCCGACAACCGTTTCTTTCCCGGTTATTTCACAGTTTTCATGCGGCCATTTCGTCTCAGCGCCCATGCATTTCCTATTTACTTCATTCCTCAGCGACTCATATTTCTGTGCCCTGAATTTCCCTGAACATTTTTCTACTTTCCTCTTTCATCGATCAACTGAAGCATTTCTATATTATCCATGGTTTCTTCACAGTTAACTTCTTTGTACCTATGGTTTTCTTTCCGATTTCTGTGATTGTCCTTTTTAGAGATGTTCATTGTTCTTCAACGGAATTGTCTACTCAAGCGTATTTCTTCATTACTTAGTAATTCCGCATCACACTTCTTTGTGTACTGAATCTTCCTGACTAATGTCTTAAACTTCACTCTACTCTTCATCACTACTGAATTGTGAGCTGAATTTATTTATTCTAATGTGTACGCCTTACAATCCAGTATTTGATTTCGGAGTCTCTGCCTGAGCATGATGTAACCCAACTAAAATCTTTCCGTATCTCCCAGTCTTCTCCAAGTATAACTCCTCCTCTTGTGTTTCTTGAACAGAATATTCGCCATTACTAGATGAAATTATTGCAGAATTCAAGCAGTCTCTCCTTTCTCTTTTCTAGTACCAAGCCCATGTTATTCCAGTCCCGATAACTATTAGATTTTCATCTCCCTATACGTACTGAATCACACGTTCAATATCGTATACTTTATCTCTTCATCTTCAGCTTGCGACATTCCCGATCACAGATTACGTGGGGCTGACAACCCAAGTCTGGATAGGTACGATCATGCCACTGTTGAATTCTGATACACACTGGTAGAGGTTTCTTTTTCTTACATAAGGGTGAAACAATATCCTCACATACAAACCAATACTCAAGTGTGAGTTCTGAAGGACGACCCTACTGCTTAATGTTCCAAATAAAAGACAGTGCCGTTTGTAACTCTTATTGATTAATAACGCGCTTTTCGCTCTTAGCGCATCATCAGATTAACTGCAAAACGTGGCAAAGTAACTACTACATAAATGTTTTGATTCACTAACCTGTCTAAACCACTAAGTGGCAAATTGAGCTAACGGTGTGAGGATGCAAACATACCTTTAAAAGGCAGCAGAACCCGCATTAGTCAGAATTAAAAGCCATGGTGGCAGTCACGTTAGTCAATATTAAAACCATGGAATAAACGATTGAAGCGAAAACGCAGTCTTCACACTGAAGGTAAAAATCTTGTAATGGTAAAAACAGTTACCATACAGGAACGGAAAACCTCGAAATAAATCTGAAATCGAGTATTCTGGATAAGGGAAGCAAATAACGTCACCAAGAAGCAGAATAAAACTGTGTAAAGAGGCCGGCGTTCACGGGCATTTGTCTCACTAATAAATAAGTAGCCGATGCAATGAGTGCTGAGGCGTGGAGGACGTGGCGTCAAGTGAGGTAAAAGCAGAAGTCGATGGGAAAGACCGAGTACGGGCACTAGTAGTGAGGGTATGACGAATGAACAGTCTTTGTAAGCCGATAAATTGAAATAAAAAATACACGATAGAAATGACATAAAAATGACAACTTAAGTAGAGAGCCTATAAAAGCAGGTCGTCTTACGTATGCAAGAAATCAAAAATAATATGATTTACAAAATGTAGGAGACAAGAGAATATTGATTGGTAAAATAAAAATAAAGTAATTAAAATAGTCATTAGCAAAATAGTGATAAAGTTAGCAAATCTTCTCATAAATGAGTAAAAAGGGATAGAAAAAAAGAAGGAAGCGAAAATTATGAAACAAGGATGGGAAAGGGAATAAAGCATTGGAGGGAAGGAACGAGAGAGGGAAGAGGAGTGAAAGACGAAGGAAAAATAGGTGGGTGGGTATACGACACACGTAGAGGAAAAGGGAGACGGGAAAAAAAAGCCAGTTTGGGGAACAAACATAAGCGAATACGAGAACGTAGTGACGGGGGACAAACACATGAGAGGCACGTTATTGTGTAATCTTTTCGTTTACAAGGAATGTGGATAGCATTGCTCCGACCTGGTTTATACAGTTGTGCTGGGATTCTGATCATTTACATATCGAAGCATTTAGTAGACTTCACAACAGTTTGACGTTTGTTTCTGCATACCGCTTTCATTGTGTTAGAGTTCCAACGACCAGCAGTGTAGAAAAAACATTCTATGATAATCAAGCAGACGGGCTAACAGGCTTCAGTGGTGGATAAAGCACAATGCACCAGTTCCTGGTGGTATGAGAAATTATACAACGGAGTGACAGTTACCTCTCTGGTGGGAGATCGCATATTTCCATTACAATCGGTACTAACTGTCCTTGACAAACAAGCCATGAACAGTTTATGTCAGTAAATTATTGCATCACCTTCTGCTCATCTTTAACATGAGCGTCCACAGGAATTTTTCCAAGAGGCGAGAAATTCTGATTTGGTGAGTTTGTAAACTTTTTGTGTCTCAGAAACAAAATTTGATAAGAATTTAACAAAAATTATTCTACTTCAAAAGATTGATAGCTATCCAATTAGTATTTACAGGGTAGATTACGTTGGTATCCAAACGGTAAGCTTATTCAATCGCATACACAAAGTGAAACATTGTTTCTTAAATATTTTGTCACCCTATATTCCTGTGTAGAGAAGTAGCAGTTTAGCAACCGAATGGATGCCTACCAGTTTACGCCACAATATTATAGTTTATGTCGCAAAACAATAACGAGTTCGTAAATTATGCAGAGGAGTAGCCGAAATTTGCGGCGCAAGCACTAGATATATAAAGAACAATAGGAGAGGCATGGTTGGTTTGATGCATTCCGCCACGAATTCCTGTCCCGTGTCAACCTCTTCATCACAAGGTAGCACTTGCAATCTACGTCCTCAATTGTTTGCTGGATGTATTCCAATCTCTGTCTTCCTCTACAGTTTTTGCCCTCTACAGCTCCCTCTAGTACCATGAAAGACATTCCCTGATGTCTTGACAGATGTCCTATCATCCTGACCCTTCTCCTCGGCACAGTTTTCCATATATTCCTTTCTTCTCCGATTCTGAGCAGAACAACCTCATTCCTTACCTTATGAGTCCACCTAATTTTCAACATTCGTCTGTAGCACCACATCTCAAATGTTTCGATTCTCTTCTGTTTCGGTTTTCCCACAGACCATGTTTCACCATCAAACAATGCTGTACTCCATACGTACATTCTCAGAAATTTCTTCCACGAGGTAAAGCCTATGTTTGATACTTGAAGACTTCTCTTGAACAGGAATTCCCTTTTTTGTCATTGCTATACTGCTTTTGATGTCCTCCTTACTCCGTCCGTCAATGGTTATTTTGCTACCTAAGCAGCAGAATTCCTTAACTTCATCTACTTCGTGACCATCAATCTTGATGTTAAGTTTCTCGCTGTTCTCATTTCTGCTACTTCTCATTACTTTCGTATTTCTTCGGTTTACTCTCAGTCCATATTCTGTACTGGTTAGATTGTTCATTCCGTTGAGCAGATCGTGTAATTCTTCTTCACTTTCACTCAGGATAGCAATGTCATCAGCGAATCGTATCATTGATATCCTTTCACTTTGTATTTTGATTCCACTCCTGAATCTTTCTTTTATTTCCATCATTGCTTCTTCGATGTACGGATTGAACAGTACGAGCGAAAGTCTGCATACCTATCTTGCACTCTTTTTAACCCGAGAATTTATTTTATATTATTCCCTCTTGGCTCTTGTACATATTTTATGTTACCCGTCTCTCCCTTTAGCTTGCCCTATTTTTTTCAGAATTTCGAAATTTACAGTTAGAAATAAAAAAAAGAAAAAGAAAACGTTATACACAGAGAATAATCGGAGTATGTGATAGAGAGGGGTTACAGATCCTTAACGTAACGGCTAGGCATAGAAGACGATATGACACTACATGTGTTTTAATAATGAGAAGACGGTGCATTCTAGAGATACACGTTGACAAGACGAAATTGTCGTATCCGTCTTGGGGTTGAAGCTATTTTTTTCCGTGTTTGCTATAACAATACGTATGTTTTTGGATAGGCTCCGACTTTAGCAAAATAGAATTATATTTTATTTTTTGTTGCATTTGAAAATTCTCAAATGCAGAAACAGCCTCCCACAAAACAAATAATTGAAGAAAATTGTCAGATACAATGCCTCTATATGAATCCCAGGGAGCGTCTCAGAGAACTCTTCGTCGCCGCCGCTGGGGTATTTTACCGGAGACGTGGTGCGCCAGCTAGGTATGTGTGTGTCTTTGAAGAGTTGGTAAAAATTGTTGTTGGTAATAGAGGGATGACATCATTTTCAGAGTGCTTACAGGAGGCACAAGCAGATTTTTTTTTTTTTTTTTTGTGTACTAAATCGCCGAAAATGTATTTTTTCCAACTAACGAGCTGTGGTATTTGATTTAGCGATGTGTTGTAAGTGCACATACTCGTATTTTTGCATAAGGCGTCTCATATGTGGCGTCAACTGGATGTGAACAGTATTGGCTAAGTCGTTTCTGCTTAACGAGAGGCGGCACGCGAACACTGAATATATTTCCGGTTGCATTTATCTTACATCCGTAGAGGTGCCGTGAGGTTGCTGAGTCGATGACTTGGCATGTAGGAATGCTTAGTTTCTGCTATACTGTGGCCATTGCTCAGTCTGAGTTGTGGAGCGGGGACGTGTACATATTTCGCATTTTTCCGTACCTATTTACGAGTGTTATAGTGGCATGATACATTAATAGAGCATGGTTTATTTGCTTGAAATATTGTGCTGTGGTAGGTTAACTGTCTTCTTATTCTTTTTTATTCAGTCTGGGAGCGCGGGCAGAGCGAGACGGATCTGGCCCACGCTGTTTCTCTCTCTTTAAAAGCAGGATGGCTGGCAGAGCTTGCTTCCTACTGGACCAGAAAGGAAGGGGGAGGGGAGGGAAGTGGTTGGTGGTGGTGATGCTTGTCTGCAAAACCGCCCACACACTTCCGCTGTCGTGTCAGGGCGTGTTTGGCGGTATTCACCTGAGCGGGATGGTCCTCCGTGAGTTCCTGCTATTGGACCAGTGACTTTTACGTCGGCAGCCAGGTCAGTCACGCCAGGAACGACCACACATACATTGATAAATGTTGCAAATTTCTTTGAGCTAGCGATTGTTAGATGTCCTGCGTCGCTTACGGACAGACTCTAAACCATTGTTCATCAACCTCTTTTGTTCAAGAATCAATATATAAGTTAGTATGTTACTAGCTATAGTAAGGGCGCGATAAGTTGGCCGCCGGCCTCCAAGTACTGATAGTTGAAAGTCTTCATCATTCGGTAATCTTCGTATCGAATGTTTTCTATTTCAGATGACTACCACTCTCATCGACCCGAAAGTCGCGACAGTGTAATAGCCTGACCAAGTGTTGTTGTGTTGTCTGTGTGAGCCGGTGATTAATTCAAAAAATGGTTCAAATAGCTCTGAGCACTATGGGACTTAACATCTGTGGTCATCAGTCCCCTAGAACTTTGAACTACTTCAACCTAACTAACCTAAGGATACCACACACATCCATGCCCGAGGCAGGATTCGAACATGCGACCGTAGCAGTCGCGCGGTTCCAGACTGAGCGCCTAGAACCGCTAGACCACTGTGGCCGGCGGTGATTAATTGATCAGTAACAGTAATAATACATTTAAATACATTACGCACTATGATACACGATCAAAAATGTTTTGGAAGTCATTTTTCTTCTATTCATGGCATTGTATTACAACACCCTTGATTTACTTTCACATTCCCTGCTACAAATAAAAACAGTAGTGAAGATGACCACCACTGTAATGCGCATTCACGAATCAATGTTACTTCCGTGTCAAAATTTGTACCATAGTAGCAGATCAGTACGAATCGTGCACACCCGTGAGTTGCCACTACTGGAAGAAGAGCAATAAAACATTCCCCCTCTCACATCCTCTAACTCTGCAGCGACCGCACTACTTACTCCTCTGCCTCTGAGGTACGTAGCCAACTTTATGTAACTCATGCCTGAACTCAACTTCAGTTAAAATAGAGCGTGTCTTTATACCATATATTACTGCCTCTATAAGAAATTTTTTTTGTTACCGAGCAGACTCACAAGCAGCTTGTAGCGTTAGTCTTTTCTTTATTCGGCTGTTAGTTACTGGATGCATATTGTAATAAAATGCGGCTAAGAACTGCGAGCCGCTCGAATGCTTGGGGCTCCTCTAACCTCTCCACGCGCCAGTGCTCCGAGTGTTGCATATCCTACAGGCAGTGCATTGCCACAATCGAGTCGTAGCAGCTCCTGTGGTTGGTGGCGGCGGTACATTTTGTAGCTACGTGCATCTCGGAACTAGCTAAGCCTGATAATTTTGGTACTAAATCAAAAATTGTATTAATATTTGAACAATCTGTCATGATGTCATTATTTTCACCAGTAGGAGAAGACACTCATTTTAACATGTACACTATGACGACTATGACATCACATACTCACTGATAATATAGGGATGATGTAGCAAGCGTTTATTTCTGTATAGCCCAGTAATATTTGTTCAACATCTAAAGTCTTTGCAAGAGCAATTTAAAGTCTCTGCAACTCGCCTCTCACTTTCAGTGATGCTTTTTGATTTAAATGTAATGAGTTTACAAGTCGTCTGGTTCTCCAGTCTGCTCTCTTTTCCCTCATCATAGTTGCAAGATTATGCCAAACCACATTATCAATGGCCTTTTCCGTGGTTATAACACACAATATATGTAGGACTCTTCCATTTTCAGTAAACCTCTCTCCCAAAATGCGCAAGAGTCCTATTGCCTCTCTTGTGCCTGTATTCCGTCTAAATACGAGCTGCTACTCAGCCAGATTCTCTTCCCTCACTTTTTCCAATCCTCTATTAAGAATTCTTAACATAACTTTGGCCGCATGTGAAATGAGGGTAACACTCCTACGCGAACTGCATTTCTCCGTTCCTTGTTTCTTGGACTGAGCAAAGGTTGGGAATTTGTACGGGCGCTGATAACCGCGCAGTTGAGCGCCTCACAAACCAAACATTATCATCATCATAATCATCATCATCCTTGTTGCTTTGGTGCTAGAATCATTACTGTTGTCAGAAAGTTCTCTGACCATTCACCCCTGTCATATATTTTGTTACATAACCCCAGTATTTCTCTTATTCCTTCTTGGCAGAAACATTTTGGTATTTCTCTTCGTATCTGTACCCACCCCTTTGACATTTTTTCACGTCCCTTTACTTCTTCCAATATGAATGTTTCGTCTTCTCTCATCGTCGTTCTCACAGTTTAAGGATACATGTACCAGAGTTTTTGTTTGTGACCTGTTTCATATGGCTTTTTTTAGATAGCCATCCTATCTCTGGAGGACGTCTCGTGATCTTTGTACACTACACTTTCGTCTGTTTTCCATGTTGTTATCTTTACTCTGTTGTACAGCAAATCATGTGTTCCCTTCCTCTCCAGTTCCTCAATTGCGTCATATTTCTCTTTTAGCAATTTCTTCCCGGGCTACTGAGTTTCTCTACACAGTTTGTTATTCAACCATCGGTCCGTCTTTCTCGCTTATAGATTGTTCTTGTTTTTTAATTTTCTTGTCTCCTGTATCGTCAAAATCGGTTCCTGTGTAACCATGCCTTTTTGCCGTTTTCCCGTTTATATATTCTATACTTTCCTGCCCTGCTTTTATGATAACTTCTTTCAGCATACACCAATACTATAATCCGTTCATCATAAGAATAAACCTGGTGTAAACATTGGACTATGTATTCCTCCGCGATTGCTGGGACCTCATGGACTTCCGTTTCACGTGGGACTGCAGTTGTCTCGAATACTGTCAAGTACTATAATAAGGGTACGTTTCGCGCAGTGCGCTACGTGCACATCGTCTTAGCGATAATACGAGACAACAGCATTACCGGCGCATTTAACTTGGACAGCACTGGCCGGTCAGCTGTTACAGCTAGCCTGCAGTGGCGTGGCCAGCTGCAGTTCACACGTAAAATGAGACAATCAGAGGAGCAATACAATGTCATTTAATTTTCAAGCAGAATGAAATAATACACTGTACATCTCCAACAATACTCTCCTGAGACGCCTAGACGAAAACCGCAATACGTTATCGTTTTTAGCTAATTGTAATTAAAAACAACAATGATGAAAATTCCTGGCTTAACCGCACGACAATTTTTCTGCAGAAGCTGTGTGTAACGCAGGAGAGTACTGAAGGATTTCACAGTACAGTTAAATATTGAAGCCACTGCAGGTATTTTCTAACAGTCAGTTGTTCTCTTAGCTCCTTCGTTACCCGAAACCGAGAAATACATTTCAGTTCTGGAAGTGTTACCTGCTACGCTGAAAACGAGCCGTCCACAACAGAATCCACGAAGCCAACCAGGTGCAGCATTTTCTCTTCGTCTTTTATGACGAGCCGTTCTATATCCCGCCAGCGTTCGGCGGTGACGTGTGAAAAAGCTGCGTGCGTTGCTTCTCGGGCCAAATCCTGCAGCTTGGCTCTAGATCAGTTCTGTTTGATTCATATTGTAATGGAACAGTAGCAAATGTAAAAATGCAGCATCTGTATGATGTGCTCGATGTTGTGAAAATGATTGTTTTTCATGTTTCTGCAATACTTATCTACCTCTGTGGTATAAAACGATGGACATAGTCCAAATAAAGAGGATTTTGTTTTTCATTTTTACCTTAAAAAATTAAATTGTTATGTTTTCTTTATTTAAACAACTTTTATGAACAATCTTTCATAAAACATCGATAATTAAGAATTTGCTTTTGAAAGCAAACAGAAATTACGCGTGCAACAAGTAATCAGAAACAAGAAGACGTGCATTATTCATAAAAAATGATGAAGAGTTTAAAATTACGAATGTAGGTATCTCAAATTGAACGAGGAAGAAAGATGATGGTGAGGAGATTTGAACCAATGCACGAATAACCACATTTAGTCCACAGGTCATTTCGCTTCCAACGGCGCTACACGTTCAATGTAGATATCTTTAGCAACTGCAGTAGCGGTATATAAACCGCCGGAAAAACTTCAAATCCGATTATCTCTGTAAATTTATGAAAAACATTAAAAACCTATTTCTCGGCACTTTTTAACCGTGTTCCACGCGCGTGTTTCGCTACGGAACAGAAAGCAGCCTCAGCCATTTTCATACTGCTCACTGGAAATGAAATGGAAATGAGCGTTTGGCGGCATTGGCCGGGAGGCCGGCCCCTTACGTGGCAGGTCCGGCCGCCTTGGTGCCGGTCTTATTACATTCGACGCCACATTGGGCGACCTGATACTGCGCATTAACAGCGCGACAATCAGAGCACACAACTGCAGAGGCTGTGATTGTACACGATTTCTGAAATAAAAACTACGTTGCTAAAGCCTGATTAAGAAAAACTTTGATGGCTGTTAACATATTTGAATATATTAAAGTTTCTTTTAATGTGACCTAGTAATAAGATATCTAATACATAAGTAGGATCTACTTCCAAGAGCGTAACAACACCAGTGTGTGTGGGCTGCGGCTTCTGACCAATCATCGCGTTTGTGTTTGTTTACATCAGGTTTATTCTTATGATGAATGGAGTATAGCTGACGTTAGCAGGTGGTTATTTGTGTCGTAACTTGTTAGTAAGTTTAAGTGGTAGCATTTCTGTAATATTCTTTTTTTCTCAAATTCATCTTCAATAGGTCCCACTTCTTCACCAGAGCAGCCTTCTTCTGTAAAATTATGGTTACTATTAATACCCCAACTACTAAGGTGTGCACTTACCGATTCCACTTGAGTGCCCTTTTTTCCACCGATATTAAATCAGTTTGGTTTTTGTATTTATCCTCTAGTGATTTCCAAGTGTAAATTCTCTTCCTGTTCTTTTTGAACAATACATTTTCCACTACTAGCTGGCTTTCCCTGCAGAAGCCAATAAGCCATTCATCTTCATCATGACTACATACTATGGTTCACCACATTTCTTCTTTCACAATGCCATACCAGTCGCCCAATACCGTTTAGGAGTGTCTTCCATTACTGTCCACGTTCATCATGTTAATTTATGTATACACCTGGAACAACACTATATCTGTTTGTACTCCTTTCAGCTGCACGCCAATAACCCTGTCTCTTTCCTAGCCTACATTATCCACAAATTTTGCGAGTTCCTTTGTAATAATCATTCCTACTCCAGTCCTTCCTTTCACTTGTCCTCCTGAGTAGTAGGAGAGAGCGTTGTACCTTAAGATACTTTTCAAGCTTCCGCCCTAGACAGCTCAGTATTGAAGTTTAATATATTTTCTTATTCCATTTTTAAATCATGCCATTCACTTTTTACATAATACATTCACTTTTTACATACTTTTTCTGAAATAACAAAAATTACTCTGGAAAAATTAACGTTTTTCCAAATGTGAAAACATTATCCTACAGTGTCCATGTATATACTGCATATTCATCTGACTGCAGTTCGTCACGTCCATTTCATCTTACCTCACTTAACTCAGCAACTCGTGTTGCTTACATACTATTCTTTTCAATCTGTCTTTTGAACTTTCCTAGTTTTCCTGTATGCCACAGTGTTTTGAAATTTCAATTAGCAAAGATTGTTTTCCCATTAAAATAAGTTTGGATCATGACTAGCTTACAGTTCCAGCGTCATAAAACTTCCTACAATATTGGTGGGAAGAAGTTCGTCTGATTAAAAGAACAATATTTATATGTGCTTAAGAATAAGTCATCATCTTTATGCCACGCAATGGAGTTTTTACTAGCTTATCTGCCCCTTTACAGTTTTGGAAAATTATTATATTTCTCGAAGTTCTTTGAATTATTCTGCTACATCCTCTTGAAAAGATCTATCTTCAACTTTAATCATTTCTGGTAACACAGTATCATATCTCTCTCGGCTTCGACCGCTCTCTTGTTAGCCGTTGTGTCATCTGTCCATTTAACTAACGAAACGTTGAGACTACCCAGCACAATTTCCTCTGTTGTTCTCTTTCTACTTTACTGTTTTCCTTTTACTTTCATAGACACATATTTATAGTCTGTATTTCTGTCTTCCTGGCTGGGGGATTTATTCATAATTGCTTCTTATGTCTATGCGTGTGTAGTCTGCGTTCTTTATGAAAAAGAACCTCTGGACCGTAAGAGCCATTGAGACATACTTATCATCAAATGATGAACCCTTCACATCCGAAATTATGTGTTCACCCCTGTTCGTATTTGCACAAATTAGTGCTCTTTGGCATCAGTGTGAACTGACTTGTTCTGAACGTCAGCTGTCAGTGGAACACACAGCATTTGCTAATAACGTCACCATACTAAAATATGATCACAGTCAGATCACTGATATGAACACCATTTACGATACTTCTAGATTGCAGGCTTGTCTCGCAACGATCGAAGAATCAGAAAACACAGAGAAAAATAGTTCTTTTAAAATTCCTTAGACTTTGCACTCGGTGTGTTGATAACCTATAGTCTAAATATATACAAAACTGTGTCTCTGATAAAATTTCCCATTCCAATGACAGAACGTCTCAAACAACGGACAGTATTATACAGGTATATTCATTCCTCTCAGTAGTAGGCACCGCACTGCGCCGGCTGCTCATGAAAACGGGTGGAATACAGAATGCAGCTCTTGAACGTACAATATCGTTTCGAATAATGTGCGACTCTGTACCCACAATCTTCTTTCAGATTTATTCCCCTAAACTATGTGAGAGGAATACTCCTAAATATCACTCCTTTTTGGTGAATTTGCTAAGCCAAATCTTAATCAACGGCTCCAGTCATCTATGGAACATTTCGAAGACGATGCTCAATGTTAAGTAAACCATCAGCGCGAAATAATTCCAACGCCCGAGAATCTTCCCAGAGTAATAGCCGTATGTGATTTTAGAACATTCCAGAAAGAAAAGTCTTTGGAGACGGTACTGTGTGTCGACACGACCATAGATGGAGAGGAAATACAGACATTTCTCTCTTTTTTCGGTCTCCCCCAAGACGACTTTAAAATTTGTCGGTGAAGCTGTGTTTTATGGATCGTAAAACGGTTCGGGGAAATCAAGAAAGTCTGTTTCTCGCTGTGCTGTGGTTTTCCGCTCCGTGTGTTTGAGCTTTACGGTCCGGTGAGCTAGTGGCTGTAATAAGAGGGGTATTTCTGTTTAATTGCGTGCAGGACCGTATCCGCAGAGAATGGATGATTATTTCCTAACGGAACCCGTTAGATATAACCTTTAACATAAAAAGGTAATTCCTTAGTGACTGGCACTGCCAGGAAACAAAAACTAAAATATTAAAAAACAATGGGATATAATGTAACTGCCAGAAATCCTATGTTTCTTTTTTTTCCCTGAAGTGACAGAATGAGATTTTGATGTAAGCGATAACAATTTAGTTCGCAAAACAGTATAAAGCAATTCTGCGAAGGAAGCAAATGTACTAAAAATTAATGAAACGTAAGAAAGCACACGTAGGACACAAAGTACAACTGAGAGCATTCTGACTGTGATGATAACGATGCCAGAAGCATCGAGGTCTTCTCAAGCACGTGTCTTGAATTAAACAGAAACACGAACTTGCTCGGATAGTTGAAAATTTAATTTGAATAAAAATCTCGTCACTGCTCAAGTCAAATTACTATCTGTTGGCTCTGTGATTACAGCAAACGTAGTACGCTCAAGAACGTTATTCTTAAATGAATTCATGTAGAGATTTGTATAAAGGTCAGGGTTGTTAATATACCGGGTGATCAAAAAGTCAGTATAAATCTGGAAACTTAATAAACCACGGAATAATGTAGATAGAGAGGTAAAAATTGACACACACACTTGGAATGACATGGGGTTTTATTAGAACAAAAAAAAAAAAAAAAAAAAAGTTCACAAAATGTCCGATAGATGGCGCTGGACAGCAAAACGTCAGTAACTACGCATGACAATCGCGTATAAAAGCAGCTGCAATGAGAGAGAGAATCAGATGCGCCAGCGGTCGCAGCATTTTGACGTTACCTGAAAAGGCGCTTTTAGTGAAGCTGTATTATCGGAATGGGGAATGTGCTAGATCAGCGTTACGATCCTATCGCCGTAGGAAGGGGATTCGAACGGGTAAAGATCCGTTGACAAATGCAGCCGTGGCGAGAATGATTTCGAAGTTGGAAGCCACGGGTTGTTTAGACGGTAGACCCCGTAGTGGCCGACCGAGCACAAGGTGTAATGCTGTTGAGAGAGTTCAGGAAGAAATGGAGACTGTAGCGGGTTCGTTTATGCACGGGGAAGTCAGCGCTCGTGCAGTCGCACGTCACACCGGCATTCCATACACTGCTGTTTGGTTGGCACTGAGGCGTACCCTCCGATGCTATCCGTACAAAATTCAAAGGCATCATGAAATGTTACCTGGCGATTTAGTGAAGCGGAGGGCATTTGCGGTGTGGGCGTTTCAAAAGATGGCGGAAGATGACAATTGGTTGAGTAACGTGTTGTGGACGGACAAAGCTCATTTCACACTCCGAGGGTCTGTCAACGCCCACAACTGCAGAATTTGGGCTCCCGGAAATCCTAGAACTGTCGTGGAAACTCCATCGCACGACGAGAAAGTCACGGTATGGGTTGGATTTACCACATCTACCGTTATCGGTCCTTTTTTCTTCGAGGAAATGCGTGTTTCTGGTTTTGTAACTGCTTCCGTGAAGGGTGAGAGGTACGTCAATATGTTACAGAATCGCATCATCCCCAGCCTGGCTCATAAACACCTGCTGGAACGTACGATGTTTATGCAGGATGGCGCTCCACCCCATATTGCTAGACGCGTGAAAGATCTCTTGTGCGCGTCGTTTGGTGATGATCATGTGCTCAGCCGCCACTTTCGTCATGCTTGACCTCCCAGGTTCCCAAACCTCAGTCCGTGCGATTATTGGCTTTGGGGTTACATGAAGTCGCAAGTGTATCGTGATCGACCGACATCTCTAGGGATGCTGGAAGACAACATCCGACGCCAATGCCTCACCGTAACTCCGGACATGCTTTACAGTGCTGTTCACAACATTATTCCACGACTAGAGCTATTGTTGAGGAATGATGGTGGACATATTGAGTATTTACTGTAAAGAACATCATCTTTGCTTTGTCTTACTTTGTTATGTGAATTATTGCTATTCTGATCAGATGAAGCGCCATCTGTCGGACATTTTTTGAACTTTTGTAATTTTTTTGGTTCTAATAAAACCCCATGTCATTCCAAGCACGTGTGTCAACTTGAACCTCTCTGTCTACATTATTCCGTGATTTATTCAGTTTTCAAATTTATACTGACTTTTTGATCACCCGGTATTATTCACTTATCTTAACAAGGCCATCCACATACGAAAGAAAGAGAAAAGCACCTTATATCCGTATTAACCCCCAAAATATAATGTAATGAATCGAAGAGTAACGGGATAAATAACCTGAAAGTTCCAATGACTGAATGATAATTGGACACTGATTCTTATATGTTCTAACCAGTTTGTGAACTCGAACAAAGAAATGATATTTGTCACAACACAACTGCATAATACCTCGCGGAAATCAATTAGTGTTATCACATCTGGAAGGACACGTGTCGCACAATCGTTTAAATACAGTGCGAGCAGCAACCAGTAACTATCTCACCAAAATCCAGAACTAACTAGCTTCAGTCTAGCCATTTCATTGTTGTTGTTGTGGTCTTCAGTCCTGAGACTGGTTTGATGCAGCTCTCCATGCTACTCTATCCTGTGCAAGCTTCTTCATCTCCCAGTACCTACTGCAACCTACATCCTTCTGAATCTGCTTAGTGTATTGATCTCTTGGTCTCCCTCTACGATTTTTACCCTCCACGCTGCCCTACAATGCTAAATTTGTGATCCCTTGATGCCTCAAAACATGTCCTACCAACCGATCCCTTCTTCTAGTCAAGTTGTGCCACAAACTTCTCTTCTCCCCAATTCTATTCAATACCTCCTCATTAGTTACGTGATCTACCCACCTTATCTTCAGCATTCTTCTGTAGCACCACATTTCGAGAGCTGCTATTCTCTTCTTGTCCAAACTGGTTATCGTCCATGTTTCACTTCCATACATGGCTACACTCCATACAAATACTTTCAGAAACGACTTCCTGACACTTAAATCTATACTCGATGTTAACAAATTTCTCTTCTTCAGAAACGATTTCCTTGCCATTGCCAGTCTACATTTTATATCCTCTCTACTTCGACCATCATCAGTTATTTTACTCCCTAAATAGCAAAACTCCTTTACTACTTTAAGTGTCTCATTTCCTAATCTAATCCCCTCAGCATCACCCGATTTAATTTGACTGCTTTCCATTATCCTCGTTTTGCTTTTGTTGATGTTCATCTTATATTCTCCTTTCAAGACACTGTCCATTCCGTTCAACTGCTCTTCCAAGTTCTTTGCTGTCTCTGACAGAATTAGAATGTCATCGGCGAACCTCAAAGTTTTTACTTCTTCTCCATGAATTTTAATACCTACTCCGAATTTTTCTTTTGTTTCCTTTACTGCTTGCTCAATATACAGATTGATTAACATCGGGGATAGGCTACAACCCTGTCTCACTCCTTTCCCAACCACTTCTTCTCTTTCATACCCCTCGACTCTTATAACTGCCATCTGGTTTCTGTACAAACTATAAATAGCCTTTCGCTCCCTGTATTTTACCCCCGCCACCTTCAGAATTTGAAAGAGAGTATTCCAGTCAACATTGTCAAAAGCTTTCTCTAAGTCTACAAATGCTAGAAACGTAGGTTTGCCTTTTCTTAATCTTTCTTCTAAAGTCGTAAGGTTAGTATTGCCTCACGTGTTCCAACATTTCTACGGAATCCAAACTGATCTTCCCCGAGGTCCGCTTCTACCAGTTTTTCCATTCGACTGTAAAGAATTCGCGTTAGTATTTTGCAACTGTGACTTATTAAACTGATAGTTCGGTAATTTTCACATCTGTCATCACCTGCCTTCTTTGGGATCGGAATTATTATATTCTTCTTGAAGTCTGTGGGTATTTCGCCTGTCTCATACATCTTGCTCACCAGATGGTAGAGTTTTGTCATGACTGGCTCCCCCAAGGCCATTAGTAGTTCTAATGGAATGTTGTCTACTCCCGGGGCCTTGTTTCGACTCAGGTCTTTCAGTGCTCTGTCAAACTCTTCACGCAGTATCGTATCTCCCATTTCATCTTCATCTACATCCTCTTCCATTTCCATAATATTGTCCTCAAGTACATCGCCCTTTTATAAACCCTCTATATACTCCTTCCACCTTTCTGCCTTCCCTTCTTTGCTTAGAACTGGGTTGCCATCTGAGCTCTTGATATTCATACAAGTGGTTCTCTTCTCTCCAAAGGTCTCTTTAATTTTCCTGTAGGCAGTATCTATTTTACCCCTAGTGAGACAAGCCTCTACATCCTTACATTTGTCCTCTAGCCATCCCTGCTTAGCCATTTTGCACTTCCTGTCGATCTCATTTTTGAGACGTTTGTATTCCTTTTTGCCTGCTTCATTTACTGCATTTTTATATTTTCTCCTTTCATCAATTAAATTCAATATTTCTTCTATTACCCAAGGATTTCTATTAGCCCTCGTCTTTTTACCTACTTGATCCTCTGTTGCCTTCACTACTTCATCCCTCAGAGCTACCCATTCTTCTTCCACTGTATTTCATTCCCCCATTCCTGTCAATTGTTCCCTTATGCTCTCCCTGAAACTCTGTACAACCTCTAGTTCTTTCAGTTTATCCAGGTCCCATTTCCTTAAATTCCCGCCTTTTTGCAGTTTCTTCAGTTTCAATCTGCAGTTCATAACCAATAGATTGTGGTCAGAATCCACATCTGCCCCTGGAAATGCCTTACAATTTAAAACCTGGTTCCTAAATCTCTGTCTTACCATTATATAATCTATCTGAAACCTTTTATTATCTCCAAGGTTCTTCCAGGTATACAACCTTCTTTCATGATTCTTAAACCAAGTGTTAGCTATGATTAAGTTATGCTCCGTGCAAAATTCTACAAGGCGGCTTCCTCTTTCATTTCTTCCCCCCAATCCATATTCACCTACTATGTTTCCTTCTCACCCTTTTCCTACTGACGAATTCCAGTCACCCATGACTATTAAATTTTCGTCTCCCTTCACTACCTGAATAATTTCTTTTATCTCGTCATACATTTCATCAATTTCTTCATCATCTGCAGAGCTAGTTGGCATATAAACTTGTACTACTGTAGTAGGCATGGGCTTTGTGTCTATCTTGGCCACAATAATGCGTTCACTATGCTGTTTGTAGTAGCTAACCCGCACTCCTATTTTTTTATTCATTATTAAACCTACTCCTGCATTACCCCTATTTGATTTTGTATTTATAACCCTGTAATCACCTGACCAAAAGTCTTGTTCTTCCTGCCACCGAACTTCGCTAATTCCCACTATATCTAACTTTAACCTATCCATTTCCCTTTTTAAATTTTCTAAGCTACCTGCCCGATTAAGGGATCTGACATTCCACGCTCCGATCCGTAGAATGCCAGTTTTCTTTCTCCTGATAACGACGTCCTCTTGAGTTGTCCCCGCCCGGAGATCCGAATGGGGGACTATTTTACCTCCGGAATATTTTACCCAAGAGGACGTCATCATCATTTAATCATACAGTAAAGCTGCATGTCCTCGGGAGAAATTACGGCTGTAGTTTCCCCTTGCTTTCAGCCGTTCGCAGTACCAGCACGGCAAGGCCGTTTTGGTTAATGTTACAAGGCCAGATCAGTCAATCATCCAGACTGTTGCCCCTGCAACTACTGAAAAGGCTGCTGCCTCTCTTCAGGAACCACATGTTTGTCTGGCCTCTCAACAGATACCCCTCCGTTGTGGTTGCACCTACGGTACAGCCATCTGTATCGCTGAGGCACGCAAGCCTCCCCACCAACGGCAAGGTCCATGGTTCATGGGGGGGGGGGGAGGGGGGGCAGCCATTTCATCACATGACAAATATTCTGTACTATACAGATCAGCACGTTCTTACGGCACGAGAGACAGGAACTGAGGATCCTATCGTCCACTGGCCATGCGCCTAAGCTAACCGATTCTGTCACTTAGAGCTCCCAGTGGCTGGCTCACGTCAAAGGGCACACGACGCACAGTCTTACCTCAGACAAAGCAGTGATCTATAAAACCCTTCGTAGACGGTGCTTAGTGCTAAGTAAATCAATGCCAAATGACATCAATGCTGAAATCTTCACAGGGTAACGGTATTCACCCAAAGATATGCTAACTTCACCGACGGTGAAGTGTCTACAGATTCTGTCATACAGAGACGTGCCTGTTGACGCATACGTGAAAACACGATATGAAATTGGTCTGATAGCACACGAGTTTTACCAGGACCAGATTTTTTTGTAGTCAGTGAGAGGTTCGCAGAATGTGCTGGCCAGGGCAACAGATCAGCACGGACGACATATGGTCTTGCGTTATATCGTTGAAAGACGACGTCGCCGATACCTTGAATGTAGGACATAGCCACTGGCCTTAACCCGTAAAAAAGGTTACAGATGCTGTCCAGATTATCAGCAATGCGAACTAGACGTAATTGTTTTGCACAAGGTGCTAAGCCCAATGGCGATACAGTATACTGTGTTGCAACGTTCGTTGTCTTCCTAGCCCACAACATGGACCCCTCTATCGTGCTGCTGTATACAGAAGTGTGACGCATCTCAAATACGGTGTGGCCCCATTTAAAGCGTCTTTTGTTGTTGGATGCACCAATGTTGACGCTCCTCTTTGCAGCCACGCCATAGGGAACAGCAACAATGGTTGTCGTTCTTACAGTCTATGGTCTTCCAGACAACGCCGCAGTGTTCGTTTGGATACTCGTCGCGCCGGAAACATTCCCGCTTGCGGACTTAACGGCACCTACGGCCGTACTTTTTTGCAAGGCCAAGCGAATATACTTTTACCGTATTTATGTCAACTCGGGCGCTGATGTCTTGCATGGCGTCGGATGACCTTACCGAATCCGTAGATTCTAAATTCTCGGGAGAGCCTTGGGATGTAAACCTACATCTGCAACACTACAATTCACACTTAATTACCTGGCAGAGTGTTCATCGAACCACTTTCTCGCTATTTCTTTACCGTTCTCTAACAGTGCGCGGAAGAAAAGAATACTTAAATGGCCAGCCGAAGTGGCCGAGCGGTTCTAGGCGCTTCAGTCTGGAACCGCGCGACCGCTACGGTCGCAGGTTCGAATCCTGCTTCGGGCATGGATGTGTGTGATGTACATAGCTTAGTTAGGTTTAAGTAGTTCTAAGTTCTAAGGGACTGATGACCTCAGAAGTTAAGTCCCATAGTGCTCAGAGCCATTTGAACCATTTAAACCAATACTTGAATCTTTCCGTGCGCATTCTGATTTCTCTCATTTTATTATGATGGTGTTTTCTTCCTATGCACGCGGGCCCACAAAATAACTACAAAATAATTTCGCATTCTGGGAGAAAGCTGAAGATTGAAATTTTGTGAAACTATCTCACCGCAACGGGGAACTCCCCCGTTTTAATGATTACCAAGTCAACTCGTGTAGCATATCCCAGACACTCTCTCCCCTATTTCGCGATAATACAAAACAAGCTGCCTTCATTTAACCTTTCCGATGTCCTCCATCAATCCTATCTGATAAGGATACCGTACCGTACAGGACTACAGCAGCAGAGGATGGACAACCGTAGAGTAGGTAGTGTCTTTACAAGACCTGTAGCATCTTCTAACTGTTCTGACAGTAAAACGCCGACTTTGATTCACTTTCCCCAAAACGTTATGTATGATATCCGTCTAGTTTATGTTGCTCGTAATTGTTATCCCTAAGTATTTGGTTGCGTTGACAGCCTTCTGATTTGTATGATTTATCGTGTAACCATAAATTAACAGATTACTTTTAGTACTCATGTGGATCAACTCACAATTTTCGTTATTTATGGTCAATTGCCACTTTTCTCATCATACAGGTATTTTCTCTCAATCAATTTGCAAATGGTTTTGATCTTCTGATGACTTTACAAGACTGTAAATGACAGCATCATCTGCAAAGAGTCTAAGATGGTTGCTCATATTGTCTCCTAAATCATTTATATCGATTAGAAGCGGCCAGGGCCTGTAACATTTCCTTGAGGAATACTACTGTTTTAGTAGATGACTCTCCGTCAGTAGCAACGAACTATGACCTTTCTGACAGGAAATCCCGAACCTACTCGCACAACTGAAACCATACTCCATAGAGGCGCAATTTGGTTTCAATTCACTTGTCAAGAAGAAAATCCAGTAATACAGAATCAATTTTAGTTCTCATGCCGATAGTGTTCATTAATTTTGAAAATAAAAGAACGATATTTTATGAATCCGCATTGGATGTTTGTCGATAAATCGTTTTCTTCGAGGTAACCCATAATGCTCGAACAGAATACGCGTTCCAAAATCCTACTGCAAATCGACATTAGCGATATGGGTGTGTAATTCAACGGATTATTGCTACTTCCTTTCTTTGGTATTGATGTGACCTATGCAACTTTCTTTCCTTGAGGTTTCGGATCTTTCGTTGAATGAGCGATTGTATATGATTGCTAAATATGGAGCTACTACATCAGCATATTCTGAAAGGAATCTACTTGTTATGCAGTCCGGACCGGAAGACTTTATTAATTTATTTGAGTTGCTTCGTTACACCAAGGGTGTCTACTTTTAAATCACTCATGTTGGCATCAGTTCCTGATTCGAAGCCGGCCGCTGTGGCCGAGAGGTACTAGGCGCTTCAGTCTAGAACCGCGCTGCTGCTACGGTCGCAGGATCGAATCCTGCCTCAGGCATGAATGTGTGTGATGTCCTTAGGTTGGTTAGGTTTAGGTAGTTCAAAGTATAGGGACTGATGATCTCAGATGTTAAGTCCCATAGTGCTTAGAGCCATTCGAACAATTTTGAACCTGATTCGAATTCTGGAATATTTACTTCTACTTCTTTGGTGAACGTATTTTGGAAAACCGTATTTAGTAACTCCGCGTTAGTGACACTGTCATCTACAACTCCACAATTGTTGTCGCTCAGCGGAGCTATTGATTGTGTCTAACCACTGATGTACTTTATATACGAGCAGAATCCGTTTGAATTTTCTGCCAAATTTCGAGACAGAGTTTTGATGTACCAATTATAAAACAATCTCGCACTGAAATCCACAAAAAAATTCGATCTTCTGTAAAACTTCACCAATTTCGAGGATTTTCCTGCTGATGCCTGAGCTGTAAACTCCCCATGTATGCCGAGCAGTAGAGGCCTGTCTTCCTGGGACATAAGGACTCCCGGCAACAGCCGTCATGCCAGTTGGCCTTTGCTGTGGCTGGGTGGCGCCCGTGGGGAGAGCCCCTAATCGGAGTGGGTGGCATCAGGGCAGATAACCCGCAATGAAGCGGACTAAGTCATCTCTTGCTAGTGACCGTCCGGCACCAGCAGTCTCTAAGAAAGGCAAGATCGAGTACAATGCCGACAGGTATGACCCTAATTCGTTTCCCTCGCTCGCTATACCATGGGAGGGACGTAGGGCTACAGAACGGAGAGAGCCACATTCACTTCAGGTTTTAGTCTGTAGCACAACTGATGGGGACTCCTTTCTATCTATGAAGCCTCAGTTTTTCGTTGAACATCTTGAGGATAAGTTTGGAGAAGTGACAGCACTGTCCAAGACGCGAAACGGCGCAGTCTTGATTCAGACAGCATCCCCAACCCAATCCCGAGTGTTACTCGCCTGTGACTAGCTGGGTGATATTCCTGATTCCGTCACCCCCCATAAAAGCCTCAACATCGTCCAGGGGATCATTTTCCATCGCGATCACCTCTTGTAGTCTGACTACGAGCTCCTCGCCAATTTAGAACGGCTGGGTGTTCATTTCAACAGGCACGTTTACAGGGGACCCAAAGACAACAGGATTGATGCCAGTGGCTTCATCTTTGCCTTTCAGGGTGATTCATTGGCTGGAAAGGTCAAGGTCATGGTTTACTTCAGTGACGTTAAACCACATGTGGTGCTTTAAGTGCTGTAAGTTTGGGCACGTCTTCCCGCTGCACTTCCAGCGCCACATGTCGAGACAGTGGACATCTACTGCACCCAGATACTCTATGTGTGCCTCCTCAACTGTGGAGAGCATCACTCCCCCTGTTAACCAGACGGCCCAATACTCCAAAAAGAGCAGAAAATCATGGAGTATAAGACAGAGGCTAAACGCAAATTTGAAAGATTACATCCCATTCGGTTGACATCGACATATGCTGCAGCTATGTCACCATCACCATCCCAAGTGCCAGTGGTTTCTCACTCTGTGCCACGAAGAGTGGGCCACCAGAATACATCCGCCTCCTTGGTGGTAAGGGGCAAATCTTCCTCCATTGTTCCCAAAGCACCTACTTTGGGAGCAAGTCCCCCTCCTCCAAACGCTGGGGACATCGGTCCCCTCCCCCCCCCCCCTGCTAGAGAAGCAACAGCCTCCTCCATCTCCTCTCGTGTAGAAAGGGTCCCTTGGGGCCCTTTCTACCGAGGTTTTCACTAACGCCACAGTGGACACTCGCCAGTGGCTCAAGGAGCCAAAAGCTGCTGTACAAAGAGCTTCACGGTCTTCCTCCATGCCTGAAGCTGCTTCAGAGAAATCTTGCCAGCAAGCCCCAAAAGAGAAATGAGAGAGCAAGCAAACTAAGAAGGAGTCCGCTAAGAAAAAGGACCCTCTGGTGGCCCCAACACCATCACTCCCTATCAATTCTACATCTGAGGATGCGGTAGAGATCTCAGCGGCTCCTGCGACCTGGATCTCACTGATGCCTCGCCCACCATAGAAATGGTTACAAATACATAATCGGTGGCAGCAAGTGACCCTGAGGTATAACCTGCCTCCTTGCGCTTTCCATGCCTTCACAACCTCACGATAACGTCTTCGTCTAGTGGAATTGCGGCGGTTTTTTCCACCACCTGGCTGAGCTACTACGGCAACTCAAGCTTTATACCTGTTTTCTGCATTGCCCTTCAGGAAACCTGGTTCCTGGAAATGCCGACCCCTGCACTCCCTGGCTATAGGGGATATTGCAAGAACCGTAGTGACTGTAATAGAGTGCCAGGTGGAGTTTGTGTCTATGTCCTGAACTCAGTATGCTGTGAATCTGTGCCCCTTCAAACCCCTCTTGAAGCTGTGGCTGTCAGGATAAGGACGACGCAGGAAATAACTGTCGGCAATGTATATCTTCCTCCAGATGGTGCAGTACCCCTGAACGCATTGGCTACACTGATTGATCAACTCCCTAAACCTTTCCTACTTTTGGGAGATTTTAATGCTTATAAGCCCTTGTAGAGTGGCACCATGCTTACTGGCCGAGGCAGAGATGTCGAAAATTTACTGTCACGACCTCTGCCTCTTAAATACAGGTGCCCCCACACATTTCAGTGTGGCACATGGCTCATATTCGGCCTTTGATCTCGCGGTTTGCAGTCCTGGCCTTCATCTATCTATTCACTGGAGAGCACATGACGACCTGTGTGATAGTGACCAATTACCCATCTTCCTGTCACTGCTCCAGCGTCAGGCCCACGGTCGCCTGCCCAGATGGGCTTTAAACAAGGCAGACTGGGACGCTTTTACCTCTGCTGTCACTGTTGAATCGCTCCCACATGGTAACATCGATGTGTTGGTTGAGCAGATAACCAAAACGATCGTTTCAGCGGTGGAAAACGCGATCCCTCGTCCTTTAGGGTGCCTCTGGCGAAAGACAGTCCCTTGGTGGTCACCGGAAGTCGCTGAGGCAATTAAGGAGAGTCGGCAAGCTCTACAGCGGCGTAAGCGGCACCCTTCCCTGGAGCACCTCGTAGCCTTGGAACGGCTCCATGCCCACGTTCCCCAGCTTATCAAAAGACGGAAACAGGAGTGTTGGGAGACATATGTCTCGACCATTGGGTGCCATACGTCACCTTCCCAAGTCTGGGCGAAGATCGAACGAGTTTTTGGTTACCAGACCCGACCAGCTGTTCCCAGTGTTAATGTAAATGGCGTGTTATCTACCGACGCAAACGCGATTGCCGAGCACTTTACTGAGCACTATGATCGCGCCTCTGCATCGAAGAATTAACCACCAGCGTTTCGCACTCTCAAACGGTGATTGGAAGTGAACGTCCTCTCGTTCACTACACGACACAGTGAACCCTATAACGCCCCATTTACAGAGTGGGAGATCCTCAGTGCCCTTGAGCATTGCCCCGAGACAGCTCCTGGGCCAGATATGATCCACAGCCAGATGATTAAACATCTCTCGTCTGACTACCAGTGACATCTCCTCGCAATATTTAACCGGATCTGGTGCAATGGCGTCTTTCCATCGCACGGGTGGGAGAGCACCGTCATATCAGTGCTCAAACCCGGCAAAAACCCGCTTGATGTGCATAGTCATCGGCCCATCAGCCTCACCAACATTCTTCGCAAGTTGCTGGAACGTATGGTGTGTCGGCGGATGGGTTGGGTCCTGGAGTCAAATGACCTACTGGCTCCGTGCCAGGGCGGTTTCCACCTGGGTCGCTCTACCACTGGTAATCTTGTGTTCCTCGAGTCTGCCATCCGAACAGCCTTTTCCAAACTGCAACACCTTGTTGCCGTCTTTTTTGATTTACGAAAAGCGTATGACACTACCTGGCGACATTATATCCTTGCCACATTATACGAGTGTGGACCCCAAGACCTGCTCCCGATTTTTATCCACAATTTCCTGTCGCTTCGTACTTTTCGTATCCAGGTTGGTGCCCCCATATTCTTGAGAATGGATCTCTGCTTTTAGTGGCCATTAACTGTCTAGCAGCAACTGTAGGGCCGTCCGTCTCACCCTCTCTGCATGCAGACGGCTTCTGCATTGCGTACTGCTCCACCAGTACTGGTGCTACTGAGCAGCGCATACAGGGAACCATCCACAAGGCGCAGTCATGGGTTCTAGTCCACGGCTTCCTGTTTTCGGCCGCAAAGTCATGTGTTATGCACTTCTGTCGGCGTCGTACCGTTCATCCGGAACCAGAACTTTTATTACTGTAGTGGAGACATATCGATGCTTAGGACTGGTTTTTGACGCCCGATTGACTTGGCTTCCTCACCTTCGTCAGCTTAAGCCGAATTTCTGGCAGCACCTCAGTGCCCTCCGCTGCCTGAGCAACACCCACTGGGTAGCTGATCGCTCTACACTGCTGCAGTTCTACAGAGTGCTTGTTCAGTCCTGCCTTGACTATGGGAGTCTGGGGTATGGTTCGGCGGCGCCCTCAGAGTTGCGTTTATTCGGTCCATTGCACCACTGTTGCGTTCGACTAGCGACGAGAGCTTTTAGGACGAGTCCAGTGACCAGCGTACTAGTGGGGGCTGGAGTCCCTCCATTGCTGGTCAGGTTTGCGCAATTGCTCGCCAGTTAAGTTGCACACTTGAGCATCCGATTTACCGTCTCTTTCCCCCACCCACGGCGGTTCATCTCCCGCATCGGCGGCCTAGTTCAGGGCTTACAATTGCAGTTAGCGTCCGATCCCATCTATCTGAACTGGACTCCTCACCTTTACCATCTATACTCGAGGTCCATTGGAGTACACCCCCATGATGTACACCTAGGCCGCGGCTTCGCCTGGACGTTTCTCATGGCCCAAAGGAGTCAGTTCACCCCACGGCTCTCCACTGTCACTTCCTCTCGATTCGTGACATGTACCGAGGCCATGAAGTGGTTTACACCGACGGCTCGATGGCTAATGGTCACGTCGGCTTCGCGTATGTCCATGAAGGACATATTGAACAGCATTCCTTGTCCGATGGCTACACTGCTTTCACTGCAGAGCTGGTAGCTATATCTCGTGCTCTTGAGCACATCCGTTCATGCCGTGGGGAGCCGTTTCTTCTGTGTATTGACTCCTTGAGAAGCCTACAAGCTATCAACCAGTGCTATCCCTGCCATCCTTTGGTAGCGACCATCCAGGAGTCCATCTATGCCCTGGAACGGTCCGGTCGTTCAGTGGTGTTTGTGTGGACCCCAGGACACGCCGTGGTCGTGCGGTAGCGTTCTCGCTTCCCGCGCTCGGGTTCCCGGGTTCGATTCCCGGCGGGGTCAGGGATTTTCTCTGCCTTGTGATGACTGGGTGTTGTGTGATGTCCTTACGTTAGTTAGGTTTAAGTAGTTCTAAGTTCTAGGGGACTGATGACCATAGCTGTTACGTCCCATAGTGCTCAGAGCCATTTTTGAACCAGGACACGTCGAAATTCCAGGCAACGAACTTGCCGACAGGCTGGCCAAACAGGCTACAAGGAAACTGCTTATGGAGATCGGCATTTCAATAACTGACCTGCGTTCGTTTTTTACGCCGCCAAAGTTTTCGGCTTTCGGAGACGGAATGGCTTAGTCTCAGTACGCACAACAAACTGTGTGCCATTAAGGAGACTACGAATGTGTGGCAGTCCTTCATGTGGGACTCTCGCAGGATCTCTGTGGTTCTCTGCGGGCTCCTCATTGGCCACGCTTGGGCAAACCATGGTTACCTCGTGCGCCATGAAGGCCCGTCTCAGAGTCGATGCGGCGCCCAGTTGACAGTGGCTCACATTCTGGTGCACTGTCCCACTTTGATTGCCCTGCGACGAAATCTTCGGTTACCGGACGCGTCGCCGCTAATTTTATCTGACAACGCCTCATCGGCTGATTTAGTTTTACGTTTTATTTGTGAGGGCGGGTTTTATCATTTGACCTAAGTTTTAGCGCATGTCCTTTGTCCCTCTGTGTTCTCCACCCAAGTGCTTTTAGGGTGGAGGTTTTAATGTATTGCAGAGTGACTGGCTTCTCCTTTTTACTCTCATGGTCTGCCAGCCATGGTAACTTGTTTTGTCATTTTAATCTCTTCTACCTGTTTCTTGCGTTTCTGTGGTTTTCATCTCCTCTTTTGTCCATTTAAGGGTTTGTTGCCCTTCCGTCGTTCTCGTAGTTTTTCCTTTCTCTCTGTTTTGTGTTGTCAGTGTCGCTTGTATTATTCTCGCCCTTGTGGCATTGATTTTTTGGGAGCAAGGGACCAATGACCTAGCAGTTTGGTCCCTTCCCCCCCTCTTTTAAACCAACCAACCAACCATAACTGCAGTTCCTGCAATGTGCTAGTGGAGTGAAAGAAGAACTGTACCACCAACAACGTTTCCATAGCCCAGCTGTGAATGCTTAATCTTTCATTCAAGCAACGACGGACATTTCTAATCATCACCATTACATCTGTTGCCCACGAAACATTAAAAGTTCAAACAACAAATTATCGGCGATGATGACTCATTTCCAGGAGGAGAAATGTGAGAATAACTTTGATGTTATTTGAAACAGTATGACTTCCATCTCTCTAAATAAAGTCAAAGCTCTAAAACGCCGGGTCCCGTATTTCCGTATACCTCTGCTCACTTTCTCCAAAACCCTTGCTGCAGTAGACTGTGTGTCGTCAGAGGCAACAGAATTGAACGCCGCGTTTCAGGCTGGAGGGAACTGCTACGACGAGATGCCCTCCGACTTTTTATTCCTTAGCAGTGGAGCCGTTTCATAATATTACTACGTGTGGAGACACCTGTAAGTACCGAGGCGAATGTTAATGTATTAGCGGACCGAATCGTCAAGAATTAGCGCAGCACAAGAACACTGTGGTACTCGTATATCAAGGCAGGCGTGAACTGGCAGGGGTGGAGCTGCTCATTACTGCCCAGCCATTAATTCACCTCGGTTAACTGCCGGAGGAGACAGGAGCCCACGACGCCCACTGGGAGCCGCTGGAAGACGGCAGCCTGCCATCTGACTGACGCTTCACAACGTTTAACATTTCAGACGCTAATTATTTGCATAATTAACTACTGCACTAGTTCCGTTTTTTCAGACATATGCGAAAAGTCTCAAAAATTTACTCCCATTTCAAGCGCTGTGAAGGTTTCTATTACTAAGGGATGTGGTATATTCGGGTGTGTTATTCGGTTTCTCTTTCTCTTTCGTCATCCCCATCCACATATCCTCACGAGGACATAAATCAGCTAAAATAGTTCACTGTACAGCAGTCCGCGAGATTTGGGTAATTTTTTTGCAAAAAAACTATCAGCTCAATAGTTGGAATTAAAGCATTACAGTCTCGTGCCAGAGAAGTAAATCTTAATATAATTTTAATTAATATTGTGTTTATACTGGTTGCTGATGATGAGAAAAGTTAGTTATCAGTGTTTTATTAATGATCTCATTCATAAGCAGCCATATCACAGTCATCACAGTCGCTCAGGAAAGTTATAATTAGCTTTACTTGTTTAATCAGAATCGGACGATGACTCCCCTTGTCCGCAGTCTCGATGATTCGAAGCGATCTGCAATCCTGTGTAAATAAAATATCTTGGTTTTTGTTGCGTTGCGTAGTCAGTCGGGAAACCTCAGATCAAGCGGAAAGTTTGCTTTGATAGAGTTTAATTATCCGATGAAATAATGGAGCGCTTGGATCTAATAATTGCAGGTTCGTTTCCAATTCATCGGAAGTTCCCTTCTCATTACCAACGAAACGACACCTCCGAGCAAATTTCCAATTAGGGAATACATACATAATGAAATTGATTACACACCTGTGATGTAAATGCTCAGTATGTACTCTCTTTGTTGTGGTTGGCAAGAGAGCCAACACCGTTTTACTAAAGGAGGCCGAAATGCACGCGTTTTAGCTCACGCAGGCTGGCGTGAGGTCTGGAACATGACAAGGAAATTAGAATTTAGAAAAACGGACGTAGCTGGTGGAATACTTAACTTTAATCCATTAATGATGAAAGTCGGTCTCGACGGTACATGATTCACAATATCAATAGTAACTGATAACGGCGCCTTGCTAGGCCGTAGCAAATGATGTAGCTGAAGGCTATGCTAAACTATCGTCTCGGCAAATGAGAGCGTATTTTGTCAGTAAACCATCGCTAGTAAAGTCGGTTGTACAACTGGGCCGAGTGCTAGGAAGTCTCTCTAGACCTGCCGTGTGGCGGCGCTCGGTCTGCAATCACTGATAGTGGCGACACGCGGGTCCGACGTATACTAACGGACCGCGACCGATTTAAAGGCTACTACCTAGCAAGTGTGGTGTCTGGCGGTGACACCACATTCCTCCCCCGCAAATCGGCGTATGGTTGTGGCATAAGGCTTCCGCTCGCCGTGGGGAGGACTCCATGTTGACCTATGCGACGAGGTGGGGAGCCTAACAACAGGCGAGGCTGTGCCACCCGCACCCTGCCATTCGGACCGCGGGGAGGTAGGAAACGCCTGAAAACCTGCTCCAGGGTGCACGCCAACACGCGGTGTATGCGCCCGCAGAGAGACAGGAGGGGCCGAAGGGTCGACCTCCATCGGGCCGGGGCACCCGCCGGGCGAAGACGACATATGGTCCGGAGCGGGCAAGAGTTCCATGTCGGAGGACAACTGGTCACGGGAAGCGATCGGCGGCGCGTGACCCAGGGAGGCGCCCGGCGGTTGCAGAGAAACGTCCACTGCGGGCGTCGCCGGCGGGAGAACAGGCGGCGGCGGTGGCGGCGCGGCGGCGCGACGCCATGGGGCAAAATGGAAGGCAGCGTCGGTACTGGGGCTGGGGCGATCCAGTAGATGGGTCCCCAGGGCGCTGACCGGACGGCACCGTCGCTGAAAGCAGGCGGCGAGCAGCAGATCCCGTGAGACGACAGAGGCGCAGCTGGTTGAGATGCTGGCGCATCTCAGCAGAGGCCCCCAAAACCAGATACATAGCGCGTCCGAGGCAGCGAAAAATGCGCCCTTCGAGCCAACGCCGTGAACCTCGGTAGTGACGGTAGTAGACAACGTAGCCTGGGGCAAAAGCAGTTGTCTGCCGCTGCACAATAACCTGATGCGGCGGATGTAGCAAAGACATCAAGGATCGGTGAGGGTGACCGTGGAGCAACTCAGCCGGCGACCGATCATCTCGGGGCTGAGAGCGATACGACGACAAAAAGAACAATAACGCGTCCTCCAGAGAATGCGACTCTTTTAACTTCAACATCTGTGACTTGAAAGTCCTGACCAATCGTTCAACGGCACCGTTTGACTGTGGCGAAAACGGCGCGGACGTCAGATGTTGAAAACCGTTGGCCTTGCAGAATAACTGAAATGAATTGTGGGCCATTGTCGGAAACAATAGTCTGTGGAAGACCTTCAATGCAAAAGATAGCAGATAACGCTTGGATGGTGGCAGATGACATCGTGGAAGACATCCGGACAACAAAAGGAAAATTACTGAATGGATCTACCACAACCAACCATCGAGCATTCCAGAATGGACCAGCAAAATCGATGTGTAAGCGTTGCCAAGGGGAAGTGGCCTTTGGCCATGCAAAGAATTTCTGCGGTGGTGCTGATTGTTGTTCGGCACACACCATGCAAGAAGAGCACATATTCGTAATCGCGGCATCGATTCCGAACCAAGTACAGTGCTGACGAGCAAGTTGTTTGGTTCTCACTACACCCCAATGTCCTCGGTGGAGAAGCTGTAAGACAGAGGACTGTAACGAACGTGGGACCACGACCCTGGACTGCGCATTATCAGAATGCAACAGCAAAACACCACGTGGAACAAAAAGTCTCTCCTTGTGAGCAAAAAATCGGCGAACCAACGGGTCTCCGATCCGTGACTTTGACAAGGGCCATTGCGTAGCAACAAAACGCAGAAAGGTAGCAAGGACAGGGTCTGCAGCTGTGGCTGTAGCTACACGACGAAAATCAATCGGTAAGGATTCGACCACGTCATCGGTTTCTGCATCAATGAACATGGAAGCAAGTTCGGAGGAATCGAATGCCCTATCCTCAGCAACAGGCAAGCGGGACAACGCATCGGCGTTTCCGTGCTTAGCAGTGGACCGATACAAGATATCGTAGCTGTACTGCGAGAGGAAAATAGACCAGCGAATGAATTTCTGCGCTGTACGTGGAGGTAGAGGCTTGGTGGGATGAAAAAGCGATGTCAAAGGTTTGTGGTCTGTGATTATGGTAAAGTGACGACCATACAAAAAATCATGAAACTTTGTAACACCAAATACGAGAGCCAATGCTTCTTTCTCGATCTGTGAATAATTTCTTTGCGCAGACGAGAGCAATTTTGACGCAAAGGCAATAGGGCGATCGTGCGATCCATCTTTGTGCGCAAGCACGGCACCGATCCCGAAATCCGATGCATCCACCATCAACAAAAGGGGCTTCTGGGGATCGAATGGCGTAAGGCAAGTATTGAAAAGCAACGCCGATGTCAACTGGCGAAAGGCGCGTTCGCATTCCGTCGTCCAGACGAACGGAACACCTTTACGGCGTAAGCGATGAAGCGGAGCTGAAATGGAAGAAGCATGTGGCACATATCTGTTATAGTAATTCATTTTTCCCAGTACACTCTGTAGCTGCTTCAAATTCTGCGGTAAAGGCAAGTCTTGTATGGCACAAAGGTGCGTGGGACTGGGATGTATGCCTTGGGCATTGAGTACATGTCGCAGGTATAGCAACTCACGAGCAAAAAACACACATTTGTCCTTCCGCAAGCGAAGACCATTTTGTCGCAAGACCTGAAATAATGTTCTGAGATTGGCCAAATGTTCTTCTTCCGTCTTTCCGGAGATCATAATATCGTCCAGATAATTTGCTGCAGTAGGGAGCGACGCACAAACAGTTTCTAGATATGGCTGAAACAATGCAGGGGCGGATGCACACTCTAATGGCAGTAGTTTGAATTGATACAACCCAAGATGCGTGTTAACCACCAAAACGCGCTCGGATTCTTCGTCCACCGGTATTTGCAAGTACGCATCTGCGAGGTCCAACCTTGAAAAATATTTCCCCGGGCACAGTTTGTCAAAAAGATCTTGCGGGCGGGGTAAAGGAAAAGTTGCAAACACTAGTTGTGGATTCACTGTTGCCTTGAAGTCCACACAAAGTCTCAATTTTCCCGAAGGTTTTGGCAAAATTACTAAGGGTGATGCCCAGAGAGAAGCCTGTACACGTTCAATTACACCTTGTGATTCCAAATCGTGTAACGTTTTTGGCGACCTCATCACGCAATGTGTGGGGAACATTGCGCACTCTGAAAAATTTTGGTTGCGCATTTACTTTCAGTTCCAAATGTGCTTTATAGTTCTTAGCGCAGCCAAAGCCCGGTGCAAAAATGTCTGCAAATTCTTCACATAGATGAGAAACGCTGTCGGAAGGCACAGTCTGGTTCACTGATAGGACCTGATTTACTATAGACGAGTTAAACAACTGAAATAAATCGAAACCAAACAAGTTCACTTCAGAAGAAGAACGAAGGACGTAAAATGACACAAGTTTTGTTTGTCCTTCGTATGGTGCAAGAAGGCTGCACTGTCCTAACACGGGGATCTCTTGACCTGAATAGCTAGTTAACTTAACATTTGCGGCACGCAACGGAGGTGTGCCCAGCAGTTTGTAAGTGTCTTGATTGATCAGTGAAACTGCAGCCCCGGTATCGAGCTGGAATGGTATCACTTTGCCGTTAATGTCCAAGTCCACAAAAAGTTTATTGTCCTGCTGACGACAAGAGCGACTGTTTCGTGCAACGTGAACTGACACTGGTACAAAATCACTTGTGACTTGACGGGAGTTCTGGCGATGTCGACGCACACTATTTGTGGGACAAACACAGTCACTGTTAGAGAGAGTGGTACTGGGCGGAGTGGAATGAACTACATGAATTTCCATGGGCAAAGTTTCGCGAGCCTGAGTATCCTTGGTTCGATTCCGATTCCGGCGCGGAACAAAGGGCCTGGAATGGTTTTCAGCTCCCGATCTGACCTTTTTCTGGCAAAAACTCTGAACATGTCCTTTTTTATTACAGAAAAAGCAAATAGCTTGGCGTGATGGGCAGTTCTCACGTGAATGTCTAGCAGCACACCGCGGGCATGATTTTAGCACTGCATTTGCTTGTCGGCGCAGCACACGTGGCTGAAATCCTGGCGGCAGCGGCGCAGCCGGGCGCGAGGACTGTTCACTGTTCCGTGCAGCTCGCCCGGCGGGACGGTTAACCTGACACACGGGTGGCGAAGTTTCAAATGATTCCTGAGCAAAGTCAAGTGTGTCCTGCCGATCCAATATGTCCATCACTTGTTGAATGGAGGGATTGACTAGTTTCAAAATCTGTTCCCTTATACGAATATCAGAAACGTTCTGTGCAATTGCATCATGTACCATAGTATCTGAATAAGGGAGTCCACATTGACACTCAAAAGCACAATCCCTAGTAAGGCCTTGCAAGGTTGCAACCCACTCCCGATTAGTCTGACCTGCTGTACGTTTTGTACGAAAGAAGGTATACCTTTTCGCAACTACATTGACTGATTCTTTGAAATATCCATCTAATGCGGACAAAATTTCTTCGTAGGACAGATTTGCTACGTCACGGCAGGGAAATAATTAGACTATCACACGGTACGTTTGTACACCGACCGATGATAAGAGATAAGGCTGCCACTCGTTACCTTGAATTCTGTAGGAGGCGAGATAGAATCCAAATTGGCGTGACCACTCCGTCCAGCTTTCCAGTGCAGCATCAAAAGGTCAAAACGTTGGTGCAACAGCATGTTGTGGCTGCGTTAGCAGTGGAGCGGCGGCTGCCGCATCGTTTTGCATTGCACATTGACCCTGGACGAGCTGTCCATGGGCCTGCATCTGTTGATTCTGTAAGCGATAAAATTCGGACAGTACATATGGAGATGGTGGCGAAGCCATTACACAAGTAAATCTGGGCAATATCGATAAGAACGCGGTTTTGCCTCGTCGCCAATGTTGTGGTTGGCAAGAGAGCCAACACCGTTTTACTAAAGGAGGCCGAAATGCACGCGTTTTAGCTCACGCAGGTTGGCGTGAGGTCTGGAACATGACAAGGAAATTAGAATTTAGAAAAACGGACGTAGCTGGTGGAATACTTAACTTTAATCTATTAATTATGAACGTCGGTCTTGACGGTACATGATTCACAATATCAATAGTAACTGATAATGGCGCCTTTCTAGGTCGTAGCAAATGACGTAGCTGAAGGCTATGCTAAACTATCGTCTCGGCAAATGAGAGCGTATTTTGTCAGTGAACCGTCGCTAGGAAAGTCGGTTGTACAACTGGGCCGAGTGCTAGGAAGTCTCTCTAGACCTTGCCGTGTGGCGGCGCTCGGTCTGCAATCACTGATAGTGGCGACACGCGGGTCCGACGTATATTAACGGACCGCGGCCGATTTGAAGGCTACCACCTAGCAAGTTGTTATGTCTGGCGGTGACACCACACTCTTGATTAGCATACATCATATTTCCAATCTCTTTCTTCCAGTAATCTCGATAGCAAAATTACAATTATTCAATGCGGCTATTCGGCACGGAGAACATCCTAGAAGATCCCCCAACACACACCAGAGAGAGTATTACAAAGAGTAATTATGCGCTCATGGAATAGTAATATTACTGTACTACTTTGCTCATCGATTCTGCGAGTATATAGATGGTCAAGTAGGAAACGTAATTCACTCATATAATTGTGCAGGGATGATTAGTAGAATATAAAGAGATATTACACTAATTTCGTCCATCATTTGTTTTATAAAACGAATAGGTACAATTCTATTGCTGACGTGAATCTCGACCATTGTAGAATTAACCACTATTTAGTTGTGATTAAACACTGACACACTGTCCTTAATTTAATAAATAAAGCAAACTTGGCGAAGTCCGTATTCAAAAGAACGCCGTGAATTATTTAAGAAGAACATTTATTATCTAGACGCAGTGCCCATTATACATGGTCCAGTCTGTCAAATGCCTGAATAGCCACCTTCTGCAGTGCGCACGTGGGGGGAAGAGGTCAACGAGATTCTGGAAGATACCGACAGAGATATGAAGCCATGTAGACTCCAATGCCGTGGTCAGCTGCGCTACGTTTCTCGTTTGAAGATCCATGGCGCGAACAGCCCTATCGAGGTGGTCTCACAGATTCTCGATTGGGTTCAAATCGGGATAGTTTGGTGGCCAGGGGAGTACAGTAATCTTATCGTGTTCCTCTTCGAACTACGTACGTGCGCTGCGAGCTGTATGACATGTTGCATTGCCCTGGGAGTGGCTGACACCGTGTCGAGGAAGAGACAAACTACATGTATGAGTGGAGACGGTACGCGATGATAGATGCATACTTGAGTTGATCCACTGGGATTTCCAGAATGACGAGATCTCCGAAGGAATGCCCTCTGGGTGGGGCCCCTCCGACGATCTATGCCAGCTCTTCGCCGAACGACCGTTGAGGAGACACTGTTGGCAGCCTCTTGGTTCATCTGGACGGTCACTTGATCAACAGTCGGACGTCTGTTCGTCCATACACATCTCCGCAGCTGTCGTTACCCCTGTCATCCAAGTTGCACAGTTGCCCCAGCGCTGGTTCTGGATAGCGCCATTTTGCCATGCACGGTACACTTCAACCATGCGGGACACCAAGAGTGTACAATTTTAGCCGTTTGGGAAATGCTTTCCACAAGCAAATTATCATGCTCTTTTGGACTCTCCGTTTCCGCATTACGACAACGACTGAACTGTTTCCCGCGTCCCTCCGACAGGCTTTTTGTACCCTTAACTGGTAATATTGCCACCTTACGTCTGTGAGTGGTAACTGCAAGATGACATCGAACATAGGCAGTGGTCACATTATTGTGACTGTACCGTTAACTATAGAAGTACAGACGCGGCAACGATTTTCTTAAGAGCTCAGTAAAAAAGTCAACGAAAAGGAATGCAACACCTTGCAGTCCTCTTTTTAACTCAAAGTATTGTGCCTCCCTCATTACACATATGAAGGGCTTATTTCAATAGTGGTACAAGTCCATTACCTCCACTTTTCTGTCTATAATGCTTCTGACATTAATGGTCCAAACAAACAGAAAGAAAGGTTCATCTCTAGCAAGAAGCCATATACTTGAATATTTCTGGTATCTCAACTGCAGATTTTTCAGCGCTCATTTAACTTTAGGACTCTGTATCTCAGAATGAACAAAAGTGAACTTTGTACCACTATTGAAATAAGCTCTTCATATATTCACACACATGCTAAACATCATTTTAAGTCTGCTTACATTAATGTAATTATTAGAGTGGTACAGGTAGCAGTGTTCCGTACAATAACCGTTCCACAAGCATCTTTACTTTGAACTGTCCACTGACGATCCAGGAGATTGACGCCGGTTCTCACATGACAAATATGAATAGTATATAGGGAAGACCATAACCTCAAAGCAGCAGCTTACTCGCTATAACGTTTACCACTGCAAAGGCAGTCGGATCATCGGTTTCATTAGTTGCTTTTAATATTAAAATCTCACAGCCTAATGCCCAAAAAGATTTCATTCATACCTCTATTTAGTGATGTCGACAAGAATCATCTCTCAACAGTCACCCAGTATATGCTGTCAATATAAATTGTACTTTTTTCAGAACTGTTCTACACTGGCCACAACTGTCTTCCCAAAAATTGAAGGGCACCTGCAACAGCATATTCCAGTACATTACATTTTACCTGCGAGTTAAGGTTTAAACATGTCACTTAAAAACTTGGTTCAGTATAGTAATACTTAATACTTCGTCATTTGGTGCTGAGGACAAGAGAGTCACTTTGCAACAAGGCGTGTGAGACTTTTCCAAAAGACAGACAGGGCCAACTTAACCGAAATGTTTGACTGCCCAGACACATTCGTTTGTTCGTGGGCGATCTTATAGTGGTCGGGTCAATTGTCTGGGTGCACTCTTTTGCCGGTGTACCCCTTTGTGATAGCGCCGAGCGATACCTCCCACCCCACACTCCGTTAGTAAAGGCAGTTTGGGTCTGCCAAGCGGTCGTCATTGCCCAAACACAGTGAGACGGGTTGGCGAGCGGGTCAACGAGCAAGTGGCGCACCGGTCATGCTGTGAATGGGCAGCTTGACAGACAGAAGGGGATGCCACTAAGCCACGAGCACTTGCAGACGCTTGATTGAAGCATGGACATTCCTATAAGAAACAAGTGGTTTGTCGTTGTGTGGCTGCTTTCTTAACACGACAGGAATACAGACAAACAGTTGTAACGATTCGTTGGCGAGATCGCAACCAGTGCTGGGGACTGCCACGATTTGGAACGATATGAGTCGAAGATAGAAATTCCTGTGTTATCTGTCAGCCACCACAAGATCGGAAATTTTCATCCTGCACTGCAAGGCATGGCTACGCCATGTAAGTCAATCATTGTGTCGGATTGCAAATTGGGTCTCCTTATTATAGGGGTGATATGAAAGAAAATTGTGTTCCCTGGAGGACAAAATGAGAGACACATGCAAAAAAACTGCGAAACAGGAGCAGCTAACGAATCAATCGTTGGAGTAGCGAGACAGTGACAGGATTAGAGATGTCTGAAAGTGAAAGGGAGGTGGTGAGGCACACCCTACCCTTGAAGTGTGCAAGTTTCTGGGGTTCACCTAAGCTGGGCACCTGTTTGATTTAACCTCTGCATCCGTCAGCCACCTCTTGACCAGTTGAGTTATTCTGGGTCTTCATAAGGTCTCACTTGTGTTTTGGTTCCATATGGCCACATGGGAGTTGTGGGCCTTGTTTTCTGAACCAGGGAGGTCAGTGCTTCCGTATTGACTGTGTTTCCACAATGGCACTATGCTATTAAGTAACTGACTTATATTCCCCTCCTGATAAGTGGTGTGGAACCGACGATTAACAAACATCTTAATGCATTGTAGTTTTGCCAGTGTGAGGTCCACGAAGCAATATACAGTGGAGTGGGGGAGAAACCAGTGGGTTCTGTATAGTGCATAAAAGAAAGGAGGCGCGTGTCCATGCGCGTACTCCACTGTGGGTTACAATATAGAAAGTGGCGCGGGGAGTCTCAGATGTCAGCAGGAGGGGGCGGGAGTGCTGACGGCGTGTGCCAACATCCAACTGAGCGGGGGTGACGTAAAGATCGCGTGTAGGTAATTGGCGAAGAAGGCGCGGTAGCGCGGTCGGTGCTCGACTTCACTGTGGGCGGTTTGTAAGTACTGCCAGAAATCAAGGCGTGATTTGTCGCCATTATTATACATGTAGGTGATCGTCCATCCCTTGACCGATACAATCGCATGGTTTTTGTTGGTGGGGAAATAAGTATCCTCAGGATGGAGAAAATTCCATAGGTCAATCGAGTCCGGCGGAATGCGGAGGTAACAGGCAACGAACCGTCGATTAAGTTTCCTGACGTCACTGGTGGCAGCACATGTTATTTGATGGACACCGTCATCCATGAGGCGGCAAATGGAACAAAGCGGAGAGTGCGTTAGTCCGATGGCGTGAAGACGATGATTTGTGGCGAATTTTCCATTTGCGACTTGGTGCCATGTTGCCCGGACGTTGGAGGGAAGAAAAGGCTGGTGGATATGACGCCAAATCGTGGGCCACTGCTTGGAGGGATGTGTGAGTTCGATATTGTTGCTGGATATGGAACGTAGCAGTGGGGTGTAAAAATTTGTAGGTCGAGGAGAACGCGTGGTCGGTAAGTGTGGGTGAGCATAACTGAAGTCGACGATGAAATCAGAAATGTGCGTCAGGTGGTGCTTGATGTGTCCGACTGGTACTGGTGGTGTTATGGTCGCGGGCACAAGAATTTCCAGGAAGCTGCGCGTAAGCGAGGGGCCCCCGTGCCACTGCTTGTGCATGGTGGACATGTACAAGGACGCCGCTCGGAGTCGCACATTGACAAGGCCGAGGCATTCCGCTCGCGGGGGAAGGGTGAGCGTGTCGTAGCGGACCTTAAAGAGCGTACCGGGCGTAAGAAAGTATCCGAAGTCAGCCTCTAGGCTGCGTCCAATAGTTGATGGCAGCGGGAGGACCTGTGCGATGTGGACCATTCTGGACGCCACATGTTGATTGAGGTATTGGACACGTTGTAAGGAGAAGATTTTGTCGCACCGTCGTGCGAATAGATTGGAGTGCACGCCGAAAATTGATGGCAGCGGAGCGGCGCACGGTGGAGGTGAAAATGATACCAAGGTATCGTAGTTTTTGTACACACGAGAGAGGCACAGTGGTCCGAAAAGGCCAAGGGCCAAAGTCCTGCACCTTGGACTGCAGGTGCGAGTTCCCGAGAGACGTAAATCCTATCGAGGCGGCTCGCGGAGTGACTCGTCTGGTAAGTATGTCCAGGCGCGTCGCCGTGCCGAACTTCCCAAGTGTCGTGGAGCAACAGATCTCGGACGACAAGACGTAGTTCTTGACAGGTGTTGTAGTGCGGCACTTGACCTTTAGGGTGCAAGACACAATTAAAATCACCCTGAAGGAAGTAATTGTCGCAGCGTCCAAGAAACAAAGGAGCGATTTCTTCTGAATAGAAGAGTGCCCTGTCGCGTCTGCGGGTGGAGCCTGACGGAGCGTAAATGTTGACAATACGCGTCCCCATGACGGTGACGGCCATGCCTCTGGAAGATGGAAGGTATGTGATATCGGCCACTGGAATGCCTTCTCGTGCGTAGATGGCTACGCCGCGTCCCTGGTGGTCATTAGAAGGATAGGTGTTATATCCCGCGACGTCTGGAAGTGTGACCAAGTGTACTTCTTGTAGTAGTGCGATGTCGACTTCCGACGCCCATATCATCTTTCGCAGCAGTTGAAGTTTCTCGGGTGAGCTAATGGTGTTAGTGTTGATCGTCGCTACTCGGTAGGTTTGGAGCCGTAGCCCGCCGTGGCGGGGAACTCCACCGGCGGAGGATGAAGAGGGGCGAGGCAACGGCGAGTCGTGCCGTACGCCACCTGACGGCGTTATCAGCGGCGTAACGATGCTTCCCTCTGGGGTAACTGTGTCCCCAGTGTGTGGTCCGGGTCTTCATCGACGTCCTCACTCCACGCCACTGAAGGCGCTGTCGTTGTGATGGTTGTACGTTCCACTTTGGTCGTAGGGGCGGAGGACGTCTCCGCGGCAGTCGCAATGGTTCAGGAGGACTGGGCGAGCCAGTAGAGTAGTTACCGACACAGCCACAGTCGACGTCATGTTGTCGTCATTCGTATCGTCGTGTAGGTTCTCCGAGGCTTCGTCCCTCTGTGTCGGAAGATGGAAGGGAGTCGCGTCGTTCTGGGAGGAAGGCCGTCGCGGGAACGGCAAATGAAGGGGCGTCCATATGATCGGAAGGGTGGTCGTCGGAAGTCGTCGCTGTTGGTAGTGGCGCCGGAGTAGCGTCAGCCTGTGAGCGCGACTTGTCGGCACCGGCGTTATCCATAGCAGCTGGAAGGGTCACCGGTACATGGTCCGTCGGGCGGCGGCCGGTGCGATGAGAAGAGAGCGCCGATGCGTAGGTGATAGGTAAAACCGTCGTCGGAGCCGGAGGTGCCACGGTAGCGGCTGGCAGTTGGGTGATTCGTCGCTGAAGACACTCAGATCTGAGGTGGCCTTCTTTGCCGCACCCGGAACAGGTCTTGGTTTGGCCGTTGTATATGACAACCGCGCGGCACCCGCTAATTTTCAGGTAAGATGGCACGTGGCAATGGAGATCGATGGTGATCTGTCGTACACCGTTAAGAACGGGGTACATTTGGAATTACGCCCAGCGTTCGGCAGTGTGGCCATGTACAGTGCCATAGGGGCGGAAAGCCGCGATAACGTCTTCCGCCGGGAGCTCGAACGGGAGTTCGAAAACTCGTATGGTGCGCATTCCTAAGCCTGCGTGGTCGACAGTGACCGCACCGACATTGCCGTCTGCGTGGCAAAAGCGTAGTCCGTGTTTGGTGTCACAAAGTATTCTTTCACATGTCGCGTCATTGACGAGTTTGACATACACCGTACTGCTTAATATGGACAAATGGATGCCCAAGATGTCGGAGGCTGTGATCTTAGCAACGTCGCGTAGGAAGCGTTCCACTTCCAAGGCCTTTGGTCGTGCGTAGTCATTGCAGAAGTTGAATAGTAATGTTGATTCTCTAAAATGGTTGGCCATGGTTCTAGTGCACGTAAGCGACACGTAAGTGACGCCCGCTGAAATGTAAACAACAGCGAGCGCTAGCGCTCCGCGGGCGGAAACAACAACACGTCCGCACTGCACGGCGGCGAAAGCCGGACTGAGCAACTGAGCTACCCAAGCACGACTCACGCCCCGTCCTCACAGCTTTACTTCTGCCAGTATCTCGTCTCCTACCTCCCAAACTTCACAGAAGCTCTTCTGCGAAACTTGCAGAACTAGCACTCCTCGAAGTAACGATATTACTGTGACATGGCTTAGCCACAGCCTGGGGGATGTTTCCAGAATGAGAATTTCACTCTGCAGCGGAGGGATAATGTCACTGGAAGAGTGCTGTATGCTGCCATCAGCAGTTCTGGAAAATATGATAATGATGTCATCAATTCCAGGAATACTGAACGTAATATCAGCGATTTGAGTCAGAATGCCTATTTAGCCTCTGCTGCTGTCTTCTGAAATATTATTGGCCATTTGTTGAAAATATATTCTTATCCATGACATGGAGCACAAAAAAAGTCACAGGATCATACTTAACACTTTCTGGTGCAGTTGTTCACTGTGCATTACAGAAGAATGTGGGGCGATTATACTGTGACTGCTCTTGGGATCGACGTTCCAGATAAGAATCTGGAATTTACTGGAACCAGTAATTAAAAATTGATCTACAAATCATATTGATGCTTCTAATGACTACCACACGCTTCAAAAATGCGTTGTGCCAATAAATATTGGGAAAAGAACGTGAATGAAGCTGGAAAAACACTATTTCGTACAATTTTGTGATAGAATTGCAGACCTCCACCACTTTCATGCAACACAGAAAAATATAATAAAATATCAGAAGTGACACTAAAATTCAGTGTGTAAGAACATCAATGAGAAAATTTATTGATAACATTCGAACCCTATGTGAAACGAAGGATGGATTATAGGACCTACTCAACGGAATGGCCTACTGAATGTAGAAAACATATTTAAAATTAAGAACAGAAGGGAACAAATATAAAGCAACATCTGAAATGATATTAGAGACAGATTTTTTAAACATGACTGCGTGAGCAGCGACAGTTTACAGATTAAAGTCACAAAAATTAAGTCTTTTGACCAGGTTTCGACACTTCTATGAATGCCTTCATCAGAAAACTAAACATCTAAATTGCTCTATAACATAAGATAATGTGATTTTTTTTATAAAAGTGCAAGTATTGACTAACAGCACAAGAAAGAAACAGTACTTACATGTCCCTATAAAAATAAACATAAAACGATAAAGCGTTAGTCACAAAATATTTAAAAAAGAATACATGGAAGGCAAGCCACTACACGCTGCTCAAATATGTCATGCCACAGGTAGCAACGGACTGAGCCGCCCGCGTTAGCAACCGCGAGCAGGTAAACATTACACCAGGAGTACCATCTAGTAGCCGAAAATATAAGTAGCCTACTTAACATTTAAAATATATACAGATGAATGTAAAGATAAACATTATTTAGTACATGAAGTAACACGCAATGTTATATTTGACAGCAGCAGACAAGGTAACATCTTTTCTGAATAAGAGCTTAGAAGTACAGCTTAAGGGATGGAAACGCCATTATAGAATTACAAAGAGGGCTGAATGACAAAGCCCGTAGAAAACCAACAAAACATGAAATGCAGCCAATGTAAATCATTTAATAAACGAAAAATGATACGTCGACTTAGACAGAAAAAACATTTCGGGAACTACACGAGGGATCCGTAATCAAATATCAAGTAACGGCTTTATAACTTTGAAGAAGTTCTTATTACTTAATTGTAGCTTCTCATTAAGAATGACACTATCATTTGAGACTTCTAATTCTTCGAGAATAGCTAATGTATGCCCTTTCTTCTCGGTGTGAAAAACTTTAATATTGTGAACAGCTTTAGGCATGTGATCTGCAATCAAAAGATGGTCGGCAAAAGACAAATTTTGGGTGCTAGTGCAAAACTCAGAAAAAATAATTTTTCTTCACGCAGTAATCCATAAAATAAAAGATTTAGAATGCAGTCCAGATACCCAGCTGTTTACACTAGACATCAAAAATCTTTATACTTACGTTCCCGTACAAGAAACGCTAAAGATCGTAGAAAAAAATTTACGTCATTTCAGAAAAGACCTTTCAGACGAACAAATCACCGACTTTATGAATCTAATCAGAGTCGTAGTCAAATACAGTTATTTTGAATTTAATGAGCAATTGTATCAGCAATCCGACGGTCTAGCTATGGGAAATCCGTTAGCTGGTATCAAAAATGGCTCTGAGGACTATGGAACTTAACTTCTGAGGTCATCAGTCTCCTAGAACTTAGAAGTACTTAAACCTAACTAACCTAAGGACATCACACACATCCATGCCCAAGGCAGGATTCGAACCTGCGACCGTAGCAGTCGCGCGGTTCCAGACTGTAGCGCCTAGAACCGGTCGGCCACCCCGGGCGGCTAGCTGGTATCCTTTCTGGTATTTTCATTCAAGCTCTGGAAGAAGAAAAGTTTTCAACTGCTTCTCAGCTACAGCACTAGGCATCCTCTCCTATTTCAGATGTGTTGATGATATTTTAGTCATCTGCAAAAGACCTGCTGATGGCGTTGACCGTATTTTTTCTCTCTTTAATGAACTTTGCGAGAAAGCAGTCTTCACCAGCGAACTCGAAAACGAGGCCCGTCAAATACACTTTCTTCACTTGACGCTTGAAGTAAACGAAAATAAAATCTCATTCAATGTTTTTCGTAAAGAAACACATTCTGATCAGACCGTACCTGCGTCTTCCATGCAGCCACAATCTCATAAAAACGCTTTCTTTCACTCTGCGATTCACAGAGCTACTTCTATTCCACTCTCGAAAGAAAAATTCAATGAAGAAATTAATTTAATCAAAATGATTGCAGTTAATAACAAATATGAACCTGGCATAGTGGATGACATCCTTAAAAAGAAAACTGTTGAAAGAGTTACTAGACTCGGCACTTCAATGACTGAATCTAACCCAAAAAATGTTTTTTCTAATCCTTTATGGGGCCCATCTCCTACCAGATTCAACGCCTTCTTCGTAATAAATACAACTGTAATGTTGCCTTTTCTACCAATAAAAATTTGAAGAAAAGCTTTAATCATAATTAAAATCGACTCATTCCCCTTTGGAAAACTTTGGCGTCCATAACATTTTCTGTGACACCTGCTCTTCTTACTGCATAGGACTAACGGGACGTGCCTTTACAACCAGATACAAAGAACATCTTTTACGAAAAATTGGCACTAGCACCCAAAATTTGTCTTTTGCCGACCACCTTTTGATTACAGGTGACGCGCCTAAAGCTGTTCACCATATTAACATTTTTCACACTGAGAAGGAACGGCCTAGATTAGATATTCTCGAAGAATTAGAAATCTTTGAACATCTTTCTCGAAATGATAGCATCTTTCTCAATGAGAAGCTACAATTACGTAGCAAAAACTTCTTCAACTTTATAAAGCCGTTACTTGTTATTTGATTACGGGTTCCCTCCTGCAGTTCCCGAAATGCTTTTTCTGTCTAAGTCGACTGATAATTTTTCGTTTATTAAATGATTTGTGGTGGCTGCATTTCATGTTTTCTTGGTTTTCTACGGGCTTTGTCATTCAGCCCTTAAGCTGTACTTCTGAGCTCTTATACAGACAAAATGTTACCTTGTCTGCTGCTGTCAAATATAACATTGCCTGTTACTTCACGTGCTAAATGATGTTTATCTTAACATTCATCTGTCTATATTTTAAGTTTTCAGTAGGCTACTTATATTTGCGGCTACTAGATGGCACTCTTGGTGTAGTATTCACCTGCCCTCGGTTGCTAACGCGGGCGCCTCAGTCCGTTGCTACGTGTGGCTTGACATATTTGAGCAGCCTGTAGTGGCTTGCCTTTCATGTATTCTTTTTTAAACATTTTGTGACTAAGGCTTTATCGTTTGATATTTATTTTTACATGGACATCTAAGTACTGTTTCTTTCTTGTGCTGTTAGTCAGTACTTACACTTTAAAAAAAATTTCCCGTAATCTTTGTACTTATGTTATAGGCCAATTTGGATGTTTAGTTTTCTGATGAAGGCAATCGTAGATGTGTCGAAACCTGGTCAAAAGACTTAATTTTTGCCACTGTGGGCTGGAATTGCTTCAGCTTTAATTAGTGACAAACTTAACATCAAAACTGATGATCACTCAACATCCAAAATGGAAGACATCTGATTTTTTACAAGTAGAATACAGAATGATACAGAACCAGGCAGCCCACTACAATATTGTTGTAACGTATTAGTCTCCTCTGAAGATTTCAAAGATTTTATTTGCACATCTCATTTCACAACATCTCATTTCCTCGTTATTCCTATGCGTTTGCCCTGTGGCTATTGTTTACAACAGCATTGGAATCTCTGGGAAGGAAGCTTTCTTCAGTATGGAGTTGAAGGACTGAATATTTCCTTATGCTTTTCAATTGATGAAGTTGTAGCCGACTACCCTGATCTCAAGTAATTCCTGTGGCGGTAGCTGTCTGTCCAACAGCCATTACAAAATTTCTCTAGAAGGCAACACATGGAGCAGCACCTTACAGGAGCTCTACAAGTGGACGCAGGGAATGGCCAGTAATAGTGGCTACATTGTGCTCCTGATTCTGATTAACTGAAAGACCTAAATGTTAAATAATTTCGTGTTGTGGTTTGGAACTGGCGAAAATTTGGAGTCGACCTGCAGAGATTGTGGACTGTAGGAGTCATGTGACCTCTGGCGCAAAGCTTGTGTCTTCATAGTGAATTTCGGAATTCCAGAATTAGTGACCGTGAGAGATCAACCAAGTTAGTTAGTTTGTAACTTAATGTAAGTACTTATGTATATATGTCTGTAATTTCCTTCCAAACACGTGGATCGATTTTAATCAAATTTGGCAGAAACAACAGGCCTCACTAGTAACAGCACTGTGGGATTTAGAACCATCTTGCTCCAGTAGTAGCAGAAATATGTTCAAGCCATGTTTTGTCCATCCCATAGTGTGCAGGCTTCACTGCATGGCAAGCATGTTATGTGGAACAGTATCAGAGTGCAAAATGCATCTTCTTTTGCAGGGCTGGGTATATGTCCACAGCAAGAAACAGTAGGCTGCCCTGCATGACAGGTGTTTGTGTAGGAAAAGCATCCAGCCTGCTTTTGCACGGAGGCCTGTACATCAGGGGCGAATAAACAATTTTCAATCCTCTGACGTGTAACCTGCCCTATATGACCGGTGTGTTGTGGGAGTAGTGTCAGCCTGTACTATATTGTAAGGGCTATAGGTGCCGATGAGTGTGGCTGGGGACAGGTTAAGATGGATAGTGAGCAGGGGATGGAGAGAGTGAGTGGGAGAGGAGGAAATGGATAGAGAGAGAGCAGGATGCTTGACGCAGGTGGAAAGTGTCGAGAGGCAGTCGAGAGGTGGATAAGGTAAAAAGGGGGGAGGTGGTAGAAAGAGAGTGGATACAGTTAGAATAAGGAGGGGTAGGAGAGTACGGTCATTGCAGGGGGGGGGGGAGGAGGAAATGGACAAACATGAGAGGAGATGAAGAGATATAGATTACAGGGAGGAGGAGGCAGATAGAGCTGAGAGAACGAGGTGGACAGAGGCAGGAAGAGGTGGACAGAGGCAGGAAGAGATGGATACGGAGAGGGAAGGGAGGAGGTGTATTCAGTGTGTGTCGAACGTATATACATGTGACGATGGGGGAAAAGAGTAGTTGTTCGACAACTTAAAAAAAGTGAAAACTATCCTAGTGCATATAAATGTGGAACTGCTCACTAAGGTTAATTCAATACAGTAAATATGTTTCCATGCATTTGATATTTGTGTGCATTTTCAATAACTTTGCTTCTACATCTACATCTACATTTATACTCCGCAAGCCACCCAACGGTGTGTGGCGGAGGGCACCTTACGTGCCACTGTCATTACCTCCCTTTTCTGTTCCAGTCGCGTATGGTTCGCGGGAAGAACGACTATCGGAAAGCCTCCGTGCGCGCTCGAATCTCTCTAATTTTACATTCGTGATCTCCTCGGGAGGCATAAGTAGGGGGAAGCAATGTATTCGATACCTCATCCAGAAACGCACCCTCTCGAAACCTGGCGAGCAAGCTACACCGCGATGCAGAGCGCCTCTCTTCCAGAGTCTGCCACTTGAGTTTGCTAAACATCTCCGTAACGCTATCACGGTTACCAAATAACCCTGTGACGAAACGCGCCGCTCTTCTTTGGATCTTCTCTATCTCCTCCGTCAACCCGATCTGGTACGGATCCCACACTGATGAGCAATACTCATGTATAGGTCGAACGAGTGTTTTGTAAGCCACCTCCTTTGTTGATGGACTCCATTTTCTAAAGACTCTCCCAATGAATCTCAACCTGGTACCCGCCTGACCAACAATTAATTTTATAGGATCATTCCACTTCAAATCGTTCCGTACGCATACTCCCAGATATTTTACAGAAGTAACTGCTACCAGTGTTTGTTCCGCTATCATATAATCATACACTAAAGGGTCCTTCTTTCTATGTATTCGCAATACATTACATTTGTTTATGTTAAGGGTCAGTTGCCACTCCCTGCACCAAGTGCCTATCTGCTGCAGATCTTCCCGCATTTCGCTAGAATTTTCTAATGCTGCAACTTCTCTGTATACTACAGCATCATCCGCGAAAAGCTGCATGGAACTTCCGACACTATCTACTAGGTCATTTATATATATTGTGAAAAGCAATGGTCCCATAACACTCCCCTGTGGCACGCCAGAGGTTACTTTAACGTCGTCTTTCCATTGATAACAACATGCTGTGTTCTGTTTGCTAAAAACTCTTCAATCCAGCCACACAGCTGGTTTGATATTCCGTACGCTCTTACTTTATTAGGCGACAGTGCGGAACTGTATCGAACGTCTTCCGGAAGTCAAGGAAAATAGCATCTACCTGGGAGCCTGTATCTAATATTTTCTGGGTCTCATGAAGAAATAAAGCGAGTTGGGTCTCACACGATCGCTGTTTCCGGAATCCATGTTGATTCCTACAGAGTAGATTCTGGGTTTCCAAAAACGACATGATACGCGAGCAAGAAACATTTTCTAAAATTCTACAACAGATCGACGTCAGAGATATAGGTCTATAGTTTTGCGCATCTGCTCGACGACCCTTCTTGAAGACTGGGACTACCTGTGCTCTTTTCCAATCATTTGGAACCTTCCGTTCCTCTAGAGACTTGCGGTACTCGGCTGTTAGAAGGGGGGGCAAGTTCTTTCGCGTACTCTGTGTAGAATCGAATTGGTATCCTGTCAGGTCCAGTGGACCTTCCTCTGTTGAGTGATTCCAGTTGCTTTTCTATTCCTTGGACACTTATGTGTGGCCAAACATAAATAAAGTTATTAAATGTAAATCCACATGGCCACGACGTCTCACAGCATTTTTATGCAGACTGCAGCTGATATTTATGTATGATTCTTTCTCTATTGAACTTGGACTGTATTTCAGTTTCGTTGTTGTTATAATCATCGAGAAATGCTAATGGGCAATTGCACGCTGTGTGTACTAAACTGTTAGCGGTGACCACTCCCCAGTCCAGTGATCGGATATAGGCATTTTTCCTCAACGCCGTGAGATAGCTGCTGGGTAATAACTGTCGGCTTCGGAGTTGTCAGAAGTTTAACCCTGTCTTGCGGTTTGAAGTGAGGCTGGTGGCACTTATTTACTTGATCGATAGAATTGTAGTGCAAAAAATTAAACCGGGTCCACTAATAAACTTTTCAAACCCACGGAGCAGTGAGTGGCGTAGTCTGTCTCGCGAGCCGCACATCGACGAGAGAGTATGTGTTCTGGCCGTGGCCGTGAGTCTTCTACCGCGCGACGCTACGGAGGCTCCGAGGCACGGACGACAGCAACGTTTCAAGTTCTCTCCGCCGGAAGTTTCCAACTCTTTGACACTGCGAGCTTGATTGTATCCATGCGCTACATATTGTGGAGAACTTCCCTTAGCACCAGAAAAGGATAACTGCAGATAATTGACGACAATTGAATTTAGGGTATAAGAATACGTTACAATACGAGAATACGAGAAATGAAGATAGTTATTGTACTGTAGAAGTGAACTGCTTTCTGCGTTTGGATTGTGATTCAAGTGGCTCGGGTTTAGGGGAGACCAGACTCTGGTTGTCTTTCCGCAGGGAGCAATTCTGAATTGCACATTTCCAACGAATTTGTTTCTACTGTGGCCTTCTTTTGGTCGAACTAGCTGCATAGACTTCAAAAAGCACGAAGTAACGCTATAACTGGCACTGCCGAGTAACAAATTACGGGGCATCAGATCATGTCCTAGACAACATGAGCAAGTGAAGCGTACCTTCTGTTATTTATGTAAAAAATTTGTAGATAGCGAGTGACAGGTAACGTTATAAGAAGCAGACTAGCACGGGCAAAGAGAGCGTTCCTCGTTAGAAAGTATTTGCTACCATCAAATTAACCTTAAGGGGAGATTCTTAGTTTCGGCTTAAAATGTTCACTGGGATGTTTACTTTATTACAGTTTTCATACCACGGTCACCAGAAACTCTGTTACCGAGTTACAGGCAGACATGTGAAAAAGTGTCTCCAAAAATCATTGATAGAGCGGGAAAAACCTCCACATGTAGTATCAATGACGGCAGACATGCATTATGGAAACTATGAACGTGCTTAAACTTGAGATGGGACCACCCTGTTACAACTTCTGCACAAAAGCGGACTGAAAGCGTATTGACCGAGCAGAGCAGCGGGTGACAAAAGCTGCCAAAGAGGCCTGCAGGATCAACATGGCCACGAAGAAAATAAAAAAGGACCTCCTTTTGGATCTGGAAGGATTATTGTACGGTCGAGGGATCGCTGCCTAGATGTATAATTTTATAACAAAAAGTGTAAACCTAAACTTTAAACGCGTTTATCTTGAAATCGTGTTTGTTTAAATTGACGGGACGCATAAGCTGAGAGCGTTAAATTCGATTTTGATCGGCATTTGATGTCGACAGTCTAAATTGAATTCTCTATCCGCGTAAGCAGCCGTTTTGGGATAACTTAGAGAGTCTATTTTCAGTGCACGCTTTATCTTCATTTTGTGAGCGAAAAAAACAACATTTATTTCAACACGTCACCATTTTGTTATAAGTTAATATTTTTGAATTTTCGAATGTATGCTGATAGAAAATATACTGAAAATAACTTACACGAAACAATTTTGTTACAGGTCCAGTACGAGGGCTTCGAGAATTCCCGCCGGCGACCAATGCTCCGGCTGCAAGTGATCTGGTGCAGTTGTTATTGGGAGTGTCCCATGTGTGCACAGAAATGATTTCTCAAAACAAAAGTGTAAGGGATAAAACTATGAAATTAGATTTTTAATTTTTGTTTTAGCTGCAGAAAGTCACGAAATCACCCATTTTTCATGCGTTCAAAGAGTCTACTCCTTAATTCGAGAAAGAAATCTCCGAGAATAAGCGTCTGGACAACAGCACTGTGCGGAAGTGAATGACTGACTGGGGGATAAAAGCAAAAGAAGAGAATCCTTGAAATTGAAATGTGATGTTACAGAATTACGTTGAAAATAAAGTGGGCTGACGTAGCAAGAAATGTTGAAAGTCTCAGCAGAATAGTTCAGGAAAGGTTTAAGTGATAATCAGAGACAGAATGATGGAACTTATATTAATGCGTCAGAGAGTGTCCTCCATGGGACTAGAGGGAGCAGTCGAGGGAAAATATTGAAGGAAAGGCGGACATTCGATGATATGCAATAAACGAGTACGTGAGGATGTAAGTATACAGAGAAGGGTGGCACAAACGGTCAACATTTTGGCGGGAACCATCAAACTCATCGGAAAACCCGTGACACTAAACAAAGGTCACCCGTCTTATTGCAGTCGAGAAGCCTGAGGAGCTAACTACGTTTATTTGTTTATTTATTTCTGTGCATCTGATTCTGCCGTCTTTTATACTAAGGTGGGCCGCTAAATTCGGTACATTCCATGTTTCTTTCAGCTTGACATTGAAAATATGATATTAAAAATTGCAGCTAAATTCTATGGCTATACTAACAGAAAAAGTAGAAATGAAAAAAAGTAAGATGAATGCAGTAAAAGATGTGTCCACTACCACAGGACCGTCTACCCATATTCCGTTACAACGGTAATCAGCAATTTTTGAATTGCCCAAGATTGGTGACCATGCAATATGCTACATCTGATTATATTCCTACGTTAAATTACTACCAAATAATACTGAGTGACTCGATAGCATTTGAATCTGCGCATAGTCATTTGGGTTCCTATTGTAACATCCTGCCTTACAAATCGGTCAATGCGATAATCTGACGGTGAACCCATATGCCAAATGAACTTGATTTTGGATGAGGCTATCGTCTCCGAAGAAAATCAGACCGATTGGTGGACAGAAGTGTACAATAATCGTTCTAAAGAACAATCTTTCTTACTCCAGCACTTTCTGCTTATATGGATTTTCTTTGATACTTAAAACATCGCCATCGCTCACATAAGATACGAATCGAAAATATCTACCACCTGACGCAAAAAGACCAGAACAAAAGTAATTGAAATAACGCTGGAAGTAACAAATACAGTCGCCAGTCTAATCGTGTAGCGTCTGTCCAATTCCTGATCAATAACGAGGACCGCAGTGAACATGTAACCGTTTGACCGTACGTGTGGCAACAGAAGGTTCCTGACAACATAATAAATTACGAAATAATAATGAATAAGGAAAGCAATCGTCTTATATCGCTAATGCTTAACTATCTTAATTTGGGAAAAGATAGTTAAAGTAGTTAATCTCACTATTAAAAGGTAAATGACTGACTGGACGAAACTCTTTTGTTACGACAGTAATTTACGTATCGTCAGATTAATATGTACTTACGTGCACTAGTTTCCCGGATAGTAAGATAGTACTTACTATTAAAATTTACTGGCTCGAATAAGCTAATGTTGGCTCTCAACGAATTGACAAAACCGAAATACGAACCATACCAGTACACAATAACATTATTACAATGGACACAAATATGAAATATGTGAATTTAATTTATTATTGTCTGTAATTTGCAAGTGCCTCAATTACTTTCATTTTAAGTTACTTTACTTTACTTTGTCTTCACTCAATTACGAAGAACTACTTCGCCTCTAAATATTATTAAACAACACTGATATTTTTTTGGCTTCATTGTTAATAACTTTCAGTTATCATTTTGGCAAACAAAAAAGCTCGCAATTATCCTGATACTTTTCTCTTAGCTATTTAAACAACGACACTCGGGTATTCAATAACTGGAAAGGAATAGTTTTCTAAATAGGTGACAGTGATTAAGGATAATGACAGATCAGGTACCTACAGTTTTTACTTACAAAATTTATTATTACAATAAATTTCACTGAGAATATCACTGGGTAAAGGCCTCACAAGGTTTCTAATGTGTACGAAAATAAAACAATCTTACAGTTAGTTGCATAAGTTAAGGCGTCGTCTTCCTTGTCGTCTACACTGCTCCCGTTGCTCCATGTAATATTGTGGGGAAGACCTGAGTCGAAACAAGGCCCCCGGAGTAGACAACATTCCATTAGAACTACTGACAGCCTTGGGAGAGCCAGTTCTGACAAAACTCTACCATCTGGTGAGCAAGATGTATGAGACAGGCGAAATACCCTCAGACTGCAAGAAAAATATAATAATTCCAATCCCAAAGAAAGCAGGTGTGACAGATGTGAAAATTACCGAACTATCAGTTTAATAAGTCACAGCTGCAAAATACTAACGCAAATTCTTTACTGATGAATGGAAACACTGACAGAAGCCGACCTAGGGGAAGATCAGCTTGGATTCCGTAGAAATGTTGCAACACGTGAGGCAATACTGACCCTATGACTTATCTTATAAGAAAGATTAAGGAAAGGCAAACCTACGTTTCTAGCCTTTGTAGACTTAGAGAAAGCTTTTGACAATGTTCATTGGAATAATCTCTTTCAAATTCTGAAGGTGGCAGGGGTAAAACACAGGGAGCGAAAGGCTATTTACAATTTGTACATAAAGCAGATGGCAGTTATGAGAGTCGAGGGGTATGAAAGGGAAGCAGTGGTTGGGAAGGGAGTGATACAGGGTTGTAGCCTATCCCCGATGTTATTCAATCTGTATATTGAGCAAGCAGTAAAGGAAACAAAAGAAAAATTCGGAGTAGGTATTAAAATCCATGGAGAAGAAATAAAAACTTTGAGGCTCGCCTATGACATTGTAATTCTGTCAGAGACAGCAAAAGACCTGGTAGAGCAGTTTAACGGAATGGACAGTGTCTTGAAAGGATGATATAAGATGAACATCAACGAAAGCAAAACGAGGATAATGGAATGTAGTCGAATTAAGGCGGGCGATGCTGAGGGAATTAGATTAGGAAATGAGACACTTAAAGTAGTAAAGGAGTTTTGCTATTTGGGGAGCAAAATAACTGATGATGGTCGAAGTAGAGAGGATATAAAATGTAGAATGGCAATGGCAAGGAAAGCGTTTCTGAAGAAGAGAAATTTGTTAACATCGAGTATAGATTTAAGTGTCAGGAAGTCGTTTCTGAAAGTATTTTTATGGAGTGTATCCATGTATGGAAGTGAAACATGGACGATAAATAGTTTGGACAAGAAGAAAATAGAAGCTTTCGAAATGTGGTGCTATAGAAGAATGCTGAAGATTAGATGGGTAGATCACATAACTAATGAGGAGGCATTGAACAGAATTGGGGAGAAGAGGAGTTTGTGGCGCAACTTGACTAGAAGAAGGGATCGGTTGGTAGGACATGTTCTGAGGCATCAAGGCATCACCTATTTAGTATTGGAGGGCAGCGTGGAGGGTAAAAATCGAAGAGGGAGACCAAGAGATGAATACACTAAGCAGATTCAGAAGGATGTAGGCTGCAGTAGGTACTGGGAGATGAAGAAGCTTGCACAGGATAGAGTAGCACGGAGAGCTGCATCAAACCAGTCTCAGGACTGAAGACCACAACAACAACATATTTCCCTAACGTCATTAACTCAGAATAAATGCAACACAATGCAAAATAATTTATAGAGGTTATAACACTTAGCAGATTTCGAAGTAACACTTACGACTAGTATTTAAAGCTTTACAGAATAAAATAAGTACAGTACATCATATTTACAGTTAACAAAACGGGAAAAAATTTTAGGTAGCACATCTGTATTATAGTGTCACATTATGCCTAAATCTTTGGTGAATTGTGAATGAACATAGTATTACATAAATGATTTAGCCACTTATCAGCACCTTATTCTGACTCATCATCATCATTATCTTCTTCTGAATTTAAAAACTCCGATTAACTTCTCTCCTCACTGTTTGATTGTTGAACTAATTCTAGAGGTTGTCCTGCTGCTGCTGTTGTTCTTGTCCACATACGCTCCAAACCTCGTCGATATCGACCCATTTGGTTATCAGGTATATTAGACCGTAATTTGTCATCAGTATCCTTCTGTTTCCTAAACTTGTACTTCAGTACCCTTGTTATTCTATTTAGAATAAGTTTATTTCTATTTCTTTCTATTTAGAATAGGTTTAGAATAAGTTTTCATCCTTCAGTACCTTCACGTGTTGTGTCTAAGTTCAAATAATCGACGTCATTCCCTTTCCTAGGTGGTGTAAGAATTGCAATGAAGCATTATACGTTCAGGATTCCCTGCTTCTTCGGAGTGGCAGAGAGCTGTCGCCCGTTACGAGGTAACTGCAGCAAAGACGTGACGACCTAAGCCTCGGTGCAGTGTGTCGGGTAACAAGGGCCCTAGCAAGCAACTGCACAGGAGACAAAACACAGCAGTCAGCGCTACCCTTCCGGTGGGTCGCTGCCATCGCCGGGGCGAGTGAGTGCTCTGTCGTTAAGATAAGGCGGCACCTGCTCTGCACTCGGCTGCCTGCACGAAAGCTTCAGCTAGCGAGTCAGCCAGCGTCCAGCAACCAGCGACGGCTCCCAGTCCGTGCAGAGTCGTAAACAAGCCACTTACCGGGTCGCGCTAGCAGCTGCCGCAGACTTTACGCGTTCCTCTTTCTAAAGGTCCGCATCCCAAAGTCCGACCTTCCATATTACGACCCCTTTTTATGGCTGCAATCGCTTTAATGCTTTGTGTGCCCCTGCGCCACTGCTTATCCCAGGCGGTGGTGGACGTTGGTCTATAGGCGATTTCAAACGGCTCAGTGCTGTCGTCGTAATATGTGAAACCTTTACGAGACATTTTCCCTTCCGATATCCTTTGTTAGAGTAAGTGTTGACAGCTGCTATACATTGTGGGTTTGCCAACGCTTTCTGAGGTGATAAGGGCAAAGCAGGTCATATGGTCCGAAATGTGCATGATATATCTGCTAGTCTGGTTCCATGTGGATAACAGTTGTCCCATGACCGGGTACTCCAGGACAGCAAGGTCAGCATCGCTCGCAATATCATCTGCATTTCATTGCAGACCACCGTTTCAGTTAACAGCGCAGCTATTATCAGTGCATTATAGGTAATCATGCAGGCACAGCATAGTCGACTGATGTTTCTAAATGCCAAAGTTATGCTATAGTATGTGTCACTATAACTTCGGGGAGTCTACACGACTACTTATAATATACTGCGATACCTGTGCTGTTAGCTGTTATCTGTAATAAAACGGCGATGATATTAAGACCGAGCCTGACCTTCTTCCTTTCATTAATGCATAATGCCTTTTTAGTACAACGCAGTGCACGACATGCTGTGGTGAGAGCACCGCTGGACAAGGTGTTGGTAGTGGCCCCCAGCGGTCTCCAAGCATGTTCGAACTCGACGCTGCAGCGACTGACGTCCAGGTTCAAATGTGACATCCAGCAAACCGAACTGCTTCAAAAGCAGTGTGACTGCATTCTTCCAGCGTCCGCACGTTCGGAATTGGCTACGCATACATGACTTCTTTCAGTTTCCCCCACAGGTAAAATCTAAGAATTTTTTTGAAACATTGTACAGGTTAACGGCAGCGGTGCAAAAACACCACTGAAAATTTTGAATTAATAATAGTCTTAACCACATAAATGTTTGGACAACATGATTGTGGAGTGACAGTGATTGATATAAATTAACTTAGTATTAAGAAAACAGTCCTATAGTGTTTTTTTATTTATTTAGTGCCGACCGGTTTCAGCCCATCGCAGGAGCCATCTTCAGGGCGAACATATGGTCGACTGCTGGTGGCGTCACGTCTACCAAAGTGTGCCACATCTTTACTTTCTAAAGTCAATAATTTTGGGCATTACTGAACTGTAATGTCTTTATGGGGCAGAAACTTTAATTTTAAGTAGAAACAAGGATACTGAAGAAATTCAAAAGAAAGATGATTATTAGCCAAATATTAGCCCCCAAAATTACTGATGGAGAAACTTACAGGCTGAGAAGTCATAAGGAAATAAAAGAATACGCAGACGTATAGGGTGACATGAGAAAATGAAGACTTAAATTTTATGGGCACGTTTAAGGAATGGCACCCACTAGGTAGTAGAATTCTACGAATCCCGAAGTAAGGCCAAAACTGAGACAATCAAACGGTTCGCGGTGATTAAGGAGGATCTTAAGGTAGCCGGTATAGTTCACGCAGACGTTACAGATGGAAAAACATTCAGACAAAAGACATTTGCTTGAAAATTTGATCAGATGGCAAATTAGAAGACAGGCTGGAAGACCGTGGTCTGATGAAAGAAAGAGACTTCGTTCTGAAAGGATCAAACAAATTTGGACACATGAAAACCCCAAGCATCAAAAGTGACATTGACGGATTGTACCTGGAGTGGTCCTACTGGGCACCTATACGACTCTGTTCACTGAGCGGTAGATTTTTTTTTTAAGTTGACCCCTCAGATTACTACTTCGGCATTCTACAGGTACCTCAAGGCTGAAGCTGGCCCAGAACACATCGTCGGAGCCCAGCTACAGTGATAACCTAACCAATCGCAGCACCCCTGCATGAGCTGTCGGTACTGGCAGCATAAATATGCCAGTAACCATGCCACCCGCCCAGACTGTCGCAGAGATTTTCTTTCCCGCGATTTTTGTTGTGACACTTTTTTCCTTTGCTGCAAAACCACTACTTTTCTATGACTTTCTGTTGCTGATTCATACACTATGTGATCAAAAGTACCCGGACACCTGACTGAAAATGACTTACAACTTTGTGGTGTCCTCCATCGTTAATGCTGGAATTAAATATGGTGTTGGCCCACCTTAGCCTTGATGACAGTTTCCATTCTCGCAGGCATACGTTCAATCAGGTGCTGGAAGGTTTTCTGGGAAATGGCAGCCCATTCTTCACGGAGTGCTGCACTGAGGAGAGGTATCGATGTCGGTCGGTGAGGCCTGGCCCGAAGTCGGCGTTCCCATAGGTGTTCTATAGGATTCGGGGCAGGACTCTGTGCAGGCCAGTCCATTACAGAGACGTTATTGTCGTGTAACCACTCCACCACAGGCCGTGAATTATGAACAGGTGCTCGATCGTGTTGAAAGATGCAGTCGCTATCCCCAAATTGCTCTTCAACAGTGGGAAGTAAGAAGGTGCTTAAAACATCAATATAGGCCTGTGCTGTGATAGTGCCACGCAAAAAACAAGGGGTGCAACATTACACTTCACCACCATGGCAGGCTGCCAGTTCTGAACATAGTTCAACTCAACGTGCTCATAGTAATTAGCACCGGGCGAGTTAAATTGACGGAAGGTCTACGGATTATTATTTGTAAGACATGATATTTTATTATTTCGGAACAACTGGCTTGGCTTCGTATTTTTATGACCGCGTATATTTGGAGTATCTCAAGTGCGCTAATTTGATTCGCACTGGGCACTCTGACTTTTTTAAATGATATGCGGGTCCTAAGCAATTACTACAAATCGTAGTTATCTGGGTGAGATGGTCGCAATGGCAGCTAAACAAAAATTGTCCAAGCCAGTTATCTTTCCTCATGAAAGAAGAGATACCCACATTTCCACTTCGGAACGTGTCAGCGACGTATTAAGGAGATTAATTGTAAGGAAAAATAAAATAAGAATCATTACTTGAAGGAAATAAATAGTTGTCCCACTTAAGATGAGTCTATGATGGTATATACATCTTAACAGACCTAGGCCAGGAGGAAGAACGCTAACCAAGAAAGTGACAGATGAACAACGACAGACAATAGCTAGAGACCGCATCACAAAGATACTGTATTTTATACCCCTTTCTCCAGATTTTGAAACACTATGGATCCATATTTCATAAGTAAGACTCCTTTCTTTGACGTTAATGGCTCAGAGCAAATTAAATCATTATATTTCGTCAAAGTAATTTTACTAACGCAAGAGGAACAAGAAAAAATACTGATATATCGTTACACTGCTCCCTTTGATTGAGGCAACGAAATGATATTTACTTTGTCGCGTAATCCCCACCGCGGTTTTGGCTTTATATGCAGTTTATATGGCACAATATTTTAATTAACTGTATATTGCTTATTGTTGTTGCGATCACAACAGATAAAGTGCGATTCTCACTATTAGTTTCTGTAGTTGAAAATATTTTAACTTTGTGCATCTTGATCTATTACGTGGGGATTCGCACAACACTAAAGGGTTTCCTGCTGTGCACATATGATCTTTAATTTGCAAACTATTTTTTTGTAACCATGATCTGGTTTGTTAGAAATGGAACGGTGTCATTACTATAACTAATTGAGAAATTAAACATGTCCTTCGCTACTTTCATCTCTGAAATACACTGAAATTTACTCTTATTATACGTACAAAAGTTGCAGTATGCTATGTTCGCTAAACGTAAAAGCTGCAGTGGATTTTTTAATATATGAACACAACTAACACAAGGACATGAAACTGAAAATGAAATTCAGTTTTTGTATTACTGGCCAGAACAGGTTTCATCACAGTAGTGTTTGATATCATACAAGTAAAATTTTGTTGGTCTGATTTACGTAAATTATTTATGTGTCTGATATTGTAATATCAGTTGCCCATGTCCACCTGAAAATGAAAAAATGAAATCCACCATTCACCTCTGAGGTCTCCGGGAAGCTGAAAGAAATAATTTTAATCCACCATTGCCTACCCGCTTAATTGCGGGAAAAGTGCTTTCATTCAATTTAATTTGAATTTGCCGCGACAGTGGCTCCCGCGATCTCTGCAAAGCTCTGCGTCATGAAAAATTCTAAATTTGCTGAAAACGGCTAAAAATGTGGAATGAAATACTGGGAAAGCTAGCAATAAATTATTACAAGTGTTTTTAACAATTTCTATATTCAAAAATCAACATAAATTTAAAGTAAACACCATTTTCATTCATCAGCCTCTAATGGCGTCTTTCTCGAACAAGGAACAAAAGAAAGCTAACCAAGCATTCAATCGAGCGTTACAGGCTCTTACAACTTTAACGGCTACAAGGAGACAGAGAGAGTAATGTTTTAATTTCCACTATTTATATGCAATTTAATATACATCTTTGTTATCTTTTTTAATTATCACTGTCTGCTTTGATTTCTACACTCGCCGACCACAGACGTTATTTGCAAAATGTTGATACATAATTATTGCACAAACATAAAAATGAAAAAAGATTATTTCTTTTTTTACAGAGTCTACGTAATTGACAACCGTTCATACAGAAATGAAATAACAATAATACAGATAAATGTTTCTTTTTTTTTCACGTATATTACAACGATTTTGTGGATGTTTTGCCAGGGGACGTCACAACTTGTCGTAATCAAATTTAAAAATCTTTCACTAGTTTCGAACGTCCAGGAATGACAAATATCTAGTACCTTAAATAGAACAGAAGTTCAAATGAGTACTTATCTGAGTGCAGAAAAAAGTTTTTCACTACTTCGTTATCAAGCTAATATATTGTTCAAATACACATAGATGAAACGTTAGACTGTCTTTCATTACGATGAATCGTTACGTTCAGTAGTCTTAAATTTCACGCGGACACAGTAGCTAGGTAATTAATTATCATAAAGTACACAACACTTGGTCCTTCTGCTTGTTTAATGTGTAGCACCAAGAGACGAATGGTTTGATTGCATTTATAGTCTTTTATTTTATTCATTAAAATTTTTATTTTAAGTTTCGATTGGATAGGACCGTTGACATGGGCGTTGCAGACGACTGACCAGGTGTCTAGACCGCAGTCGCGGTGGTGTGATTTCCCAGGACCTATAATCAAAGCCAGGATCATTCAAGAATATTACTCGGAATTCTTGGACAAGGTACTGCGAGATCGTTCAGAATAGTGTTCCATGGAAATTATGATGCCGTCCACATTAGGTGGAGTACTTGAAAAAACAGTCATTCGTATTAGGACAGCTGTGCACACGAAATACTCACGTGCATGAGAAGAAAAACTTGTGTTTAGAGTAATAATAGTTATAACTTGGATCAGGATTTAATTGTAAGAAACTCTCGTGAGTATAGCTTGAGGACACAATATTATAGTGTGAGCATGACAGTCTTGACTGTAGCACGACTTATTTACAAATTAACGTACACAGTTTTAAATCATCAATGCCACTGCAGTTGTAAAAATTTATTGTTTCTAAGAAGCACAGCATTAACCGTTTTCACGTAACGTGAGTTTATAAACCGTTTTTATTACTTGCGGAACAATCTATAATTAAGCAAACACAGCCACAGTGTACAGTGTCTCAGCGCACCGTTTGCATCATTCTGTCAACTTTAAAAATGCATTTTTTTTTTGTCTCCGTAGGACTTAATAATGCAGGCGTCAGAGGCAACATAGCGACACCAACTGAGTTTAAAGCCACCACACCCTGCAAGTCACAGTTTGAATCGCGCTATGTTGCTAGAGTGACCGGTGCTCACATACAGTGTCGAGTGACTGAACGTTCTGATTGCGTGTGTGACCGGTGATTTTACAGCATTTGGCACGATTCTCTGGTTGAAGCGACAACTACTTTTGTAACTGGAATTGCCGTCTCCCTCCATAACATATCGGCATTTGTAAGCGAAAGACACTGTCGTTTTCACGTAGTTTATTCAGTAGGGGACACAAATACTTCACACCACCACCTAGTATTACTGTTTCAAATTTCTTGACCACAAACAATCTTAGATGCACATTCAACAAACAACTGCTTAGACTGGGTAAAGAAATGTATTATTCCCACCTTGCTTACTTGCAGTACACTTTATATGCATTAGCCCCTAATTCACGAGTAGTTTTACTTAGTATTCACGTAGGGATTCATCTGATGCCATTACATTGCATTACACAGTTTAATTACAACGTCCTTTCTCTAGGGTGGCAGGTGATTCGATTAATTTAAGGGATAATATTTTGTGTCTCACTTCAGCTCAGACGTAAGCACCATACATGTAGTGTTCTCATCACCTAGACAATTACTAAGACAATGCCACTCATTCATATGTTGAAAAGTAAAGGTAAGAAATGCCAATATGCGAACGAAATCACTGCGAGCAATAATGGGCGCAAAAAAAGGTCTCATAAAAGGAGACGGAGAATGAAAACACTACTCATGGAGCTCACAGAAAGATGCAGTCGGAATACAATTTATTTGAGACTTGTACATAGAATTCTATAGAATCTCTCCTTTACTTGTTTACGGACGGAAATAATTCTAGCACATTAGTATAAATGTACATTTCCTATTTACTAGCTTATCTCTGTTGGCATTTAAAAGCCGTAACTCTGTTCCTTCACTTCCTCATATGTTAGATAACGTTCTGATAACTATCCTGGTGTGAACCTACTCTCTTACTGTCTACACATGTACAAAAATTCGTAGAAGAAACAGAAATAGTTCAATCATTATGTGCTATTTAAAATTTCGCACTTTCTTTCAATTTCAACCAGAAGCAAATTCTGCCATACCAAGTGTCTTATTATTACATTCCAATTAACTCTAATTTATAAGTTTATTATCAGCTACTATATATGGGGCTGATGGTCGCATTACCTGTTGAGGCTATCTCTATGTATTTCAACAGACAGTTTTGTGGCCAAGATTTTCACTAGCATGTAATCATTTTAGCTTCATAGCATAGACTTCTATAATTTTATCCTTCTAGGAAGAGTGTAGCTCTTTCCTAGTGACTAAAATCTCTTTACATTGCTAATTCAAATGGCTTATGGTGAAATTCCTTTACCATTATTTTAACATCTTCCAGTCACTGACTTGAGAAAATTATTTATATTCTACAAAGAAATCCTCAAATACTCATCAGACTGAATTTCATAAGTTAAACGGTTTCCAGGTACTTAACTTTCTTTTTCTTACTCTTACTATCATAAGGCGAAAAATTTACTTTAATTTATAGAAAATCATTGGAATATTGTCGCACAATGATTGTAAATAAACATCGCTTGAAAGTTTTTAAGTACTGCTTCAGGCCAGAATGTACATTGTAACATAGCTATAACAAATATTTCCTATGTTCGTCTGTGAAAATGGACTCGATAAACAACCTGAGCTATCAATAAACAGAATTTAACCTATATAACACTGCTTGCGTGTTGTATGAGTGTCACTTTCACTGTCCTTTAAGCCCTCAACAGATCATTACATGAAGAACTTACAACTAACATTTGGATAAGCTATCTGACGGCGTATTTGAATTCGAAAAACCACGGGAACAAATGAACCTGTAACAATGAATATCTAAACTATCTGACAGCGTGTTTGAATAAGAATTTACATGTGATACAGAATTTGGCTTGTGCAATGGAATTTGCTGGATTAGAGTACATGACATGTTGCGGTGTGTCTGTGTCTCTGGTTGGCCCTAAGTTTTGCACTCACCCATTTAGATGATTACCTTTTTCCATGTCGTGTACAGCTTTTCGCAGCACCATGCAGCAGTAGCGGCTAAAGCTTATTGTTACTAAGAATGAATTTGATAAAAAGGGAGTTTGCTTGGGTCCTGATAACTACTAAATAACTTGTGAGAAGGGATTTCATTAATTAAATCTATTTAAAACTTCAGGAACCAATAATAGACAATGACAATAATAATGACATAGGTGTCAATGAAGCCTGAGTGCCAGATTAACAAATTATTTCAGTTTCAAAGTTACATTAACATTTAATAAGCATTTGGAGCATAAGGAGGCTTCTTTAACTGACAAGCAAAACATGGTATTATTGCGAACTTGAGCTAACAATCACGAGCCTAACCCCGCAATTGGTTTTGCGTTATGCTTGCTAATTTTACTTTGAATTCTATCTTTAAGCGTAATTAAGCCATCTAAATCTCTCCTGGCTACATAAATGAAATCAGGCCTTGAGTTGGGCAAGATCTGCCATCACCGACGTGAGGGCAGCGTCACACGTCTTCTGTCTTCTAGCTCTCGACCGACACTACTATTTCCGGTCTTGCAGACAGACCTCGTTTCAAAACAATGCTCAGAATCGCGCTCCAATGTTTCGCCCTGATATTGTTAGTATCGATGTCAGAGTGCTTACACAATGCAAAGAATAGCGTTAAGTTGACTATATTGGCTGCAATGAAATGGAGAGTTCTGACACACACCTTACAACATACATAATTCTATTATTTAGCACAATTAAATTTCTGTTTTCATAGGTGTTTGCCACGCAATTACTCCTTCATTCAGATCTTTGAGAATACTACGACTTCTTTTTTAGCTAATGTAGCTAATATTACTCTTCTTTCTCTTTGTTCCACAGAAGGCAACGTCTTCTCTGTCTCATACCGATTTCACAAAATTCTTACACACTTGTTTGTTTCACATCAATTAAATTCCATCCCCTATTAAAGGTCGATTCTTTCGTCCTCTGCAAAAATTCCATGCTTCAGTCAAACTGCATCTGATTACTTACTTGGGTCGTGTCCTTTGACACTGAGTCCCTTTTATGAACCTATCCTAAATCTACAGCGGTTGCTGTACAAGTCTTCGTTCACCACAAGAAGTGTGTACCTACAGAATGATAGCAACTTGCCACTAATGTATCCTAGTCACTTAGAGAATAGCATTAATACTAACATAGTGAAATACGACCTGAGTATGTCGGAGATAAACAGGATGTCATTCATTTTATTGCAGTTAGACAATAGCTGTTCGCTTTTATTTTACCTTAGTTCAGGCGTAGTTTGAATGGATTCACTGGTACCTAACTGAGTAGACAGCGAAGTGTCATTCCTGAGCCTGTGGTTTGAGTTTCACGTTTTATGACTTATTCTCACTTGGGGTAAATGTATTTTAAAGTCTCGGAGCGAATAAAGTCCTTTAATCTTTGGGCGTGGGATATGCTAGCAAGTAACTGATTTACAGTTAAATTGCCCCCACCCGTTCTGGTAATTCGTTGTTTGTGTTACGTGTCATAGCATGTATAATATGACACGTATCGTGTATCCGTTATAATCACGTGGACGGTAACTTTCGAGTTTCCGTCAGTCTTATTTCAGTAACACAATGCGGGCCGCGCTGTACATGTCGAGAGTAAGATGGCGGGTGCGTCATCGTTTGCGTCATGGAACTGACGTTCTGTCTTGTAACGTAGTGTGCCAACAAAACTTTACATGCAACTGCGAGAAGTAATTCCCACCGCTACTGTTGTTGTATTTTCTGTCATTGTCATTGTTACTGCTTGTCATGAAGGTGAACTTCCTGACAAAACCGGAGAAAGAGTGTGGTTTTGTGGCGACGTATCACTACAGCTCATGTCATCAACATAACTGTTTTCATTAGGTGCTGGACTATGATAAACATCATGATGTTTCAGCTACCTGAGCTGCCTGTGATTTATCATTCCTAAACTGTTGCTTTAGTGAGTTTAATTCTTTTTCTGTGTTAACTGTCTGATCATTAAGGTGAGTATGCACATTTTCTTAGCATTTAGGCAAATCTTGTGTCAAAGTTTTTTGCGTAAGTCGTAATTTATCTTTAAAAGTCTGCGCAAAAATGCTGTTTTCGAAATATACTTCTCTCATAATTAGTTGGACGACTTTCTGTAATTCTGATTCTAATCTTTTTGTAATTTCTTCGTCCTTTTCCTTTAAAGATTCATCTAATCTTCTTTCATGGTCAGTGGAGAGGTCCTGTTTTTGGGTTACTATCTTCTGGAGCGTGGATTTCAAAGTTTCTTGCTCCAGTTGCAAAGTTCTAAGGTTTCCATTCAATTTTTTACGCGATCAGGAGTACCTGTAATGGAGGTTTTCTGGTCTGAGATCTCGTTAATTATGGTTTCTAGATCAGCTCGCAACTTGTTCGTCACGTGACTAACAACCTCGGTTGTTCACTGTTCATACTGATTTTTGACCTGTTCATTAATTTTGCGACCTGACAAGTCAAATCGTCGTTTTGCTGCTTCTTGTCTTCCTGTCTCTGATTCAGTTTGGTTACATTACTAGCCATGAAATCTAGTTTTTGTAAAATTAACGTGATAGTATCTGGTTCAGCAATACTCTCGTCTATAGCTGGCGATGTAATTTCACTCGTGGCAGCTATCACTTTATTTAAATTTTTAGTGGCGACTTCGCTCGCTACTACCTGATTAGGATCAGTTTCTGGATGTGCAAATGCCATTATCCTGAAATGCTGACAGGCTATCATTAGGCTACCGTACAATACTTGTTCAAATGGCTCTGAGCACTACGGGACTCAACTGCTGAGGTCATTAGTCCCCTAGAACTTAGAACTAGTTAAACCTAACTAACCTAAGGACATCACAAACATCCATGCCCGAGGCAGGAGTCGAACCTGCGACCGTAGCGGTCTTGCGGTTCCAGACTGCAGCGCCTTTAACCGCACGGACACTTCGGCCAGCCCGTACAATACTGTTTGTCGAATCTGTTACTTATGGTAATGCAGATAACGTGCAAGAGCAGCTCAACACTACAAAATACTTATTTATAAGAGAAATTCTAATTGTAACTACAAGCTGCGCGCTTAATTATTAATATACTCTGACTCAAGTTTGAAAGAATAGTTGCCATGTACCAGTAGAGCAGTTTATAATGAGAGGAAACGTCCGTCGTATACAGTCACCGTAAGGAAACTTCTAAAGGAACAGAGATTACTGCATAGTAGGTGTAAAACACAGCTTAGGGCTATAGATAGAGAGATGAAACTCTCAAAGTGAGAGATGCCGAATGAAACACATTTGGCTGTCGAGAGAGCAATGGGTGAGGCCTTCAGTGACTTCCTAACACAATATTGTCAACTAATCTTTCACAGAAATCTAACAAAATATTGTCAACTGATCTTTCACAGAATACAAAGAAATTCTTGTCGTATGTAAAGGCTGTTAGTGGTGCCAAAGTTAGTGCCCAGTCCCTACTGAATGACACTGGAACTGAAATTGAGGGTAGCAAAGCAAAAGCTGAAGTACTTAAATACGTTTTCAAATGTTCCGTTACGGGGGAAAACGCAGAATTTCCCCAATTTAATACTCGTACAACTGAAACGGTGAATCAAATAAATATTATAGTCTTAGAGTCAGTGGGGTTGAGAAACAGCTGTAATCGTTAAAACTGAACGAAGTTCCAAGGCCAGATGGAATCCCTGTCAGCTTCTATACTGAAAATGCTGCTGAGTTAGCCCTCCTCTAACTATAATCTATCGTAGATCCCTCGAACAAAAACCTGTGCCCAGTTCTTGGAAGAAAGCACAGGTCTCACCCTTCCACTAGAACTGTAGTAGAAGTGAACCACAAAACTACCGTCCATTGTCCTTGACATCGATTTGTCGTAGAATCTTAGAACATATTCTGACCTCATACATAACGAGGTATCTTAACACAATAACTTTCTCGGTGCTAACCAGCAGGTGGGTTTTGAAAACATCGATCATGCGAAACTCAACTCGCACTTTTCTCACATGACATTCTGACAGATTTGGATCAAGACAGTCATGTGTAAACGCTGTATTTCGTAGTTTCCGAAAATCATTTGACACTTATTGTGAAAAGTACGATCATATGGAGTATCAAGTGAAAATTGTGACTAAAGTGGTGACTTTTTTGGTAGGGAGGACGCAGCGTTTTATCTTGGATGGAGAGTCATTGTCAGATGTAGATGTGAATTCGGGTGTGCCCCAAGGTAGTGTTTTGGGATCCTTGCCGTTCATGTTGTATATTAATGACCTTGCAGACGATATCAACAGAAAAATCGGGCTTTTTGCAGATGGTGCATTTATCTATAATGAAAGACCATCTGAAAGAAGTTGTGTAAACATTCAGTCACATCTTGATAAAATTTCAGAGTTGTGCAGAGATTGGCCCCTTGCTTTGAATATTCAAAAATCTTAAATTTTGGGCTTCACAAAACACAAAAACGTAGTATTCTATGACTATAATATAAATGAGTCGCTACTGGAGTCGGACAACTCATACCAATACCTGGGTTAACACTTTGTGGGGATGTGAAGTGGAATAGTCACTTAGGTCCAATCGTGGGTAAAGCAGTTGGCGGACTTCGGTTTATTGGTAGGTTACAGAGGAAGTGCAATCAGTCTACAAAAGAGATTGCTTACAAATCACTCGTGCGACCGGTTCTAGAATATTGCTCAAGTGTATGGGACCCGTATCAGACAAGCTTAACAAGGGATACTGAACATATACAGCGAAGGGCAGTACGAATGATCACAGGTTGGTTTGTTTAATCCGTGGGAGAGTGTCACAGAGATACAGAAGGAACTGAACTGGGAGACACATTTGACGTAAGCTGTTCTGCGAAAGTCTATTAACAAGAACCGGCTTTAAAGATTAATCTAGGAATATACTACAACACCATACGTACTGCTCACATAGGGATCGTGGGGATAAGGTTAGAATAATTACTGCACGTACAGAGGCACTCAATCACTCTTCCCGTGCTCCATACTCCAATGGAACAAGAAGAAACCCGAATAACTGTGCCATGCACCTCAGAGGGTTTGCAGAGTAGAGATGTATATGTAGATGCAGAATATCCTCCATCTTGTGGCCTTGTTTTACAGTGCGTCCAAAAATTATGCAATGATTACAAATTTTACCTTTGACTTAATTCTCTGTTCTTAATGCCTTGCGAAATAAGTCGTGTATCAACTTGCCTCGTGTTGTAGTCACTAACAATGAAGTATTCGCAAGAATTTATTAATTGTATTTTTTCCTTATTTTATATCCCCCTCTTCTAATTCGTTGCTAATTTTCATCAAATTAGTTTCCTTTTAATTTTATGAGCTTTTCATTATTACTTTGTACGTCTCGTTAGGGTTACATAACATGAAACAGTAACGAAATATACGTATTCTGAAATAAAATTAGACATACAGCTCATTAATGATCCATTTTGATAATCCTACGAGCGGTCACCAGCGTAATTCGCCCTACTCCCCGTAATGAAAACTGGGCAGAGATGTTTATGTACACGTTTTAACAGAAGACGATTTGAAAGTTGAGATAATGACTAGCTGTTACAGAATACTTGCAAGTAAGTAAGACAACTGTTGCCATGTATGTCAGATTGTCGGATCCCCCAGATACTGTGACCAAGTAAGCAACAATCTAACAATTAAAATAGTGGTACATTATACCCAACGCATAAAATATCGAGGGAAAACTACGACACAAAATATGGATCCAGCAAGGTAGTCAAAACATAAAACAAAAAGCAGAAGCAAAAACTTTAGAAGATACTGCGAACATAGTTGTTTACAATCATCAATATTCCATGAAATTCCATAAAATAGGCGTATATTATGTCAAATGTACTGAAATACATCATAGACCCATATAGGAAGTCATAAAGGTAGAACAATCGCACAAGCTGTCAAAATGTAAAAGATATTTTGAATGTAGTTGCTTATAGTCATAAAAATCCCTAATACAGTAATAAACATGAAGTCAAAAGTATTATTTGGAGAAATAAAACCAGGAATGTAAAAGAACTCAAGGGAAATAGTATCGTATAGTAAACACAGAACACGATCATCAGGTTATATCAAAGGAGTACTGTGACAGTAATTGTCACAGAAGCACATGGGCCTAACAGGGTAGTCGTATAGTTGTTTGCAGTCAAAAAATAACAATCATGAAATCAAAACTATTACTTGGAGAAATAAAAAGAAGAATAAAAACGAATACAAAAGAAATAGCGTTCTTTAATTATCATAAAGAAAGATGATCAGATATATCAAGCGAGGTTCAAATGGTTCCAATGGCTCTGAGCACTATGGGACTTAACATCTGAGGTCATCAGTCCCCTAGTACTTAGAACTACTTAAACCTAACTAACCTAAGGACACCAAACACACATCAATGCCCGAGGTAGGATTCGAGCCTGCGTCCGTAGCGGTCGCGCGGTTCCAGACTGAAGCGCCTAGAATCGCTCGGCCACATCGGACGGCTATCAAGCGATGCACTGCAACATTAACCATCATAATTTAAACTTGGTCTATTAAGGAAAACATGGATTAAAAAATCATAAGTAGCCAGGAGTTTGAATAAGGTGAATAAAGTTGTTTATAATCGTGAACACATTCCATGGAAATAGCAATAAGAATAAAAGGAAGAATAAGTAACACAGAAGGGTAAGAACATTCTATAGTAAGGCTCCGAAAAGATCATAGAAATATTTTTCTCGGAAATCTAATTGATTATTAAGTATGGAGAAGAGTTTATATTTCTGTCTCTTCCAATGTGATAACTAACAATCTTTGAAGTGGATTATAAAGAACTTTTTTAAGTTCTTCGTAATAGATCATTCGGAGTGATCATTGTGAGTCAGGTGTTGTCTTAGTACCGATTTATTACTAGATGGCCTGAAATGTGTTCCTTATAATAAATAGTGAAGTTCCGACCTGTTTAGCCTATGTCAAATTTGTCATAACCTACAAGTAATATTTTACGAACACTGAAATTTAGATTTATGTTTTTGCAGTTTTAAGTTGTAAACTACAGCTTGTTCTGCAAAAGGCTGTTGTCAAATCGGTGCTCTTGAACAGGTTGTTAATTTTGTCAGAAATTAAGTCCGTGTGTGGCATATTGGTAAATTTGCTACTCGAAGTAATCGTCAGATTCTTCGAATTGACGAAGCAAATGCCGAAATTTCTTCGGGGTTAAAATAGGTTGCTTTGGAATTTTGCTTTAAAATGTTTAGTTGTTTTTGGGTTGTACACGGTTTCAGTCTTTACTACGAATAACATTCTGCAGAATATGCTGAAATGTACAGCTGAAACTGTAATAATATTTATCTAAACTCCAGTGTTTATAAAATATGATGTGGCGATTGTGACAAGCAGTATATCGGTCACACAGGTCGAAACTTCACTATTCATTATAAGGAACACACTTCAGGTGCACGCAATAATAAATTGGTATTTGGCCAACAGCTAACACATTGTAAGCACGCTGCGTGATCTATTGCGAACAGCGTAAACGTTCTTCTCAACGTACGTAAAAGTATTGTCTCTTGTCACATTGAAGTACAAACCCTTGTTCATGCTCAACAACCAGTTACATCAGAATGAAATATTTCTATGATCTGTTTGAAGACTTACTATAAAATGCTCCCGCTCATCTGTTATTCTTTTATTCCTCCATTTATTTTTATGCTATTTCCATGGAATGTCTTCATGGTTATGAAAATCTTTGTTCACTTTATTTTGAACTCTTGATTGCTTATGTTTTTTTCCTTCATTTTTACTTTTTATTTCTGATTATCTTAATGGGGCCAGCTTTTTAAAGATAATTACTGTTGTAGTGCCTTCCTTGGTGGAATTTGATGAATTTGATCTAAGCTAGATCAAGAACGCTGTTTCTTTTGCGGCGGTTTTTTTATTTCTCCAAATAATAATTTTAATTTCATATTTGTTGTTATTTTACGGCATTTTCATTACTGTAAACAACTATATTTAGAATATCTTTGAAATTTCGACTGCTTATGCGATTGTTCTACATTTATGACTCCCTAGTCGGGTTCACGACGTAATGTATCGTAGTCATTAATCCTATATTTCCGTACATCTGACGTTATCTATGCCAATTTTATGGAATTTAGAAGAATGCTGATGACTGTAGACAACTATTTTCCCAGTATTTTTTTTAGATTTTGATTGCTTATGCTTGTTGTTTTATGTTGTACCGACAGGTTCATGATATTTTGTGTTGTAGTGTTCCTTTGATGTAACCTGTTTCTTATGCACTGGATGTTATGTAAGAGTATCTTACTTGTTATCTTGTTGCTTTCTTGATCATTGTATTTTGGAGATCAGACATACATTGTGACAGGTGTCTTACTTGCATGTGAGTGTTCTGTAACAGCTAGTTGGTGTCACAACTCTGAATTCATTTTCTGTTAAAACGCGCATATTGACGTCACCAAGCCTTTTCCATGGTAAATAATAGCGTCAATCAAGTAGTATTCTCACTGGCCCTGCGATCTAGTAGCAGACTACAATATATGACGTGCAAACAATGGAAACTCCAGGTAGGAATATCAACAACGTCGGAAAAGACCCCATGCACAATAATCATATCCCAGGTTCAACACTTGCCCAATCCACCCACATACCACTTCCTCTTCTACTCCAGTCACAGGCTTATTCTACCCCATCAGGGGCCAGGCCACCTGTGAAAGCAACCATATCATTTACCATCTGTGCTGCAATCATTGCACACCTTTTTATACTGGTGTGACCATCAATCAGCTGTCCACTAGGGCAAATGGCCATTACCAAACTGTGGCCAAGAGCAAGGTGTACCACCCTGTGGTACAACGTGCAGCTGATTATAACATACTTGATTTGAGTGGCTGCTTCACTACCTGAACCATCTGGATTCTTCCCTCCAACACGTTTTTTTTCTGAACAGCACAGATACTAGTTATCCTTACAACATATTCTCCGCTCCCATAACTATCCTGGCCTCAACCTACGGTAACATACTGTCCCCACAACCTCCATTCAACGGTTTCCACCCCCTCTGTCCTATCATCTGCTCGCTATTCTCATCTCCCACCCTGTTTATTTGCAGCCCTCTGCCAACGCACTTGGCCATCTTTACCCACTCTTCTTCTTTCTCGCTCTTTTTTCCCCACCTCACGTTCCACAACCTCCTGACGCTACCCTGTTGTCATTCTAGTCCCAGCACACTCAAATAGACAGTATTCGTCTCTCCCCCACCCGTACACTACTATCTCTTCCCCTTACTGCCCTCTCCGGGTTGCTGCTTGCATCCCAAGTGATAGCTGCGTTCTGGACCGAGATGCTGGAGTTGGTTGTTACGTGTGTGCTTGCTTGTATGTATGAACGGTGTGTGTATTTTTTTGCTGATGCAGGCTGTGGCGGAAAGCTTTATGTAAGTGTCTTTTAATTGTGCCTGTCTGCAACTTAACGTTTTTCCTTTACCATAAGTAGCTGTGTGTCTTTTCCTACATTGTCGATATGTGGCATACATTTGTACATGCCTACGTGCATCCTACTATGTTTTTAACATCAGTCGCAGTCACAGCTCTGAAATCATCTTCCGCTGGATGGCGCATACCGATACATCAATGTCATCTCCAGGGAATCATCGGTGTCACTTAACCACTATCTTTATTGGCATATGGTCCACGAGTTTTCGGCAAGTCCCCAGAGATGGCAATTGGTATTCTCACAACTGATTACTGTTGGTTATCTCGTCTATATATATTCTTAACACATATTGACGAAATGCTGTTTGTAGCAGTTATTTTACAGAACGTGATGCATTTATTTCTTCATTTGTTATTAGCGCTTGTGTAAGTATTCTGTATATATTCTGTAAAATATTGTGTTGCGGTCAAGACTGTTTTTAATCCATTTTTAAAGTATTTTACGCTGACCACTGTTTTTCTCCACGAAAAATGCTCTAAAAAATTACAAATTAAAGAGTTTAATGTCAATAAATAATAAAACAAGAGTCATTACTTGAACGAAATAAATAATTATTCTCACGTATATGAGTTATCAATGATACATCTTAACAGATCAAGGCCAGGAGGAGGAAAGGGAAGGAAGGAAGTGACAGAAGAGGAAAGTCAGGCAAAAGGTATATATCACATCACAAAAATATTGCAATTTATACCCCTTCCTCCAGATCTTAAAACACTATGAGTTCATATCTTATAAATAAAACCTCTTTCTTTGTCATTAATGGCTCAGTGCATAATTAATTCGTTATATTTTATGTAAGTAATTTTACTAGCACAAGAAAAACAACAAACAATAATAATATATTGTTATAATATGGATGACTCACCCATCGCTCATGAAGGGAATGCATTTCAGGCAGGTTGCATGTTACTTTGTGCTACCTGTGCCAGCGAACCGTGTTCTGGTGCACGCTCTCCATCACTCCTGATGGCTCGCAAATTTGTCGTGCTACGAACAGAACTCGTAACAGCCTAACTTTCTCCATCCCTACAGAAGTTTCGGAAATTAAACTCTTCAGACGTCCCCTCAAGAAAAAGACGAATGAAATTTAATCTGCTAATCGTTGGGACCATGCTGTGGGATTTGAAATGGTTGCAGACCGGAAATAGAAAAGGAAACAATGGGTTTCTATCCAAAAAGAATATGTTCTCTGTCCTCTCAGCAAATCCCTCAGATTTATATTTTATATACCAAGGACTGTTTTAGCCAACGATCTCAACGGATTTCCGGAGCTTTATAAGCATCTGCACACACACAGCGCTCTACGATACCCGTCCTCAGATGCTTCGGCGGCCTCGCGGCGGTTGTATCGTGAGGCCTCGCCGTTCCGCGGCGTTTATCGTCAAAGTCGACAAGCGTGGAGCCAGCGGTCAGAGATAAAACTAAACGCAGCTCTGGCAGCGCGACGGACCATGAATCACAAGCAGGCGGGCTGGCTGCGCCGGAGCGTGGAATCTCTTCCTCGCCCTCTCTGGCCGCTCGATCTGTCTCCCCGAGCGACGCACTGCGTAATAAATCATAGGCAATCCTTTGTGCGCGAGCGGCACATTCTCGTTATTAGATCGGATAAGTAGTTTTTATATATAGATTACAGCCATACATTATGCATGTAAATCCGGCCGTCTCGAAGTGACGTCAGTGGCTCCGGCGAGGGCGACCGCGACCGCCGCGAGTTGCGGTATCATTTGTCACAGCGGATAACACCCGCCAGAAAAAACAAGTTCCGCTTTGAGGCGAGTTCCGCCAAGCATTTGCATAACGGCGGCAGGAGGAATCGTAAGTGACAATGGCATGTTTAATTGACGCTGGAGATGGACAAAAAACGGAGGAGGGAAAAAGCGAGAAATGTTGACGCGAACGGTTGAATGTGCAGTGTATTTGTTTAATTAGGTTTCATTGTGTCAGCACGCTGCGAAAACGAGTCGGATCGGTCGCAGGAGGTTAGCAAATCCAAACAGTCCGCCCTGCGTAGTGAGGGAAGGCTGGGGCTGCCGGATGGAGGAGCGATAATTGTGTATGCGTATTCTTATTAGCATCTCTCGTTCATTATTGTCTTTTTTTCCACTTGTGTGCCAACGCTCTTGTGTTGTCCTTGGGATTCAGTTTTAAAAATAGCGTCGGTAATACCAAATGCAAATAGACACAGTGCGGCCGTTGGTGTCTTTCGTACTTAACGAACTGCTGAATACACGAGAACACGTGTTCTAGGATTTAGCATTAATTTGCCGGCGAGTGAAGTAGGCCTACCCGCTAACGGCCAGGAATCTCGCATCCTCTCATACGGCGCTGGAGGCACCGATGTGAAAATGGCTGCCGGTTTCCCGTGAAGCACGATGTAGGACCCTAATTCCGCCAAATAGATGGCTTCCTCAAACGTAGAAGTTCATCTCGGGCTATATCATCTAATTGTGTCCCGAAATTATTGTCCGTCTGGAAGAAATCATTGCTTTATATGAATGATCATTGATTACGCTTGTTACTGAGGCAAGGACACTATTTTTTGATGTTGGTCCGCTATTACATTGCTACTTGTGTTTTAGTTGCGAAGGTACATCGACATCTACATCCATACTCTGCAAACCATTGCAAAGTGCATGGCAGAGGATACTTTCCATTCTACCAGTTATTAGGGCTTCTTCGTCTTACTTTGACGTATGTATTGCAGAAAGAATGATTCCTTAAATGTCTCTGTAGACGATGTAATAACATCTGGTCTTAACCTCACGATCCCCATGAGAGCAATACGTAGAAGGTTGTGGTATACTCCTTGATACATAACTGAAAGCTGGTTCTTGAAACTTTGTACGCAGCCTTCCCCAGGACAGTTTACGTCTATCTTCAAGCGTGTGCCAGTACAGTTTTTTCAGCACCTCCATCACATTTTCCATGGGTCAAACATACCTGTGCCCATTCATGCAGCCATTATTTACTTTTGTTCACTATTCCTGCTAGTCCTGTTTTGTATGCGGCCAATAAAGGCGAAGAATATCCTAGGATGATTAAATGAGTGCCTTGTAAGCAATCTCCTTTGTAGACTAATTGCACCCGCTTTAACTATGGCTGAGCCTGTGTGACTGTTCTGTATCACGTCCCTACAAACATTTACACCCGTAGTGACTGAATAACGGTTGCCTGGGCAAAACTGATGGCCTTAATTTGTTTTCTCTATCTCCAGCCATTCGTTCACCCAGTGACACATAGCTCACCTCTCCAACAACTAGGTAATAGCACCAAAAGGGACAGCATATGGTAGCATATTATTCACGTTGCAATCATCCTTTGCTGCTATTTCAGCTTGTTCATTTCTCTGGTTTCCCACATAGTCCAGTACTCAGCGTAAAGAAATGTCTTTCCCTTGTCGTCGTAGTACGAGATGAGCCTCTTTTATGCTTTGTATCATTTTGCCTGCCTGGTACATTTGTTGGATGACCGTTGGGGAATCAGAGAGATGAGAAAATTATTCTGTCGATTGCCCAATGTGTTCCAGCGCATTAACGATTGCATTTGATTTGATTATTTTTAATTTGGTTTAATGGTGTACGAATAATATACAAGAATACAATATCACATAAACAGTAGGATGAAATGAGAATTTTAGATGTCTTATAGAAACTAGTGTACCTATTTTCTTATCACAATTCACTGCCTTTAATATTAAACCCAGTAATCCACTGGCACAAATTTATGCGAATGCTTAAAAATAGAGAATAAATAAACGTAAATATATTTTTACCTTCACGACATAAATAAAGGTGCCATATTATATTTAAGAACTTTTTACAACTGCATTGTGTTTCATTATATAGGCTTCCAAGTGTGCGGGAAATAATTTGCAGAGTGAATTGAATTTCTCATCCACTGTATCTGCCTGGTCAGTTTCCTCCCATTGTTCCTTTTGCTCATTATTTTTAAACAAACTAGCATCTACATGTATATTTACATCTACATATATACTCCGCAAGCCACCGTTTGGTGCACAGCGGAGTGTAACTTGTACCACTACTTGGCATTTCCTTTCCTGTTCCAATCGCAAATAAAGCCATAGGAAACGACTGACTACATACTTTCGTATGAGACCCAATTTCTCTTATCTTTGTGGGCCTTGCGCCAAATGTACCTTGGTTATGGATTAACGTACGCCTCCCTTCAACTTTATTTTAAGGATTGTATTAATTAATAGCTTTTTAAAGTACCTGTCTTATATTTCATTCACATGGATGGACTCAAACACTTCGTCCCAAAAGGAATATTGATATCAGAGATAAAATATCGACCCTCGATGCTGAAGAAAAAATTATTGGCGTTGATAACATTCTTTCAGCGCCCTGTACGAGATTGGAATAATAAAGAATTGTGGAGGTGATTCGATGAACCCTCTGCCGTGCACTTGAATGTGATTTGGAGAGTATCCACGCAGATGTAGATGTAGCCTGTTTTTTTACCACTTAAATGAATGTTTTTCTGAAAATGTCTGTAAACGACGTCATGCAACATATCTGTGAGCTGTCAAAGATGGGAATGAGGATAGGGAAGGAACGGATGCAATATTTTTAGAGATAGTGAATCAGATCAAAGTAGTATTTCATATTCAGTGTCTACAATATTTTTCTTAATGCAACATTCAGCTTAATTTTGCGAATTATTTCAGAACACATTTCAGAAACTGGATCAAAACATCTACGCTTTTCTGCAGCAACTTTGTACATGATTTATAAAGATGCACAACATTTTCAGATTGTTGGAAAAGAAGGCTTTTTGAACCTATTGAGTATTGCAACGTTGTTCAAACCACCACATAAACAAACATTAAAAAGGATGAACGAAAACTAAATTGAAGTCACTTAGAACTGCTTCGGAAGTAAAATTCCAAACATGGAGAGCTTAACATCCATTACAGATATTTGGAAAGGTATAAACCCATGTACGAATTTTCTGGGAGTTTCCGTTCGTAATTTTGATGGCGATAGAATGGGAATGGCTATTCTTCATATCTATGAGTCATCAGGAACACACACGGGTGAATATATATCTAGCATGTTATGACAGTGTTGTAACGAGTAGGGAATACAGGCCAACAAAATACTGGCAATGCTTACTGATGTAGGAGCAGAGGTAGTTAAAGGAGGAGAACTAGCAGTTGGAAGAAATCGTACATTATTTTTGCCCCTTGATAATTTGGCTACCGAAAAGATTGACAAACTGTCTGATGAGATTACTGCTATGAGAAGGATTCTAACTGGATTCATACAAAGAGTAGTTGCAAATGATAGGCTAAAAAAAGATGCAGACCTCAAAGTAATTCAAGAAGAACCCTAGACCGAATTCAACGTTCTACTTCAGTGAAAGATTTTTGCAGCAGTGTCCAGGGATAAATAATAACGTTAACTCTCATGCTAATGGACGACCCATGGTAACAGCCGTATATATTGTAGACCTGGCAGATGTTTTGGAGATTCTGAGGCCTACAGATGCGAAATTTTCATGTAAAAGTTTGTTGTAAGTAATAAATTAATCCCAGTACTTGATATGCTGAATCAAAATATCTGGCACACAATCAGTACTGACTGTTGCTGAGAATCTGACAAATGTCATCATAACAGAAATCAGATCCGCTCACTACCTACTGCACACGTGAACTTATTAGCTATATCAATGTTGCTGTAACATCACGAACACGCTCAAACATAAATATAGATCCTTGCCAAGCTTCAGGCTGCGCTGTTATACACTACTGGCCATTAAAATTGCTACACCAAGAAGAAATGCAGAAGATAAACGGGTATTCATAGGACAAATATATTATACTAGAACTGACAAGTGATTACATTTGCCGGCCAGTATGGCCGAGCGGTTCAAGGCGCTGCAGTCTGGAACCGCGCGACCACTACTGTCGCAGGTTCGAATCCTGCTTCGGCCATGGATGTGTGTGATGTCCTTAGGTTAGTTAGGTTTAAGTAGGTCTAAGTTCTAGGGGACTGATGACCTCAGCAGTTAAGTCCCATAGTGCTCAGAGCCATTTGAACCATTTCATTACATTTTCACGCAATTTGAATGCATAAGTCCTGAGAAATAAGTACTCAGAACAATCACCTCTGGTCGTAATAACGGCCTTGATACGCCTGGGCATTTGGTCAAACAGAGCTTGGATGGCGTGTACAGGTACAGCTGCCCATGCAGCTTCAACACGATACCACAGTTCATCAAAAGTAGTGACTGGTGTATAGTGACGAGCCAGTTGCTCGGCCACCGTTGATCAGACGTTTTCAGTTTGTGAGAGATCTGGAGAATGGGATGGCCTGGGCAGCAGTCGAACATTTTCTGTATCCAGAAAGGCCCGTACAGGACCTGCAACATGCGGTAGTGCATTATCCTGCTGAAATGTAGGATTTCGCAGGGATCGAATGAAGGGCAGAGCCACGGGTCGTAACACATCTGAAATGTAACGTCCACTATTCAAAATGCCGTCAATGCCAACAAGAGGTGACCGAGACGTGTAACCAGTGGCACCCCATACCATCACGCCGGGTGATATGACAGTATGGCGATGACGAATACAAGCTTCCAATGTGCATTCACCGCGATTTCGCCAAACAAGGATGCGACCATCATGATGCTGTAAACAGAACCTGGATTCATCCGAAAAAATTGACGTTTGCCATTGGTGCACCCAGGTTCGTCGTTGAGTACATATCGCAGGCGTTCCTGTCTGTGATGCAGCGTCAAGGGTAACCGCAGCCATCGTCTCCGAGCTGATAGGCCATGCTGCTGCAAACGTCATCGAACTGTTGGTGCCGATTGTTATTGTCTTGCAAACATCCCCATCTGTTGACTCAGGGATAGAGACGTGGCTGCACGATCCGTTACAGCCATGCGGATAAGATGCCTGTCATCTCGATTGCTACTGATACGAGGCCGTTGGGATCCAGCACGGCATTCTGTATTACCCTCCTGAACCCACCGATTCCATATTCTGCTAACAGTCATTGGATCTCGACCAACGCGAGTAGTAATGTCGCGATACGATAAACCGCAGTCGCGATAGGCTATAATCCGACCTTTATGAAAGTCGGAAACGTGATGGTACGCATTTCTCCTCCTTACACGAGGCATCACAACAACGTTTCACCAGGCAATGCCGGTCAACAGCTGTTTGTGTATGAGAAATCGGTTGTAAACCTTCCTCATGTCAGCACGTTGTAGGTGTCGCCACCGGCGCCAACCTTGTGCGAGTGCTCTGAAAAGCTAATGATTTGCATATCACAGCATCTTCTTCCTGTCGGTTAAATTTAGCGTCTGTAACACGTGATCTTCGTGGTGTAGCAATTTTAATGGTCAGTAGTGTATTTGACCACGAATGGCACTGTGTGATGTTCTCCCGGGTGCGATTCCCGGCAGGGGACTGGGGTGTGGTGTGCATCATCATTTTCATCATTGACAAGCTAGTGGTCGAAGTGGCGTCAACTAAAAAGACTTGCAATACGGCAGCCGAACCCCGAAGGGGATGTCCCGGCCAATAAATGCCATACGACCATTTCATTACCACGGTGCAAGTGTCGGTCGTGGTCAGAGCAGTAGTTTGTGTATCTGCAAGGCAATTACGTCGGAGTTTAGTGAATTGGAACGTGGGCAAATTGCTGGTGCTTGTATGGTGAGTACTTCCGTCATGAAGGTAACCGAAGTGTTTGGTGCTTCAAGAGGCACCGTGTCGAAGATTTATAACCAATACAGAGAAAATGGAAAAACACCATCCACTACACCACAACGCGGGCGGAAGTGTGTGCCGAGCGACTGTGACGGACAGTCATTGAAGAGGATTGTGACGAAAATTAAGAGGACTGTCGCTTAATCCCCACCGCACACCACTTTTACTTTATATGCAGTTTATATGGCATAATATTTTAATTAATTCTATATTGCTTACTGTTGCGAACACGACAGATAAAATACAATTTTCACTGTTAGTTTCTGCAGTTTAAAATATTTTAACTTCATGCACTTTGACCTATTGTGTGGGGATACGCACAACACTGAAAGATTTCCTGCTGTGGACGTACGATCTTTAATTTGCAAACTATTTTTATATAACACTGATCTGGATTGTTATATACGGAGCATGGTATCATTACTGTAACTAATTATGAAAAAAATGCCCTTCGCTACTTTCATCTCTTGAACGCACAAAAAATTGAGCTTATCGCCTGTACGGAAGTTACAGTATGTTATGTTCACTAAACGTAAGCGTTGCAGTGGATTTTTTTTAAATATATGAAGACTATTAACTGCCACGACTAACATGAGAGCATGAAACAAAAAAAATGAAATTTAATTATTATGTTATTAGCCAAAACAAGTTTTGCACAACAGTCTTTGATCACACACAAGTAAAACTTTATCATTCATGAATCATTTACGAAACTGATAACATAATAGCAGCTGCTCAAGTCCATCTGAAAATGACATAATAAAATCCACAATTTCCCTCTGAAGTCTCCAGGAAGTTGAAAGACATAATTTTAATATACCGTTACCTACCCGCTATATTTCGGGAAAACTGCTTTCATTCAGTTTAATTTGAATTTGCCGCGGCAGCGGCTCCCGCCATCGCTGCACGGCTCTGCGTCATGAAAAATTCCTAATATGCTGAAAACTGCTGAGAATATGGAATGAAATCTTGGGAAAGCTAGCAATAAATTATTACAGGTAATAATTTTAACAATTTCTATATTAAAAAAAATCAACATAAATCGAAAGTAAACACCTGTTACAAATATCAACCTCCAATGGCGTCTTTCTCGATCAAAGGACAAACGAAGGCTACGTACGCATTCAAGCGAGCGTCACAGGCCCTTACAACTTTAACTGCTACAAGAAGACAGAGAGAGTAATGTTTTAACCTCCACTATTTATAGGCAATTTAATAAGCATCTTTGTAATTATTTTTCATTATCTGCTTTGATACATAAATTCGCCGACCACAGATGTTATTTGTGAAATATAGATACATAAATATTGTACAAACATTAAAATGAATAATTGTAATTTCCTTTTATACATAATCTACAACCATTCATACAGTAATGAAATTATAATAGTAATAATAATAATAATACAGATAAATGTTTATTTTTATTATTTTTTATATATTATAACGATTTTGTAAATGTCTTGCCAGGAGACGTCACAGTACTGAGGCGGAAAAAATCTCTGCAGAACTGAATGTCGTACTCGCGAACCCTGTCAGCACTAAAATAACACGAAGGGAGCTCCAGAAGCAGCGAGCTGTAAGGCGAGCTGAATTCCAAAAAATACTCATCACTGATTCAAATACCTGTAACATGAATATTTGATGCCGAAGGTATAAACAATAGAAGAATGTCATTTGATCGAATGAGTCTTGTTTCACACTGTTTCCAACTTCTGACCGACTTTACCTTCCAAAATTGGAGCATGGAGGTGGTTCAGTGATGATTTGGCCAGCCATATCGTGGTATTCCGGCGACCACGTGTTTGGTGCATCGCACTATTGCCAACGATTATGTACCCATTTCAGCTGATCATGACCATCTAATGCTACAGTGTTTGTTCCCCAATGGTGATGCTGTGTTTCAAGACGACGGGATCCGGTTCACACAGTTTTGTGAGCACCAGAATAAGTTGTCACATCTTCTCTGACCACCACAGTCACAAGATATCAGTATTATTGAACTATTGTGGCCCAATTTGAAGAGAAGGTGAATTATCACTGTCTACTTTCATCAACATCACCTGACCTTGCCACTACTTTTCAGGAAGAATGCTATAAGATTCCATTGTAAACCACACAGGACCCATATTTATCCATTCAAGAGCGACTTTAAGCTGTTTTTGAACGCCGACGGTTAGCCTACGCCGTCTTGGTCGTGGTCGTGTGTTGTATTTTTTGTGTTTCAGTATTTTTGTCCACCTCTGTACAATTTGGAAGACGCTATAGTATGTCAGATAGTAGTGAACACCTTGAGGGATTTGCAAGGACTTGTTAATGAGGATAAGCAATAACTTGATACATTATAGGATGACAGAGAAACCAAATTCGATTAATGAGATGAACGTAAAATATCACAAGGAAAGGAATACTTTGCAAATTGGTACAGAAAGGGACCTACAGTCACAGTTATGTTGTTACTTGAAAAGTCGCCTGCTAAATCTTAAACACGGTCCATTATAAGTATCAAATGGCTTCGTCGATACAAGCTATCCAACGCCACAAAAAATTCACGTACATAAGTATTTGAGCTGTATAGCTTCTGGAAGGTTGTTCTAGAGAGAAGAATGTGCTCCCTCTGTCAACAACACAATAGACTGAACGGAAGTCTCTCAGAACTGCTTTTCGTTCCGTTTGTAGACAAAAGTTGTTGGACATGTAATGTTACTAATTATTGTATTCATTGACTAATAATTATGATGTTAGATATATTAATTGCATGTTGTTTTTAGGTAATTCTATAAATTAATTATTTAACATCGATGCTAAAAGCATTTGTCTTCAGGCGTCGATTACTATCGGCATCGATGCCTCAGATACCGTTTCTTTTTTTTATTTTTACTGATACCACGTAATGTGGCAGTGACGACTACCGTTACACATGTCGCAGTAGTGTCTGTATTGCTCTCTGGCCTGTATAGTCTGAAAGGGGTGATATCTGATACATCCTCTGAGGCTAATGTAATAGTAGCCATTTAATGTAATAGTTTCCTAAGATCCACCGGATTTCAATTGCTGGAAGGTATTATGACCAATCACTCCAATTAACATTTTGTATTTGACGAGGTACGCCGAGTGCAATGCATTCTTATTGAAGCTATCATCAACTCTGAATTCTATCTCTAAAGGTGTACAGATCGTAAATTTTAACTTCAAAAAGAGTAGTCGGAGTTTAAATGGTAATAATGTTTTAATAAACGTCTAGCTGCCCATGCATTATTCTTGCTTCATAAATTTCGCAGCGTTGTCAATTGCACAAAGATGAGTAGTCTACTTTTATTACTTCACCAAAAAAATAAAGCCTTGGCTTACGCATTAAAGTTTGTTTTGCGTCTAACTCTTTATGTTTTAATGATGTTGTTTGATTTTTTCCCATTCAAATACTTTTTTCTCCTTAGAAAAAAATTTACGAGATTAGAATTGCACTGGTGGTAAGGAATATAATTTTTTCTGTATATGGACATTGAAATGGTGTACTAGACCACTGATCATCATTTATTCATCACAATTCGTTCATTGTTTGGCATGGTGTTGAGTTACTCACAGTACTTAATAGTCTCAATATTTCTCTAGCATTTCCAGCTTACCGTTCCTACACAAAGAAGAATAAAACCAAAATCTGTGCTAATCGTACGTGACACCGCCAGTTTTACACCTTTAACCCTACCACCCAAAAATGGAAAAAAAATCTCTTTTGAGGCGTTGCCTTCTAGCATGCATTCAAGTCTTTCATTGTTATTTACACAATATTATGCGAATAATACTCAAATACCCACATCAAAGCGTGAGAGTCAAAACAGGGTCTTTTTTGTACCTTACCGGGTAGTAACTTAAAAGTTCGGAACGTTACACATAACCATGTTCGATGCGCTGACTCGGGCTTAGCTGACTCAAAATAGTCTTATATTGTCACTGAAACGTATGAAGGAAAAGTGCTTTGTCTCTTCACAGAAGTTACAATAACAGCGGCCTTCACGTTTATGAAACGTCCCCTTAGAAAAATTTCTGAATTACTGTGCTGATAAACCTCTTACAATATTTGCTTTTCAAACAGCTGAGCAAAACTGAACGTACTCAAACATTCACTAAAGTGAAACACAATAATTTTAGCGCAACGCAGTCTGACTTTCAGTAATCGCTACAAAGAATGGCCCTGACTAACATTAACCTATACCTTTCACAAATCACTTACCCCACAAATATCTTCGTTACTCGAACTGCTGTAATACAGCAAGCGCCACTACTGCCAGCTAAATAAAAGATTCAAACTACGGAAGGCACTAACTACTGATAGGCATAGTTAGCAAATGAAAGATTTTGGTAGAGAACAAACAATGTATTTACCTTAATAGTGTTGAAAAGTCATAATATACATAGCAGTTCCTGACATCCAGTCTTACAAATTTCAAAACTCCGCCATCTCTCTCCCCACATCCACCACTGCTGGCGGCTCACCTCCAACTGCGCAACGCTACGCATTGTTAACAGCCAACTGCCCAACACTACAATAGCCAACGACAATGCAAACCACCCACAGACTGCACACAGCACAGCCAGTGATTTTCATACAGAGCGCTATGTGGCGTTATCAATAAAAAAACCTATACAGTCTACTTACATAGCCCCCATGCTCCCCACAAAAAATTTTACAAATTGTTTTGGGCAGTGGCCAATACAGATTTGAAAAAAATTTTCATAATTACAATAACAAAGAAATCAAATGCACACACTTATTGATGCAATATTGGTCAAAAGCTAAAATTTTCTCACAGTCCGTAAAGACAGTCCTGATCGTTCATCACAGTAGATTTGCTGTTTTTTTCTCAAAGTCTGAGCAGTAAAAGAAAATGCACATGTAAGTAGTGGATTTCCATGCAGTCTTGAAGACGTAGTGTTGTCCTTCCAATGGAAATACAGTGCTGACTCTTGACATGCAGACAGGTAATGGGCCACAACAGAGCAAACCCACAGCAGAGTCGAAGTTTTGAAGAATATTGGTAGGTAGGTCATCATAGAGTAGACCCACTGTAGTCCTGGTAGAGGTTACGGTATTGGTGGGCCACCAGAGGTGGTGAAATAATGGTATTGGTGGGTCATCAAAGGTGCAGACCCACTGCAGTCCTTGTAGAGACGGCCAGCAGCCATCTGTTGCGACTGTGCAGGTGCACAATCACCATCGAAGAGTCTTGCGGAGATTATAGCAAGTCCACCACTTGTGCACTCACAAAGTTTTTGTAATTGTCCTTAGAACCAGCAATGCTGTTATCCAGTGCCTTGCTGAATTATTAACACACATGCAAACAGTATCAGTCCCTACTTCTCACATATTGTCCATATACTATGACCAACAGAAACGTGTGCAGTGAAATGTAACTTACAAGTTAATTTGATGGACTGGTGTCAATTACAATTTTATAACATAAGAATACAATAACAAAGGTACAAAATACATAATTAAAAACATAATAATACAGATAACATTTGTAGTAATACAGGCTTTACAAAACAATAGAAATAAACATATACAATAGTGTTACAGGAATTATGACATAAGTAAATACATAAAAGATCAGAATAACTTTTAAAACATCAACATCACATATGAGCACTAAAATAAAACACAATAAATAATGTCTAAACATCTTTACAAAGTAAATAACATATTATTAATGCCAATATATTATATTTGAGGATAACAGTATTCCTCATCATAGTAAATGTAGCTTAGTATAAGAAGAGAAAAAAATTTTATGAAACAGTACACAGAGACAGGAAGAAAACAAATACACAAGGGTACACAAACACATAGTGGGATAACACAAAAGGAAAGGACAGGGTTTGTTTACAGTGTAACATTTGGGACTGCAGTCCTACCCAAAACTTCATTCCATAGATCATCCCTCTTATTTCGACATTTGCTCCAGCCAAAAAAAAAAAAAAAATACTATCTAAGCATGCTTTCTGTATTCTGTTCACATCCTCTTTCAAAAATAGTTTTTCTCCACTGTACACTACTTTTTTGGCCAAACCATTTTCTTATAGATTCTCAATGCATTTCATCCAATCCATCATAGTTAGTCTCTTATATAGTCTACCCCCTCTTAAGCTAACTTAAATCGACTGAGCTCAGGTGCTAGACTAAGGGAGGAGGCAATGCAGCAGCACAAAACAATTAATACAAACAGCAATGAAAAAAAATGGAAATTGTCAAAGCAAGCTACAGTAAATCTAAATTACCAAGCAAATGCAACATTACAATTAATATGAGCCAATGTGCAGCAACAAGAAAAATAAATCAGTAGTAAAACTGGCTTAACAGAGTAATACAAAGTGACATTTAGTAGCACTATGCCTGGCAAACAGCAGCAGCAAATGCAATAATTTATATCTAAACATGACATAGCTCAAGCAGAAAAAATATTACAGTAAAAATGGCCATGTTTAATACTTATGTCACATCTTAACACTAGGGAGATGCATCACCTTAACTTACACTACTAAATAAGTTACCCAGTCATTGACAAAAATTATGTATGCAATACCTGTGAAGGGAAATGTCTTTTTGTACTCACTCGTTTTCTTTATGTAGATTTTAAAATTGTTATTTACTGGATCTGTAGGCATAAAGTATCTATATTAGTACATCTATTAAATATTATTTTAACCAATGCTGCAGTGCAGCTAGAAACTAGATATTAAACGAAATGAGCAAATATGTATATAAAGCAACATATGTAACGTCATTCACTAGGCAAATGGCGTCTCCAAACCCAAAAAAAATCTCTCAACTAGAAAGACAATAGATGTAAAATGTTTCTCATCATTTCATTAGGCATGTTAGTAAATATCATAAATTAAGAGCTCCACAGTGTAATCGTATATTTTCAAGTTTGAGCATGTCGTATTTTGGATGCTTTCTACAAAGAAATGTCAATAGCGAGGATAATGGCCACTTTTTTTTCGACCTGTGCCTCTGAAAGGCACACACTAATGGTTTTTTTCCAGGTGTCTGTCGCGCAGCTGCCCACGTAATGCGTCGTGCCCATGACGCATTACGTGAAGGTCAGTTAACTTCCTTACTGAAATATTTACAACACCAGTTTGCACTACAGTGGCAGTCTCATTTACAAAATTTCACGGGTCGGGAATTTGCGTTGCAAATGTGTAGAAACAAAATCTTATGAATAGAACAGTGTCCGAAAAATTTTCGACGGCATTGTGATACATTCACGCATTTACACACATTTCATAACTCTTAAAGTACGATTCTTGGTTTCCAACATCCTTTTTCACAAACCAGAGTCGCTAACCACTACTCATTATTTCTTACCTTATTACACATATACATATTCGTCGACACTACTTCAGTATTTCATCATAATAATCATTCCTCAACAGCATAATACACATCGTCGTTGATATAATAACATCATAACACCTCAGTCAAACCTTAAAAACGTCGTAGCTTTCTGCAATAATGTCAAAACCTAAATAAAAAACCTCTGCTCATTTCAACAGTGTCATCTACCTCCAACGTACTTTAAAAACCATGATCCCATACCAAATACATCATTCTATGCTCTCATAGTATCACAATGGTTCTGAAAAAATATGAAGAGTTCACAAAGTACAGATAAAATACAATTTCATAAGTGTGAAGTTATCCAACGGTGTAATTGCGTAAACATGTGTCACTGATGTAGTAAAATAAATGTTGGTCTCCCTCAGTTAAATGATCAGATAGCTGTGTAATTATGTGTTAGAGAAATATGGTACCGATGTGTAAAGTTGTATAAGCAAATACCATATTAGCTAGGGCTCCTTGTGCTTGCCAGACACATGGTACACAAAGTAGGCGTGTACCCCCTGAGGATTCATGTAATTATACCATCAGGTGTTACAGATTACAGCAATGGAATGAAATGTATTACGGAAAACCTTTGCATCATTGTACTTCAAATATCTTTAAAAATAAATGATTTAAGTACAAAATTAATCACTCAAATACGTGTACTGTAGCGCTAAACTGTGAGTCTTGTTGTAAGATAATCTCTGTGGAACTGTCGTAGTTATCGTCCTCCGAAAGCTAAGTTCTGCAGAAGCCAATGTACTTACCTCACGATAAACAAAAGTGAAATGCTTTGCGTATAGATAACTTAGTTATTACGCTTATTGCCGTGATGAAGAAAGTACTGTGCTGTAACGTATTGTTGTGCTACAGAAAAGGCACTCTCATTGTAGCTATACCACAAAAGTTACTACTAAAACATGTTTTACTACCCAGAATAATACAGAAAAACTGTGCAGATATAAAACAGAAACACTGCAAAAGCAACATTGTAAATTGTCACTCATTAGTAGTGTCGTGATAAAATCATGTAGCTGTCACATAAACTAACCACTGTGTCATCTGGTATCTCACAGAAAGTACTTTAAATCCAGAATGTATTTTCAAGTAAACCAAAATGTTGCATTAAAATCTCATTAGCAGTACCAGTATATCTTCTAAGTATGTATGCCTTATAGTCGTTACGTAATCGTGCAACTAACAAGCAAGAATGTACACACACAATAATACTGTGATGTCTGTTCACTATACCAATGCATTCGTAATTTCTGTTTAAATAAGTTCTCTTGGTTCTTGATTGGATATTTAACTTCAAACACTGTTGCATGGTAACAGTTTCAAAGTCTGACAATGCATACTAGAAATGTGAAGTGAAAAGTTTTGTGGCAAAGACAAAGTTAAAAAGCAGATTATCTTTCAATAAACGGTTTTACATGTGAAATGTGTTGTAAACCTTTACTCTACCTAGTACGCTGAGTTTCAACTTCAACGCAATCATCATGTGGTATACGTCGGATTCTGCAAGGTCCATTGTAAACTTGAAAGAATTTGTGACTGAAGTGTTTCTTCTTATGTGACAATGAGTGAGCTTTAATGAGAACTTTCTGATCAATATATAATTTCTTTGCATTTGCTTTACCGTGTAGTTTTCTTCTTTTGTCTGCTGCAGATTTTATATTATTAAGAGCCAAATCAATTATGTCTTTATGTCGAAGTTTACGTGTATTCGGGAAAGGTACAAGCTCCCTGATTCTGTTCGGTGGTTCTTCATTCTTCAGTACAAGAGTAGGTGGTAAAGCATTTCATTCAGCACATTTTGAAATAAGTGTAAATATCTGTCCCAATGCTGATGCTTTCTGTGACAATAAAGTCTGCAAAGCTTACTGATTTCTTTCATAATCCGTTCAGACGGGTTACAATGTGGTGAGTACAATGAAATAAAAACAGGTTTGATTTTATGATTCCAAAGCATGCGTGACCAAACAGCAGATCTGAATTGCGGTCTGTTATCTGAAATGACTTTAGCAACGTGGCCAACTTCACGTAAGAAATTTTTAACAAAGGCGTTGGATGCAGACCGTCCAGTAGCTTTACGTAACGGAGTGAGAGAAACAAATTTTGAAGTAAGTTCAACAGCGACTAGAACGTACGAAAATCCATTCGATGTTCTGACAAGGTGTCCCAAGAGATCAACAGCAGCAAATTCTTTTAATTTAGAAGGAATAATTGGAAACAATGGAACATGATGTGAGATAGTAGATGGTTTCGCCTTTTGACAAAGTTTACAAATAGACAAGACTCTTCCAATTCTCTTTTCCATATTGTTAAAATAACAAGTCGTCCGAAGAATATGATAACATTTTCGTGGACCAAAATGCGCGTCGCTGAAATGAATGTACCAAATGAGCTTATTAACAAAATCGTCTGGAATGCAAAGTACTCATAGCTTGTCAGCAACAATGCAGCGTTTGAAGAGTATGTTGTTTCTAACCAGATAATAATGCCGAATATGAGTGTGTGTCTTTTCATGCCATTTACTTTTTATGTCTTTCCAAATCGGATTTTTATCTTGTTCGTGAGCAACGTCCTCTAAAGATGTGGCGATGAAGTTTTCAAAGGCGACTTTCTGAATGTAAAGAATATTGAAATTTTTCTCGAGGTTGCCTCCTGTGTTACTTTTCTCAAGCCCAGCCGGTGCGCGTGACAGTGCGTCCGCAACAATGTTCTCCTTGCCGGGAATGTAGACTACTGTGAAGTGGAATTCTTGCAGAAACAATGCCCAACGTTTTAACCTGTCATGATTTAATTTTGAAGACATAAGAAATTGTAATGCCCGATGATCACTGTATACTTTTACATGCTTACCAGAAAGAAAGAAACGGAATTTGTTAAATACCCAAACGATAGCTAAAGCTTCTAATTCAAAAACGGAATAATTTTTTTCAGATTTTGTTAGCATTTGGCTAGCAAAAGCAATGGTTTTTTGGACAGTAGTGTCATTTTCTGTGGCTTCTTGAAATAAATGGGCACCAAGACCGACTTTAGAAGAATCCGTGATAAGGCAAAAATCTTGTCACAGATCTAGATGAGCTAGTATTGGCGCGTTAAGTAGCGATTCTTTCAAAGAACTGAATTCCAACTGTGCTTGTTCATCCCAGTTCCGAATAGTATTTTTTCCAGTGAGAGAACAAAGTTTTGGTGTAACTAGAATTTGCATATTCAGAAAACGACGGTAAAAATTTACGAGACCTAGAAAACCGCGGACTTTTTTTTTGTGTATGGAACTGGGATGGCTCTGATTGCTTCTAACTTTTCAGGATCCGGCTGAACGCGTTCAGAAGAAATAATATGTCCAAAAACTTCACCTTTGTCCTACCGAATTCCGACTTTTCCAAGATAAATGTAATTCCAGATTCTGCAAAAATATATAACACGCTGTTGAGGATGCGATTGTGTTGTTCCCATGAGGCTTCTGCTATCAGAATATCGTCCACATATAAGGTGATGTGACGATTTAAGAACTCAGGTAATATGGAATTTAGCCCGCGAATGAATGCTGCCGAAGAAATGTTCAAACCAAAAGGAAGTTTCCGAAACTGATAACAAACGCCGAAACAAAGGAAAGCTGTGTATTTTCTACGTTCTGGATGAAGTTCGATCCGATAAAAGCTGGATCTGAGATCAATAGAAGACAACACTTTCACACCATTAAAATTTTGAAGAAGTTCTTCTAACGTTTTCGGCCTGTCTGTTTCAGGAATGATGATAGTATTGATTTGTCTCGAATCTAAGACAAGCCTGATCAATCCATTTTTCTTCTCAACAACATGTAATGGATTGTTGTATGAGCTTACTGCAGGCTCAATAATGCCCCCGTCAAGCATAGATTGTATTTCTGTTCTAACACGGTCCCTATAATGTGCTGGAATTACGTATGGTCTAACACAAAATTTAGTATGCTCACAAACACGAAATTGGTACTGAAATCCCTTGATTGTTCCTGTTTTGTGAGTAAAAACTGTGTAATGTGCTTGTTAAATATCAAAAAGGTCTTGCCTATCACTGTCATTACAATTCTCAATTGTTTGAATTTTATTCTGAATTAACTCATTAGTATCAAATGCGCCGTCGATATCATCCCTGTCAGTACTTGCAGAGTGATTGTTAGTGTCAAGTTCCGTCGAAAATTCCGAACTGTTGTCTAACAGGAGGTAAAGCCGATTAATTTCTTCGTCATGGTTTGAGAGCCAATCTTCAAATTTCAAAGCTATTGACCTACCTTCTTTCTCTAAACTTATTTCAGCATCGTGAAAGTTTAAGATTACTTTGTATTCATTCAAAAAGTCTACTCCCAATATAATTTCCGTTGACAATAATGGAACAATAAGAAAGTTCATAGAGAAGCTGTGGCTTTGACAAAAGAATTCTAAGTTGGTTTGTTGGCGTACATCTACACGTTTTCCAAAGATTGCACCTTGTTATTTAATCTTACGTAACGGAAATGTGGGACAATCGTTCGATTTATTGCATTTGCTAAAGGCTGTTTCACTAATTACTGAAATGGGACTGCCAGAGTCAAGTACTGCCGTAAGTTTTACGTCATTTACTGTAATGTGAATCACAGGATATGCAACGTTGTAATGTTTTACGTCGTGCTCCTGGAGTAAGATGTCCCTAATGTCTTCCATTTTTACGTAATTACTAGCTACGGCAGCTGCGTCGTCAGTTTCAGAAGTACGTTTTGTGGCTGCCAGCGGTATGAGTCATTGCCTATTGTGTCTTAGTTGGCGAGCGTCGTTATTGGGATTTGGAGACCTACCTTCTACAAATTCACCTTGTCGAGAGGGCCCCGCCAAATTTGAATCCCGCCAGTTCTGATGCAATTCAGGTCTGTCGTTACGATCATATCGTCTGTCGTCATGTCGGTAGATTCCATAGTTTCTTTCTTGTCGGTCACGTGGTGGAGAATTTCTCCCTGAATCATAACTGCGCGCTGGACCGTTGCGTCTAAAGTTATTCTGTCTCCCTTGATAACAATTATTTTGGTTCCCATATTGTCTGCTTCTCTGATTGTCTCTGTGATAGTCACTACTGCGGAGAGGTGATCTTTCCCTGTAATTATTACTACTCTGCCGACGGTTGTCATACGGGTGGTGTCTGTTTTGGTCACGATTTGTGTTGTGAGAATAGCCTTGTCGTGTCCAGTTATTATTTCTTTCATCGCGGAATTGGGACGGATGTGACCTGTAATTGTTGTGATCCTGTTTTCGCGTTCCGCGATTGTCAGTGTCAATTTCTAATTCTTGTAAGAGTCCCTGAAAAGCTTCAATGTCGTCTTTGCAACGTCCTGCCATAATAATATGTCGTAAATGTTCAGGTAATTTGATTAAGCAAATGTGGATGAGTTCTGAGGGGCTGTATGGGTTTGGCAGGTACTGATTCTTGTGCAACATGTCTTCAAAATATTTCACAAGACTGGAAAATTCAGATTGTTCGAAATGTTTCATCATTATGATGCTATGTTTTACTCAGTCTTGTGTAGTTTGAGACCAATATGCTGAGAGGAAGGCATGGTAAAATTCTCCTTCACTGCGACAATCGTGAATGACCGATCACATTCTTATAGCTGGTTCATTCTCTAAATAGCCACACATAAATTCTAATCGATGCTCTAATGACCTGTTGGGAGGAAAACAATGAGAGACTTGATGGAGCCACGCTTGTGGATGAATGTCGTTGCCAGAATTCTTAAATGTTTTAAATTTGCGTGTGGTAATCAACAGCTTATAGTCAAAATCATCATGTCGGCGAGTCGCATATCGGTCATTGTTACTCGTTTCGGCGGTTTCATTTCACAATTCGTTCCACCTTGCCAATTTCTTTCATAATTTCCGAAATGCGCTGTGTTATTATTTTGTGGCTGTTCCGTATTTCTATGTCCCTCTTCCCGTATTGGAGCGCTAGTGCCCTCTGAAATACGTAATTCTTGTATTACCTGTGTCAGCTGATCTTGTACTTCCCGGATTTCTCTTTGGTGTTGCGTATTAATTTGATTCTGATTTTGTTTGAATTTCCTAATTTGTTCGCACTCTTCTGTGTCATTAAAGACTACCGGTTTTGTGTCATTCAGATTATCATCTACCTTCGCAGATAAATTATTTAGCTGTTCCGAAAGTTCAACTACTTTCTCTGATAGTGAACTAATTTCTTCCATGTGTCTTTTTGAACCAATTTTCAGAGTATCTACTGTGTCCTTTAAGTTTTCCTGAGTTTTTGCAAGTTGCGTAACCGAATCGGTAGATGTAACTGAGTCAATTTTAGCTTGCAAGGTCTCATGATTTTCATGAACAATGGTTTGCAGTTCTTTTATGGCTGCTTCGTGATTCTGTAATGCATTTTCATGCCGCGAAAAAATAGGTTGAAAATGCTCACAGATTTGTGTTTTTATGTCATTACAGACTTTTTGACATTTCAATTCAATGTTATTAAACTCAGTAGTTAAATCTTCACGTGTTTGTTCAAGCTTATCTTCCACTGAGTCTTTTGTTCCATTGCGTCTAACTGTTGCTGTGTTTGTTTCTGGTGTTGTTCCATTGTATCTAACTTCTGAAAATTTTCTTCCATTGTGTCTAACTTTTGAAGATTTTGTTCCATTGTGTCTAACTTTTGAAGATTTTGTTCCATTGTGTCTAACTTTTGTAGCCTTTGTCCCATTTGTTGCATTAACTGTAATAACAATGCACTGGTGTCTGAAACATGTTCCTCAGTGCTTTTCGGCAGTGAATTTGCACCGGCAACATTCACATTTTGACAAGCACAAAATGTGTCTTAACCTATTTGAGAAAACTGTGATTACCCAAAACCTGAATATACAGTATTTGCAAGATTGTGTCCTGTCATTTCGGATTCCTGGGGCGAGCTGTTGCCGACCGATCGATCGATAATGCTTCCCTGTTCACTAATTGTTTCACTGCCTACACCATTATTTGACGCCTGCTCCATTTCCCTATGCACAATTACCAAATTACTATGTTGAACATTAGTTAATTCATTACACAGTGGCGCTAACACACTGCTTTCGTCTTCACTGTCATTTCTCAGTTTACTTTGGAGCCTAGTATTACGTTTTTGACATGCCATTATTGTCACAATATTTCACACGACAACACAGACAAGCACAATTTGAAGAGCAAAATAAGAAAATACATTAACATAGCACTGAAAATAATATCCAGTTAATTGCAAGCACAGCTGCGAAATACTTGGTGCAAATCTACATGCATGCCACAACTGTTTTACTGTACAACAGTGAAAGACTGCAACTACAAAGGAGATTATCTCTACAACTACGCGCTAGCAATAAACAATAGCTACACTAATTACACAAACTACAAGAAAAAATCAGAAGATTCCAGTGAGGTATCCTCGGCTAAGGGTCGACATATGAAACGTCCCCATAGAAAAATTTCTGAATTACTGTGCTGATAAACCTCTTACATTATTTGCTTTTCAAACAGCTGAGCAAAACTGAACGTACTCAAACATTCACTAAAGTGAAACACAATACTTTTAGCGCAACGCAATCTGACTTTCAGTAATCGCAACAAAGAATGGCCCTGACTAACATTAACCTATACCTTTCACAAATCACTTACCCCACAAATATCTTCGTTACTCGAACTGCTGTAATACAGCGAGCGCCACTACTGCCAGCTAAATAAAAGATTCAAACTACTGAAGGCACTAACTGCTGATAGGCATAGTTAGCAAACGAAAGATTTTGATAGAGAACGAACAATGTATTTACCTTAATAGTGTTGAAAAGTCATAATATACATAGCAGTTCCTGACATCCAGTCTTACAAATTTCAAAACTCCGCCATCTCTCTCCCCACATCCACCACTGCTGGCGGCTCACCTCCAACTGCGCAACGCTACGCGTTGTTAACAGCCAACTGCCCAACACTACAATAGCCAACAACAATGCAAACCAGCCACAGACTGCACACAGCACAGCCGGTGATTTTCATACAGAGCGCTATGTGGCGTTACCAATAAAAAAACCTTTACAGTCTACTTACAAGTTTCACTTCGAGATCAGCGGCCAACGATGGTGTCGACGTCCAGTAGCACCTGTGCTCCATTTCCTCGTTGGTACATGGCTCTGCTGTCACCGCCTATCTCTCAAGCGGTGTGATATACATGCCACATAACACAACATACTCCACTAACAGACACACCCAAATAAAAAACCACTTAATCAGCTGCTCGGTATTTCGACGCTTTATATATCAGGGTGGCCCATATTTTTCAACTTTCTAAAAGTTTAGACTCCATCCCCCAGTTTAATACCGAACAGTAAACAAGAGATACTTACAAAATTTTTGTTCAGTCCGACAACTACATGACGACCGTCATCGATGCTGTGTGAATTTTGTTACAGTTTCTCATTATTATTAAATAAACTCTTTGTATTAAAAATACTTACTTTCAACAATCCTTATTTAAGACTTTAATCCTAATAAATAATAATATTTCATCCTAAAACATATTAAATAGAATTCAACATCAAGAGGGAAAGAAAGTGAATCTAATTAAGACAGAGAAAATTCCTTTGTTGTCATTCAGTAAATATCACCAAGAGTAAAAACTGCAACAGTAAAAAGAAACTCGAAGTACACTGCAGTTTCTTTACTCACTGACCCTCTGTAGCTTTTGAGAGGTGAAAAGTCAGTGATAGTAATGGGATTTACGTGTTAATGACTACTGCAAAAGTTTTCGGGCATGAAACAGGAAACCTGCTTACAAATCGAACTACTTTTCAATGACTCAGAAAAAAAATGTTGAGAATCGAAAATGCAGAAATTCAACATAAATTTAATTTAAGTGACTGCCAAGAATAAGTGTTGTACTTAGATGGAAAGTTGCTCCAAGCACTCAAAGGTGTTGAAAAGGTAGTGGACTGGCAGTATTACTTACGTTTCGAGACAAGGAACAGTTGTTGAGAGCCCCTGAATTCCCAACATCTTATGGAGAAGATCAAGCCATGGCCGTTTGCCGGGCAGTAGAGAAATGGGGTCTAGCTGACAAAAGCCACGGATATGACAGCAAACGATCCAGGACGAGTAAATGGCGACCGTAAAAATTGCTAAAAATTCTTCAGACGTGACCTGTTACACCTCCACTGCCATGATCACATTTTTCAATTAGTGTTTCCAGCCTGTTTCGATTCACTGATTTCGATATTTCTGGTCGAAACTCTATAAGAACGATTATATGATCAGTAGCCCTGAAGTATCTGATGATGAAGGGTCTGTTATTTTCGGATTTCTTTAAAACGAACTTCCTACACAGAAACAACCATGAAAAAATTGCCAAGAAATGTTGGAGTTAACGATGAGCCTTCTAGGAATCGAATGTCGATTCACATCCCAGGAGGTATAACTCATTCTAGGTAAATACCAAAGGCCATTTATCCATTCAAGTCAGTCATACATATTTTAAGATCACTTTAAATCAGTTTCGCGGTGGCTGTGCGGTTCTAGGCGCTTCAGTCCGGTCGCAGGTTCGAATCCGGCCTCGGGCATGGATGTGTGTGATGCCCTTAGGTTAGTTAGGTTTACGTAATTCTAAGTTCTAGGGGACTGATGACCTCAGATGTTAAGTCCCATAGTGCTCAGAGCCATTTGAAACATTTTTGACAATTACCCATTGGCTTCGTCAGCTGGAACGCCAGCATTCATGGAGTGTATATGTGTGGTGTGGGATAGTGAACAATCAGCTCATAGGCCCGTTTTTCTTACACAGAACACTGAATGTACACAAGTATCACAGCCTCCTAGCGACCATACTCCACAGATACAAGAAGACGTACCTCTGCAGACTAGGAGAAGCCTGTGGCACCAACATGATGCCTGTGCATGTCCACCCCATAGAGCATGAAGTACTGCAGCACGTCTTCACGAATTGTGTCCAAATCGGTGATTGGACGCAGGGCACCTGTACCTTAGCCAGCCCGTTCCCCGGATTTGGCTGCTGGAAGACCCTGTCTACAAGGACATACTAACTACATTCGATAATATGCAAAAACGTATTAGTGCAGCTTGCTCGGAAGTCTTCGCTGAAATGCTAGCATTAGACTGATAGCGTGAATTGCTGCTGTCCGTGGTCATTTTGAACACAGACTTCGATGGTCAGTTGTCTCGTTACTGGTCAGAATCCACATAATTAGTGTATGCAGTTGTGTTGTTCTTTAGCATATGTTGCCACAGGTATTGTACAACTGTCGGTGCGGAAACTTTTCAAAATACGACTTGCACTAGAATCCTGCAACAAACATCACTGACATTCTCATTTACGCTACTTTTAGTCTGTTAATGGCAATATGTATTATTGCATTTAAGGTGATTCATGTAGGCACAAAAAATGCACTTTTTAAGCGCTCTTACATTCTGCTGATTGGCTCACAATACCAGCCCCTGACTACCACCCTACACTTTGAAAACCGCACATCTATAACATTTTCCGTTTCCGCAATATTTGAGGTGCATGTCTTAGGTGATTCACCCTGTGTGTACACTACTGGCCATTAAAATTGCTACACCAAGAAGAAATTCAGATGATAAACGGGTATTCGTTGGACAAATATATTATACTAGAACTGACATGTGATTACATTTTCACACGATTTGGGTGCATAGATCCTGAGAAATCAGTACTCAGAACAACCACCTCTGGCCGTAATAACGGCCTTGATACGCCTGGGCATTGAGTCAAACAGAGCTTGGATGGCGTGTACAGGTACAGCTGCCCATGCAGCTTCAACACGATACCACAGTTCATTAACAGTAGTAACTGGCATATTGTGACGAGCCAGTTGCTCGGCCACCATTGACCAGAAGTTTTCAATTGGTGAGAGATTTGGAGAATGTGCTGGCCAGGGCAGCAGTCGAACATTTTCTGTATCCAGAAAGGCCCGTACAGGACTTGCAACATGTAGTCGTGCATTATCCTGCTGAAATGTAGGGTTTCGCAGGGATCGAATGAAGGGTAGAGCTACGGTCGTAACACATCTGAAATGTAACGTCCACTGTTCAAAGTGCCGTCAATGCCAACAAGAGGTGACCCAGACGTGTAACCAATGGCAACCCACACCATCACGCCAGTATGGCGATGACGAATACACGCTACCAATGTGCGTTCACCGCGATGTCGCCAAACAAGGATGCGACCATCATGATGCTGTAAACAGAACCTGGATTCATCTGAAAAAATGACGTTTTGCCATTCGTGCGCCCAGGTCCGTCGTTGAGTACACCATCGCAGACGCTCCTGTCTGTGATGCAGCGTCAAGGGTAACCGCAGCCATGGTCTCCGAGCTAGTAGTCCATGCTGCTGCAGACGTCATCTAACTGTTGGTGCAGATGGTTGTTGTCTTTCAAGCGTCCCCATCTGTTGACTCAGGGATCGAGACGTGGCTGCACGATCCGTTACAGCCATGCGGATAAGATGCCTGTCATCTCGACTGCTAGTGATACGAGGCCTTTGGGATCCAGCACGGCGTTCCGTATTACCCTCCTGAACCCACAGATTCCATATTCCGCTAAGAGTCATTGGATCTCGACCAATGCGAGCAACAATGTCGCGATACGATAAACCGCAATCGCGATAGGCTACAATCAGACCTTTATCAAAGTCGGAAAAGTGATGGTACGCATTTCTCCTCCTTACACGGAGCATCACAACAACGTTTCACCAGGAAACGCCGGTCAACAGCTGTTTGTGTATGAGAAATCGGTTGGAAACTTTCCTCATGTAAGCACATTGTAGGTGTCGCCACCGGCGCCAACCTTGTGTGAATGCTCTGAAAAGCTAGTGATTTGCATATCACAGCATCTTCTTCCTGCCGGTTAAATTTCACGTCTGTAGCACGTCATCTTCGTGGTGTTGCAGTTTTAATGGCCAGTAGTGTAATCACTGAGGCCCAAAGATCAAAGTGGTATCGCACAGATGTTTAGACATCGATGATGCAATGGAAATCAATATCGATGTTTTTTCAGCATCTCATATCTTGAAATGAAAATGTCTGTAATAACAGGTTACAAACTGCCCTTTGAGGAACGAATCCAGACTTGAGTGGTTTCAAATGGGTCTTACTTTATAATGTGTCACCTGTAATCAAATATATCTGGTAAGTAAATATAGCTGGCCGGTGTGGCCGAGCGGTTCTATGCGCTACAGTCTGGAACCGCGCGACCGCTACGGTCACAGATTCGAATCCTGAGGTTAGTTAGTGATGTCCCTAGGTTAGTTAGTTTCAAGTATTTCTAGGTTCTAGGGGACTGATGACCTCAGAATTTAAGCCCCATAGTGCTCAGAACCACTTGAACCATTTTTGAAGTAAATATATTTGTGCAAAGAATATTTATCCTTTTGCGTCTGACATTATGCCTAACAACTCCCGACGAAGTGCTACATCAAGTGTGTGGCGTACCACGAGTGTGCCAAACTGTTCCTTCACTGCTACTGAATCCATATATTTTAATGAAACTGGTCGCAGCATAAGGTCACAATTCAAACTCGACAAATGTCGCGCACTAATCGGCCACGACAAAAGGGTTTCTTAGCAATGCGAGTAGTCTCGTCTCTTTATCGTTCAGAAAATACTTTACTGTCATAAAATTCTTTGTTTTACACACCTTTCACAAACCGAAATTCATCCAAGGATTTTAGTCGTCTTAAACCACCGACGTGCTATCAGACGGCATTTCCTGATGTAGGCGAAAGTCAAAACAGAAATTACAACCACTGATGATGCCTTACTTCAATAAAGCGAAAGGCATCTGGTGAGAAAAATACGCGTTTTCTTGTAGTTCTAAGAACAGAACCAAACTACCCTCAGGAACTGCAGAACATTTACACAAATGAAGAATTTAATTGGTTGTATATATTGTATGTGCAAGACGTTTACAAACTAGAGCCACAGATGGAAACGCAAGTACACGGTGATGAATAAAGGTGAATAGGAAGCTGAACTATCATTAACGTAGATGAAAAAATTAACTCCGAGAAAGGTTTGTGTGTAATCTACTTATTGTCCTCGGGCGTGCACTGTCATGTAATAAACACCAAAAATGTGGCTGTAACAAAAAAGCGACATCTGATCGTTGCATTTGTCGCAAACAAATCAAGTCCCCTTGCGGTTATCTCTTCAAAGCCTTAAGCCATGCTCATTCCAGATGTTGAATGCTGATTGTTAAGATGCCTTTGAACCACGTGTGCAAAACGCGTGAATCTTTTGAACGGTGTCTGTGTACTGGCGGTATAGTGACATTCAAAGTCTGCGGAGCCCTTACTGCAAAATTTTGCACCTTATCATACTCACATGACTTTGGAGCCAATTTACGGTACTTCGCGACAAGCATTCTATCCTAATTATTTTCAGCCATAATGGCTATGTTTGTGGAGCGTGACTGTGTGGGTTAATTATTTATTTCAAGTTTCTGCTACCAGTCACTTTTTATTTTAGTTTATGTTTAATCTAACATAAAGCAACGCGTTTCGAACATGTTCTGTTCATTTTCAAGCGTTAATCCATACATAGATAAATGCATCTGTCTGCTCACCCACAGATATTCCTAATTTATGCTTGCGCTCAGCTTGATTTATCATTCGAGACGTAGGCTGGTGAAAACTGTATCATTGTCTGCTGGAACCAGTACTTACTGTTAATCGTTAATGAAGAGCAGACGCCCTTCTGCGGGCGCATTTTAATATATGAAGACTCTGTAAATCAAGGGGAAAAGTTTAGTGAAATGAGTCGCTTTCATTGTCATGTATAGTTAACCTGCCTTTACAAGTTACAATAAATGCAGGATATAGTGCTGCAACACTCGAATTATCAGAGCTGATTTACGAAACTAATAAAAATTTGATACAAAATGGAAAGGCGAGAGATGGGAAGAAGCCAACAAAATACATAAAAAACAAGAAATTCTCGACTACTGGAAATTTTCACCTTACGTATGCCATAAGTGAAGGTCATTGGTTGTAGTTATACAAGGTGATTCGATAACGACGTTACAAACTTTCAGGAGTGATGGAACAAGGTAGTGTATCAAAAACGTCTTGTAAACATTGTTCTAAAATGCAAGCCTTAAGAAGTGTGAGTACTTCTCGCGGGAGACGATTACCATTGAAGTTGACCCCTTGAAGTGAGCTCTATGTCGAAACTTTTGTTGAGAAAATCACTCTTTTGAAATGGATAACAGCCACAGAGATAAAAAAGATCCATCACTTATTATTTAAATTTCAGAGGAATTTGTTACACACTTTGAAATCCTTTTTTTCTCTAGTGTACTTCTATAAGTTTAGTATACGCCGGTATCCGAACAGTTACAATGTTATCTTTCTCTGACGTACTTTTTGATACAAAATAATTTCATGTAGGATGCTTTTTGTGACGAGATGCCTTGCTTTTATTCTACAACTGTTAATAATTATTCGTGGATTCTATATTACATCCATAGTTATCCTTCCCTGATTAAAACTTAACCGAGTCTCTTCTTCATTTGCTTTGGTGCTACTTTCGACATGGTTATGTAGGTACAATCTACCAGTGTATAGCTGTCAAGGGAAGCTTCGCTCAAATTGTGTGCCTTGCGAATTTGGCAGGAGAGTTAAACACACAGTTTAGCGTTGTATGGCATTACTGTGGGATAAACTCGGCACTAAGTGTCACTGGTAAGACAGTTATATTTTACTGATCTAAATGTCTTGAACATTACGTCTCGTTCTGCACGGCTCTGATTCCGCAATATTTTCAGAGTATTCCGTGTACAAAAGATGACGCAACAAAGTTTGTGTATTCAATCGATATTACAGAATATTATAGAAAGGGAAGAGGAAGTAAATGAAGATGAGTTGGAAGATATGATACTTACTTCATTATCCAGCTGTTACCAGCCCTACAGGTCGTGCACTGCGTCAACCCCCAATCTCTACTGCATTCTGTTTGCTGCTCTTTCCTCGCATTTCACTACATTCAACGCTACCGAGACTTTCCTTACGTCATCTTCTCATGTTTCTAGAATTACATTTTTACACTGCAGCGGAGTGTGAGCTGATGTGAAACTTCCTGTCAGATTAAAACTGTGTGCCGAACCGAGAGTCGAACTCGGGACCTTTACCTTTGGTACAGCACTTGCCTGTTCAAGGAGCTAGGCATTTTAACTACGCCGTCACTATCAATATATTCGCTAATGAAGTTCATCGTATACAAACAATGACAATTTGAAAAGAACATTGACGTCCATTCGTACAACACTAGAGGGAAATGATATTTATTACCCATTATTAAAACTGCCAGTCACTCAGAAAGGAGTTCCAGGTGCAGCAACAAAAGTTTTCGAACGTTTGACCAATAAAAAGTAATATTTGACAGATAGCAAAGTAAGCTTTAAATCTAGTTTAAAATCACTTCTCCTAGACAACTCCTTGTATTCGATTGACGGATTTCTGCTCAGAAACTGGTAGCCAGAAAACACGTGTTTTTAAATTTAGTTGTGTGAGTAGGGCCAAAATAACAATGTATCCTTTTGTTAACACTGATCATCCGTACGTATCCTGTAAACTGACTCGTTCCAAGTCATTTCCATAAAACAGTCGTTCAATTATCTATGGAATATATAATTAACTAACTACATTTGGAGCCAGCACAAATTCTTTCATTTACATCTATGGATAGTTTATTATAACAATTGTACCAACTTCGCAGATACTTAAACTGAACAACAGACGTGAAAGCGCTTCGTCAACTGTGAAGTACTCTTGTGCATATTCAGTTCTGCCTACTTGCATATCTTCTGTTTTTAGTTTATTGACTAGTTGTCATACTTGCTGCTACGGTGACCCTTTTGTACATCTCCCCAAGATATTGTTCACCCTCACTCACTGATGCTACGTCGCCTGCGTAAGCAAATATCTTAAGCCTGCACTATTTCATTCGTAGCCCATTACTCTCTTCGTCACTCTGCCTTATGACTTTCTCCAGGATGAGATTAAACGGTAGGCATGATAGTGCGTCTTCCTGCCTTAATCCAATTTGTATGGGGAAGGTTGTTGAGTATGGACCTCCTGTTCTTACTGTCACTCTTGACTCACTCGTACAAAAACCAATCATTTCAAAGCAAAAGAAATTAAATTTGACGGGGCCCTGAAAAACCTAAATCTAAACGTATTTCTCGCAGTATGCGACATTGCCTCAGAATTATTACCACCCTTGGGAGAGCCAGAGCCTGATGTACAAGATATGTTAGGCAGGGAAAACATGCCCAGACATAAAAAAGAATGTAATAATCCCCATTCCCAGAAGACAGGTGCTGACAGATATCACCTTTATCAGTTATGAGGGCTAATAAATAAGCGTATATGTCCTCCCATTTACAGATTAAGAGTCTTCAGTTGAAAAAGATTTTACCTTCTGCGTATTTAAACCTTGACATGTCGTTTTATGATAGACCTCTAACAGGTGTAAAAGAATACGATGTTAAAAGGTCTTCATTTTGTTTTACACATACTTCAGAAAGAAATAATTTCGAGAAAGATAAATGATGATTGTCAGTCATTACTATATGCTTGCTTCAACCTTTCAAAAGAAGCTAAGGTGTCGGCTGTGGAACGAATACATTACGTATAGGTCTCTTAGTAGTAAGCTGTTTTGCACTATACTGTAGACGTACTTGTTTCTCGCTGTAGGCCACAGATGCAGATTTTTCTGTACTTCAATGTAGTTCTGAATAAGTAGCTACATGCTCCATGAGACTGCACCATAGACACTGGAGTTCATTAGAATACAACTAAACAAAAATGGAATAAAACTAAAAATCACATAGATATGCAATAGAATTTTATGAAGTACTCCTTTTTTAATAGATATTAAGATTTACTCCTTTCTTAGCTGAAACACCGTTTTCTGTTTTGAAATTGCCTTTACTTAAACGTACTTACCATTGAAAAAAATTACGGTGAGATCGTGGCCTCCAACAATTTTCTCAAGAGTCATCAGGTTTTATCATTGAAACGTTTAGCAGTAGTAGTTCGCTTTCTAATGCGTGATATAAGCTAAAATTAGAAACGCTCATAAGTTGTGTTGACATAATTGAGACCTGAAAACTGTACACTGCTGCGCTCCACTCCAACCACATCGCAAAGATTCTTTCTAAAGTGAATTTACCTTGATGAAGGCTACTCTGCGACTCTGCCGCTGTGCTATTCTCAACTCTCAGTACTAGACCACTTCGAGTTATTACAACATGTGCCTCAGCTGGCCTGCATTGTATGATGGCACGCCGTCCATCCACAGGATGTTGAACCGTCTCGCATGGAAACGTCTATGCAGTTTGAGGTCTAATTTTTCTATTTATTTTCTATTTTTATGTTCCTATTGCACTGATATGGCTCTAATGATACATATAGTGTATTTTTGCCATCTCTGTTTTTTAACTCAAAGATATGTAGAAATGTGAAAATAGTTTTTGTCCAGTTTCCTCTTTCTATGTAAACTAGCTATTTGAGGAATAGAGCGTGTTTGTGTCATAAAATGCATATAAAGATGGAGAGAAGAGACGCGGATGCTGTCTTTATTGTATTCTGTCACAAACCATCATTTGAATGGGATTCTGTGGCATAGATCAGGGATCTTTGGCAACGTCTTCTTCTGACTTGAGAAGAAACAAAAACTCTCTGTACGCTTTGGAGCACCTGAAGAAGACGATCTCGGCTGGGAAACTGGAATAATTATCAGTGCATTTTTAGCTGATTAACCTCCTTGAAAGCAGTATAACAATTAGCGGTACACAGTCGTACTGATGTCAGCGTTAACGTAAGGTCCGTCCACAGGCTTTGGCAGGCACATCGGTCCCAGTCGATCGCTGGTCATCCTCTGCCAATGGCGTCACTAGATGCGATACGGAGGGGTGTGCGGTCAGCACGTCGTTCTCTTGGCCATTGCCAGTTTTCGCCCCCTGGAGCAGCTACTACTCGGTCAATTACAGCAGTGGAAATCAATATAACAGCAGTAATAGTACAATGTCTGCAGCATACCTGTATCGACTTTTTATGAAATTAGTAGATACATGTAAGCCATAAACAATTATGACGGAATTATATAGTTTCTTTCATAGCACGAGCAACAAATTGAGGCATTTACTTTTCCTAGGTGGCAACTGGTGTAAAGGCAGTCCCTGCTCTGCTGTGTTATTGCAATGTTAGTGCTTTTTCCAACCTCCGTTCTTCCTACTTACCTCTAAAATTCTCTTCGTTATTGATTTTGTTCGAGTTTGTAGTTCTTCCAGTGAAATTATTGTCCACTCTTTTGTTACTGCTGTATTCAGCACACATACAGTCTCAACTTGTCCTCTATTGCAAAAAAAAAAAAAAAAAAAAACGCTTTTCAGATGCTCTCCGAAGATTTTCCACCGGGTTCAAACCCTGGATACGTGCAAGCAAGGGCTAGAGATCGTTAACTTTACCCTCAAGCAGCTTTTTGGTTGTAGCAGAAAGGTGGACAAATGCCTTACTTGTCGGAACGTGAGACCTTCGTCTCCTAGGTTCTCCTACATTCTGATCAATTCTGTCTCTAGCATCTGAGTGTACAAGTTACAATTCATTCTAGTACTCAACCAACATGGCTGCTCAACTCACAACAATTCCTCCATCAAAATTTCTGCCCACTCTTCCCTACTGCTCTGTTCTCAGGTCATACTAATAATACTGAAATCCATCCGGCCCATCTACAATAAAATTCTTCTCGTCACTGAAGATAACTTTCTTATGCTTTGAAGTCCATGACATATGTTTTTTCAGCAAACTACAATTTAGCCTGTTTATACTTGGGTGTTACCGCAGGTTTCAGCAGTCGTTTCTTAAATGCAATATGTTTGTCATGTGGCAAAATGTGTCGCATACATCTGGCAGTTACTGGCAGCTGTAAATCAGCAGCAACTTGAGAACAGTTTGTGGCCTTTGCTCGCGCAGAAGTAACCATTTTGAAGCCTCTAAAAATTTTCTATTTTGTCCATATCGTGCGCCCACTTAAACGAAATTATCAGTGTACTTGAATGGATCAACTTCCTCGTGATTTGATGATTAGAGAGTTGTTTCATCACGAGATAGCTGTTAGTATTGGGGCTAGCCTGGTACGGCCGAAAAGTACCGTTGTCCAAGATGGTGGCGACGACGTCATCCAACATGGCGTATTTGGCGGGAACTTTGAATTTTGGCGAGAAAGTGCGACGCCGCCCTCGCCCAGAAAAATGGCCCAATGTTCAAATTCCAAAATAATAATGTGTCACACACTGGTTATCTCTACTAAGCAAAGAAAATGGCGGGAACAGGACTTAACTTTATTATTTAACCAATTTCAAGCCGGTGTGTTCTCTAAAAATTGTTCAAATGGCTCTGAGCACTATGGGACTTAACATCTGTGGTCATCAGTCCCCTAGAACTTAGAACTACTTAAACCTAACTAACATAAGGACATCACACACATCCATGATCGAGGCAGGATTCGAACCTGCGACCGTAGCAGTCTCGCGGTTCCGGACTGAGCGCCTAGAACCGCTAGACCCCCGCGGCCGGCGGTATGATTGGGATGGACTGTTATTCCCGCCCATGTAAATTGTTCATTTGACTGTTTGTGCACATTACGCGTCTTTATTTATTTGAGAGAAGGTCGAATGTGGTGTGAAGAAAATACGTTTGCCTTATCTCTAGACATGGGAAGGACCTTAGTTGGCTTGTAAATTATATGGAAGATTTGGAGTATGTTAGCTCAGTGAGATCGGTATTCGCCGTTGGCAATATGATTTTTCATATGTTTGTTTCTAGTTACTCAGTGGTCTAGAGGATGCTCCACGTAGCTAAAGTTTCGTGTTTTTAGAGAAATGATTTCGAGTCTATATGTCGGGAATTATGTTGCGTTAGCTATCGGGAGTTTAATGCTGTGTGCTTGGTATCAAGAAGATTAGGGAAAATGGTATAATTCTAAGGCGAAAATACGCATGTTCTTGTAATCCAGGAGTCTGGAGATGTGCATAGAAAAGCGAGCAGGCAAGGAAGTTGAGACTGTAACGCGTTTGTGTCGAGCGAGGTGAAACGATCGCTAATTTGTAGAACAGGTCTGAGAATGACTTCGGTTCGCTGATGTAAAAGGGGTGATTTTGTATGATGTGGGATGTGAACTGTATGGTTACCAGATCGACAAGGTACTCGGTGATATAATGCTGGGATGGTGATCGGTTTCACGCTCCAATATTCTTGCTAGTCTGGTATAGATTTCATTATCTGTATAACAATTTTTTTCGCGTGCTGTCCAGATATAAAAGATAACTGCACTGTTTGTCAACTCATATACATTCCCACAATTCAACAGACCTCTACATTCACACGGATGCTTCTGTTAACATGAAACGTGAATCATTATCACAACGGACTTTTCATGCACGGGTTCAATTCGGAAACTGGTCGCATATATGTTTATCATTAGACTTACAATTAAATGTTACGATCGTGGTCTCAACTGAACGGTATTCAGCAATGAGCGAAGTATGGTAAATACACTCTGTTGACCGCTGTGGCTCTGGAAACACCTGTACCTTCCTTACGACTAGACATACTCTTCCCTTCGCTATCACAGTACTCCAAGTCAAATCCATACCCTTCCTACAACAGGACATAGACATTTCCGTTACACAAACACAAATACTTTATAAACCTGATGCTCAAATGCGAACATATTAAACACCCAGCACTAATACTAAGTATAACATTACCTCCTCAGTAAGTGGATGCATACGATACGAAATAATACTGATCGAAAATGAACGATGGGTGTGCATGTCTCTTACGTTCTTCCTGCGAGTCCTACGACTGTGTCATAGACGTAATCGGCGAGATGTTAAAAGAAAAAACCGATCCCAGCAACTAGCGCATCTTACTGTCACAATCAATCATGGTTCTACAGGTGCACACAAGTATCCATGTTAAAATCTATACTGGCTTTTCGAATCGAGGTACGACATTACTTCTGAAAGAGGTGCTTTTTTTTCTAGGCAAATGCCATGATGGTGATCGTATGAATACGTAATATCAGCCAACAATACAGCATAGGGATAAAATAACTAGATAAGTCTTTAGTGTTTATAATGCACTCTGTCTCGACATCATATCAGAGGTTCTGCGATATATCCACATAGTTATTGGCGATGACTGATTGAGAAGGAACACAAACAGTAGTAGCAGATGATGTGCTGACTGAGTTCGTAAGAAGAAAAGTGTACACTAGTTTCTCAGATTTCTAGTGTTACGCTATATGTTCGAAATGATGTCAATCATTTGGAATCACCTCTCTCCATTCAAACACATAGCTGCATCGGATTACAACTACTACTCAGTCATATTTCTCGCACTCTCATATCTCGAAACGAGTCACCTTCCCTGAACCTAGCTTCTGCAGTAAAATTCCAACGCTGTTTGTAGTCACCCCCTATATGTCGTGCAATTGATCCCATTCCTACAGCTTCGCACATTTGATCGGTCCAATTTAAGTCTGAACCGAGCAGCAATTGGAGGAACAGAACGGTCTGAATTACTGCAACAGGACCGTGTTTTGACCATTCGGTGGAGATGCATGCAATGTAGTAAGTCCCAAACCTAGATACAAGTACTACAGATCCAGGTCCATTCAAATCAATCAGCCCAGCAGATAAAAATTACGAACTATAAAATCTCATACGAATTAGAAGTCCCCAACTCACCAATGCGGGCGCATTGACACATAGCTGCGGTCGGCCTCCAGGAAACTGATTTCACAATACTTCCACAATAGTGTTTTGTGCTGCCATCCAAGTTTTCCTAGCCATATAACCCCTTCCTCACCGACTCTCACCTCAAACTGCTACTGATACTGTTGATGTATTTATGACAGCATTCTATTATATATACAGACACTGCTGAGGCCACTTTGAGGTTTGTGCATGTGAATTTCAGCTAGATAATGTAGTACTGATGTTAGCAATAGTGTACAGGTTGCCATTAGGAGTCTAGGAGCTGTTCATAAAAAGTGTGACTCCCTATTCTGCTGTCTGTCAGATAAAAAGAAGAAGTTATTAATCTGTGGTGATTTCAATGTAAACTTTCCAAGTTATTCTGATAGGAAAAGTGAACTAGAAGTGTTATTAACAACATAGAATCAGTGATCAATTTCCCTACACATATAGATGAAGACAGTAGCACGCTAATAGATAGAAAGCTTAAGAAATGTTAATTGTGAGATGCATATAAAGAACCAAATGGTAATGATAAATGCAATATATTCCTTGATAAATTTATATCCCTTTTTTAACATTATTTCCCAAAGAAATTACTAATTTTAACACCACACATTGTTCAAAGAGACCTTGGATTACTACTGGTATTAAAGTGTCTTCAGAAAGAAAAAGACAACTGTATCAGACAGCAAAAACTAGTAAAAATCCAGAATTAATTTTACTCTATAAAAATTATTGTAACATATTAAGAAAAGTTGTAAGGAAATCAAGAAATATGTATGTCAGAGAAGAAATTAACAACTCTGGCAATAAAATTAAATCAATATGGAATGTTGTTAGAAGGGAGACAGGAAGAGAAACCACTGGTGAAGGTACTATTACTATTTAGGAGAATGAAACCATTCTAACCCACAGCACACTAGTAGCTAATGTATTTAACAACCATTTCTTAAGTGTAAGACAAAAACTTGGTGAGAATAGTTCAAAAGAAAGAGCCAGGCAGTACATGGAAGGAAATCAATATGGAATGTTGTTAGAAGGGAGACAGGAAGAGTAACCACTGGTGAAGGTACTATTACTATTTAAGAGAATGAGACCATTCTTACCCACAGTACACTAGTAGCTAATGCATTTAACAACCATTTCTTAAGTGTAAGACAAAAAATTGGTGAGAATGGTTCAAAAGAAAGAGCCAGGCAGTACATGGAAGAGTGTTTTGAAAAAAATTTGTCAGATTAAGTTTCACCTAACAACCTCTTGTGAAATAAGTAAAATTATTAAATATTTGAAAAATAAATGTTCTGTTGGAGTAGATGACATTTCTAATAAAATATTAAAGCAATGTGGAGCAAATACAGCTGACTTTCTGAGGCACATATGTAATGCATCACTAACTCAAGGTATTTTCCCAGACTGGTTAAAATATGCCATTGTCAGGCCTCTCTACAAAAATGGGGACACCACAGATGTTAATAATTATTGGACAGTATCCTTGCTCACAGAATTTTCAAAAATCTTTGAGAAAGTAATGTACTGTAGAGTGGTTAGCCATCTCAACAGAAATGGGATACTTAGTCAATCACAATTTGGAATTCAAAAATGCTGTTCCACTGAGACAGCAATACACAATTTCACTGTCCACATAATAGAGTCTTTAAATAGTAAAATGTCACCAATAGGAATTTTCTGTGACTTGTCCAAAGCATTTGATTGTGTGAACCATGCCATTATATTACAGAAATTACTATTCTATGTCATAAATGGAGTAGCATATGAGTGGTTAAAGTCATACCTACAGAACAGGAAGCAAAAAGTTTCCTTATATGGGTCAAGTGATTTAAATGAGTTTGCCACTTCATCTGACTGGGGTGAAATTACATTAGGTATTCCAGAGGCTTCAATCATGGGTCCCATTCTGTTCTTGATATATGTGAACGACCTCCCTTCCTATCTAAAACAGTAACCTGAACTGGCACTGTTTGCTGATGATACAAGCATAATTATTAATCCAGTAAAAGAAACTCCAATTGAAAATGATACAACTAAGGTCTTTGGAAAAGTCATTAATTGGTTTTCTGCAAATGGGCTTGCTCTAAGCTTTGAAAAAAACACAATACATCCAATTTTCTGCTGCAAAGAGTACAGCTCCTTCCATAAATATAACACAGCAACAGAAGTCGGTAGACACGGTAGAGCTTGCTAAGATTTTGGGTGTACATATAGATGAGAATCTTGACTGGAAAATTCATGTTTTGGATCTTCTAAAGCTACTAGGTTCAGCAACTTTTGCAATAATAATAATTGCCAATTTTGAGGATATAAAAATTAGTAAGCTAACATACTTTGCATACTTTCACTCTCTGATGTCATATGGAATAATATTTTGGGGTAACTCAACATTTAGACAAAAAGTATTCACTGCTCAAAAGAAAGTGGTTTGAATAATGTGTGGGGTTTATAGTTGCACATCTTGTAGGCATTTTTTTAAAAGCCCCACAGTACATTTACTCACTAATGAAATTTCTTCTCATCAGCATGGAGCAGTTTAAAAACAACAGCGATATTCATGATTATAATACCAGAAAAAAGAGAGACTTACACTACCCTTTACTCAACCTATCTTCAGCACAGAAAGGGGTAAAATATGCTGCTATAAAAATTATTGACAAATTATCAGATGAAAGAAAATGTCTGACAGACAGCAGTAATAGCTTCAAAAATAAATTGGAATCATATGTCGTTGACAACTCCTTCTATACCATAGATGAATTCTTGAATAGGAATAAATAAATCTATACATATAGTATATGCATTTTATGCCATTTAAGGGAATGGGGTACATAATAGAAATATAAATCTTTAACTCTGTATTGTACGTTGCACACACACACACACACACACACACACACACACATATATATATATATATATATATATATATATATATATATATATATATATATAATCTTGTTTCATATGTGCATTTCTTGTGTGCCTGACACATTTCACATCATAACAACTACCGTACTGTGGATTGTTCTATGGAACATGCAACCAACTAACTAACTCGAGTTTGATCACCTATCCTCTAGGCGAATTATCGTATCACACGATCCCTCTGGTCCTGTTTAGTTGCCTGTTTTCTAACACGCTTTTGTACAACGCCAAACATCTCGTTTCTCTGCCACGAGTTCGATGCCTGCCTCATGTTCTGAACTAACATTAAGACGCCCTGACACACGGCCTCTCACAGAAAACTAGACATCGCACGGTGTAAATCATTTTCTTACTGCAACTGCCATAACACGCCACACATCTGTTTATTTTAAATAAAAACCCACTCACAACATAACGAAAGTAGAAGACTTTTACGACGTTGGCGTGGGTCTCCGAATAGAATTTTCCTAGTCCTAACCCTTCCAAGTGCGTGAGATTTCTCGAGATGTGACCATGTCAAGGAGCTTAGCACTCCTTATCGATGTATAGTAAAAGATTTAAAAGTGCCGTAATGTAATAGCATACAGTTAAGAAGAACAAGAAAAGACTTATTTTTATACGTGATGGAGTTCGAGACTAATCGAGTAGGACACGTTTTTACCTAAATCAACGAAGCCATCAACTCTAAATTACTGTTCTATAGTCTAGGAGCTGTACGTGGAAGGTATTGGTAATAGAGAGAACATAAACACATGCACTCCCAAGACTACAACGTTCTGCACATAAAATTGGCTACAATGTTAGATCGAATACCTTTCCGGCCTATCAGACATACATCCTTCTTCACAGGTTTAAATGGCTCTGAGCACTATGCGACTTAACTTCTGAGGACATCAGTCGCCTAGAACTTAGAACTAATTAAACCTAACTAACCTAAGGACATCACACACATCCATGCCCGAGGCAAGATTCGAACCTACGACCGTAGCGGTCGCTCGGCTCCAGAGTGTAGCGCCCAGAACGGCACGGCCACTCCGGCCGGCCTTCTTCACAGTTTCTCTACGCTGAACTATCTTATCCAAACGTAACATGAAAAAACTACTTGCGTAAAAAATTTACTTTGTATCATAAGAGCCCAATGTAGCTTTGCGGAGACGTATAGTGTCCACTGTTCACATCCGATCACAGTTCAGAAATTACACCACGAATGCATCAGGTTTACATAAAACGATAGCTAGTAGTGGAGGATACATCCTACAAGGAAACAGATAGAGGCATACCAGCGCGGCCGATATGTGAAATTTACAAGTCATTCCGCCACTATGTAAACACAACACTATTGATTAGATAGGGTAGGCGTTGGCAGCTGTGCTACATTTACAATCAATTTTAAAACACAGAACTAGATGTTATCTCATGATCGCATGGGTAGTTCTGACCTAAAATCGATTGAATTGCGAAAAATGAGGAACTAATAGGTATAAATTGACCTAATGGAGACCCACATCCGATGAAGTACTTTGCTTTCTTCTGGTTGGCGCCGAACAATTTGTATATGAGACCAAGAATACGGCAACAGGAGGAATCTGGGAAAATGTGAACATCGAAATGAAGGGAATAAAGGAAGCAGTCAATTTTGTCCCATTGAGGCAGCATTAAACTGTATGTCTATTGAGGTACCAGTGATACACGAGAGTTGACTACTGTATTTGATGGTTTTTGGGATGGCTGAGAACGATTCGTTTCTAACCTTACTTCCATCTGCGTTAAAGGATAACAGAGAGTGGATGGGGTAATCGATTGAGATGGAGTTGTAACGAGGTATGATTTAATGGCTGACTGATTCATTCTGGATAAGGATGAGTTGATAGAGGTCACTTTTTCCCCAGTGTTCTGTTCGGATCCATCAGTCACGTGACATAGCCTGCGTTCTACTCGTATACAGCTACGCATTTCGCATGTGTTTTAAGCACAGTCTACTTGCGATCGTTAACGGTAAAACTGTAGGTCATCAGAGGACTTCCATCTCATGTGTGAAGAAACTTGACACACTCCTCTAAACGAGCTTTGATTTATGCGATCGCTCCTGTCGCATATTGTGTGTAAAATCGAGACTTCAGGGTCATAACTAACTTAGCAGTAAGAGCTTGTGACGCGCTACAATCCTCGTATACACATTTGCCAGATAGGAGTGATGTTTACAGAGTTAGTGGAGGAATGACTTGTAATTTTCACATGTCGGCCGTTGCTGCTATGCGTTTATCAGTTTCCTTGTAGGATGTATCCCCTGCTACTAACTATTATTTTATATAGGCCTGATGTATTCATGGAATAATTTCTGAACTGTGATCAGATGTTAACAGTGGACACTATACATCTCAGCAAAGCTATATTGGGCTCGTATGATGCAAAGTAAATGTTTAACGGCAGTAGTTTTTTCCTTTTACGATTGGATAAGATAATTCAGTGTAGAGAAACTGTGAAGAAGGATGTATGTCTGGTAGGCCGGAAAGGTATTTGATCTAACATTATAGACCGTTTTTGTCCAGAACGTTGTTGTCTTAGGAGTGCATGTGTTTATGTTCTCTCTCTTACCAATACCTTCCACGTACAGCTCCTAGACTATAGAACAGTAATTTAGAGTTGATGGCTTCGTTGATTTAGGTAAAGGAGTGCTAAGATCCTTGACATGGTCACATCTCGAGAAATCACGCGCACTTGGAGGGGTTATGAATAAGTAAGCTCTATTCATTAACGAGACGAGGAGTGTAGCGGTCTTCTTCTGATTGGTTGGAGACTAATTCTCTAACGGTGCTACAGGGTGGGTTAGTCAATGACTGTATGAGGATGGTCTTTTACCCTAAGACGGGGAGAAAGCTTTGTGACTCCCAGACGCAGAGAGATGGATCGTAAATTAAGTACTATGCTCGAGGTCTTAGAAATATGCAGAGCGCTGTGTGGTATACTTTGATAATTTAAGTGTTCGAGAATTAACTGTGAATGGGCATGCTGAGTATACATCTATTAGATTAGATTAGATTAGATTAGATTAGATTTACTTTCATTCCATGTTAGCAATGATACTCGCAAAGTAGACAATGGATGGTTTAGCTATGATACTGAAATTGAGGAAACATGCTGTCACACTACTGCCCAGTGTTGAATTTAGTGTAAAATTGTTCGCGCTATCAAGTTTCATGTTTATTATTAGAGTACATGGATGGTATGGTGTCTTTTCCATCCTATCCCTGCGTTGGTTAGCAGATAATGGTTGACTGATATGGCTTGTCTAAGTTGGCAAAAAAGTTTTTGTGGAAGGAAGGCAACTTACAGGGATTGCTAGCAGCGAAACAGTGATCGCGTACATGGGTGCAATATGAGGAATGAGTCGAAACGGAACACACAGTCGTCAGCTATTCCGTCAGTGTGAGAGACGAGTCTTAATGTATAGGTTGTCATTCGCATTCGGACATAAGTTTGGAAACCTACGCCAACGTCGTAAAAGTCTTCTACTTTCGTTATGTTGTAATGGGGTTTTTTCTTTAAAATAAACAGGTGTGTGGCGTGTTATAGAATATGCAGTAAGAAAATGATTTACACCTTGCGATGTCTAGTTTACTGTGAGAGGTCGTATATCAGGGCGTCTGAATGTCAGTTTAGAACATGAGACAGGCATCGAACTCGTGGCAGATAAACGAGATGTTTGGCGTTGTACAAAAGCGTGTTGGACAACAGTGCTTGAGACAATGAAACAGGACCAGAGGGATCATGTCATACAATAATTAGCCTAGAGTATAGGCGATCAAAGTTTACAGTGGCCTCGGTGGTGTTTGTATATGTAATAGAACCCTGTCATAAATACAGCAGCAGTACCAGTCGCAGTTTGAGGTAAGAACTGGTGAGGAAGAGGCTATATAGCGCTAGGTATGCTTGGACGGCTGCATGCTACGCTGTTGTGGGAAGTGTAACGTCCCCATAGAAAAATTATAAATGACTCTGCTTAAACTGACACACAATATTATTAGCGCTAAGCAGTCTGACTTTCAAAAATCCTTACAAAAGAATGGCCCTGACTAACAATAACCTATACCTTTCATGAATCGCTTACCTCACAAAAACCTTCATTACTGAAACTACTGCAATACAGCGTGCACCAATACTGCCAGCTGAATAAAAGATTCAAACTACTGAAGGCACTAACTACTGATAGGCATAGTTAGCAAATGAAAGATTTTGATACAGAACAAACACTGTGTTTACCATAATAGTGTTCAAAAGTTATAATATATATATATATATATATATATATATATATATATATATATATCAGTTCATGACATCCAGTCTTACAAATTTACTGTCTCTGATGGACACACGTCCACAACATTCAACTCTCAAAACTCCGCCATCTCTCTCCCCACATCCACCACTGCTGGCGGCTCACCTCCAACTGTGCACCACTAAGCAGTGTTAACAGCCAACTGCCCAACACTACAATAGCAAATTCCAACAATGCAAACCAGCCACAGACTGCAGACGGCACAGTCAGTGACTTTCATATAAAGCGCTACATGGCGTTACCAACATAAAAACCTAAACAGCCTACTTACATAGCCCCCATGCTCCCCACAAAAAATTTTACAAATTGTTTTGGGCAGTGGCCGATACAGATTTGAAAAAATTTTTTCATAATTACAATAACAAGGAAATCAAATGCACACACTTATTGATACAATGTTGGTCAAAAGCTAAAATTTTCTCACAGTCCATAAAGACAGTCCTGATCATTCATTACAGTAAAATTGCAGTGTTTTTTTTTCAATGTCTGAGCAGTTAAAGAAAATACACATGGAAGTAGTGGATTCCCATGCAGTCTTGAAGAAGTAGGGTTGTCCTTCCAACGGAAAGACAGTGCTGACTCTTGAAATGCAGACAGGTAATGGGCCACAACAGAGCAGACCCACTGCATAGTCAGTCGAAGTTTTGAAGAATATTGGAAGGTAGGTCATCACAGAGCAGACCCACTGTAGTCCTGGTAGACATTACGGTATTGGTGGGCCACCAGAGGTGCAGACCCACTGCAGTCCTTGTAGAGACAGCAGCAGATATCTGTTGCAACTGTGTAGGTGCACAATCACCGTCAAAGACTCTTGCAGAAAATATAGCAAGTCCATGAGCCACCACTTGTGCACTCACAAAAATTTTTTTTGAAATGTCCTTAGAACCAGCAATGCTGTTAACCAGTCCCTTGCTGAATTATTAACACAGGTGCAAACACTAACAGTCCATTTTTTTCACATATTGTGCATATACTACGACCAATAGAAACGTGTGCAGTGAAATGAAACTTAATTTGAAGAACTGGTGTCCATACAATTATAAATTTACGACATGAGAATACAATCACAAAGGTACAAAATACATCATCAAAGAACATAACAATACAGATAACGTTTGTGGTAATACAGGCTTTACAGAAGAATCGAAATAACATTTACATCAGTGTTACAGAAATTATGACATACGTAAATACGTAAAAGGTCAGAATAACTTTCAAAACATCAACTTCACATGTGAGCATTAAAACAAAACAGAGTAAATAATGTCTAAACATCTTTACAAAGTAAATATATTACAAATGCAAATTATATTTGAGGATAACAGTATTCCTCATCATAGTGAATGTAGCTGAGTGTTAGAAAAATTCTACAACATGACTCTCATCAGATAAACACATAAAGACAGGAAGATGACAAATACACAAGGGTACACAAACACATAGCAGAATAAACACAAAAGGAAAGGAGAGGGTTTGTTTTACTGCAGTATTTTGCAAACAAAACTTTCTTTACTTCTTGGAGATCTCCCTTCGTTCTTCATTACTTCCAAGAAGTCCTATCTATACCTGCTTTCTGTACTTTTTCGTATAACTTCTCAATGCATTTCTTCCAATTTATCACAGCTCATTCTCTTATATAGTCTACCCCCTCTTAAGCTAACTTAAATCTACTGAGCTCCGATATATACTAAGGGACGAGGAAATGCAGCAGCACACAACAAATTAACACAAACAGCAATGACAAAAAATACAAATTCGCAAAGCTAGCAGCAGTAAATCTAAATTAGCAAAGCAATTGCAATATTTCAACTAATATAAGGCACTGTGCAGCAAACAAGAAAAATAAATCAGTAGTAAAACTGGCTTAACAGAGTAATACAAAGTGAAATTCAGTAGCACTATGCCTGGCAAACAGCAGCAGCAAATACTATAACTTATATCTAAACATGACAAAGCTCAAGTAGAACAAATAGTACACTAACGACAACAATGCAGATAAGGGAAATGTCTATTCACATCTTAATGTCTATGAAATTAAAGTGATGCACCACAACTTATTCTACAAAAGAAATTACCAAGTACTTGAAAAGTAAATTATGTATGCAGTTACTGTTATTTGCCTCTTCCTATTCTTCTTTCCTTTCCAAGTGCTCCTTTTTCGAATAATGTGGGTAATAAAATTATTATTTAACAGATCTGTTGACAGAAAGTTTTCACATTAGCAAATGCATTTTGTTTTATTTTATAAAACCAATGCTGTAACACAGCTGGAAACCTGATATCAAATGAAATAAGCAATTATGTAAAGCAAAGCATAAAAACATCATTCAATAGCTATGTGGCATTTCATAAGTCAGTAGAAGTTCTCTCATCTCTCGTAGAAAGACATTTGTCATAAGCAGGTGTGCAGATGTAAGAATATTTCCCATCAATTCATAAGCATTTCAGTAAGTAGCACAAAGTACGAGTTCCACAGTATAATCATATGTTTCCAAGTAATGAGCGTGTCGTATTTGCGATGCTTTCTACAAAGGAATGTCAGTAGCGAGGTTAATGGCCTCTTTTTTCTCCACCTAATGGCTTTTTCTCCAGGTGGCTGGCGCAGCTGGGTGCCCATAACGCATTACGCCAAGGTCACTTAGCTTTCTTACCGAAATATTTATGACAGCACTTTGCACTACAGTACAGACTCATATAAAAAATTTCACAGGTCGAGAATTTGCGTTACAAATGTGTAGAAACAAAAACCTATAAATAACAGTGTCCAAAAAATTGTCTTCAGCATTGTGATACATTCATGTATTTATACACATTTCATAACTCTTAAAGTACAATTCTTGGTTTCCAACATCCTTTTTCACAAATCAGAGCCCCCAACCACTACTCACTATTCCTTACCTTATTACTCATATACATATTCGTCGACACTTCTTCAATATTTCATCATAATAAATACATAGCATAATCAAAGTCCTCATATATCATCAGCTTATTGATCATAAACATACCTCAACAGCATAATACACATAGTCATCGTAATAATAACATCATAGCACCTCAATCAAATCTCAAAAATGTCGTAGCTTTCTGCAATAATGTCAAAACCTAAAAAAAATTCTCTGCTCATTTCAATAGTGTCATCTACCTCAAACGTATTTTAAAATCATGAACCCATACCAAACACATGATTCAAAGTTCTCATAGTATCACAATGGTTCCGAAAAAATATGAACAGTTCACACAGTACAGACAAAATACAATTTCATAAGTGTGAAGTTATCCAACTGTGCAATTGCATAAACATCTGTCACTGATGTAGTAAAAAAAATGTTTGTCTCTCTCGGTTCAGTGATCAGATAGCTGTGTAATTTATGTGTTAGAGAAACATGGTACCGATGTGTAAAATTGTATAAGCAAATACCATATCAGCTAAGGCTCCTTGTGCTTGCCAGACACATGGTACACAAAGAAGGCGTGTATCCCCTGAGGATTAATGTAATTATACCCTCAGGTGTTACAGATTACAGCAATGGAATGAAATGTATCACAGAAAATCTTTGTACCCTTGTAATTAAAAAATCTTTAAAAATAAATGTCTTAAGTACAAAATTAATCACTCAAATACGTGTACCATAGCGCTAAGCTGTGCGTCTTGTTCTGAGATAAACTCTGTCATTACTTAAGGGTAAAATTGTAGCAAGTGTCGTAATTACCGTCGTCCATAAGCAAAGGTCTGTAGAAGTCAATGTCCTTACCTCATAATAAACAAAAGTAAAATGCTATGCGTGTAGATATCGTAGTTATTATATACAGTACAGTGATTAAGAAAGTGCTATATTGTAATGTATTGTTGTGCTACGAAAAAGGCTGTCTCATTGTAGCTATACCACAAAAGTTACTACTAAAACATGTTTTACTTTCCAGAAGAATTCAGAAAAACTATGCAGATATAAAACAGATACAGCACAAAAGCAACAATGTAAATTGTGTCACACATTAGTAGCATCGTGATATAATCGTGTAGCTGTCAAAGAAACCAAATGCTAAGTCATCTTTAATCCCACAGAAAGTACTTCAAATAAAGAATGTCTTTTCAAGTAAACCAAAATGTTGCATTAAAATCTCATTAGCAGTATATGTTCTAAGTATGTAACCCATATATTCGTTACGTAATCGTGCAACTAACAAGCAAGAATGTACAAACAACAACACTGTGCTTTCTTTTCACTATAACAATGCATTCGTAATTACTGTCTAAATATGTTCCTGAGGTTAGAGACTGGATAGTTAACTTCAAAACATTGTTGCATGTTAACAGTTTTTAAGTATGACAAAACGTACTAGTAACGTGAAGTGAAAGATTGCATGGAAAAGACTAAGGTAAAAAACAGATTATCTCTCAATAAACGGTTTTACATGTGAAATGTGGTGCAATCTTTTACCCTTTCTAGCGTGCAGAATTTCAACTTCAAAGCAATTATCATGTTGTATACATCGGTAAGGAATGCTAAAGTTTTTCTCAAGGTTAGCGTCTATGTAATTTTTCTCTGAGCCAGACGGCGCACGTGGCTGCCTGTAGTGCGAGTCATTGTCTGTCTCTTTGTTGGCACGCATCATTATTAGGATTAGGAGACCTAGCTTCTACAAATTCGCCTTATCGACAGGGCCCTGCCCTGTTTGAATCCCGCCAGTTTTTAATGAAATTCAGGTCTGTCGTTACCATTATATCGTCTGTCGTCATGTCGGTAGATTCCATAATTTCTCTTTTGTCGGGCATGTGGTGGAGAATTTCTCCCAGAATCGTAACTGTGTGGTGGACCGTTGCGTCTGAAGTTATTCTGACTCCCTTGATAATAATTGTTTTGGTTCCCATATTGTCTGCTTCTCTGATTGTCTCTGTGATAGTCATTACCACAGAGATGTGATCTTTCCCTGTAATTATTACTACTCTGCCAACGGTTGACATACGGTTGGTGTCTGTTTTGGTCACAATGTACGTTGTAAGAATAACCTTGTCGTGCCAGTTATTATTTCTGTCATCGCAGAATTGTGACGGATGTGACCTGTAATTGTTGTGTTCCTATTTTCGCGTTCCGCGATTGTCAGTGTCAATTTCCAATTCTTGTAGCAGTCCCTGAAAAGCTTTGATGTCGTCTTTGCAACGTCCTGCCAAAATAATATGTCGTAAATATTCAGGCAATTTGATTAAGCAAATGCGGATGAGTTCTGAGGGGCTGTATGGGTTTGAATTTTACTGATTCTTATGTATCATGTCTTCGAAATATTTGACAAGACTGGAAAATTAAGATTGTTCGAAATGTTTCATCATTATGATGCTATGTTTTACTCGGTCTTGTGCAGCTTGAGACCAATATGCTGAGAGGAAGGCATGATAAAATTCTCCTTCACTGTGACAATCGTGAATGACCGATCGCATTCTTTCAGCTGGTTCATTCTCTAAGTAGCCACACATAAGTTCTAATCTGTGTTCTAATGACCAGTTGGGAGGAAAACAATGAGAGAATTGATGGAGGCACGCTTGTGGATGAATGTCGTTGCCAGAATTCTTAAATGTTTTGAATTTACGTGTAGTAATAAACAGCTTATAGTCAAAATCATCATGTCGGCAAATCGCATATCAGTCATTGTTACTTCGTTTCGGCGGTTCCATCTCAAAATTCGGTGTACCTTGCCAATTTCTTTCATAATTTCCAAAGTGCCTCGTGTTATTATTTTGTGGCTGTTCCATATTTCTATGTCCCTCTTCCCGTATTGGAGTGCGAGTGTCATCTGTAATATGTAATTCTTGTATTACCTGTGTCAACTGATCTTGTACTTCCCGGATTTCTCTTTCATACTGTGTATTGATTTGATTTTGATTACGTTTGAATTTTCTAATTTGTTCATACTCTTCTGTGTCAGTGAAGGCTACCAGTCTTGTGTCATTCAGATCATCATCTATCTTTGTAGATAAGTTAGTGATCTGATCCAAAAGTTCGGCTACTTTCTCCGATAGTGAACTGATTTCCTCAGTGTGTTTTTCTGAACCAAGTTTCAGAGTGTCCATTTGTGTTGAAATCGTATCTACTGTGTCTTGTAAGTTTTCCTGAGTTTTTGCAAGTTGCGTAACTGAATTGGTAGATGCAACTGAGTCACTTTTAGCTTGCAAGGTGTCGTGATTTTCATGAACAATAGTTTACAGTTCTTTTATGGCTGCTTTGTGATTCTGTAATGCATTTTTATGACGCGAAAAAATAGGTTGAAAATGCTCAGAAATTTGTGTTTTTACGTCATTACAGACTTCTTGAAATTTCGATTCGATTTTAAGTAACTCAGCAGTTAAACCTTCACGTATTTGTTCAAACGTTTGTTCAGTTGAGTCTAACTTTTGAAGCTGTTGCTGTGTTTGTCTCTGTTTTTGGTCCATCATGTCTAGCTTTTGCTGTGTTTGTCTCTGGTTTTGTTCCATTTCTTCTAACTTTTGAAGATATTGTCCATTGTGTCTAACTTTTGAAGCTTTTGTCCCATTTGTTGCATTAATTGTAATAACAATGCACTGGTGTCTGAAACAAGTTCCTCAGTGCTATTCACCAGTGCATTTGAACCGCCAATATTCGCATTTCCAATAACACAAAATGTGTCTTGACTTATTTGAGAAAACGGTGAGGACGCAAAACCTGAATCTACAATATTTGAAGATTGTGTCCTGTCATTTCGGATTCCTGAGGCGAGCTGTTGCCGACCGATCGATCGATAATGCTTCCCTGTTAACTAATTGTTTTACTGTCTACACCATTATCTGCAGCCCACTCCATTTCCCTATGCACAGTTACCAAATTACTAGTTTGAACATTAGTTAATTCATTACACAGTGGCGCTAACACAGTGCTTTCATGTTCACTGCCATTTCTAAGTTTACTTTGGAGCCTAGTATTACGTTTTTCACACGCCATTATTGTCACAATATTTCACACGATAACACAGAAAAGCACAATTTGAAGAACAAAATAAGAAAACACATTAACATAGCATTGAAAATAATATATCGTTAATTGCAAGCACAGCTGCGAAATACTTGGTGCAAATCTACATGCATGCCACAACTGTTTTACTGTACAACAATGAAAAACTACATCTACAAAGGAAATTCTTTGTATAATTATGTGCTAGCAATAAACAATAGCTACAATAATTACAGAAACTACCACAAAAAATCAGAAGATTCCAGTGAGGTATCCTGGCAGGGTCGCCATATGTAACGTCCCCTTGGAAAAATTATAAATGACTGTCCTTAAACTGACACACAATATTTTTAGCGGTATGCAATCTGACTTTCAAAAATCCCTACAAAAGAATGGCCCTGACTAACAATAACCTATACCTTTCATGAATCACTTATCTCACAAAAATCTTCATTACTCAAACTACTGCAATACAGCGTGCACCAATACTGCCAGCTGAATAAAAGATTCTAACTACTGAAGGCACTAACTACTGATAGACATAGTTAGCAAATGAAAGATTTTGATAGAGAACAAACAATGTATTTGCCTTAATAGTGTTCAAAAGTCATAATATATATATCAGTTCATGACATCCAGTCTTACAAATTTACTGTCTCTGATGGACACACGTCCAGATCATCTGCTGTCAAAACTCCGCCATCTCCCTCCCCACATCCACCACTTCTGGCGGCTCACCTCCAACTGTGCAACACTACGCGCTGTTAACAGCCAACTGCCCAATACTACGACAGCAAATTCCAACAATGCAAACCAGCCACAGCTTGCACACAGCACCGTCAGTGATTTAATACAGAGCGCTACATGGCGTTACCAACATAAAAACCTAAACAGCCTACTTACAGAAGGATTGTGAAATCTGTTTCCCCGCCCTGGATGCGGGCAACGTTAGCTGGGGGACTTCTAATTGGTATGAGCTTTTATAGTTCGTAATTGTTATCTGCTGGGCTGACTGATCTGAATGGACCTGGATCTGTAGTACTTGTATCTAGGTTGGGAACTTACTACATTGCATTCATTTGCTCCGAATGGACAAAACACGGTCCTGTTGCAGTAATTCAAATCGATCTGCTTCTACGGAGGTTGCTGAAGATGGTGGATATGTCTTTCTCCAGTTGCTTCTCAGTTCAGACTTAAATTGGACCGATCACATGCGCGAACCTGTAGAAATGGGATCAATTGCACGACATGTAGGGGGTGACTACAACCGCGTTGGAATTTTACTGTAGAAGCTAGGTTCGGGGAAGGTGACTCGTTTCGAGATATGAGAGTGCGACAAATATTATTGAGTAGCAGTTGTAATCCGATGCAGCTATGTGTTTGAATGGAGAGAGGTGATTCCAAATGATTGACATCACTTCGAACATATAGCATAACACTAGAGATCTGAGAAGCTAGTGTACATTTTTCTTCTTACGAACTCAGTCAGCACATCATCTGCTACTACTGTTTGCGTTCCTTCTCAATCAGTCATCGCCAATAACTATGTGGATATATCGCAGAACCTCTGATATGATGTCGAGACAGAGTGCATTATAAATACTAAAGAATTATCTAGTTATTCTATCCCTATGCTGTATTGTTGGCTGATATTACGTATTCATACGATCACCATCATGGCATTTGCCTAGAAAAAAAAGCACCTCTTTCAGAAGTAATGTCGTACCTCGATTCGAAAAGCCAGTATAGATTTTAACATGGATACTTGCGTGCACCTGTAGAACCATGATTGATTGTGACAGTAAGATGCGCTAGTTGCTGGGATCGGTTTTTTCTTTTAACATCTCGCCGATTACGTCTATGACACAGTCGTAGGACTCGCAGGAAGAACGTAAGAGACATGCACACCCATCGTTCATTTTCGATCAGTATTATTTCGTATCGTATGCATCCACTTACTGAGAAGGTAATGTTATACTTAGTATTAGTGCTGGGTGTTTAATTTGAGCATCAGGTTTATAAAGTATTTGTGTTCGTGTAACGGAAATGTCTATGTCCTGTTGTAGGAAGGGTATGGATTTGACTTGGAGTACTGTGATAGCGAAGGGAAGAGTATGTCTAGTCGTAAGGAAGGTACAGGTGTTTCCAGAGCCACAGCGGTCAACAGAGTGTATTTACCATACTTCGCTCATTGCTGAATACCGTTCAGTTGAGACCACGATCGTAACATTTAATCGTAAGTCTAATGATAAACATATATGCGACCAGTTTCCGAACTGAACCCGTGCATGAAAAGTCCGTTGTGATAATGATTCACGTTTCATGTTAACGGAAGCATCCGTGTGAATGTAGAGGTCTGTTGAATTGTAGGAATGTATATGAGTTGACTTTGCCCTTGTGTAGTTTGCCAAGTAGCGAACTAATACATAGTATTTGTTATACTTTCGTGATCGAGTGGAACTTTGAGAAGATGGTATGATTGGGTTCAAATGGTTCAAATGGCTCTGAGCACTATGGGACTTAACATCTGTGGTCATCAGTCCCCTAGAACTTAGAACTACTTAAACCTAACTAACCTAAGGACATCACACACATCCATGTCCGAGGCAGGATTCGAACCTGCGACCGTAGCAGTCTCGCGGTTCCGGACTGAGCGCCTAGAACCGCTAGACCCCCGCAGCCGGCGGTATGATTGGGATGGACTGTTATTCCCGCCCATGTAAATTGTTCATTTGACTGTTTGTGCACATTACGCGTCTTTATTTAGTTGAGAGAAGGTCGAATGTGGTGTGTAGAAGATACGTTTGCCTGTTCTCTAGACATGGGAATGACCTTAGTTGGCTTGTAAATTATATGGAAGATTTGGAGTATGTTATCTCAGTGAGATCGGTATTCGCTGTTGGCAATATGATTTTTCATATGTTTGTTTCTAGTTACTCAGTGGTCTAGAGGATGCTCCACGTAGCTAAAGTTTCGTGTTTTTAGAGAAATGATTTCGAGTCTATATGTCGGGAATTATGTTGCGTTAGCTATCGGGAGTTTAATGCTGTGTGCTTGGTATCAAGAAGATTAGGGAAAATGGTATAATTCTAAGGCGAAAATACGCATGTTCTTGTAATCCAGGAGTCTGGAGATGTGCATAGAAAAGCGAGCAGGCAAGGAAGCTGAGACTGTAACGCGTTTGTGTCGAGCGAGGTGAAACGATCGCTAATTTGTAGAACAGGTCTGAGAATGACTTCGGTTCGCTGATGTAAAAGGGGTGATTTTGTATGATGTGGGATGTGAACTGTATGGTTACCAGATCGACAAGGTACTCGGTGATATAATGCTGGGATGGTGATCGGTTTCGCGCTCCAATATTCTTGCTAGTCTGGTATAGATTTCATTATCTGTATAACAATTTTTTTCGCGTGCTGTCCAGATATAAAAGATAACTGCACTGTTTGTCTAAAATGTGTATATATCGTATTGTAAAGTTACTTTGGCTTAAACTGTGTAAACTGTGTATGTATTGCATTGCACAGATAGTTATTTTTTATCTTATGGCACGACTAGAGATGATGACTGTGTGTCTATGGTGAGGGATGTATAGATTGAGCAGTTTCATAACGACGAGGGTATGAGTAAGAATTTTTTAGTGGAAAATTATGTTCGCCATAAATACTGAAGTACTGGCGTCAAGAGGAGAGATTACGTGTACATCGATTGGTGTCAGACTCTAGCAGGAATAGTAATATTTAATTGTAGTTAGAGAGGCAAATATGTTCTGGGCTTGCAATATTCTTGTGAGTCTGGTATGTATTTGATAATGGGGAGACAATTTTGCGGGTTTAAGTGTCAATGCAATTTAGCGTTCTGTGCAATATAGCGGCTGAAAGCACCAGAAAGAATAGGTGGATCGTGCTTCGGTACCGGCTGCATAAGTAATTGGGCGTGTAAATTCAATAAGAGCAAATAAGAATGCTCCATCGTTTGTGCTGGATTATAAGGGTCTGTACATAGCGGAGGGAACGTTTGCGTATTTTGAAGTCTGGAGGGAAAGACGTTAGGAGCGCTGTGATGAGTGCATTAGATGTAATTTTCGTAAGGAAGTTCTGTTAGAGTAGGAATTACCGTGCATTCAAGCTGGGACATGTCGAAAGCTAGCGTTAACTATTTCTGGGAGAATATACAGCTCCGAAGAGCTCGAGTTGGTTACTATTTTTTTGAAAAAGCGTGGTGAGGTACGAATAAGATTGGGAATGTTGTTACATTATGAGCCGCGTGCGGACGTTTCACCGGGAGATGCGTCGTGAGTAATGCTGTGGCGCGCAAACACTGCTGAACACGTCACGTATGTTCCGTTTTTTAGATGGAATCTTGCTGCGCTATTCTGCCATCTGCGGTAGAGACAATGCTGGCCTGAGGTGTCTCGAGTATGGGGCTGCGCCTTGGAGTTCTGTGACGCGAGTATAAGGGGCACTGTTCGAAAGTAAATAGTGTGGACTCCTTCCTTACTCTTCCCAGCAACGTAGCGTAGCCTGAGTAATTTTAGCATAATTCTCGCCCTACAGACCACAATCTGGGATTAGGACATAGGAGGGATGACAGTACGATCTGATGGCAGTAATATGTACTATGTCAGTTGGACAGTAAACTTCGTGGTTCAGACCTGGTCTGCAAAATAAAGACTTTTGTTCAGGTCTGTTTTCCCGTCATTTCGCCCCACCATCTCGGATGAAGTCATTGCGCTGTGCATGTTAGTACACGTTAGTACAGGTTAGTGCACACTAGTGCAGGTTAGTACACGTTAGCCCTTTAACATGGGTCAGTAAGGAGGGGTGGTGCTGTGCTGAGGATCGTGGTGGAGACTTTAACTATTTGATTCCACCCAGGTGTGTGTGACACTGGAGAAAATTGATTCCAAGTCCTAGGTTCAATGAAGTCGTTTCACGTGACTAATGCAGCAATCAATAGGTGTGGAGAATTCTAGGGGTGGGGGATGGGGGTGCTATGTCATGAATGAACACTGCACTGATAGTGGGAACATGTTGAGCTTCTCATTTTATAATTGAATGTTGAAAGTTTAAATTGAATTATTGAATATGATTAATATTGAAATAGAATTAAGTACTTAGGTAATTGATTGGTTAGAAGTGCGATGTGGGTGTTAGTTTAGGTAGCATCTTTACAGAAGATTATATACGGTGCGTGTATGCAGCTACAGCCGAGGGTGTTTGACGTAAGCCGTCTGACACCCACGGGCCGGTGGCGTGGCGCAAGAGAGAGCGGACGATCTTGTGTCATCAACCGACGTCACGGTAGCGTCCTCTGGTGGCCACGATATGAACTAAGGCAGTTGGGCTCTGGAGCTCGTGGTGAACGCACTGTAATTGGCCATCTAGAATACCGGTACTTGCGTCATCACCCCACGTCGCGGTGGCGTCCTCTGGTGGCACCGATATGAACTAAGCCAGTTGGGCTCTGGAGCTCGTGGTGAATACATCGGATGCACCCGTCTTGAATGACAGTACTTGCGTCATCACCTGACGTCAGGAGAGCGCCCTATGGTGGCACCGATATGAACTAAGCCAGTAGGAGTCCAGTCCCAGTGGAGAACACACCAGCTATAAGTTCGTTAAATAATAAAGATAAATCCTTTTTCCCGCCATTTTCTTTGCTTAGTAGAGATAACCGGTGTGTGACTCATTATTGTGTTGGAATTTGAACTTCGCGTCATTTTTCTGGGCGACGGGGGACTGGAACTTTCCTGCCAAAAGTCAAACTTCCCGCCAAATTCCGCAATATTGAATGACGTCATCGCCGCCATCTTTGATAATGGTAGTTTGGGGCTGTACCCACCTAGCTCCAATACTACTGTTTTCCGCATGGCGGTGTCACAGTCGTGGTTTATGTGCACAACACCGTCTGACACCTGTAATGTTTGGTTCCGATTTGCAGTAAAGGCACGTACGCTCACACTAACACTGTAAAGAGCCGAATGGCTTTATGCTGAGTTCCACACTCTATCACCTGCATCGCTGATGTCTAGTGACATACTGTACTATTGGCATCAAATGTGGTATCATTTGTCAGAGGCACTTATCAGTGTACTGGATCTCATACTATTGCGCAACTATTCCAGCCCACAACGGTAATTTCCCCATTACTATCAATACCTTTCTACTGATTTGCATTACTGTAGCACAACAGGCGTCACAAGGCTGAGTGCATCGCGGTCGAGTCCTCCAAGGAAAAACCCCTGCCAGTACAGGGAATCGAACCATGGTCCTACACACGGGATTCAGTCGTGCTGATCGCTCTGCAATGGAGGCTGATAGGTTATTGACCTACATAGGAAATTAACTGGTCCAATTATGGTACGCTCGGGAACATCTACAGTTAGTACATTCCACTTAGATCAAGTTTCAGTTACTGCTTGAAATTGTGGTTATTTTCTATGTTCTGTTATTTTTTTTCTGTGTACTGCTACTCAGATGAGAATAAAAGCAAATTTATGCCTTCCCAGAAAATAATAATGATTTTTAAGAAATTATCCCGGTACTAAAACTGTAGTAAACTTCAAATTTTTCATCCACAAGAAACAGTCATCATACATTTTGAACAAATTGGTGGAAGGTCTCCATTTCCCTAAATACTTTAATGGTCTTTAGAGAACCCTTTTCGCACTAAGGTCAACGGTGCAAAAAGGAAAAAAGGCTCTTGCTTCGTTACCCGGCCATTGGTGTTCATAAGGACGATCGAGGCACTGATTGTATTTTATTACCACTGTCGAATCGCCGTTAATAACGCCGTTATTACCATGCAGCCATAGAGGTTCTGATTCAGTTTCGAATCGTCGTAAAGCTACGTTTGTGTTTATCGTCCGCACTAATCCGCGCCTCCGAGGTCGGCTCGCTTGTTAGCAACGCGCCTTCCTTCTAATTGGCTGTATTCAATTTACGAAGAGTGCTTAAGGTATTAGGCCCCGTCCACGCTGAATAGCTAGTGCGGGGCCGCTTGATAGTACCACGTGGTGAGGCTGCAGCCTCGGCGGAGGGACGTCAGCGACAAATCATCCTGGTTGATTAATCGACGTCGGCCCTTTACAATGGACAGCCCTGTACACTGAGTACCTCATCCACACTCCTCACTTTCTTTTTCCATCGAATTTAACTCTGGCATCTGAGGATTAGAGTCCAATCTAAATTAGGGAGAAAGTAAGATTCAACGCGTCTCGGGAAGGAATCATCTGCACAGTCTGTCATTAACGTTTGGTCCCTTCTCTGTTTCTATTGGCATGTGTCTTTTTTCACGTAGACATTTAACTTACAAAAGAAATATCAATAAATGAAAAGTAGATCATTTTAACTAAAGTGTACTGAGGTGTTGAAAGTCAGAGGGTATCTCCTAATACCATGTCTGACCCCATTTTTCCCGGAGTAGTGTAGAAACTCGGTATGTCATGGACTCACGTTGCTGGAAGTCCCCTGCAGAAATATTGACCCACGCTGAATCTACAGCAGATCATAACTGCGAAAGTGTTGGCGGTGCAGGATTTTGTGCGAACTGACCCCTCGATGATGTCCTATAAATGTTCTATGGGATTCATCTCGGGCGATCTGGGTGGCCAGATTATTCGCTCGAATCGTCCATAATGTTCTACAAACCAATCGTGAACAATTCTGGCCGGGTGACACTGTCATCCACAAAAATTCCATCGTTGTTTGAGAACACGAAGTCCGTGAATGGCTGCAAATGGTCTCATTTGGTTCAGCTAGACCAGAGGATACAGTCCATTCCATGTAAACATAGCCCACATTATTATTGAGTCACTACCAGCTTGCACGATGCCTTGTTGATAACGTGAGTCCATGACTTCGTGAGAACTGTGCCACAATCGAACCCTACCATCACCTCTTACAAACTTTTATTGGGACTCATCTGACAAGGTCATGATTTTCCAGCCGTCCAGGGTCCAACCGATATGGTCACGAGCCCAGGAAAGGGGCTGTAGGCGGTGTCGTGATGTAAGCAAAGGCAGTGACGCCTGTGGTCTGGTGCCTCAGCCCATTAACGGCAGATTTCGCCGTACTGTTCTAACGGATACGTTCTTCGTACGTCCCGCGTTGATTTCTGCGGTTGTTTCACGCATTGTTATTTATCTGTTAGCGCTGACAATTCTACGCAAGCGCCGCTGCTTTCGGTCGTTAAATGGAGGCCGTCGACTTCTGTGCTGTCCATGGTGGGAGGTAATATCAGAAATTTGGTGTTCCTGGCGCACTCTTGACAGTGTGGATCGCGGAATATTGAATTCCTTAACGATTTTCGAAATGGAATATCCTACGCGTCTAGCTCCAACTACCTTTCCGCGTTGTTCAAAGTCTGTCAATTCCCGTCCTGCGACCATAATCATGTCGAAAATATTTTCACGTGGATCACCTGGGTACAGCTCCGTTAATGCATTGGCCTTTTATACCTTGTGTACTCAACACTAGCTCCATCTGTATACGTGCATGCCGCCATCCCACAACTTCTGTCGCCTTAGTATATAATTTCTTAAGTAACACGATAAGACTATTTTCTTAACTGCTGGTACAGTGTCATTACTTAGTGCTACAATGTTTTTAATTTACGGTCACAATGCAACTGTTCTTCAGCATAGACAATCAATCTTTCTTAGAATATTCCTTCTACTTTAAAATTACTTCCACATGTTGTTGTGTGCTGCCAGTGACTTCTCCTGTGTACTCAGGCTCAATTACGTATTCTTCATCTTACACCTCCTTTTTCAAATCTTGGCCCGTCTATCGAGTTTTTCTTACCAATTCCCTATTAGATCAATATCTGACGACTGATGTGGCACCTAACTAGCTTCGGGAAATTTGTAAGAAAGCCATTCGGCTACAAGATTTAATGTGTGCTTCAAGTCATTATCTTGGGAAAATATGAACGTAGAAGTAGGTGGTGTAAAGTGACCAGGGCGAGAAAAGAGGCCATAACATATATTTTGTCTTGAATAAAACTGCTGTCTGCCGAGAAATTGTCAAAATAGATATAATAGTGAATTGTACCTGTTCCTCTCAAAACTCAGAGTTATCGGTAAAATCCATTTTCTGAATGAAACTTGTAAATAACTTTAAATACCAACTACCACCATGTAATGCAGGGCTTACTTGGTCAAGATTTGAAATAAATTGTGCGCATGACTGTCTTATTCTTGTATAACAGTCGCATTGACATAATGGTTTACGTTGCAACGGGCCAGATTATTTATTGAATTGAATTTTAAAATTAACAGAATACTTAAAGATACTTAGGAAACACTAGGTGCCTTACGTGTATGTGGAAAATTTTCAGAATGGGCTCGTAGTTGTGTTTTCCCGGTACTTTTAGTTATGCGGCGCTTAGATTTCGCCGCAATTCATATGTAGGTTCCTTTGGGCTTCTTTGTTGTTTAGCATTCCATTCAAATAATTAAGAAGCCCAAAGGGAACTGCATGTGATTTTCGAAGGAATCGAAGTACCACGTAATTACAATACAACGTGTATAGCAAACACTATAGATCGGTCCTTGTCATTCAAACAATAATGTATGAAGTACTTAAGGAACATGGCTCAAGAGGGATTGCCGGAAGCAGTTGGGGTGCGGACGCCGCTACTCTGCGTTCTGCCTCACTTGCTTTCTATATTTTTCTGTTGCAAATTGCGTCAACACAACAAAATTCATGTACAGCTTGATTAAGCCATAAGAGCTACCACTGCTTCTGTTAGATCTACTTCCATTCAGTAGTTACACTACTAGCCATTAAAACTTCTACACTACGAAGATGACGTGCTACAGACGCGAAATTTAACCGACAGGAAGAAGATGCTGTGATATGGAAATCATTAGCTTTTCAGAGCATTCATACAAGGCTGGCACCGGTGGCGACACCAACAACGTGCTGACATGAGGGAAGTTTCCAACCGATTTCTCATACACAGACAGCAGTTGACTGGCGTATCCTGGTGAAACGTTGTTGTGATGTCTCGAGCAAGGAGGAGAAATGTGTTCCATCACGTTTCCGACATTGATAAAGGTCGGATTGTAGCCTATCGCGATTGCGGTTTATCGTATCGCCACATTGCTGCTCTCGTTGGTCGAAATACAATGACTGTTAGCAGAATATGGAATCGGTGGGTTCAGGAGGGTAATACGGAACGCCTCTTATCACTAGCAGTCGTGATGACACGCACCTTATCCGCGTGGCTGTAACGGATCATGCAGCCACGTCTCTATCCCTGAGTCAACAGATAGGAACGTTTGCAAGACAACAACCATCTGCACGAACAGTTAGACGACGTTTGCAGCAGTATGGACTATCTGCTCGGAGACCATGCTGCGGTTACCCTTGACGCTGCATCACAGACAGGAGCGCCTGCGATGGTGTACTCAACGACGAACCTGGGTGCACGAATGGGAAAACGCCATTTTTTCGGATGAATCCAGGTTCTGTTTACAGCATCATGATGGTCACGTCCGTGTTTGGCGACATCGTGGTGAACGCACATTAGAAGCATGCATTCGTCATCGCCATACTGGCGTATCACCCGGCGTGATGGTATGGGGTGTCATTGGTTACACGTCTAGGTCACCTCTTGTTCGCTTTCACGGCACTTTGAACAGTGGACGTTACATTTCAGATGTGTTACGACCCGTGGCTCTACCCTTCATTCGATCCCTGCGAAACCCTACATATCAGCAGGATAATGCACGACCGCATGTTGCAGGTCCTGTACGGGCCTTTCTGGATACAGAAAATGTTCGACTGCTGCCCTGGCCAGCACATTCTCCAGATCTCTCACCAACTGAAAACGTCTGGTCAACGGTGGCCGAGCAACTGGCTCGTCACAATACGCCAGTCACTACTCTTGATGAACTGTGGTATCGTGTTGAAGCTGCATGGGCAGCTGTACCTGTACACACCATCCAAGCTCTGTTTGACTCAATGCCCAGGCGTATCAAGTCCGTTATTGCGGCCGGAGGTGGTTGTTCTGGATACTGATTTCTCAGGATCTATGCACCCAAATCGTGTGAAAATGTAATCACATGTCAGTTCTAGTATAATATATTTGTCCAACGAATACCCGTTCATCATCTGCATTTCTTCTTGGTGTAACAATTCTAATGGCCAGTAGTGTAGTTGTCCTAGATGACACTATTCTTCATGATCAAATGAGGAAAGCAACTAACAAGGTAAACTTGCTCAAGAAGATCTCACAAGAATTCTTCCTTGTACGAAGCCTTATGAGACCCATAAACAACTCGTCTGAAATCACGCAAACCACCCTTGTTTGTATCAGAAAGTACCAGTTCTTCCCATGTGACCTCCGAGTGGCGACAACGCTGTAACGAACATCCACCCGACAATTCTCACCTGGTTCAAGATGCAGCAAAGGAGTCTGAGGGATTCTAACTACTTCGTGAAAGCTGGTGGAGGCTGAACATCACGGGGGTGGTTCAAGAGACGTGTGGTTACAGCTTGAAGAAATGGAAATTTCGTTCATCTGCTAACGCGTCTGTAGAATGAGGGAGCAAAATATAGGACACATTGTTATGGATTACCCACTTCAGGCATTTGGCAATAGTCTGAGAATACGGAGCTTGGGGCTCTCGCTGGAATAAGCCGTGCCTCACAGGTACAGGCACACTAAAAACTCTAGCAGTGTGGCACAGCGTGTTGCAGAGTGGTCTACGACAGACGGAAGTAATATAAATGGGTGAAGTTGTGTGTCGTTTGCCTACGTTTCTGCTGCAATTTACATAATTCCCAATGGTTCCTTCTGCACTGCAATTTATGCATACAGGTCACACAAGGCCGAAATGATTTTAAATTGCGCTCAATTTGGAGTCTCTTTAAAGTCTTTGCAATAGTCTCCTTACTGTTAATTGCTTTCATCTTTCTTATTTTCCCACAGAAATTTAAAATTAATCGGTCGAACTGGTGGCCTTCACGTACTTTTTCTGATGGGTAAAAATTTCCATGGTCTTTTGATATTCATATATTTATCACTAGGTTCCATCCTCCAGAAGCGCTGTTTCTGGTATGGCGTTCCTTTGCCGTCCCACATATCTCCATATGCTGGTCATCAAGCCAGTGCTCCAGAAATAATCGAGTACCTGATGATTTTGGTTTTCAGACGTGCTCTCAATAGACAGCGAGTCACCATCAAATATTTCCAGGGGAAGATTTGCTAGAGCTAACTTGTGCAGCAACCATATCAAGATGGATTTTTGAAAAAGTCGAACCGTTCATGGTTTGATCTAAATAAAACTTGTTAAACCATATTTGTGGCCGGTTGCTGTTTCAGTCGTAAAGCTGAACACATTCTTAAGCAAAAATGTATTTCTACGTTTTCCTCATAGACAGGAATAAGGCTGCAACACAGAACTTGTTTCTGCGAACATTGATTGAAATGAAAATTGCAACTCAAAATCACTGTTTAAGAATAAACTTCTCTGTGATTGAACTAGCACTTAGGTTGTAATGGTTAAATAAGAAGATCATATCTATTTCGCTTTTTTGCTCGGCAGCAAAACATAAACAGCTGGGAAAGAATTTGCTTCCTCCCAAGAAGTTGTAGTATCGGTGCGTTGTTCAAACAACTGTTCATACTATTTGTTCGAACATTTGAACATTCCATCCAGCTTGGTACGCATGATTTTTCCCTTTTCGCTGGCAGAGCCCGTTATCCTCTCAATCCGTCCACTGTAGTCATAAATAAAAAGTCGTTGCCCTAATTCAAAATTAAATTATTTTCTTGAAAGAATGTTCTTCCAGAATTGATCGAATCCCCCATTCATTTTTCCTAATACGATGCAGTTACTGTTTCCCTCTTCTATGTGACGGTAAGGATGTTACTAACCCAAAGCCGCGAAAGCCCTACTTCTTCAACGTAAATTGATGAAATTGTACCATCGGTTTCTTTTGCACGCTTTTCGCCCCAGCAAAATGTTCTTGCACTTCATTTGCTGCTTCATCTGGAATAGGAACATGACTACCTTCGCCTAAAACTGTGTCTTTTTAGTTGGTAGTCTTCCTTAGCACTTATTCTTTATTAGCTGACAAACCCGTCATTGCCCGGGTATTCATTTTGTCAGTTTTCTATTAGAAACCGGGTCGGGGCTGAATTATTGTTTTAGTGGAAATGTGGAAAAAATAGTTCAAATGGCTCTGAGCACTATGGACTTAACATCTGAGGTTATCAGTCCCCTAGAACTTAGAACTAGTTAAACCTAACTAACCTAAGGACATCACACACATCCATGCCCGAGGCAGGATTCGAACCTGCGACCGTATCGGTCACTCGATTCCAGACTGAAGCCCCCAGAACCGCTCGGCCGCGCCGGCCGGCTGAAATGTGGAACAGAAAGAAGTTATTTCGCAGTTATTGCGCTTGCAGATACGAGAACGCCATACTGCATACTTATGTGCGATAACATCCGCATCGGAAATGAAGATGTGTTTAAGCGTTTCAGCGTCTTTGTGGTACGCTCTATAATATTCGGCAACACAAACATTTTCGACGCTGGGGTGGAGCCGCCAAATATGTGAGGGTGAAGTCTCTTGACGTGGGAGCGGAGTGGTGAAGGGCGCGGCCGAGTCGCCTTAGGAGACAGGAGGGGGCGCGCGGTGCCGTGCACCTGCCAGCGGCAGTAAAACACGGCGGCCGGCCCTCTCCCCTCGCCACTCGGGCCAGAGTAAAAAACGGGACGGCGCGAGGGGGAGAACAGAAAAGCCGGCCGTAAAACCAGGCACAGCGCCCCGCTCCACAGCGCATGAGCGCGCGCGCCGTCAAAGAAACAATTATGATGCACACCGAATGGTAAGGCTCTCTCTCTGTCTCTCTCTGTCTCTCTCTCTCTCTCTCTGCGTGGCCTTGGGGAGACTGGATTCTTCCCGAAAAGCGGAAAGGAGTGCCCGAAGAGATGTCGGCGAGGTGCGGTGGTGCAGTATAGGTCGCGACAGGCTCGGAGCGAGGGTGCAGGAGGAGATTGGGGGACAACAACAGGACGGTGGCAGCCTCTCCGCTCTAGCAAAAAATGGTTAGTTTCATGTGAAATTACATTTTCTGCACAAAGGGTACAATTAAGCGGGAGCATCCCTGTGCAGTCGCGGCCGGATCACGGGCCGCGCTAATGCTGTTAGGACGGCTGCCACGGCGGGCGGTCCCCCGGTTTAATCTTTGTCGGGTGTCTCGATCTTCCGCCCGCGCGCTGCCGCTCCGTGCGGTCACAGAGCCGGCAGAATATCCGCAGTGCCGCCTTCAAAGGACCCGCGCCTCCCTGCGAGTGTTCACTCGCGCGGCGCGCCGCCCTGCGACGCCCTCTCGCGTTTGCTGCCTCCTCCCAGCTGCTTTCTTTTTATTTTCAGGGTGCCCCCTCCCCCTCCTAGTCCCCGGCTTTACGCTCGTTTTCTTTTCCACTTCCCTGGCATAGAAGCGGCGTCTCAGACCGCTTTGGCGATTCGATTCGATTTCCTGGTCGGCTGAGTGTCGCGCGACACGAGATGCGGGCCCACCCTCCCTCACTTCGCTCGTCGTGTCCTTTCGAGCGGCTCTTGACGTACGCCGCGTTCTTTCCTCCACAAGTGAACGGCCGTTATTGAGCGAAAGGGTTTTTTAGCCGCCGGTGGGAGCCAAACCCGAGCTAATGCTCTCAGCATTAGCAAAAGAGAAGGTCACGACAAGCGAATGTAAGTACCAGACCGATTAAAGCTGTGTACCCGATCGGCACTTGTATCAAGGCCCTTCTCTCTCGTGGGTAACGCTTTTATCAAGTGAGCAATCCGGCCCCTATTCGCATCCCAGATTAAGGTTTGAGTCCTCAAAATGTTTCAAATGGTTCTGAGCACTATGGGACTTAACATCTGAGGTCATCAGTGCCCTAGAAATTAGAACTACTTAAACCTAAATAAAGGCCATCACACACATCCACGCCCGAGGCAGGACTCGAACCTGCGACCGTAGCGGTCGCGCGGATCCAGACTGAAGTGCCTAGAACCGCTCGGCCACAACGGCCGGCGTTTGAGTCCTCTTTTCTGCATACTTGCTATACTATCGCAATGGGAAAAACTGCGAGAACGTTACGTCTCACAGTCGCTTAGCCACGGACATGTATTTGCAGGAAACTATATTTATTTTCCTCTTTTTTTTATACTGCAAGCCATTCTGTTACAAAATTTCTTGTCCACTTCAAATTTGACCTTATATATGCAGTACTTTACAAGGAATTCTAATGCAAAAGTAGGACAGAAACTAAAAAAACACTTACTCATTAAGATACTTCCAGTATGACAGCATAAGTGTACAGAATTTGCTGAGAGCTATTTGCATCCTTACTATAGCCAGAATCAAATGAAATTGAATGTAACTATGTATTTTTAAGGGGCATTGAAAACCTGTCCGAGGTATGACGATGTTAAAACACTTCAGAATTTGAGGTGAGATCGAAAGTACCAAGATACAAAGAAACAAACTCTTCAAGACGGAAGCAAGATACATCCGTCATGAAATTGGAAATTTGTGGTAAGGACTATGGACCAAACTCCTGAGGTCATCGGTCCCTAGGCTTACGCACTACTTAATCTAACTTAAACAAACTTATGCTAAGGACAACACACACACACCCATGCCCGAGGGGGGACTCGTACCTCCGACGGGAGAGCCGATCGAACCGCGACAAGACGCCTAAGACCGCACGGCTACCCCGCGCGGCCGTCCGTCATCGGAGTTAGCAGTATAGTTGTCTATCAGGTCAAATTTAAGGCCATGTGCAGCAGATTACAAAAAGAACGCTACACTGACATGGAGTACAGAATCAATAATTTAATGAAGGAACTTAGACAAAAAGTAAAACATTTTCCAGGATGTATTTTTATTTATTCATTCATTTGTTTAACCTGACAGGAACAGGGCCATGTTTTTCCCTTGTGCGTATAACCAGGTATTTTATACATATTTCAGACCACATTCATTACGATAAGCATCCTATAAGTTACACCTAATGCAGAATTCAACAGTTAGAAGTCACCGCCGGCCAGGGTGGCCGAGCGGGCACGGTAGCTTAGCGTGTTCGGCCAGAGAGCCGGTTGGCCTCTGTAATACAAAAAACTGAGTGGAAGGATCAACAAACGAACTTTAACGGATGTCATGTGAAGTCCGCAAGGGCCAAACCCAACGATCAACAACGAAAAGAAAAAAAAAAAAAAAAAAGCAATTCTAGGCGCTGCAGTCTGGAACCGCGCGACCGCTACGGTTGCAGATTCGAGAAAGAATAGCGTTAGCTACTTCTTAAAGGCAACAAGCATTAAACTGTGCCGAAAATGCAGGATAGCTCGTTCCTGAGGCGGACGACAACAAGAAAGAGGGAGTAAGCGGATATTTTTGTTTTATGAATGGGCGCAGTTAGTATGCTAGATAAGCAGACCTTGTTTTTCGAGTAAAGTGAGATGACAGGTATCAAATCTCTGATGGGAGATAGTGGGTGCATGTGCATGACGATCCGATGAAGCAGACGTAGCGTGTGGAAAGTATACGATTGCTAGTTTTAATTTATGGCACTGCGACGTGGACTCTAAAACGAAAAAAAAAACATTCAAAAATTGTGAGTTGGTCAGCGAGCGATGGACAGATATATGCGCCTTGAGAGTGAGTGGGAGAGGCAAGAAGACAAAACCATTGGGCCACGTAACTGTGCCTATCATGAGAATGTAACGCAGGTCAGCAGCATATACAGGATGTTAAAGAAAAAGTTTCCTATAGTTTGAGAGGTGGTAACACGGACCACAACGAGAAAAAATAATGCAGTAGATACGCGCACTAAGGTGCATAACTTAAGAATGAAACATACCTCTTCTAGTGCAAGCTCTTTGCTGTTTCGCGCGACCTACACAATACAGTACACAAATGGGTATACATTAACTCTATTAGTGTGAAACAGTAGTGCTTATAATGAAATGTGCTTGGAATTACGTACAAGGGCTCAACGATTGTTGCCGGCCGAAGTGGCCGTGCGGTTAAAGGCGCTGCAGTCTGGAACCACAAGACCGCTGCGGTCGCAGGTTCGAATCCTGCCTCGGGCATGGATGTTTGTGATGTCCTTAGGTTAGTTAAGTTTAACTAGTTCTAAGTTCTAGGGGACTAATGACCTCAGCAGTTGAGTCCCATAGTGCTCAGAGCCATTTGAACCATTTTCAACAATTGTTTCCATTTCCAATACCATAACAGAAAATCGTTTCTGTCATTTGCCGTGGGGAATAATGGGCTTCCAGTATGCTGGTAAGCGCAAAGATAAAACTACAGTGTAAAAGCATTTCACAAACTTATCAAAACACAAATTGTTTCCAGCAGAAATAATGTATGACTAGGTAGTCTTTCACGACCGGTATTAACTTCACTTAATACTTCCGGGTTGATAGACCGTGGTCGATATGTAAAACTTTCCCGTAACGTTTGTCTCCGCCTGTGAGAGACATTCTCAGAGATGAAGCGATTGATCTCTCGATGTGTCTGTAATCGAACGTGTGGACGGGACATGGGTCAAGTGATATAGGGCAGGCACGCATACTGATTGTTAACTTCATGATGAGTCTAACTAGTACACCAGACAAAAAGGATGAATTATAAGAACCTTGGTGTACAGGGCTCTGAAAATTTGTGAACCGTTTTATTTAAAGGACGAGGTGAACCTCATACGCTCGGCCTTTAAAAAGTTTGGTTATTCCAACGAGACAGATAGAGCTCTTCACCCTAAGGAGAGAATCATGATCAACGGCGATAACGGCCGCCCAACAAGAAAGCTTTAGTATTAGTAAAATTACAGAACGCGCTGGGAAAGCGATGGCTCTTATGGAATTGAAAATATTTTCAGAACCACCAGGAAGATAAAAAAAATGTTTAGGAATGACAATAAATATACTATGTCCTTTGACTACGCCGGGTGTATACAAAATTCCTTGTAGTTGTGGACTAGCGCATATTGGTTCAACGAAAAGAAGTGTTAACACCTGTTTAGCTGAAAATAAGAGGAATGGTCGTTTGTGACATACAAATACACTCCTGGAAATTGAAATAAGAACACCGTGAATTCATTGTCCCAGGAAGGGGAAACTTTATTGACACATTCCTGGGGTCAGATACATCACATGATCACACTGACAGAACCACAGGCACATAGACACAGGCAACAGAGCATGCACAATGTCGGCACTAGTACAGTGTATATCCACCTTTCGCAGCAATGCAGGCTGCTATTCTCCCATGGAGACGATCGTAGAGATGCTGGATGTAGTCCTGTGGAACGGCTTGCCATGCCATTTCCACCTGGCGCCTCAGTTGGACCAGCGTTCGTGCTGGACGTGCAGACCGCGTGAGACGACGCTTCATCCAGTCCCAAACATGCTCAATGGGGGACAGATCCGGAGATCTTGCTGGCCAGGGTAGTTGACTTACACCTTCTAGAGCACGTTGGGTGGCACGGGATACATGCGGACGTGCATTGTCCTGTTGGAACAGCAAGTTCCCTTGCCGGTCTAGGAATGGTAGAACAATGGGTTCGATGACGGTTTGGATGTACCGTGCACTATTCAGTGTCCCCTCGACGATCACCAGTGGTGTACGGCCAGTGTAGGAGATCGCTCCCCACACCATGATGCCGGGTGTTGGCCCTGTGTGCCTCGGTCGTATGCAGTCCTGATTGTGGCGCTCACCTGCACGGCGCCAAACACGCATACGACCATCATTGGCACCAAGGCAGAAGCGACTCTCATCGCTGAAGACGACACGTCTCCATTCGTCCCTCCATTCACGCCTGTCGCGACACCACTGGAGGCGGGCTGCACGATGTTGGGGCGTGAGCGGAAGACGGCCTAACGGTGTGCGGGACCGTAGCCCAGCTTCATGGAGACGGTTGCGACTGGTCCTCGCCGATACCCCAGGAGCAACAGTGTCCCTAATTTGCTGGGAAGTGGCGGTGCGGTCCCCTACGGCACTGCGTAGGATCCTACGGTCTTGGCGTGCATCCGTGCGTCGCTGCGGTCCGGTCCCAGGTCGACGGGCACGTGCACCTTCCGCCGACCACTGGCGACAACATCGATGTACTGTGGAGACCTCACGCCCCACGTGTTGAGCAATTCGGCGGTACGTCCACCCGGCCTCCCGCATGCCCACTATACGCCCTCGCTCAAAGTCCGTCAACTGCACATACGATTCACGTCCACGCTGTCGCGGCATGCTACCAGTGTTAAAGACTGCGATGGAGCTCCGTATGCCACGGCAAACTGGCTGACACTGACGGCGGCGGTGCACAAATGCTGCGCAGCTAGCGCCATTCGACGGCCAACACCGCGGTTCCTGGTGTGTCCGCTGTGCCGTGCGTGTGATCATTGCTTGTACAGCCCTCTCGCAGTGTCCGGAGCAAGTATGGTGGGTCTGACACACCGGTGTCGATGTGTTCTTTTTTCCATTTCCAGGAGTGTATATCGGTCGTAGCGGAACACGTGTACCAAGAGGGTAATCATGAAATCCAATTCAGTGACGCGAGAGTCATGTCGAAAACAGCGCACTAGCATGCGCGTGTATGGAGAGACAATTGAGATTTATAAACAACGTAATAATTTTAACAGAAAAGAGGAAGATGTCAAATTAGATAAAATATGGATGTCGACTTTGCACCGACAAAATGACGATCGATAACTTTCAATCTAGAATTTTGTCACCGCCATAGATACTACCGGCGTCACGTGATGGACTATGGTGCCCTTTATACTGCATATTTATTAGGCGCTCTCTCGAGTTCTGATTGCAGTTCGCCGCTTCACCTCTGAGGATGCCTCCAGCAGCTGGAAACGAAACATTAGAGGAAAGATTGATACATCGACCACGCCCTGTCGACCCGGAAGTTTTAAGTGAAGGCTATGAGTGCACTGCACTTATCCACAACTGGGAACACGGTGTACAGTAACAACACAAACAGCCGTTTAGTGCATGGAGTACCGTAACCACGGTCAATAACAGAGGAGTGTGTCTCTCTCTCTCCCTCCATTTATTTATTTATTTATTTATTTTTTTTTTTTTTGCATTCTAAACGTCTATCTTGAGACTGGAAACTCTGAACTGCATAACAAAATGGGCCAAACATGATGCAGCTATTCACCCTAGAAAATATACATAAAAACAACTCATTAGAAAACAGACTGATGTGTCTTATGCCGTGACAGACGCCAATGGTTGCCATAGGGACGGACATTCACTAGTGCCGCCATAGCCAGTAAAACGATGTACGTCACCATAGCATCCATTGACCTCTGGCATTTTATTTTGTAGCTATGTTGCTTGTATATTAGTCTGTAAGGTGCATGGCCGTATCATACTTGCCCCTCTCCCCCCTTTTTTTCTTCGATAGGGCCTGCATCAAGAACTACGTTGAAATGCAACATTTTACAAGAAGTCAGTTCCAGTAGCTGGAATAAAAAGTTTATTTTCTTGTCTCTAGATATTTCTGCACAACAAGCTTGTCTGTTTCGATTTTCAATGCTACTTTCAAGAGCACCTGCAGGTGTTGCAAATAGGGAAACTGATTTACATCTTACGTGCGATCAAGAACGTAGTTATACAAATTACACTTCTACTTACGTCTAGGTGGAGAATACGATCATATGGCATCCAGGAACTATGAGTTTTCTGTTGTGAAATATTGTTATTATAATCATGTAGCTGTATAATATGAAATTTTTTCGTCATAATAATGATTTGACAGCTGTTTGCCTGTGTCCTTAGATGCTATTTGTTTATCGATTTCTTGCCGTTGGAAATAAGGGATGGTGTATTTGTTGCATAGATATTATATAGTTAAATTTTGTGTGTGTTTTACCTGTGATTTCGTGTGTTTATCCTTTCTCGCGGTCTAAAAATTCAATACAACTTTTTGAGTAGGGCTTGTACTTGAGGTAAGTTTGTTCATTGAGTAATGAATTGGAGATATACACTCAAACAAAATTTTTTCCGAAGAACAAGCAAATAAATATTGCGTTGCAGCTACTTGAATTCACTTCTTCCACAACTGCCCCATTTTGTTACACATTTCAGAGCTTCTAGTCTTAAGATCATCGTTTAGTCTGAAACCGATAACTAACGCTCTTTGTTGCTCTTTCTGCAAAATCCTAGATGCAAGTGAGACTTTTCCAAAAGAAAAAGCCAATTAAGCTAATACAACAAAAATAAAAGGAGGGGCGAACGTCTTACAAGTAGCGGCCCTTCGCAAGTTGATTAATTTACTTTTCAAACGCCTCGCGTTAGAAATAGTCATAAGAGCAAAAGCTGAACAAAGTAACTGACTCACGGCGAAAGATAACTCGAATATCCTTCCTGGGGTACCCGCGTGGCATCGTTAAGCGTTACGTACGATGGAGCTCTCGTCCGATCTTACTCGGACGACGTGGACACTAAATTAGGGCGAGGCTGGAAGCGAGCCTCTACTTATTGCCAGGCACTAAACGACGCTGATGGGCCTCCGGTCACCGGTAAGTGAAGACGACCCACAGAATCTGGGCCACAAGAGAACGAGTTTCTATCAACGACCACCGTCTATCTTTATTTATCCGAACGACTATTGGCTGGGGCGTAATTACTACTTTTCCATTAATTTATCTGCTTGTACTTCTTCTCTCCGCTGGCAGTATGCTCCATCTCATCTGGTCCTTACCAAGTGCCTAGTGATAAAGGAAAGGAGTAGCTGGGAAGTTATTTGCCCAACTACTGGATGTAAAATACAGCGTACATCAACTGCATACGAAATTGTTCCACCATACATGAAGCGTTTTCGATATTACTGGCAATGTCTGTAGTTTATCGTATGGTTTTAAAATGTAACGTAACAAACTCTTGCTTAACGATCTTAATGGGATTTCGAATGTCTTCATTGACGATAAAGTGAACAGTTTGACTTTACCAGCGTTGATTAACAGTTTGGAGTCCGCAAATCATGTTGTAGTGGTTAGCATTGCTGGTTCTAGATCGCGGAGTCCCAGGTTAGATTCCTGGCCGGATGTCATATTTTCTTCATTCGGAAATGGGTGTTGCCCCAATCGTTTTGCCTCATCTTCATCGGAGAACAAGCTACCGAAGAGGCGTCAAATGAAAGACTTCCACCATCCGGCCGAAAAATCCCAGACGGAGTCTCCCGACCAGTAAATGCCAATAGATCATTTCATTTCAACAACGTGGACTTAAGTAAGTCGCCTTACGTACTAATCTTCCTATCAAGGCATCGCAAAGAATTTCAGTCAGGTTTTGGATCATGGCATCCTTACGTTGACATATTTAAAGATTTCTCAAGAAAGACTTAGATTTATTTCCATACTAGCTGAGTACCCGGCTTTGCCCGGGTATGTGTTTATTCCAATTCTATTAATCCTTCTCCTCCTTCCCCTCTCCTTCTCCCATTCTCTGTCCGTTGAAACCTTCCCGTCTCCTCTATACCTCTAGTGTTACTGATAAGCTTCCCTTTTACATAATCTATGTAACCTTCCCTTAGGATTCCTATCTCTTGCTTAATAATAACAAATGAAATGTTCCCTTTGAATTTATTCTCTTTCTCAATCTTCGCATACAAATTTAATTGCCGTTTATTAAAAGTGGTTTTCAGATTATTTCGACGAAATATAGAATGTGTCGTCGTCGTGGCCCTCAGTCGTTATCTGCAATAACCCAAAACTGTTCCCTACCTTTTTTTACTGTTACTGGATCGCCATCTGACTGCTACATCGAACTGCGACATGAGTACACTTACTCTGGTTTACTATACTCTATTGTAAGTAGGCTGTTTAGGTTTTTATATTGGTAACGACATGTAGCGCTCTATATGAAAATCACTGACTGTGCTATGTGCAGTCTGAGGCTGGTCGGTATTGTTGCAATATTCGCCATTGTAGGGTTGGTCACTTGGCTGTTAACAGCGCATAGCGGTGCGCAGTTGGAGGTGAGCCGCCAGCAGTAGTGGATGTGGGGAAGTGAGATGGCGGATTTTTGAGAGCGGATGATCTGGACGTGTGTCTACCAGAAACAGTACATTAGTAAGAATGGATGTCATGAACTGCTGTATATATGATGACTTTTGAACACTTTTAAGGTAAAAACATTGTTTGTTCTCAATCAAAATCTTTCATTTGCTAACTATTCCTATCAGTAGATAGTGCCTTCAGTAATTTGAATCTTTTATTTAGGTGGCAGTAGTGGCGCTCGCTGTATTGCAGTAGTTCGAGTAACGAAGATTTTTGTGAGGTAAGTGATTTGTGAATGGTATAGGTTATTGTTAGTCAGGACCATTGTAGGGATTTTTAAAAGTCAGATTGCGTTGCGCTAAAAATATTGTATGTCAGTTTAAGCACAGTAATGTATAATTTTTCTAAGGGGACGTTTCATATGTCGACCCTTAGCCGAGGATACCTCACTGGAATCTTCTGATTTTTTCTTGTAGTTTATGTAATTAGTGTAGCTTTCGTTTATTGCTAGCGCATAATTATAAAGAGAAGCTTCTTTGTAGTTGCAGTTTTTCATTGTTGTGCAGTAAAACAGTTGTGGCATGCATGCAGATTTGCACCAAGTATTTCGCAGCTGCGCTTGCAATTAACTATATATTATTTTCAATGCTATATTTATGTGTTTTCTTATTTTGCTCTTCAAATTGTGCTTTCTTGTTATCGTGTGAAATACGTGATAATTATGGCGTGTGAAAAAGTAACACTAGGCTACAAAGTAAACTGAGAAATAATAGCGACGACGAGCGTAGCACCACTGTGTAATGAATTAACAGACATTCAAACTAGTAATTTGGTAATTCTGCATAGGGAAATGGAGTGGGCGGCATATAATGGCATAGACAGTGAAACAAATAGTGAACAGGGAAGCATTATCGATCGATCGGTCAGCAATAGCTTGTCTCAGGAATCCGAAATGACAGGACACAATCTTACAAATACTGTAGTCAGGTTTTGCGTCCTCACCGTTTTCTCAAATAAGTGAAGACACATTTTCTGCTTTTCAGAATGCGAGTATTGCCGTTTCAAATGCACTGCCGAATAGCACTGAGTGACATGTTTCAGACACCAGTGCATTGTTATTACAGTTAATGCAACAAATGGGACAAAGGCTACAAAAGTTAGACGCAACACTAGAACAAAATCAGAAACAAATGGGACAAAATCTTCAAAAGTTAGACGCAATGGAACAAAATCTTCACACCACGCTTGAACAAACACGTGAAGATTTAACTACTGAGTTACATAAAATCGAATCGAAATGTCAAAAAGTCTGTAATGACGTAAAAACACAAATTTGTGAGCATTTCCAACCTATTTTTTCGCTGCATGAAAATACATTACAGAATCACGAAGCAGCCATAAAAGAACTGTGCACTATTGTTCATGAAAATCATGAGACCTTGCAAGCTAAAACTGACTCAGTTGCATCTACCGATTCGGTTACGCAACTTGCAAAAACTCAGGAAAACTTAAAGGACACAGTAGATACGATTTCAACATAAATGGACACTCTGAAACTTGGTTCAGAAAAACACACTGAAGAAATAAATACACTATCGGAGAAAGTAGCTGAACTTTTGAATCAGTTCACTAACTTATCTACAAAGATAGATGATGATCTGAATTACACAAGACCTGTAGCCATCACTGTCACAGAAGAGTATGAACAAATTAAGAAATTCAAACAAAATCAAAATCAAATTAATACGCAACACAAAAGAGAAATCGGGGAAGTACAAGATCAGTTGGCACAAGTAATACAAAAATTACATATTTCAGAGGACACCCGCGCTCCAACACGGGAAGAAGGACTTAAAAATACGGAGAAGCCGCAAAATAATAACACAGGGCATTTCGGAAATTATGAAAGAAATTGGCAAGGTGCACCGAATTTGGAGATGGAACCGCCGACACGACGTAACAATGACCGATATGCGACTCGCCGACATGATGATTTTGACTATAAGTTGTTTATTACCACACGCAAATTCAAAACATTTAAGAATTCCGGCAACGATATTCATCCACAAGGGTGGCTTCATCAATTCTCTCATTGTTTTCCTCCCAACTGGTCATTACAGCGCAGATTAGCTTTTATGTGTGGCTACATAGAGAATGAACCAGCTGAAAGAATGCGATCGGTCATTCACGATTGTCACAGTGAAGGAGAATTTTATCATGCCTTCCTCTCAGCATATTGGTCTCAAGCTACACAAGACCGAGTAAAACATAGCATCATAATGATGAAACATTTCGAACAATCTGAATTTTCAAGTCTTGTGAAATATTTTGAAGACGTGTTGCACAAGAATGAGTACCTGTCAAACCCTTACAGACCCTCAGAACTCATCCGCATTTGGTTAAGCAAATTGCCTGAACATTTACGACATATTATTTTGGCAGGACGTTGCAAAGACGACATTGAAGCTTTTCAGGGACTCTTACAAGAATTGGAAATTGACACAGACTATCGCGGGACGCGAAAACAGGAACACAACAATTATAGGTCACATCCGTCAAAATTCCGCGACGACAGAAATATTAACTGGACACGACATGGCTATTCTTACAACGTAAATCGTGACCAAAACAGACACCACCCATATGACAACCGTTGGCAGAGCAGTGATAATTACAGGGAAAGATCACCTCTCTGCAGTACTGACTATCACAGAGACAATCAGAGAAACAGACAATATGGGAACCAAAATAATTCTTATCAAGGGGGACAGAATAACTTCAGACGCAACGGTCCACCCGGCAATTATGATTCCGGGAGAGATTCTCCACCACATGACTGACAAACAAGAAACTATGTAAACTACCGACAATACGACGGACCTGAATTCCATCAGAACTGGCGGGTTTCAAACAGGGCAGGGCCCTTTCGATAAGGTGAATTTGTAGAAGTTAGATGTCCAAATCCCAATAACGATGTGCGCCAACAAAGAGACAATAGGCAATGAATCATACGGCTGGCAGCCACAAAACGTACATATGAAGCTGACGACATAGCTTCCGTGGCTAGTAATTACGTAAAAATGGGAGACATCTTACTCCAGGAACACGACGTAAAACATTACAACATTGCATATCCTGTGATCCACATTACAGTAAATGACGTAAAATTTACTGCAGTACTTGACTCTGGCATTCCCATTTCAGTAATTAATGAAACAGCTTTCAGCAAATGCAACAAATCGAACGATTGCCCCACACCTACTCTATGTAAGATTAAATTACAAGGTGCAATTTTTGGAAAAAGTGTAGATGTACGCCAACAAACCAACTTAGAATTCTTTTGTCAAAGTCACAGCTTCTCTATGAACTTTCTTATTGTTCCATTATTGTCGACGGAAATCATATTGGGAGTAGACTTTTTGAATGAATAAAAAGCAATCTTAAACTTTCACGATGCTGAAATAAGTTCAGAGAGAGAAGGTAGGTCAATAGCTTTGAAATTTGAAGATTGGCTCTCAAACCATGACGAGGAAATTAATCGGCTTTACCTTCTGTTAGACAACAGTTCGGAATTTTCGACGAAACTTGACACTAAAAATCACTCTGCAAGTACTGACAGGGATGATATCGACGGCGTATTTGATACTGATGAGTTAATTCAGAATAAAATTCAAACAATTGAGAACTGTAATGACATTGATAGGCAGGACCTTTTTGAGATTTTACAAGCACATTCCACAGTTTTTACTCACAAAACAGGAACAATCGAGGGATTTCAATACCAATTTCGTGTTCGTGAGCATACTAAATTTTGTGTTAGACCATACGTAATTCCAGCACATTATAGGGACCGTGTCAGAACAGAAATACAATCTATGCTTGACGAGGGCATTATTGAGCCTGCAGTAAGCTCATACAACAATCCATTACACATCATCATTCCTAAAACAGACAGGCCGCAAACGATGGAAGAACTTCTTCAAAATTTTAATGGTGTAAAAATGTTGTCGTCTATTGATCTCAGGTCCAGCTTTTATCAGATCGAACTTCATCCAGAATGTAGAAAATACACAGCTTTCCTTTGTTTCGGCGTTTGTTATCAATTTCGGAAACTTCCTTTTGGTTTGAACATTTCTTCGGCAGCGTTCATTCGCGGGCTTAATTCCGTATTACCTGAGCTCTTAAAACGTCACGTCACCTTATATGTGCATGATATTCTAATAGCAGAAGCCTCATGGGAACAACATAATCGCATCCTCAACAGTTTGTTAGGTATTTTTGCAGAATCTGGAATTACAGTTAACTTGGAAAAGTCTGAATTCGATAGGTCAAAGGTGAGGTTTTTGGGACATATTATTTCTTCTGAAGGCGTTCAGCCGGATCCTGAAAAGTTAGAAGCAATCAGACCCATTCCAGTTCCATCCACAAAAAAACAAGTCCGCAGTTTTCTAGGTCTCGTAACTTTTTACCGTCGTTTTCTGAATATACGAATTCTGGTTACACCAAAACTTTGTTCTCTCACTGGAAAAATACTATTTGGAACTGGGACGAACAAGCACAGTTGGAATTCAATTCTTTGAAAGAATCGCTACTTAACGCGCTAATACTAGCTCATCCAAATTTGCCACAAGATTTCTGCCTTAGCACGGATTCTTCTAAAGTCGGTCTTGGTGCCCATTTATTTCAAGAAACCATAGAAAATGACACTACTGTTGAGAAAACCATTGCTTTTGCTAGCCGAGTGCTAACAAAATCTGAAAAAATTTATTCCGTTACTGGATTAGAAGTTTTAGCTTTCGTTTGGGCATTTAACAAATTCCGTTTCTTTCTTTCTGGTAAGCACGTAAAAGTATACAGTGATCATTGTGCATTACAATTTCTTATGTCTTTAAAATTAAATCATGACAAGTTAAAACGTTGGGTATTGTTTCTGCAAGAATTCCACTTCACAATAGTCTACATTCCCGGCAAGGAGAACATTGTTGCGGACGCACTGTCACGCGCACCGGCTGGGCTTGAGAAAAGTAACACAGAAGGCAACCTCGAGAAAAATTTCAGTATTCTTTACATTCAGAAAGTCGCCTTTGAGAACTTCATTACCACATCGTTAAAGGACATTGCTCATGAACAAGATAAAGATCCGATTTGGAAAGACATCAAAAGTAAATGGCATGAAAAGACACACACTCAGATTCGGCATTAACATCTGGTTAGGAACAACATACTTTTCAAACGCTGCACTGTTGATGACAAGCTATGGGTACTTTGCATTCCTGACTATTTTGTTAATAAGCTGATTTGGTACATTCATTTCAGCTATGCACATTTTGGTCCACGAAAATGTTATCATATTCTTCGGACGACTTGTTTTTTAACAATATGGAAAAGAGAATTCGAAGAGTCTTGTCTATTTGTAAACTTTGTCAAAAGGCGAAACCATCTACTATCTCACATCGTGCTCCGTTGTTTCCTATTATTCCTTCTAAATTAAAAGAATTTGCTGCTGTTGATCTCTTGGGACCCCTTGTCAGAACATTGAATGGATTTTCGTACGTTCTAGTCGCTGTTGAACTTACTTCACAATTTGTTTCTTTCACTCCGTTACGTAAAGCCACTGGACGGTCTGTATCCAACGCCATTGTTAAAAATTTCTTAGGTGAAGTTTTTATTTCATTGTACTCACCACATTGTAACCCGTCTGAATGGATTATGAAAGAAATCAATAAGCTTCGCAGACTTTATTGTCACAGAAAGAATCTGCATTGGGACAGATATTTACACTTATTTCAAAACGTGCTGAATGAAATGCCTCATGACTCTACTGCTTTACCACCTATTCTTGTACTGAAGAATAAAGAACCCCCGAACAGAATCAGAGAGCTTGTACCTTTTCCGAATACACGTAAACTTCGACACAAAGACAGAATTGATTTGGCTATTAAAAATATAAAATCTGCAGCAGATAAAAGGAGAATAATAAACGGTAAAGCAAATGCAAAGAAATTATATATTCGTCAGAAAGTTCCCATTAAAGCTCATTCATTGTCACATAAGAAGAAACACTTGAGTCACAAATTCTTTCTAGTTTACAATGGACCTTACAGAATCCGACGTATACCACATGATAATTGCGTTGAAGTTGAAACTCTGTGTACTAGGAAGAGTAAAGGTTTACACCACATTTCACATGTAAAGCCGTTTATTGAAAAATAATCTGCAATGTTTGAAGTTAAATATCCAGTCAAGAACCAAGAGAACTTATTTAAACATAAATTACGAATGCATTGTTATAGTGAACAGACGACATAGTGTTGTTATTTGTACACTCTTGCTTGTTAGTTTCACGATCACGTAACGACTATACGGCTCACATACTTAGAACATATACCGGCACTGCTAATGATATTTTCATGCAACATTTTGGTTTACTTGAAAAGACATTCTTTATTTGATGTACTTTCTGTGGGATTAAAGATGACTTAGCATTTGGTTTCTTTGACAGCTACGCAATTATATCACGATGCTACTAATGTGTGACACAATTTACATTGTTGCTTTTGTGCTGTATCTGCTTTATATCTGCACAGTTTTTCTGAATTCTTCTGGAAAGTAAACATGTTTTAGTAGTAACGTTGTGGTATAGCTACAATAAGACAGCCTTTTTTGTAGCACAACAATACGTTACAGTGTAGTACTTTCTTGATCACGGTACTGTACATAATAACTACGATATCTATACGCATAGTATTTCGCTTTTGTTTATTACGAGGTAAGTACATTGACTTCCACAGAACTTTGCTTACAGACGACGATAATTACGACACTTGGCACATTTTTTACCCTTAAGTAATGACAGAGATTATGTTACAACAAGACGCACAATTTAGCACTACAGGACACGCATTTGAGTGATTAATTTTGTACTCAAAATATTTATTTTTAAAGATTTTTGAATTACAAGGATACAAAGGTTTTCCGTGATACATTTCATTCCATTGCTGTAATCTGTAACACCTGAGGGTGTAATTACATTGATCCTCAGGGGGGGTTCATGCTTACTTTGTGTATCATGTGTTTGGCAAGCACAAGGAGCCCTAGCTAATATGATATTTGCTTATACAACTTTACACATCGGTACCACGTTTCTCTAACACAGAATTACACAGCTATCTGATTATTTAACTGAGAGAGACAAACATTTTTTTTATTACATCAGTGAGAGATGTTTACGTAATTACACCGTTGGATAACCTCAGACTGATGAAATTGTATTTGTCTGTACTTTGTGAATTGTTCATATTTTTTCAGAACCATTGAGATACTATGAGAGCTTTGAATGTCGTATTTGGTATGGGATCATGATTTTTAAAGTACGTTTGAGGTAGATGACACTTTTGAAATGAGCAGAGAACTTTTTTTTTTAGGTTTCAAAATATTCAGAAAGCTACGACGATTTTGAGAATCCAAGAATCGTGCATTAAAGAGTTATGAAATGTGTGTAAATGCGTGAATGTATCACAATGCCAACGAAAATTTATTGGACACTATTATATTTAAAGGATTTTGTTTCTACATATTTGTAACACTAATTCTCGACCTGTGAAATTTTATATGAGACTGTCACTGTAGTGCAAACGGGTGTCGTAAATATTTCGGTAAGAAAGTTAAGTGACCACCTTCACGTAATGTGTCAGGGACACGCAGCTGCGCGACAGTCGCTTGGAAAAAAGCCATTAGTGTGTGCCTTTCAGAGGCACAGGTGGAGAAAAACGGAGGCCATTATCCTCGCTATTGACATTTCTTTGTAGAAAGCACCGCAAATACGACAAGCTCAAACTTGAAAACATATGATTACACTGTGGAGCTCGTAATTTATGATATTTACTAAAATGCCTAATGAAATGATGAGAAACATTTTATATCTATTGTCTTTGTAATTGAGAGATTGCTCATTTTGTTTAATACCTAGTATCTAGCTCCACTGCAGCATTGGTTAAAATAAAATTTTATAGATGTACTAATATAAATATTTTATGCCTACAGATCCAGTAAATAATAACATTATGATCTACTTCAAACAAATGAAGGACCACAAAAAGTCATTTCCATTCATAGGAATTGCATACGGAATTTTCTTTTCAACTACTTGGTAAATATTTTGATAGAATAACTTCTTGTGGTGCACCACTTTAATGACATAGATATTAAGATGTGAACAGACATTTCCCTTATCTGCATTGTTGTCTTTAGTGTACTATTTTTTCTGCTTGAGCTTTGTCATGTTTAGGTATAAGTTATTGCATTTGCTGCTGCTGCTTGCTAGGCATAGTGCTACTAAATTTCACTTTGTATTACTCTGTGAAGCCAGTTTTACTACTGATTTATTTTTCTTTTTGCTGCACATTGGCTCATATTAGTGATAATATTGCATTTACTCTGCAAATTTAGATTTACTGCTGCTAGCTTTGCAATTTTGCATTTTTTTGTCATTGCTGTTTGTGTTAATTGTTTTGTGCTGCTGCTTTGCCTCGTCCCTTAGTATATATATCTGAGCTCAGTAGATTTAAGTTAGCTTAAGAGGGGATGGACTATACAAGAACTTAACTATGGAGAATAGGGGAAGAATGCATTGAGCAGTTATATGAAAAAGATTTAGGCCAAAATAAATATGGTACAATGAGCAATAATTATTTTGAAAGAAATATGCTTCGAATACCGAAAGGAGGTATAGATAGACTTTTTGGGAATAATGATGAATGAAGGGAGAACTCCAAGAACAAAAAAGGTTTTGTTTGCAAAATACTGCAGTACCAAATGTTACACTGAAAACAGGCCCTGTCCTTTCCATTGTGTTATCCCCCTATGTGTTTGTGTACCCTTGTGTATTTGTGTTTTTCCTGTATTTATGTGTTTAGCTAATAAGGTTTATGTTGTAGAATTTTTCTAGTACTAAGCTACATTCACTATGATGAGGAATACTGTTATCCTCAAATATAATTTGCATTTATAATATGTTATTTTCTTTGTAAAGATGTTTAGACATTATTTATTCTGTTCTGTTTCAAAGCTCATGTATGAAATTAATGTTTCGAAAATTATTCTCATTATTTTATATATTTACTTATGTCATAATTACTGTAACACTGATGTATATGTTTATTTCTATTCTTTTGTAAAGCCTGTATTACTACAAATGTTATCTGTATTATTATGTTTTAATGATGTTTTCTGTATCTTTGTTATTGTATTCTTATGTTACAAAATTGTAAGTGACACCAGTTCATCAAATTAAGTAACTTGTAAGTTACATTTCACTGCACACGTTTCTGTTGGTCATAGTATATGGACAATATGTGAGAAGTAGGGACTGTTAGTGTTTGCATGTGTGTTAATAATCCTGCAAGGGACTGGATAACAGCATTGCTGGTTCTAAGGACAATTCCAAAAACCTTGTGAGTGCACAAGTGGTGGTTATGGACTTGCTATATTATCCGCAAGACTCTTCAGTGGTGATTGTGCACACACACAGTCACAACAGATGGCTGCTGGCCATCTCTACAAGGACTACAGCGGGTCTGCATCTTTGATGACCCACCAATACCATTATTTCTACAAGGACTACAGTGGCTCTACACCTTTGATGACTCACCAGTACCATTATTTCTACAAGGACTCCAGTGGGTCTGCACCTCTGGTGGCCCACCAATAACATAATCTCTACCAGGACTACAGTGGGTCTGATCTGTGATGACCTACCTACCAATATGCTTCAAAACATCGACTAACTCTGCTGTGGGTTTGCTCTGTTGTGGCCCATTACCTGTCTGCATGTCAAGAGTCAGCACTGTCTTTTCATTGGAAGGACAACACTACTTCTCCAAGACTGCATGGAAATCCATTACTTCTGTGTGCATTTTCTTTTACTGCTCCGAGTTTGAGAAAAAACATAATTGCAATTTTACTATGATGGATGATCAGGACTGTCTTTATGGACTGTGAGAAAATTTTAGCTTTTGACCAACATTGTATCAATAAGTGTGTGCCTTTGATATCTTTGTTATTGTAATTATGAAAAATTTTATCAAATCATTATTGGCCACTGCCCAAAACAATTTGTAAAATTTTTTGTGGGGAGCATGGGGGCTATGCTGTTTAGGTTTATATTGGTAACGACATGTAGAGCTCTATATGAAACTCACTGACTGTGCTATGTGCAGTCTGAGGCTGGTCGGCATTGTTGCAATATTCGCCATTGTAGTGTTGGGCACTTGGCTGTTAATAGCGCATAGCGTTGCGCAGTTGGAGGTGAGCCGCCAGCAGTGGTGGATGTGGAGAAGTGAGATGGCGGATTTTTGAGAGCAGATGATCTTGACGTGTGTCTATCAGAAACAGTACGTTTGTAAGAATGGATGTCATGAACTGCTATATATATATAATGACTTTTGAATACTTTTAAGGTAAGTACATTGTTTGTTCTGTATCAAAATCTTTCATTTGCTAACTATGCCTGTCAGTAGTTAGTGCCTTCAGTAGTTTGAATCTTTTATTTAGCTGGCAGTAGTGGCGCTCGCTGTATTGCAGTAGTTTGAGTAACGAAGATTTTTGTGAGGTAAGTGATTTGTGAAAGGTATAGGTTATTGTGAGTCAGGGACATTGTAGGGATTTTTAAAAGTCAGATTGCGTTGCGCTAAAAATATTGTATGTCAGTTTAAGCACAGTCATGTATAATTTTTCTAAGAAGACGTTTCACTATTAACGGCTGGTGAGCTGTCATAATAATTGGATTTATTTATTACCAAAGCTGACGTTATTCCTTAATAGCAAAGTTGACGTTATTGCTTAATTAATTTGACTGAAGTTACGTAATTCATAGTTACACTATTTTTTGACAACATTAAAATTTTTGCACAGTTTTATGTTGATGGTTTTTGGGATGGATTATAAATAGTAATGCAACATTGCTGGCAAAAATTAATTGTATTCTGATAACGCTTCAAATATTTACTGTTGGTAATGAAATGATTTTACAAACGTTCAAATGGGACTTACTTTTTACAATAATCTTACAACTAGCATTGCGCAAACATACCTTCAGTAGTCTTGAGATTCTCAAAAAAATAATTCAAATATATTAGTTCCTCTTATGATAATAGTTAGCTGATGTCTCTGTACATCCATTTATAATCTCTTGTAAATCATAGCTGGTGGCTGGCAGGCACATCGCTTCTCTCAACCTCTCGCTTCAGACCTGCTACCGACTCGCTTCACTCTTTGCTTACTACTGACTTCCTACGAACGCTAAAGTGTGGTCTCTCCTGCCAACAATGCTTTCTGGTGCAGACAATCCCTGCTACCATTACAAAATGTATCAATGCGCGGTCTTTCCTGCTCTTTTCTTAAAATGTATCCATACGCAGTCTCCCCCGCCCTTTTTAAAGTTATATCAATTTGCGGTCTCTCTTGTCAACAATACTTTGATGCAGATATTCCCTGCTACCGCAAATATTTCCAACATGACAAATATTGATTATTCCTACTCAATCCTATTAATAATATATAAACATCTTCCATAAATTGTGATTTGATAATAGACAATAGAAATATACACATCTTACACCGTCTGATACTCCACCCTCTCTCTGTCCATCGGCTACCTACTACTCTCTCTTCCATCTGCTCCCTGTTCCCTCTGTCCATCTTCCCCTTCCCCCTTCTAACTCCATCTCCTCACTTCCTCCTTACCACCTCTATCTCCTCCTCCACGCCCTCTCTGTCCAACACGTTTTCCCCTCTCTCTGTGACCTCTTCCTTTCTCCATTTTCTCTTCCACCTCTCGCTAACCATTTCCTCCTTTTCCCCTCCCCCTCTCTGCTCATTTCCTCCTCCTGCCTCTGTCTCCCTCCTCCTCTTTTCTTTTTTAGCCCATCTCCAACTTTACCCACTTTCTGTCCATCTCTCCTTCTCCCCTTTTTCTTCATTTCCCTCTCTCTCTCTCTCTTAATGTCCGCCTGCTGCCCTTCCCTATCTGTTTCCATCTCCTCCTTCCCCTTCTCTCTCCATGTCATCACCTCCACCCCGATAGAAGGCTGCTGGTTCTTACTCCCACAGTATTAATTTCCAGATAAGAATGAACTCGCAATTGCTTTCCGGATAGTAAGTAACTTATGTACCAAGTTCAGCTGAAATCGATCCAGGGGTTTAGGAGGAGCTTTTTGCAGGCATATACACGTGTCACACATATTTAACGTATTTCACATATATTTGTACACGTATTTCACCCGTATGTACAGCGAATGTCGCCCTGCTGTTCCATTTTCACACAGCTCATTTTTTATGATGTCATAGCTCTTGAACTAAGTTTCGTACAATCATATAATTTTATAGGCACATTCAGCGGCATTTGCAGTTAGTAGCAAAGAAGTAATAAACTTAAACGTCACACAAATGTGGCATTTTTACTGCACGAACAGTGAAAAAGTAGTAAACAATGAACAGTTTTCTTTTCACAGTTTTCTTGAGGTTGTCAGTGACAAAAAATTTCATGAATACTTCAAATTATGCGTGAATTTCGTTGCAAGTCACTAAGTGCTCTCATTCTCAAATGCTGGATGAATAAATTCTAGGTAATTTTTAATACTCTGACCACTGGAAATCAGGTGTGCAGTCACCTGTATGGTACAGGTACGAAAATCAAATGATCGTTGGGTATTAATGGCCGGGAGACTTCGTCTGCAGTTGTTTGGTTACCTAGTGCAAGTCTTTCTATTTGACGCAACTGCTGAATTTGCACGTCGGTGAAGACGGGATTAGATGATAGGAGAACACAAGCTCCCACTGCTTGAGCTACGAAAATTTCCGTTCCATCTTTATACAAGATGACTGGGGGGACTTCGGCTATTCAGAATAAAATTTCAAATCAAAAAGACCTGCAGCTGTCTATATTTCTAATTTTATTTTATTTTTGCTACCAGTTTCGGCGTCTCACTATGCCATCTTCAGGTTCCCTGACCGACGTCTTGGGAGAACATGACAGTCGAAATAGGAGCCAGCATAGGGTCAGTGGCATCCGACTCCCTTTTTTAACAACGCGATCACTCCACGCATCAGTTGCATAAAATTGATAATATAGACGGTTGAAATTGTTTTTGATATGACATTTTCATTTCTGTCCCAATCGGAGATCGAATATGGTGAGATTTCACTCTCTTGCCATCGTAGTTGTGACTATCTCCCTATGAGACGTTAAGTGTATGTCGTGCTGGGACTCGGCTGTTGTGTGTGCTGTCTACCTACCACACCTACGAGTAACATCAAAATGCTATACGGGCGAATACAATGCTAGTTATATTTCATTTCAAGAAATTCAACAATCTCTGAGGCACGGGTACCTGTGTTGTAACAGAAACACCGTCGCAGTCAGTCAACAAATTAGATATGGAAATAACTGAGGGTATCTCTTGTTCTAGGGTAGTCGAGACAGGATTAGCTGTAGCACAATCGAGGTTATAATTACAATGCAAACTTGCACTGGACATACTAATTTGTTTTGATCAAAATTCTACATGAATCAATGAAAATGGCTATCAGTTCTCTGAACATCAACAACAAACAGTGAGTCAGTAGAAGCTTAATCGAATCTATATGTTCCACTTACATATTGCAGGATGCCTGAAAACTAATTGTGTAACTGCTTGGAAAGTACTATTAGCTTTTGTAATGTGCGCATCTCGCTAATACGAAGTAAGCAAGTGCAAGACTCACAAGTAAACACAATTAATAAACTAAGCCAAGTTTCACAGCAAATCCTACTAACTGTTAGCTGCTCGGATAACGGACAGCCCTAAACGTGAAATGCGAAATTTACTTAGAACTAACGAAAGGTGCGTCACATTGCAAAAGCCAGCACTAATGAAAACGGTACAGATCGCGGCAAAGATAGTCTGCCACCGTCGTCTTACGGATTAGGAGAGACCCAGACTACTTCCCCACGGCAAGTTCCAAAACATATACATATCCCTCTGAAACTTTTCGAAACGTTCAGCATGGTGAAGAGAACTTCCAGCTATTGCCCCTGTGACCAGGGAAAATTTCGCTTTCTTTTCCAAAATACAAGGGAACCCTGTACAAATTTCCAATTCCTGGCTCACTGAAAACCTTTTAAAATGCAGAAGTTTAGTAAAGGCTCCTAGCCACGTTCCACTCATTGGTCGAGCCCTTCGCCCTAAATCATGGTATCAGACAAGATCGATATGATTGGATAATAAGATTTTGGAGTGAAGGCAATAAACTTTCGCATGGTGGGCCAACAGCGCTGCGATCTGCGTGCAGGAAGGTGAATCCCTCATCCACACCTACACTCTGGGGCTTATCAGCATCTCCTACCAAAGGAGAAAATCGCATTCACAGCCGAAGCAGTGGACCGGGGGCTTACTGCAAACTCTTCTGCGAAAAGCAGTGCCCACGAGCCCTACTTCTTTTCACCACAGCCTTTGTAACCACCTGGGCCGCTCTCTTCTCACCAAAACAAACAGAAATCTTTCTTCAGACCCGCCCAGCGTTGTGCTTTCCTCAAACATAGCAGAAAAAAACCATTAAAAAGAGTAAAGAACACATAGAGATACGTGACTGCTACTAGACCACGAGCTGCAGACAATACAGGCACAAGTAGATCTGCATTTTAGGGGCATTTCAGTAGACTGCGTTGTGTCTCTCATCGAGAATGTACGTTTCCCACGCTGTTCAGCCTATTAATACGCTTCAGAGACTCATTTCAAACTTAGACTGTCACTGAATATCCACATTACGGCAAGAAGGATTCTCAGCAAGGGACAATGCATCCTGAATCGCTGCACCCCACATCGACATCATTCGAACATTCAGCTGCTATTGTGAGACACAAAATATTGACGGTTTAACTCTCGGCGGCAGCCCAGTGTCAACAAATCAGCCAATGAACGCGACCACCAAAATCAATGGAACAAAAGTATTCACTGACGTCTTTCAGGCAACTGGACCTACTTGTCAACCCAGACAGTACGCTACCGACTACACGGATCAGTTTGGTGTCTGGATGTCCACTGACATGTGGAGAAGGAAATACCTGTAATGAATTCTATAGCAACGACAACGGGTTCATCTCAACGATGAGGATATACTTTTTCTGATGTCTGATAGTAGTGGTGGAAGGATGTGGCCAGGTAGTAACATGCAGTCTCACAGAGCAGGATCAGTCGTCTTTTGATATGCATCAGGTACGGGAGAGTGCTTCCTGGCCGGTGCTCCAATCAAGTGATCGATTTTATGGTCTCATGAAAGAACGCCAACTAGAGACCGCCAAAAGCAGTTTATAACACTTTCTACTGTTTTTGATGAGGTTGTATTTTGAGCAACGGTTGCAAAAATTAAGAATTCTGTACAATATATTTAAGGGGACAATGTACGTGAAAGTAATTGAAATTTGACGTTTTCTGTTTCCTACTCCATAATGTACTTTGGACTTTCCTGAACGTTTTGGTGTGTAATACATTAAAATCAGACAATAATTGTGAGAGCGCCGGCCGCAGTGTGCCGAGTGGTTCTAGCCGCTACAGTCTGAAACCTCGCGACCGCTACGATCGCAGGTTCGAATCCTGCCTCGGGCATGGATGTGTGTGGTGTCCTTAGGTTAGTTAGGTTTAAGTAGTTCTAAGTTCTAGGGGACTGATGACCTCACCAGTTAAGTCCCATAGTGCTCAGAGCCATTTGAACCATTTTAACTGTGAGAGCTTCAAATAATGTTTTGAATGTTGACGTGTGACTGTCAAATTTCGCTGCTACGCATGTACTATCACAGTTGAGTAGTCATATCTTGGGAACTACACAGTCTAGAAGGCTGTGAATTGCTTTGTTTGGTGCCTACTGCTACGTCTCAGAAGTTGGCATTACGAATAAACAAATCAGTCCTTCGATTCTGATACTCGTTTTCGTTAAAAGTTGTATGATTATCGGCTATTTTTGTAGTAAGCTAACTTCTATTGGTTTTTATACGTAAATAAAATGACTAAGCGTAAAAGTAACTTCAAGAAACGCAAATTTGGTATGCAGCACTTTCTTTCATCGAATGTCAACCGATGAAAAGCCATGTCATGCTTTGTGTCCACCTCCACCGAGCACTTGCTGAATTTTCTGGCGCTCTGCATGAAGTTACACATAAATATTCTCTTCCTTTGGCAATAATCGAGGCAAATCCTGAGCTACTAAAGAAGTGTTTTACATGGGAAGACCCAGAATGTGAATGAGTCCTTCAATAACGTTGTGTGTTGCCATGTGCCTAAAAATAATTTTGTTGGTCTTATGACTCTAAAGTTAGCAGTGTCTGATGCTGTAATAACTTTTAATGGTGGGAACTATGAAACACTTAAGGTTCTGGAGAAGTTAGGGGTAAGATTTGGACAGAACACAGCTAAAGGACTGTGGGAGCTGGATGAGCTTTGTGTACATGAAGCAGAGTTAGCTGCTCAGCAAATTACAGAAGAAGCAAGAATGGAAAGGAGGAGACAAACACTGGGCTGTTGTGACACTGAAGAAGACACAGGCTATGGGCCAGGACAATTCTAGTGCATAAAAGACGCAGAAATATAAGTCTGTATAAGAATTTGTAATAAAAAAGTTTTAAACCTCAATATCTCTCAACTACATTTTTTGCAATAAATGGCCCGTTTTCTAAAAAAGTACTGATGGTAGAGACATGAAATTTTCACAATATGCCAAGTGTGAGATTCAACACATATGGAACTAGAATAATTAAAATATCCTGAGTTGTTTTGTTTTTATGTTTATTTATTTACAAAATTCTGTCAAAAAATTGAGCGTTTGAAAGAAAACGATAACATGCCCCACAGTACAATTTTAGTAATAATTCTAGTTCAGTGTATCTAGAAATGTGCATTCAATAATTATGGAAAATTTTAGGTTGGTGTCTTAAAAAGTTTCCAAGATAATGGGTCATAAAATTCGATAATTTAACATTGGCGGCATAGGACATACAATGTACCCTTAAGCTATTTGGAGAACACTGTTAGTTGTTCAGCTGCAGAGTTTTACAGTGACTTAAATGGTTTCCATTTTTAAAACCAGTTAAAACACAGGTGAAAGATTGAGCCACACTTCATAGGCCGAGTACCATCTTATGCCTCGAAACAGAAGAATGTCTTCTACTATGTAATATGTGATATTTGCTAATGAACTGAGTTTCATTAATGTCTTATCAATTTTCCCTGTCTTGAAAATGGAAATTCGTGTTAACTGCTAATAGCTTCTATTTCAAAACGTTTTTACCTTGTAACTAGTTTTAGGTAATACTTCTTCTTCATTTCGTTTTACTTACTAAATATGGGTGTTAGTAGAGAAATAAAGTAATACGTAGACTATGAAATACAATACTGACATGACCTTTTCGATTGTAGTATTTTTAAATTTGACTAAAATATTGGTTCCTAGGTACTGTAAATTCCAATGTAGCTTGCGAATTTTTTATGTGAAAACACTACTAAAGGCCATTCTAAAATAAAACAAACGCTAATATCATTCTACACTTTTATTCTTGATACCCTCTGCCGGCAGAGGGCTCCGAATTGTAGCGTGCAACATGGCACAGTGTAAAGTAACTATGTCGTTGCGTGAGAAACAGCGTACTGCCATTGAGTTTCGAATTGGAAGAGTTCGTCTGCCCATGGAGCACCCTTTCCTCCAGCACGACAATGCCAGACCATACACCAGCGCTGCGATACCTGCAACAATCCGACGCCTTGTGTCCACTGTCGGCGATCATCCTTCATACAGTTCCGACTTGGCCCCTACCTGATTTTCGTGTTTCCAAAACTTAAAGAACACATTCGATGATTTCATTTTGACAATGATGAAGCGATACAAGCAGAGGTGGGGTTGCCACTCCGACATCAAAGTCAAACATTCTACAGTGACGGTATCAAGAAACTGGTCTCTCGTTGGAAGAAATGTGTTCGTCGCCAGGGTGACTATGTTGAGAAATAAATATGTAGACATGAAGAATAAAGACGTAGAATGTTAATAAAGTTTGTTTTATTTAAAAAATCCTTAAGAAGTTTCACATAAAATGTCCGGAGGCATTGCTTTTCAGCACGCCCTCGCACCCTGGGATTGCTTATCACATTTGATAAAACGTCATTGTTCACGAGCAAATTACTTAATTTCATTAAAATACTGTAGCACATATAAAACGAATGCAGTCTACTCAAAATGTAATTAGAAAATATGTTATATTTCTATTACAGGCGTTCCTAGAGGCGGAAATCTGGAAAGTCTTGCAAGTCACAGCACTCTCTCCTACTGATTTCAGACGTCTCTGATAGCTATTTGAGCGCTACGCAATATCGGGTACAAGATCCTCCAATGTATTATCCAGCCGTGCAGTCAAGATTTCGGCGTTTGGTCACTCTTTCATGATGATAATGCACGAGTTCACTGCCCCCATTTGGAGGACACCTTCCTCAATGAGACACGAATTGACTGAATAGAAATGAGCTGTAGTATTCCTTGACATGAACGTCGTTAAGCATACCTGGGTCCACTGTATACTTGCAATGCGTCGTCGCAATAACCTGCGTCACACACTGGATGGTCGCCACCGCCGAAGAGCGAGAACCTCAGCAGCAACGTGCTGAGAGCGTGCCAAGGAGGATCGAAGGCGTATGGGGCGCCACAAAATTGTTTTTCATGTTAACCAAGCACATTTTGATTTCATATATATACCAATGTGTGCAGTTTAGACTAGGCAGGCTTTATTTTGTGATTAAAATCTGGGAGTGACATCGCATCATATTAGGTTCGTGCCTAAGTTCGTAGCGTTTTTGTTTTGCCTATTGGCATTCCGGTTGCCATGAGTTCATTTATCGATCGTCACTTTTCAGATGTAGTTCACTAGTGGTATGTGAGTTTACACGTTGTTATTCTGTCATCTGGAGGTAGAGAGTGGAGCTGTGGACGCTAGAAAATGATGTGCCAAGTGGAGAAATCGGAACATTTATCGACGTACTCGTATTCTTATGTTTGTGTTCAGTAGAGCAGTGACAGCAACGGAGACAACCAGAAACGTTTGCGCCGTGTGTGGGGATAATTCCGTTGATCAGAACGCGGAAAGAAAATAGTTTTTTCGTTCTAAGGAGGAGCCTTTTGACGTTAGGGACTCTCCACGTCCAGGAAGACCTTCAGGGTCTGACAAAGATGGTTTAAAAGCATTATTCCACAATGATTCTTGTCAGTGGAGAACTGCCAAAATGTGATGAACTGTGATCATTCCACGACGTGCGTCATTGCATGCAGTGGAGAAGGTTCAGAAGTCGGGTTGTAAGACGTGTATATTTCTATTGTCTATTGTCAAACCACAATTTATGAAAGATGTTTATATTTTGTTAATAGGATTAAGTAGGAATAATTAAATTTGTCATGTTGGAAATAATTGTGGTAGCAGGGAATGTCTGCACCAAAGTATTATTGGCAGGAGAGGCAGCACATTGATATAATTGTAGAAACGGCGGGAGAGACAGCGTATGGATACATTTTAACAATAGAGCGGGAAAGACAGCGCATTGATACGTTTTGTAATGGTAGCAGGGATTGTCTGCACCAGAAAGCATTGTTGGCGGGAGAGACCGCACTTGAGAAGTGAAGCGAGTCGGTAGCAGGTCTGAAGCGAGAGGTTGAGAGGAGCGGTGTGCCTGCCAGCCATCAGCTATGATTTACAAGAGATTGTAAACGGATGTACAGAGACATCAGCTAACTATTATCATAAGAGGAACTAATGTCACTGAATTATTTTTTTGAGAAACGCAGGACTACTGAAGGTATGTTTGCACAAAGCTAGTTGTAAGATTATTGTAAAAAGTAAGTCCCACTTGAACGTTTGTAAAACCATTTCATTCAGAATATAATTAATTTTGATTCTTGTCGGTGGAGAACTGCCAAACTGTGATGAACTGTGATCATTCGACGACCGTGCGACATCTGCATGCAGTGGGGAAGGTTCAGAAGTCGGGTGTAGGGGTACCACAAGCTCTAGGCCAAAACCACAAAAATCAGTATGTGGCCAAATGTGCACGTCTGCTTGTCGTCATCATTTGGCTCTTGAACAACACTGACCATTCCTGTCCTGTATCGTTACTGGTACGAAAGATAGTGTCTTTATGCTAACAAAAGGAAAAGGAAGGAATGATTGAGCCCAAACAAAGCAGCAACTCCCCATGAAAAGATCTAACCTCTTCCACAAAAGATAATGTTATACATGTGTTGCAACAGCTACGGTGTGGTGCACTACAAATTGCTTTCCCCAGGTGTAGCCATCACTGCTGACTTTTACTGTCTACAACTGAGATGTCTTGCACACGCAGTCCAAGAACAACGACCAGGACGACCGCCTGAAGCGATACTAGTCCACGATGACGCCCGCCTCCACCCACCTTTTTCACCTGACATTGCACCCTCGCATTTTCACCTTTCCCGCTCTCTATCGAACAACGTTCAAGGAACTTTCTTTCCGGATGGAAATGCGCTGCGAGCAGGGCTCGACGAATTCTTCGCCTCAAAACCACGTCATTTCTACAGTCGCGGTATCGAAAAGTTACCCCAGCGTTGGCAGACTGTTGTGATGACTAAAATCTCTGTTACGTGTATCTGTTGTATTTATTAAATTTACGAAAAACGCTACGAGCCTATGCACCAACCGGAAAAACGCTACGAACTCATACACAAACCCACTATTACTAAACGGATAAACTTGAGGGTTGCCTATCTAGCGACTTCCGGGAACAGCAACAATTAGCAACTAAATTTAAAAATTTAAAATGCTACCATAATCCAATCATTAAAAGATATGATCTTACGTTAAAGGTTCAATACAATAAGACAAGTTTTACAGTTAGAAAATATGTATATGTCTGGCGGCAGCCCAGCTCACCGCTCGCAAATTACCCAGAATTTATTCGTCCAGTATTGGAGAAGAGAGCACTTAGCAACTTCCAACAAACTTTTCACACAGTTTGAAACATTTTAGAAACTTTTTCTATTTAACACACACCAAAAAATTATGAAACGAGATAAGTTTATCGCTTACTATATTTTCGCTGTACATGCATTAAAATTGCAACATCATGCACGACATTTTAATTTAGTATATCTTCACTACTAATTCTATTCGCAACACTTTTTGCAAAAAGTATCCACATATCCCATTGAAAACACCTGCAAAATTATATTATTGTGCAAGGCATAGGTCAGGAGATATAACGTCATAAACATCAGCGTGCCTCAAAAACCTTTGCGCAAAACAGACCACAAATCATCCGCACTATACTCATCCAGTGTCCGGCAGTGAGAGCACCCTTAGCGACGTCCAGCAAACTTTAAACATCATTTAAAACTTCCTCTAAAATTTTTCTCGCTTTCATGATTAACGTCAAATGTCTACCATAATCGCTCATTTGTAGTGTAATCTGACGTTTGGAGCTGTTTTGTACGTGGGGTTTCGATTCTTTAAAGAATCGGAAGTTCACTTGTAAAATAATAAAATGTAAAACACTAAAATATGCAATTATTCTGCTGCGTTGCAGTGGCCTTCCTCAGCGCTTAAACAACTTGGGGTGTGGGTGTGTCAAGACGCCTGGTGACGAAGTCTGCAAACGTGTAGGTCCCCATATCGAACACCGGCCGGGCAACGGAAATTTTCAGTTTTACTTTAATCTCACCTCTCCTTGATGGCAGGAGTCACCAGTAGCGACAAGTTGTTGCAATCCCACGTTAAACTATAAGTACTCCCACGCGAATCGGATAACTGAGGTAGGCGCTCAGTTAAAATACTTGCACAGGGACACTGAGCCACACGGATTGCCTATAACTTATTTTAACAATTTTAGACAAATGACTTTAAAGCTAGCTAGTAATAACTGGATTTAAACATTATCATTAAGTTTTTTGTTTATAATCTAGGTGCTGCAGATTTGGCGAAAAATATTGACACCACGGGAGGAAAATCAATGTGTAGCCTTGTTCACAGAGAAGATGTCCGATATTGAAGCGCATCTAAACTTCCGGACATGCGTCGACCAACTGTTGGTGCATGGCATGCGACGTTTGCGGAAACAGTGTACTCCTTAAACGTAAGGCAGGGCTCCAATCTCTTTCAGACGCCAACGTGGGCATTTTACGGCAGGCATTAGCTAAGAGTCCAACAAAATCATTTCATACGGCGGCGAAAGAGTTGAAAATGCCACGAACGAAGTGCACAAAATCTTTCATAACAGGTTAGGTTTTTATGTCTACGAGGCGCAGCTACTTCAAACAATAAAATTGACGAACAGGACTCACTGGGCGAAATTTGTGGTTGGTGTGCTATCCAAGACTGACGCAAACAGTAACTTTTTGAAAAAGATTTGTATCTCCGATGCGTCAAGTTCTCATGTATCCCTCAAAGTGAACTGTTGTAAACTTCATATGTGGGGATCAGTGAGTTCGCATGTTACACCTGAATTGGAAAAATACAGGCCGAATTTTGTGTGTCTTGAGGATTTAGGCACTCATTCATCCGTTCTTTTTCAGCGAGTCCACAGTCGACAGTGATGTTTATCTTGTACGTGGTACAAATGGGACACCTCTAGTTTGGCTCATATTCCAATAGGATGGCGCTTAACCTCACTGGCCCGTAAATGTCGGTCATTTTTTTGGATAAAAGTTCCCACGTATGTGGACTGGACGTGACGGTACGATTCGATGGCCGCCACAATCCCCTATTGTCATACCACCATACTTCTTTCTATGACGCTTGTAATGGAGCAAGTGTACAGAACCAAGGTTACAAGAATACAGAAAATAAAGACACACATTGGTAATACTTTTAAACGCGTCACTGTGGAGTACCTGCCAGGTAGGTGTAGAAAAGTTGGTTACTGACTGGTGGTTGTCTGTGCCACTAGTGGTGCATCCATTGACGTGTGTAAATAAGGAAACTATTTGAGTTACCTCGTTACATTCTGAGAACCGATTGTTGTTATATAGAGGAGATTTAAAGCTGTTTAATCTGAAGTTGAAAAGATAATTCATCCACTGCATGCATTTCTAATGCCTGCTAGTAAAGTGTAAGGCGAAGCGCACGACAGAAGGGTGTGAGCCTGACCCAGATCGAACCCGTGCGAGGGAGTAACGACCGTGGCTGTGGCCCATCGGCCGGAATGAGTGTGATTTTTCGGTCGTTTCCCGCGCACGTTTCAGCAAATGATGGGCTGGTCTCGATTTTCCGCCTTATTTCTAACGGTGTCATAACACCACCGACGTCCGAATTCTTATATTTTTGTGGCGCTAAAGGACCTTTAGTCGGAGTTATAAGAGAGAGACGGTCTGTGTGACAAACTATCCGTGGACTATACAACTTGTTCCAGCTAAACTAGTTCATGCTCTGCGGGAGGCTGCTGCAAAACGGTCAAAACGTCGTATATTTCAGGAAATTTGTCAATCTAAATATTTTGTAAGATGACACGACAGAGGACGAAGAAGGACTTAATGAGGTACACACCTGATGCGGTGGGTTACGTATTTGTATCACAATTTTTTTTAGTCTTTTCTTTTGAAATAACACTAAAATTATTGTTCTTTACTTTTTCATAGTTTCATAAGACTTATTCTGTCGTTCCCTGCTTCCCTTAAATCAAAGTCTGCATGCGTTCACAGATATTCCGGTGCTTCGAATCACATTACAGGCTGCTACAATTCTGGCAGTTAAATCCATCTCCGTGTCCACTAGGGTCTCATACACAGGTGACTTTAGACATCCTCTTAGGAAATAATCAAAGGGGATTCAGGTCAAGTGACCTCGCAGGCCATGGAATACGACCTCCCCTACCAAGGCAGGGACCAGGAAATACACCACTGAGATGGTTGCGTACATCCACACTGAAGCGAGGCGGTGCACCGTCATTATCCACATCCCCTCTTGAACATCCAAGGGTACTTTCTCCAACAACTCAGGTAGAACTTTTTGCACGAACTTCAGGCACAGGTGGCCATTCAGAGGGGCAGATAGAAGATATGAACCAATTAGATTGTCGCCTACAATGCCGGCCCAGATATTCACAGCAAAACGTAGGTGATTGTTCGACTCTACAAACACTGCTATTCCTGCCGTTCGAAACATCACGATCAAATGAGGCCTCGTCGATAAACAGAACAATTTGGAGGAAACCTGGTCGATCAATCCATTGTTGGAGCAACCACTGATACAGTGTGACTACTGGTGCAAAGTCAGTCACAAGCATTCCATGGACTCGTTGTGGGTGTTATGGGTGTGATTGTTGTTCGTGGAGTACTCGCCACACGCTAGATTGTGTAGCGCCCATTTCACGTGCAATACGAAGAGTACTTTTAGTTAGTTCCGCCCAACGCCTTCCGGCACCTCCTCTTCAAATTCGGGTGTGCAAGTGATCCTCATGTCAAAATAAGGTCCAAATGGCTCTGAGCACTATGGGACTTAACATCTGAGGTCATCAGTCCCCCAGAACTTAGAACTACATAAACCTAACTAACTTAAGGACATCACACACACCCATTCCCGAGGCAGGATTCGAGCCTGCGACCGTAGCAGTCGCGCGGTTCCGGACTGAAGCACCTAGAACCGCTCGGCCATCCTCATGTCGCCAGGTCCCTCGTTTCGTCTGTACAATGAACTATTCTCCCGCATTCGTTGATTGTGTCGTGGAGGATGATGCCTGTTGGGAAATTGTTCCCTGTACAGTCTTTCAGCAGCGAGAGCATTGCAACCTACTTCCCCACACACAAAGTGCATGTCAGTGAGTTCTGCGAAAGTGTTTGGGTCTGTCTGTCTGTCTGTCGTTGATTCATAGCACATCCTGTCATGGGACATCGTAAATACGATACAACAGAACCACCTTACAAGTGAAGTAAACAAAACCTGCATCATGACTTCCTAGTAATCAGGCTCGTCTTACTTGTTTCCTTGCAGGAAATAAAGAACGTACATGTAAATAAACAGCACAGTACGCGGAAACCTGCATGCGTGTTAGTTGTAAATAAGGCAGAAAACAGTAATGCTAGAGAAAGTGGTTGACACCTTTACATCCATATCTCCTTAAGCGGGGTCCAAAACTCAAATTATTCAATGTACCATTCTCTATGTCCCATTACATTTTTGCCCGCTGTTACGTAAACAGCCTGCATGTGTAGATAATTCTGTGTAAGAAGTAAATTTTCCAAAAATCTTCTTCAGCCAATGGAAAGCAAAAATAGTTACTTCCTTAGAATGTAGGGGTAACTTTGTGGCAGCACACAAAGCTGCAGAAGCAACAATTGGAATTGTAGATTACGAGTCTTATTAATGAAATTAGGACAGTCGTGAACAGTCTGGTAAAAAACACAAAGTATTGTGTCGTTTTATTACTTTGTTTCTAAACGTAAGATACATTAATTCAGAATACTGTATTCAGTGTGTCATGACATTGTTGTTTCACATATAACTGAAGTTGTAACTAAGTGCCCAACAATTACTAATTACATTGCTTAGAGTACTTTATGTTAAATGGGAGTTTTTTTCCTTCCCTACATGTACGATTTCACTGAACAGATGGGTAATTATGTGCGTAAAACTTTTGTTTTGTTACCTTCCTTAATGCCGTTTACTTTTTTCCACCTTTATTTTGTTCCGATGAGGATAAGCCTATAATTATTCGAATTTTAAGAAAATTAGAAAAGAAACTTTGTGGCAAATATTTTTCTGTGTATAGAAAAAGCAAAACTCATAGGAAATTGCCAATTTGTAGCAAAGCTATAACGATGTGTCACAAAGAAACAAAAGGTCAGCTTATCTTTGTGACAGATGAATTTAACTCTCCCTTCCCTGTCTTAGATTTCATGCCGAAATGTCATCTTGATCTGGACGTTACAATTAATATCCCATATTCTGAATACGTCATTGGATATAAAACTTTTTGTTGTTGTTGTTGTTGTTGTTGTTGTGATCTTCAGTCAGAATCTCTCCTTGCTGCTCTATGTACCACATCCAACTCTATCTGTTTTGTATCTGTTTACTGTATTTATCTCTTGATCTCACTGTACAATTTTTACCCCTCACACTTCCCTCCAGTACTAAATCGGTGATCCTTGATGTCTCAGAATGTGTACTATCAATCGATCGCTTCCTCTAGTCGGGTTCCGCCACAAATTATATTCAGTACCTCCTCATTAGTTACGTGATGTACCCATTTAATCTTCAGCGTTCTTCAGTAGCACCACATTCCAAAACCTTCTATTCTCTTCTTGTCTGAACTGTTTATCACCCCGTGTTTCACTTCGACACATGACTAAACTCCATACAAATACTTTCAGAAAAGACTTCCTGTTTCTTAAATCTATATTCGATCTCGACAAATTTCTCTTATTCGGAAATGTTTTCCTTGCCACCGCCTGTCTACATTTTGTATTCTCTCTACATCGACCATCAGCAGTTATTTTGCTGCAGAAATAGCGAAACTCATATACTACTTTAAGTGTCTCGTTTCCTAATCTAATTCCTATAGTATCTCCGGACTTAATTCGTCTACACTCCATTATTATTGTTCTGCTTTCGTGGATGGTAATCTTATATCCTCCTTTCAGTACAATGTCGATTCCATTCAATTGCTCGTCCAACCTCTTTGCTGTTGAATTACAGTTCATCAGCGAACCTCAAAAGTTTTTATTTCTTCTACCTGAACTTCAATAGGAGCATTATATATGTCAAAATTGAAGGATAAAAGTTATAAAATTTTAACATAATACACATACATATGTAGTGCTACACGTGATTTTCATGTATGGAAATTACGTGTACAGTACATAAGTACGTGTGTTACGTTAAAAAAGTGGTAAAAGTTTCCCAAAGCTCACCAATTTTACGGTATTTCTTTGTAGTGGTAATTACATTTAAAAAGCTATTTAAAATCTACTGTCTAGGGACTGAGCAGTTAACACTACGATACGTAACGCTTGATGCAAGCAGAGTGCCGCTGGAACAAGGAGGATGGCTCAGTAACGCTACCGCGGCCTACTCGTGAAGACGACCACCTCCTGTTTGTGCGGCGCGGCTGGGCTGCTGGGCGCACAAGGTCAACAGTTGACAGAACCAGCCGCCACGCCCCCGCTCTCCTCACTCACCCGCCTCACACACACACACACACACACACACACACACTGAAAGCGACTTCCGGGCGGAGGGCCGACGTCAAAGCGCTCGCCGCTCCCACAGCCTCCCTACAGACTCACACCGACACACAGACAGACAACGCCTATCCTTCATCCAGACAGATTTCTGTGCTGCACTCGGCTCTCCAATCTGTAAGTCGTACATCAAGTTACGGCGTCACACGTATTTCCTTCTCACTTTCCTTTCGTTCTACCAGTCGACGCTAAGGCGGGAAACAGAACTCGAAATCCGCTGCTGTGTTGCAGGATCAGAGGTCATGTTGCCACACCAAAGTTGGCAACGCAAATCGATATCACAGCCATTAACGGGGCCTCGCTGCAACCCCACCAACGCATGGTAGGAATTCCTGAAGATCATCCTCTCTATCAGTTCTGCAGCGCTCTCCCTTTGAGGTCAACATAGTGTCGAGGTAGCAGGAGCTCTGCCCAGTTCGTGACCTCATCTGAAGGAGTCAACACCATAGTATAGGACCAACGTGGTAGTTGAAGTTTCTGATGGACTTGTTCATTTAAGTGTGGAAAACTGTACTGCTAGAGAACAGTTCGTTAATCTGTGCGTCAAGTGATGCTTTGACAGTCAATAACAATTGTAACTTATCAAGCAAAGATAGGAGTCAAAGTTAGCTAAATCTTAAATTCATTTATATAATAAAGTTACTTGACTACAGAACGTTCAGAGAAAATATGGCTGGATACCAACCACCCAACTTGTGATACAGAAGACCGAATGGAACCTTAGAAACCAATACCAAAAACAATTGTGACATTCTGGCAAAGTACTTTGAAAAACTCCTCAACACGGACCCCCCTATGGAACAACTAATGACAGAAACGAGTACGTACAATCCAGATAGTGAACCTCCAACTGTAGAAGAAGTTAAAGAAATAAGAAAGTCACTCAACAATCGTAGAGCACCAGGAGAAGACGGCATCATCGTGGAAGTCTGGAAGGTACAAGACCCAGAACGCACCAAAGACATCCACAGGCTCTTAGAAGATATCTGGGAGACCATGAAAATTCCTGACGACTGGAAAACTGCCCTGATACACTCACTACACAAAAAAGGTGACAAGACTGGCCCGAACAACTACAGAGGAATATCTCTACTACCGGTCACATACAAGATCCTCTCCAAAGCTTTATTAAACAGACTAGAATGCCAGACCGACCACTTGACTGGGGAATACCAAGCAGGCTTCCGTAAAGGGTGGTCTTGTGCGGAACGAATTTGGAACCTGAAAATGATTTTACAACACAAACAGTACCTGATCATTACGTTTGTCGACTTAAAAAAAGCGTACGACTCTATGGAACAGAAAACTCTCTTGAAAATTCTAGCTGAATATAAAGTAGACAACAAAAAAAGACTATCATAGAGCAAACCTCGACCAACACGACCTCTAAAGTAAAGTTCTGTGAGGAACTATCAGAGCCCGTTGAAATTCGCACAGGTGTCCGACAAGGCGTTGGCCTCTCACCTCTCCTTTTCAATCTAGTGTTAGATAAGGTAATAAAAGAATAGGAAAGATCAGAACAGAAGATAACCTTAGGAAACCTACAGATTAAATGCCTAGCTTTTGTAGACGATTTGGCGATTGTCACGAAAGGTATAAACGAAACAAAAGAAGCTACTGAAAAACTACACGAAATCGCTTCCAAAACTAGACTACAGATATCTTACGAAAAGACACAGTTTATTAGCACAAAGAAACTCTCATCCTTGAACACAAAGTACGGCACTATTTACAAAACGGCAAACCTCAAATACCTCGGTGAAACACTACAAATGAGCGGACATAACAGAGACTCAAACGAAGAAAGAAAAACTAAGATGGCAAAGGCATACAAAGTAGTGTAGAATCATTACAACAAGAAGTCTACCTCACAAAAAGCCAAATTACGCCAGTACGACACGGTGGTGCTCTCCGAAGCACTGTATGCAGCAGAGACCACACTAATCCTAGGGCATACACGTATCAGACAACTAGAAAAAGTAAAACGGACAATACTTAGGAAAATATTTGGCGCAACTAACAGCAATGGAATATGGATCAAGAAACCTACAGAGGAACTATACAAATATACGGAGACAATCACAGAAAAGATTAGAGAACTCAGACTACAACTCCATGGACACATATACAGAATGCCATCACACAGACTGACCAAAGAGATCTTTGACTGCGTAACCACTAGAAACAACAAATGGGTAGCAGAGGTAAAAAACGACCTGAACCAACTCGACATCACACCAGACACAATAAACGACAGAATAAAATTCAGAAACGTCATTAAGAAAAGTAAACTGCATGAGATACACTAAGACAAACGAACAGGCGTTAAATGGACCGAAGAACGCAAACAAGATCACAGCTGGAAGATGAAAGAAATATGGGCAACCAAAAAGGCAACCAAGATGAAGTCGAAGACACGAAGCCGACAAGAAGCATAGACAGAGGACCGTAAACAGAAACACAGCGAGAGAATGAGGGAAGTTTGGGCAGCAAGGAAGGCAGCAAAAGGAATTGGGAAAGTAGTTTAGTCCAACTGCGCTCTTTAAGGGCAAAACACCAATAATAATAACAATAATAATAGAGTGAACTAATATTTCATGTGTTCTGGTTTAATATGCCACCTCACCGAGTAATCAAAGTACCTACAGTTATGGCCAGACGATTGTCGTTTCGTCTGTTCGCAACACGTGACATGTCAGACACAGACCCTTTGAAAATCCATTATACAGACGACCTAGAATTAATGTTCCAGACTAAAGATCTTATGTACTGTAAGCATTTACTGTCAAGTCATGTGATAAAACTGAGTGCAGGCCTCAGACTAGCCCAAACGATATTGAGGTTACTGCGTTCCATCCAAGTAATATAGAAGCCCAAATGACTCTACATATGACTTTTGATGGAATCGAAGTACCGGATAACTAGAATCCAATATATCTAGCAATCAGTCTGAATCGATTCTTAAAATTCAAGCAACAATGCATCAAATTATCTGACAAGGGGATCCCGCCGCAAGTCGCTCTCTCATGCAGTCGAAACTTGGTATGGTGGAAGAGGTGTGAAAATGAAGTGGGCATCTGGTTCGGCTTTTGTGTCAACTCTCAACAGTTTTCAAAAAAATGACGGTCAATCTTTCGACGCGACTGTATCAGTCCACTAGCTCATCGTAAACATAACATCGTAGAGCAGTTTCGAAATTTCGCTTCCAAATCCAATATTATGTTTGTTTTTTGTATCTATAAATAACAAAGATTATAGAGAAACAGGTCAGAAAGGAACTACTTGTTGAAAATAATAAATTTTCGGTATGTGGTACCACACAAATTGCTAATTCTCGACGAAAACCATATTGCATTATCATCATGCTGATTTGTGATTAATACGATTGTAATAAAAGGAGTTTTCTATCTAATGGTGCTATGATATAATTTCCGAGAACAAAATAATTAAATAGATTGTTGTAGTTATTAAAAAGCAAGTATTTATGTAAAAATACAGTGAGGTGACAAAAGTCACCGGGAGGTGATATGCACAGATACAGATGGCGATAGTATCGCGTACACTGAGTAAAAAAACAACAGTGCATTGGGGGACCTGTCCTATGTACTCAGGAGATTCGTGCGTAAAGGTTTCCCATGTGATTATGGTCGCACGAAGGGAATTCAGAGAATTTGAACGCGTAATGGTATTAGGAGCTAAATGGATGGGATATTTCATTTCAGAAATCGTTAGGGGATTCAGTACTCCCAGATTCATGGTGTCAAGTGTGCCAGGAGCACCAACATTCAGGCATTATCTCTCACCACGGACAACGCAGTGGCCGACGGCCTTCACTTAACGAGCGAGGGTAGCGGCGTTTGCGTAGTTTGTCAGTGCTGACAATCGACATTGCGCGAAATAACCGCAGAAATCAATGTTAGACGTACGAGGAACATATCCGTTCGAACAGTGCGGCGAAATTTGGCGTTAATGGAGTACGGCAGCAGTCAACCGACGAGAGTGCCTCGCTAACAGCAGGACATGCCCTGCAATGCCTCTCCGGAGCTCGTGATCATTTCGGCTGCATTCTAGACGACTGGAGGACCGTAATCTGGTCAGATGAGTGTCGCTTTCCGTTGGTAAGAATTGGGTTCAAAAATGGTTCAAATGGCTATGAGCACTATGGGACTTAACTTCTGAGGTCATCAGTCCCCTAGAACTTAGAACTACTTAAACCTAACTAACCTAAGGACATCACACACATCCATGCCCGAGGCAGGATTCGAACCTGCGACCGTAGCGGTCGCGCGGTTCTAGACAAGAATAGGGTTCGAGTGTTGCGCAGACCCAATGGAGTTATGGACCCAAGTTGTCAACAACGCACTGCGCTAGCTGGTGGTCGCTCCATAATGGTTTGGGTTGTGTGTACATGGAATAGACCAGGGCCTCTGGACGTTCGGCTGCTTGAAGACCATTTCCAGCCTTTCATGGATGTCATGTTCCCAAACAACGACGGAATTTTTATGAATGACAAAGCCCATGTCACTTTGCCACAGTTATTCCGACTGGTTTGAAGCACATTCTGGACATTTCGAGCGAGTGATTTGGCAATCAAGATGGTTCGACGTGAATCCCACAGAGCTTTCATGGGACGTAAACGACAGATGAGTTCGCGCACTAAATCCTGCACCGGCAATGCCATCGGAATTATGAACGTCTGTAGACACAGCATGGCTCAATATTTCTGCAGGGGAATTTCCAAGACTTGCGTTCATACTGGGCCGAGTTGCTGCACTACGCCGGGCAAAAGGAGGCCCGGCACGATATTAGGAGGTATTGCATGACTTTTGACATATCAATGTAAACAAAATATATTCCACTGGAATCAATCAAGTCCATACAGCAATGTGCACTTATTCAGATGAGACCACCACCGGAATATTAGAAAATAATACATCACAGCAATTTCTAGTTCAAGAAATCAGAAGGAAATCTGAACTCCAAATTAAGGCGAAAACTGATTACTTTCGACAGGAAAGATTGAATATGACGCTATTAGACCCCCTTTAGAACTGTAAATGACCTGTAAGATGCTGCCTTCAAACAGATAAAAAAAATGTAAGATGACCAGATAGGAAGTCAGAAAAATAAATTTGGAGATCTTATTTCAGAATAGGAAGTATATCAAATTAAGTCAAGTAACAAGATAAGCATCTTCGAAAATAAAGATTACAAAAGTGGTAATAATTTAAGAAATATACAAAGACAGTCACCTAAAATTGTTGCAGGTAGGAAGAAATCAGAAAAAAGTTTGTGATCGAAGAAAATAAAGAAACGTATTCTACACTTTCTGGATGATAGCTATTCGCAACCACATCGCAGCTTGTGAAACTAATGCCTTGCCTAGCTTACGACGGAGTCAAAAGGCTCTGTAAACTGAAGCAGCAAATGAGTAAAGAGATCTGAAGATGATTATTGCTGAGCGAAACCGGTAGTCTGAGGATCTAACAAGTTCGTCATTGTAGGTGGAAATAAAGAAATTCTCTAAAATAACGTTCCAAATGTAACGTGGCAGATATAAAAGAGAAACTGTAAGTTCAAAACAATCAATTATAGAAACATGGATGATATGATGAACTAAACAGAACTGCTGGGAAAAGTGTGAGTGAATGTATGAGAGAAAATCAAACTTTGATTAGAAAAACAAATAAAAAATAAAATAATGAGTGAAATAAAACAAGAAAGTATCACATTTCATCTGCGCGTTGTCTAACAAAGCATAGAGAGAAAATTGCAGCAGATTTCAAAGATTTCTTTTTAGTGTTGTACAGCCCAATACATGAATCACAGAAAGGTAAGGCTATTAACGAAAGTAATGATATTCAGCAAACAATTATAGATGAGTTTTATGGAGACATTTGAGATATGAAGAATGAAAGGTGATTGGAGACGATCATGTTTCAACAGAAATGATTAAGACTGGAAGAAACATATTTCGAAAGGGACATGTAAAACAGTCGTTAGCGACAACTATTAACAGAATATGGAGAAAGCCAATTCACCCCACCTGCAGCAATGCTGCAATATTTTTCCTTCGTAAGAGTGGAGATAAGCAAGACATAAAAAAACTATTGACCCGTCAATATCATCTTGACAATGCACAAGATAATAAGGAAATTTGTTTCATCTAATAAAAATTCATTGTATAGTCAACCAAGGGTACAATCTGTCTTTGGAAGCGAATAAAGTTGGCCAGGCACTACTAATACGCGTGCTCTGAGAGTTACTTGCAAACCCTCTAATTATATGTATAGACAGTTTACCCATTCCAGGAATTGAGAACCTCGACGGTTTTTCCTGTTTTCGACATTGATAATGGCAAGATATCGGTCTCGGGGATTCGAAGACTTACGAGAATGTTTTAATTTCAAGTGTAAGGTCGGATAAAAAAATTAAAAGAAACATTTTTTCGTTTGAAGTGATTACAAATTAATAATTTTCTGATTCTTTTGCTTTACTTGTACTGTGAAACCTTGCTTATTGCCAAATTTCGTGATCCTAGGTCAAGAGGAAATGCCCTACAACTTTTGATGAAAGAGTTTGCGAATATCAAAAGAAAGTGACGTAAATGGCTGTGTCTTTTGGTTCCATTGCCGTAGAAACTTAGGCTTTCTACACGGCGAAGAGACCATAGACCATGGTTTGTGACATAAATTTCAATTTCATACGTCTGCCCACTCCGAGAAAAAGGGGTCTTAAGAGACGTACGGACAGACAGACAGACAGTCGGATAACAAATGACAAAAAACTTTTTCGTGCGTAATAATTACGCATTAACAGTTTTCGGATTTTTTCTTTTGGTTGTCCTGTGATTCTAGATCAATGAAAAATACGCTATTGGTTCTGATGAGTGAATTCGCGAGTATCAAAATGTTTGATATAAATGGCCATGTCTTTTGAGGCCATTGTTTTAGAACCTTGCATTTATTACAGCACCAAGAGACTATAGACCTTGTGGCATAAATTTCAACTTGATACATTTATTGGCTTCTGAGAAAAATTATTTTTAACACTCGGGCAGACAAAGACACTGACGACGGACAGCAGACTGATCCTAAAAGGTTTCCTTTTTTTATCGACTGAGGTACGGAACCCAATACCGAAGTTGAACAGCGGGAATACGGATTTTCAACACTGTCTGCAGTTCACTTGTTTTAAGGGACTTTTTACTCATTTTCAACAAAACGTTTACTGAGAACCCTTGATGAACTAAGTATACCGTCATCAGTGCTAGTATACGGAAGAAAACATTCATCAGTGCTACAGTTTTTATTACACTTTCTTGAAATAGTTGGAAATAAAAAAAGATGAAAGACGAATTAGACAAAAATAGTTTCCACTTTATTCAAACTGCTGTGTCCTGGATGAAGGTGCCGAATCCCTAAAGAGGCAGAAACTGGAAGAATTATGTGTGAACTGAATGTACATAAACCAGCTTCTTACTGATTGGCCACTGTTCCTCTAAGCCGCTTAGGATGAATGCTACACGTAGGCGTATGCTTGACCCACCCACCTCCTGCTGACCTCTTGCAGATATTGTTGCGACCTGACCTTCGACATTAGGTAAAATTCAGCCTTTCTTCCTAGAAGAACGATCTGCACCCTTCTCTGGGCATCCTGGTAGACATTTCTGTGGTTCCACGCGAAAACCTAGATACAACTGACAGCGTAATTGCGACAGTGTTGCTTTCAGCGTGTCCTTCCTTCGGCCTTGGCCTTCTGAGCTTGTATCACGTCTCTAATCAGACCACGTCGATGAAATTGAGACCGCTAGCCCACTCTACTCGGCTGCTTATTAGTGCGTGATCTCACCGCACCCATGCTGTAGCCGCTATAGCGGAGCGTAAAGCGGCATGAACTGGAGGCTGGACCAGGTGCGGCAGCCGCCGCCACGCGCCCGCCCTGAGGACTCTATCAGGAGGACTGGAAGAAGCCGATGCTGTCATTAGAGCCGCCTCATTAGAAGCTGTGTCTGCTTTATCCCGCTACGGATCTCGCGTCTCTACTCCCCGCAACACCGCTAGCAAAGGTCGTAAGTTCTGTTCGAGGGGAAGCGACTGACCGGTGAACAGAGCCGTAAGGGGAGAGCCGTAAAGGGACAGCCGGCCCGCATGCCGCTGTTTCCTGTCCCTAGCTGCAGACAGGTGGAACTCGGAAGGAACGCTGCGCTAGCTAAGACAAGTATGACGTTCTAGCAGAGTGCTCTCGTTCCAATTCAGATGCGCTAAGGCCAGTTTACACTGAACGCGAACGGAAGAGAGCGGAACGGTAGGCGACCTCACTATCAGATGCTCACAATACACGGAACATCAACAAAACGTCAAACGAGTTCGAGTGTTGGTCCGGCACACAGTTTTAATCTGCCAAGAAGTTTCATATCAGTGCACACTCCGCTGCAGAGTGAAAATCTCATTCTGAAAACAAAACGTCACTTCGCTTAACTAAATACCGAATGCTGAAAATAAGGTTACGAAATATTATCGGTGATACAAATCGGAATATGTAAGGGGTAGTCAAATGAAAATCGTAAACATCTTTTTCAATTTTTGTATTGAAAAACTGGATTTCAGGTGCATCATTTTTCGACAGTCTCCCTGTTGTTCAACGCTCTTCCTCCAGCGAGTAGAAAGACCACGGATTCCTTTGAAAAAAGAAACAAAAATATTTTGGTCGTGTACGCACCTACTCTTGCACTGCCTGCAGCACCTCCTCATTGCAACGATATTTCTTTCCTCCCATCGTCTCTTTGAGTGGTCCAAACATGTGATACTCACTAGGTGCGAAATCTGATGAGAATGGTGGATATTACCGGAACAGACATCAACATCTCGGTCTTTCAGTTCGGGAGTGAGCTGCCGTGATATCCACTTGCACACACTTTGAGAAACTTAAGCAAATTGTGAATGGTGAGATGTGCTGAGCAGTGACTAACGTTCAGATCTGCGGCTATTTCATCGATCGTCACTCGGAATTTTTTCATCAAACTCACACACTTGTCGCAGTGACATGCACCACCATAGTGGACAATCATTCGCCCATAGATTTCAATAGGCTTCGTACCTTCACTGTTCAGAAAACGTATGATGCATGTTGCAAGTGAGGCAGCCATTTTGAACTGCTATATGGCCGCGTTTCGCTTGTATGTACACTACTGGCTATTAAAATTGCTACACCACGAAGATGACGTGCTTCAGACGCGAAATTTAACCGACAGGAAGAAGATGCTGTGATATGCAACTGATTAGCTTTTCAGAGCATTCACACAGGTTTGGCGCAGGTGGCGACACCTACAACGTGCTGACATGAGGAAAGTTTCCAACCGATTTCTCATAGCCAGCAGTTGACCGGTGTTGCCTGGTGAAATGTTGTTGTGAGGTCTCATGTAAGGAGGAGATATGCGCACCATCACGTTTCCGACTTCTCGGATTGTAGCCTATCGCGATTGCGGTTTATCGTATCGCGATATTGCTGTTCGCGTTGGTCGAGATTCAGTGACTGTTAGCAGAATATGAAATCGGTGAGTTCAGGAGGGTGATACGAAACGCCGTGCTGGATCCCAACGGCCTCGTATCACTAGCAGTCGAGTTGACAGGCATCGTATCCGCATGGCTGTAACGGATCGTGCAGCCACGTCTCGATCCCTGAGTCAACAGATGGGGACGTTTGCAAGACAACAACCATCTGCACGAACAGTTCGACGACGTTTGCAGCAGCATGGTCTATCAGCTCGGAGACCATGACTGCGGTTACCCTTGACGTTGCATCATAGACGGTAGCGCCTCGATGGTGTACTCAAAGCCGAACCTGGGTGCACGAATGGCAAAACGTCATTTTTTCAGATGAATTCAGGTTCTATTTACAGCATCATGATGGCCGCATCCGTGTTTGGCGACATCGCGGTGAACGCACATTGGAAGCATGTATTCGTCATCGCCATACTGGCGTATCACCCGGCGTGATGGTATGGTGTGCCATTGGTTAGACGTCTCGGTCACCTCTTGTTCGCATTGACGGCACTTTGAACAGTGGACGTCACATTTCAGATGTGTTACAACCCGTGGCTCTACCCTTCATTCGATCCCTGCGAAACCATTTCAGCAGGATGATGCACGACCGCATGTTTCAGGTCCTGTACGGGCTTTTCTGGATACAGAAAATGCTCGACTGCTGCCCTGGCCACCACACTCTCCTGATCTCTCGTCAATTGAAAACGTCTGGTCAATAGTGGCCGAGGAACTGGCTCGTCACAATACGCCAGTCACTGCTGTTGATGAACTGTGGTATCGTGTTGAAGGTGCGTGGGCAGCTGTGCCTGTACACGCCATCCAAGCTCTGTTTGACTCAATGCCCAGGCGTATCAAGACCGTTATTACAACCAGAGGTGGCTATTTTGGGTACTGATTTCTCAGGTTCTATACACCCAAATTGCGTGAAAATGTAATCACATGTCAGTTCTAGTATAATATATTTGTCCAATGAATACCCGTTTATCATCTGCATTTCTTCGAGGTGTAGCAATTTTAATGGCCAGTACTGTAGTATGCTGCCGCCTGGAGGGCATCCATGCTCAGCACTCTCAACTTACAGAACAACAGTCTGGAACCGCATGCCAGCTGCGGTAGCAGGTTCGAATCCTGCCTCGGGCATGGATGTGTGTGATGTCCTTAGGTTAGTTAGGTTTAAGTGTTCTAAGTTCTGGGGGACTGATGACCTCAGAAGTAAAGTCCCGTAGTGCTCAGAGCTATTGGACCATTTTTTGTATGTACATGTATGAAGTCACGTTGTCGTCCAACCATGTCTTCTGGATGATTCACATTTTGTGACAGTTTATGTACGTACGTGCAAATACATCAAACCATATTTAGAAGACCAAAGAGTCTTTTACCTCATGCATTTGTTTCAAAATATGAAAAAAAAAACATTTCTCCTTCAATAGAGCTGACTTTACCACTGTTAGAACATACTATTTAATGAAAATTGTTTCTTTCGTTTCTACTTTTATTTTGTACACTGTTGAATTTTTCCTCTCAGGATACTGCAAAACCTAAATCATTTTTGGCTTTCAGATATCTGGCCTCTTTTGTGGATGAACATTCATTCCAAAAATGTTGAAGACCTCATGGAACAATCGCAATGGGTCACAAAATCAAAACAGTCAAATAAATAAAGGCTAAATGCATACATAAGCACAAAATCAACTATTACAGCATCAGTGTACTTTGCGAGAGTAGGTTAACTTCTCACGTTAGCAGACGACGCTGCTGCCTCCCTACTGACGTCATTGTCAAAAGTTCCTTCCCTGCCAAGCTTGATGTTGACGTCCCGTTGCGTTACATTTATTTCACCTGTGTAAATACCTTCTTTTGAAATGCATTGTGGAATGTTTTGACTTTCCATTCCGTCAGGTATGAATCTACCGCTGACGCAGTAACAGCAAGACCGTATGTACACGCCTCAGCTACGTAGCAGCTCAAGTTAGCAATTTTAGGGGAGACCTGTCCACGATTTACTCGGATTTATTTTCAGAATTTTTAAAATTCTTTGGGTTAAATGTATCGGCTTTAATGTTGTTTAGTTTTATGACGTGGTTATTTAAGTATAACTTGGTGTATGTTATTCTAGCTCAACATTACATTTCAGAGTGCAAAATACTTTCATGCAGACTCAAGTAAAGTGAGTTAATGTGCCCCGGGTATGGAGACAGGTTTACGCTCCTATGGGGGCACATTCGCGTATGTCATGGAACACAACAATACGTAAAAAAACACACTACTAAAAATTTCAAAACGTGTTTTGCTGGCAGGATGAAAGAAATTACATGCTTACTTACGCCCTGGCAAAATACAAAAAGTTTACTGCCAGTAAACAAATTTTTGGTGAACTTAAATCTGTTAGAATTGTATGGCCTGCTTAGAACATTGAATGTAAATTAAAAGCCTATTTAACATCACTGTCCGAGTTCCAATTCATGCACACTAAATATAATGTCTTTCCTGTGGCACGATCACCATGGGCCACCTTCTACATTTGAAGCACTGAACCCACTCTAGATTTTTTTATTGGTTGTATCGTTTCAAGCAGTAAATACAAAGGCAATTTTCATTGTCTTCTATGCTGCACGCAAAGGCTATTTTTATTTTCTTCACTGTTGCACTTTATAAGACAGAGGAAGAAGAAGTGGATGGGACATTCGTTGAGACGAGAGTGCGTGCTAACAGACGCTTTAGGAGGACTGGTTCGTGAAAGGATGCTGGGAGGAAGGAGGAGATGGAAGATGACAGACGACATAAAGGAAAGCGGAAATTGTGCAGACCTGAATGAAGAGGATGGCAGACGACAGGAGACTATGTGGAGGTAGCAGATGAAAACTTTCATTTGAGTAGAACAGTAGTAGTGACTTTAGAATTACGTGTATCTAAATTTTTCCTTTTTCTTGTTCTTAGCAATTGCTTGGACTTATTAGTCCTTACTCTCATAGAATTAATTTTTTTTCTGCTCGAGATGTATTTAGTTCAAATACCTTTTTTAGCAATTCTTAACCTTTATTCCCTTAGGCCTTCATTTTTTTTAGATTGCATCTGCTGTTACCTTAACGTTTTCTGACTGCGATATCAGTCAGGATGGCAATTGAAAGTTTTGTGTAAACATGCCCAACAGAAGTGCATAAACGTACCCCATTTCCATGGTTGAATTAATTTAACTACAACAGTAACTTTCAGGCTTTCAAATTGCACAAATGTACTTAGCGAAGTATCACAAACTTCCGCCAGCGGACATGTATTTATCTATTCTCAGTTCTTAAATACAAGCTCCCTAGAAGCTTAGATATTTAACAAAATTTACTCATATTGCACAGAAACACAAATATGTTCTACGTAAATTTAAGGGGAAGAGGAGGGGGGGGGGGGGGGGGGGGGAAGAAAGGAGTGGAAAGATAAGGCGATCACTGTTGTCAGCTGCATCGGGACATTACGCGGAATCAGCGGCGACGAGGGACAATGTTTACCGGACTGGAACTCGATGATGATGATGATAATGATGATGATGTTTGGTTGGTGGGGCGCTCAACTACGCGGTCAACAGCGCCCGTACAGCTTCCCAGTCTGTACACAGTACAGTCTAGCTACTTTCATGAATGATGATGGAATGATGAGAACAACACAAACACCCAGTCACCGGGCAGAGAAAATCCCCAACCCGGCCGGGAATCGAACCCGGGACTGGAACTCGAACCGAGGCAGATGTGTTAACCACTGCGCCATCCGACACACAGAGGTATGGCAACTGCGCGGATTACCTCGGCATACTTCACGGCCGGTCCACACTCCCATCGAGCGCCGCCTAGCAGCAGTCGCTGTCCATTTCCTCTGTGTTCGCTACTCTGAGATTCCCGCAGGAAGTCGGACGTATTTGTGCATCCTCAATGAAGAAGGTGGATCCATTGTCCAGCAAACGTAACAATTATACGATTGCGTGGGTGTCTGTTCTTTTGGACATGTCACCACGCATACATACAATTGACAAATACGTTGTTTGCACTAACGGTAACGCACTAGCAAGAATGGTTCTCGAGAAAAGTGCTCTGCGGACTGCATCACTCCGCTCGGTAACGACTTTGAAAGTGAGATAATAATCGGTGCAAGAAGCATGGTGCATAGCATTTAGAAAATTTCATAAGAATTTAGGTTTCCGAGATCATCAATGTCTAGATACGAGCTTCAGTATCACATACACAATACTCTCACTAGTCTAAAAAAATGAAAAGAAAAGAAAAACGACACACCCCAAGGAATTATACGAATGGGACGAAACAGTTGTATGTGATGCACATATAGAGACAAAAAATGATAAGAATTTCAGAAAAATTGGATTATTTATTCAAGATAAAGATCTTCACAAACCGAGCAAATCAATTATGCATTTTTCCACCTCTGTCCCTTATGCAATCAATTATTCAGCTTGGTATTGATTGGTAGGGTTGTTGTATGTCCATCTGAGGGATATCGTGGAAAATTCTGTACAATTGGAGCGTTAAATCGTCAATATCCTGAGATGGCTGGAGAGCCCTGCCTATATTGCTCCAAACGTTCTCTGTAGAGGAGGGAATCGGTGAGCTTGCGGCCCAAGATAGGGTTTGGAAAGCACGAAGACAAGCAACAGAAACTCTCGCCAAGTGCAGTCGGGTATTATATTGCTGAAGTGTAAGCCCAGGATAGCTTGCCATGATGGGCAGCAAAACGGAGCGTAAAATATCGCCGACGTACAGCTGTGCTGCAAGGCTGCCGTGGATGACAACCAGAGGGTAGTGCTATGAAAGGAAATGGCGTCCCAGACCATCATACCTGGTTGCCGGTCCGTGTGGCAGGCGACAGTCGGTTTGATATCCCACTGTTCTCCAGGGCGTCTTCGAACATGCTTTCTCTAGTAATCGGGGCTCAGTTCGAAGATGCACTCGACACTGAAGACACTTCTACTCCAGTCAGGGAGATTCCAGGACGAAACAAAAAGATTGCATAGCTAATGAAAGAGTAACTTTCTACGAGTGGTAGCGTGGAATTTGAGAAACCTCAGTGTGGGAGGCAATCTGAAAAAGGAAATGAAAACGCTTAATCTAGGTATAGTGTGGACAAGTGAAGTGAAGTGGAAAGAAGATAAAGTTTTTAGATTTTTCTCAGTTTTGCATAAGCCATTTCGCTTTGCCTTCCCCGCACATCTAGAATACTGATAAGTCCTACTGGGATACCCTGTAGAAAATCAAGAGCAACTTTCTATGAAGTTAACAGCAGCTTCAAGTTAGTTACGGAAATTCCACTGGTGAGCACAGAGGAGAGATCGGATAGCCGCAGACGGTAATTTTGATAGTGATAGGAGCTGAATTCTTAAGGGAAACCATTGTTTGGAGAATAGATTAAGTATTGATTTTTGTAATTGATTTCTTTTATAATTGTCAGGGAATTGTTTCACTATGTATTTAATTGAGAAGTACTTCAGTCTGCCTCAAGAGTTTGAGTAATTTGTAATACTGCTTTAATACCACTGAAGGCAGATTTACATAAGAAGCGATTGTTCAAAGAGCTTCTAGCGTTTTGTTAATTGAATGAGAAAGAATCGCTTTCAGAATATAGTATTTGAAAAAAGGAATTACTTGTTTGGGTTATCATTGACAGAGTTTAGATTTGACGAAACCCTTTCTCTTGAATTATATGTAGTTGTAGTAAGCAGCAGCAGCCGCAGCAACAGCAGGAGACGCCATACAGAACATGCATTGCACTCAGCATGAATAATAGGTTCTTTTATGTTTTTGTTAAATAATGGAATGCAGCAGATCACGCAGTAGCAGCAGAAAGAACAAGTGAGTTATTTGTTGCGCACAGGACCAATTTTAAAAAAAAAAAGTTTAGGCGATCTCTGTAATAGTAAAGTTAACAAGAGTACAAGCACGAGATTTTCAGTAGAAAACACGAGATAAGAAGAAAGAGCTCGCGACTTTCAATACAGGCAAAGATGCCAACTTGTATCAAGCATAGTTCTGGATTCAGGGAAGAATTTCTGAGAATGTACTTTTGAACCATAGCATTGTATGTTAGCAGTCATGAACTATGGGTGTAAGCTGAGAAGAAGAGATTCGAAAGCGTCTGAGATATGGTAGAGTGGTAGGTGTAATGAGAAGAAAGCAGGATCGGTGACGAGACGAACCTAACGAAAACACTGAGACGAAGAATGGCCAGGATGATAGGACAACGGTAAGAAAGCAGGGAATAACTTCCGTGGTATCAGAGGGAGCTGTAGAGGGTAAAAACTGTGGGGGAAGATACACATCGGCTAAATATTTAAGAAATAATTAAAATGAGGACGTTGGATGCAAACGTTACCTTTAGAAGATGTTAGCAGTGTACAGGAAGAGAAAGCCGTGACGTACTGCTGTCAGCTAGTAAGAAACTGAACTACTCTCAAAAGAGCTTTGCTCACTAAAGCTGAAATGCACGTATTCAGTGGGCCAAAATACACAGAAATTGGATATTTGCGGGCTGGAGACGTCTAGTGCCGTGTAACGGCTCGTGATATACCCTCTTTTCAAACGACCCAGTGAGGCTCTTATCTGCATATCTCCAGAGTGTAGAGAGTGTACTTCAGGCCAGATGTGATTTTCTGTTATTTTAGGAGTGTACCACTGCCCGTACGCACTCAGTCAGTTAACTGTGAACATGAACCAGGGTGTTTATTTCAGCATTATGGGAGTGTAAGTGTCGCATTTTATCTGCATCTGCGTGATGAATACACCATGGACACTGCTACTCGTACTGCGCAGTACACATATTTACATAGGCGAACACTCTGACACTCTGTCGCACCTTGACTGGCTCTCTAAACCACCAGATGTTAATCCCATGGAAAATTCGGATACTGTTGCGAAGGGCTAGTGAAACGCCGCAATCAGTCTCCTCGCAGTCTGATAGCTCTATCCGGTATAGTCGTGAGTGGCTACAACTTGTAAGTAGGCTGTTTAGGTTTTCTTATTGGTAACGCCACGTAGCGCTCTGTATGAAAATCACTGGCTGTGCTGTGTGCAGTCTGTGGCTAGTTTGCATTGTTGTCTGCCATTGTAGTGTTGGGCAGCTGGATGTGAACAGCTCGTAGCGTTGCGCAGTTGGAGGTGAGCCGCCAGCAGTGGTGGATGTGGGGAGAGAAATGGAGGAATTTTGAGAGCGGATAATCTGGACGTGTGTCCATCAGAAACAGTACATTTGTGAGACTGGATGTGATGAACTGCTATATATATATTATGACTATTAAGGTAAATACATTGTTTGTTCTCTACCAAAATCTTTCTTTTGCTAACTATGCTTATCAGTAGTTAGTGCCTTCTGTAGTTTGAATCTTTTATTTAGCTGGCAGTAGTGGCGCTCGCTGTATTGCAGTATTTCGAGCAGCGAAGATCTTTGTGAGGTAAGTGATTTGTGAAAGGTATAGGTTAATGTTAGTCAGGGCCATTCTTTTGTAGGGATTATTGAAAGTCAGATTGCGTTGCGCTAAAAGAAATAAAAAATGTGTTTCAGGTTAAGCACAGTCATTTATAATTTTTCTAACGGGACGTTTCAAACTGGATATGAGATACCAGCAGAAACTTATGGATTGATTTAAGGCCCTTAGTAAGGCTAGATACAGCGTTGCTTGGTACTAGACTTATGTCTCCCGGAAGAGACAGTTCTTTGTCAATTGTATTTATTTTTCACGAAAATGTGTTCTGCTTCCAGGACTAGACAAGTCTCGCTTCAGTGGCGAATATGATGGTCTGCCTTTACAGGCTGTTAGGGGTTTAAGTACAGATATATTGTTATTGGTGACGGAGGACAGTGTACTGAACAACATTATGTTAGTGTTTAACTCATTTGCAAACTAGTAATTACAGCTGTTTGGAGTAGTATGTTTTTAGGTTGATTAGTACCTCGAAGTGCATGTGTCAAAGAACAATCCATTAACGCTTATTTTTCCTGAGGCAGTAGGTCAGAGGTTGAAATGTAGACACATGGCTGCAAACGGCTAGTTTATACTGACGGGTGGAGGAAATTATGTCACGTGTTTACGGGAAGATTGTTGACGCAGATCAAAATCAACCGATACACTGAAGCGGGTACATATTACGGTACCAACGATCGCAATATCTGCACATATACCCTAACACCGTGTATTAGCCATTCATGAATCTTCCTTTATACCCTGCTAGTAAGTGATAAGGCTGTGGCGATTTGGAAAAATGTTACAGAGTGACAGATGTAAGCTCCAAGTGGGGGATAAAGTTTATGTTAAAATTTTTGAAAAAATTTTAATAAAACAACTTGGCACCGCACAGCAATTCGACTAGCTGGGCAAAATATGACGGGCAGTCAAATGAACACGAGACAAGTGGAAAAATGTAGACAAACTGTTAATTATTTCAAAACTAATACCTATAAATGTTAAACATTTACCCCATTGTAAGGCAAGACATGAATACCGTCGTAGAAAAATTGCGGCTGCCTACGGAACCATGATCCTACCGAGACGTGGTTCTCTTCGTCCAAAGAAAATCGACGGCGACGATTGTCTTTCTTCAGCGTTCCAAAAATATGGAAATGTACGGGAAGAGACTGGGATTGGATGGAAAATTTGGAAGGGCTTTCCAACGAAACTCCTGCACCGTAGTCAAACAACAGGCATGCCAGCTCCGAGAAAGTCATGATAACTTTTTACTTTCACTGCAAGTTCGTTGACTTTCTGGCACACGATGCCTCAATTAGCGCACAGTAGTACCTGGACACCTTGCAAATATTGAAGTGCGGCATCGAGTATGCTGAAGAAGTTTCCCTGAGAAGCCCCTACGCATCTCCAATACAGTTCGGATCCCTCAGAATGCGATTTCCACATTTTTGGAGTCCTGAAGAAAGACATTCGTGGCCATCGATATGCTGTAGAGGAAGAGGTGCATGCCTGGGAACAATCATGCAAATATTTTTCCATGAAGGCATTGCCCGTCTTGTCTCACAGTGGGATAAATATTTTAACTGTCACGTGCGATTACATTTGAAATAATAAACAGTTTACTTTTTTTTCCAATCTGCCTCGATTTCACTAGACCAGCCCTTATAGTACCTGGCCGTTGCTTCCGCGGTGACGGCAGCACAACAGCGTCTCTATAGGCATAAAGCGTCGGGAGGTCAACACCATTTTATGAAGATTTGATTTGAACTACTGCATGTGTGAGTCAGACTTCCAATGTATAATTACCGGACTGACGTAATGTTGTTGGTTGCTCCTAACTAGTTTATTTGAAAGAAATTACTTTTAATATTGGTTGGATTACGTATAGCATAGCTAGGGAATTACGGTGCATACTGCGCGTATTTGAAAGTTTTCAGAATATGTGTTAGAAGTTTGTTTCAAGAGAAGACTTTTATCGCATGAATGTATACGTGGCCGGTTCAAAAAATTCCAGAACATTCGTAATTTCGCGCCAGTGGTATGTTGCGGCGAAATGCGATTGGCATCCCTTAACATGTAAGTGCTGGAAGTTTCATTGTTGTATGTCTGTTAGTTATTGTTCACTGCTGTATTGAGTAGACCGTTTTTTGCAAATTTCGAGATGGGACAGTTAGAAGATCAACGCACCTGCTTTGAATTTTGCGTGAAACTCAAGAAAACATTTACAGAGATACGCCAAATGATGCAGGAAGCCTACGGTGACGAGTGCTTAAGCCGTACTCGATGTTACGGATGGTTCACACGAATTAAAAATGGACGGACGGACGGAAGCTAAAGATGACCATCGTTCAGTTTGAGTCATGTCATGAAATCTTGACATAGCATCTTGGAACGTGCCGTGCTGCTGCCAAGTTCGCCCCACGGCTCATAACTCAAGACCAGAAAGACCTTCGCCTCGCAATCTGTGAAAACCTTCTGTTCTTTAAGAGAATCATAACTGGTGAAGACACATGATGTTGCGACCAAGGTTCATCAAGTCGGGTTAAATGTCAAAGACATATTGATAGATTTCTATGATTTTCAAGGATTAGTTCATGAATACGTGCCACAGGGACAAACCGTTAATCGGTGGTACTATAGGGACGTGTTGCGAGCCCAGCAAGAAAATGTGAGAAGGAAATGGCCTGAAATGTGGCGAGACAATTGATGGCTTTTGCATCACAATAACACACCCGCGCATTCATTCTTGTTGGTGCGTGACTATTGCACGAAAAACGAGATTACTGTGCTGCCTCATCCTCTGTACTCTCCAGATCAAGCCCCTGCGGCCTTCTTTTTTATTTTCAAAATTGAAAACTCCACTGAAAAGACGAAGGTTTGCAACGAGAGACGAGATAAAAGAAAATTCGTAGACGGCGCTTCGCGTGATCCAGCAAGAGGCGTACTAAGACTGCTTTCGAAAGTGGAAACGGCTTTGGGAGCTTGTGGAGGAGATTATTTCGAAGGAGACCATGCACAATAAGTAAAAGGTATGCGTAGAAAAATTTTGTGTACAAAGTTCCGGAATATTTTGAACAGACCCTCATATACGAGTGATAATGCTAAAATGTATTGACTGATTTAGCTCCGTAGCTGATGGGTCAGCAGGGCTGCGTGCCATGCAGAGGACTCAGGTTCGATTCCGGTACTGCCAGGCATTTTTCCTTTGTGGGAGGACTGGACCGGGGTGCTCTCATCCTAGTGAGGCCAACTGACGAGCTCAGTGAAGTAGCGGCTCCAGGTCACGATAACCGAAAGCACTGTGCTCACTCCATTCCCCTCCATACCGCATGCATTGACATCAGCAGCAGAGGATGACACGGAGGCCAGTAGGTACCGATGAGCCAGACAGGGCCTGGCAAGTGAGTGAAATGTAATTTAAAATACAGTGATTCTTTGGTCTTTAACCTTTCATGTACTGAACAGCTTTGTTACATACAGATGGAACTCAGGGCCACAAATAGACAGTTTAATGGATTATCCATTGTGTATTTTCTGTGAATTTTGATATTAGACCCCTGTTGCTGCATGATTGATCTAAGCAACGCTCAGGAACAGCAGGTCGGGACAGTCAGCTGTCACGCAATGTTTCCAGCCTCATGAAATAAACAGAAAAGACGCACAGGAAACAAAGGAAAATATGATGAGAGCTGCACAGCGAAGGAGGAAATAAAGTGCACGGGAATGCTATTAACCGTCTAGAGCCAGCGGTAACGCTGGCCGGCTTCCTGCCGCGGTGAGTTATTGCGTCGGAATTTGCGAGCAGCGATCCCTCCCGGGGTTTTTTCCCAGCAAACCAGCTCCAGCGGCAGCGAGGGAGGGAGGGGCGGCCGGATGCGCCCGCCCCCACCCGCCGCCCCTGCCGCCAGCAGCGCCGCCCATCCATCACCGCAGAGTCCGGGGATGACTAGTCGCCCCTCGCCGCCCCGGTTCTTGTGCCGGCGACGCGGCCAGTTTCTGATCCAGCGAGCGGCAAAGGGCGTTGCCGAAATATTTGGTGCGCTGCCCTCGCGCGCCCTTTTGTGGTGGACCCCGCACTTCGTCGTAAATAATTTCCGATCGGTTAACGACGCAGCTGCAGCCCGGCGGGCAAAGAGTTGGAGCGGAAGGCGCGACAATGGGCGGCGCGGCCTGACCCGGCCGGAGGGGCACCGGCTCAGCGTCCGGCCGCGGCCTTTGCAGCGACCACGCCAGTCTGCGGTGGGCCGGCACACTCGAGTGGAATCGATGAATCGGCGCAGCTATCAATTTATAAATAAATAGTACCACACTCGGGGAGTGAGCGTAGGTGGAGCAGATGCGGGAAAGGTGTACCGCCACTCGTGGCAAGGTCCTAGTGGAAGTGGTTTGGCGTTTCCTTCCTCCGATCTGTTATGAAGCGTTAAGCGTGCATGTGCGTCGTGTGGATGACCGTGATAAGTGCTCTCTCAGTGTTGAGTTTGTGTTATTATGGGTGATGGGAAGGCAGAGGGTGAACCTGGTGCCGGCACATATCCTACTACTTGTAACCTCCCCACAAAAATTATTAAAAATTAAAATGAACCAAGTGTAACCTCCCCACAGAAATTATAATTAAATGAATTTTAAATATTGTTAACCTCTGAACAAAATTGGTTCCCATTTATGATCTCTGTGTTTGCACCTATTACTGCCTTTCAAAGTAGTCACTAGCGCTGTGTAGAACCCGTTGCCAGCGACGTGGAAGACGTAGTATACCGTTAGCAGAGCCTGTTCTGTTGATGGTGCGAATGGAGCTGTCTATTGCCTTCCACATCGCTGGCAACGGGTTCTACAGGACGCTGGTGGCTACTTTGAAGGGCAGTAACAGGTGCAAAGATGTAACTCTTTTGTATCGGTTGTGAATAAGTAGCTACCACTATTTAAGCTCCAACCCTCATACATCACAAATATTTGAGAATTGAAAAGGTCCCTGGAACCATATAGTTTCAGTTTATACCCTCAACTCGCAACATTCGGACGTCTCGAGGAAAAGATATCACACTGCGTAAAGCAAGAAAAGCTTTTCAAATTAAGCAGCAGAATCCACAACACGGGTCTACCAGCCAAGTACACCGTACGACTTTACTTTTTACCTCTCTCTTTAGCTTCTACACCAAGTAAGAATAACCTTACAGACTTCGTATTTACATGAGTCGTTAACAGAGGAAAGTAGGCCTAATTCAGATCTTGATACACGCGGAGCAGCAACCATGTACTGAGTGTGTGAACTCTGCCTCTATAATAACACACTCAGCCAGCAAGTAAGGATCTGCAGAACATGTGATTCAAGAATGTAGTTTGTTCAGTACTACAACAGGAACGCCCCATCATAAACAACTGTTATTCGTCCAAAGGAGAATCCAACACATCGAGCGAGATCGGCGGAGTAGTTAACACGATTTCAAGTTGTCTGCTGTAGGGGTGAAAGAAATTTGCCTCTGCTCACTAATAAGTCCATTACCTGACAGGGAGTAGTTGTAAAGTATAGACCGTGATGGGAAGAAGAAAACCAAGAGAAAGTAGCACGCCGTGAGATTGTTGAACTCACCGTAAGGAGAGCTCGACTGGCTACTATATCCTCCGGCAACTGGCGGCTGACACCGTGCTGTTACGAACCCGTAAAACTAAACACCGTCTCTTCAATAAGCTACAAGCAATATTACATACCATACATCAGACAAGTGGTGTTATATTCCTGCTCGAAGAACTTGAGATCAATGAACATGTGTGCTAGCTTGGTATGTGACTAGCAAACACCATTTAGTTATTCCCTACTGTTAAATCACGTTTGAATTACACACTTCTCAGACCGCAACAGTAGAATGAATTTCATTATTAATTTTGTAAATCTAACGATATATTTTGGATTCTTTTTAAGTTTACATTTTCTATCGTAAATCCTTTTTATCTATATCACTAATGCCTCTGCAACTTGCGAGGTGCCGGGGATAGCAGTGTATTTAACACTAAATTCTTCTAGAATCTACATATGTAAATGATGCTCTAAGCCCCCCCTATTCTAACTCCGACTTTTGCTGTTGCACAAGGATTAAAAAAAAAAAAACGCGAACTGACTCTAATCAACCCTGCCAGTGGAGTAGAAGAGAGTTTGGCACCTGCAATAATTTAATTTGATAAATAAGTTAAATAAACGAAGGTTTCATTAACATAGTGAGGAATGATAGGGTTGCTCTACTGATTAACAGAATGAAAGTTCTGTCCAAAATAACAATATGATTTATTAAGACTAAACACAAAATAATAAACAAAAACACATGAAACATTTACAATACATCAAATTGGCTCAAATTGGATACTCAAACAAACGCTGTGAATGTGAAGTTGTCCCTAAACTAGATTGTGAGGATTATGACGAAGTGGTATGTGGAGCCAATTCCTTGCAACTCAAATCTTAAGAGAAAACACATAGCCAACCCAACATTAATTGCTGCTACCCAAGACAGAACAAAGTTAGAGAAAGACGAACAGGCGCGCTCTGCTGAGCTCTGATTATCACCTAGGAAAATCCCTGTCTGCCGGTGCTGCGGACATACATTACCAATCTGTCTTCTTAACTGCAAGAACACGATTTGGCGTACCGGAGGCGATGGCTGGTTGCTTCGACGTCCTCGACCGAAAGGCGAGAGCCGACTCACCTGAGCACCAGTACAGGCCGAACACAGAACATTCCCGCCCTCACGACAGTGGCCGTGGTTAAACGTTCCAATCAGCAACTCGAAAACCGGCGGAAAATTCCACTCCATTGCCGGAGCACTACCATTCCACCAATGGAGATTCTTGGCGCCAATTTCTGCGCTGATTTTGCTACGTCACGGAGCTATGCCCTGAGCAAGCCAATCACAGATACTGTTTTGCAGAAAGCGCGGGAATTTTCCCTGGGTACACAGGTCATTCCCACGCCTCGCTGGTAGCCCGCCAGAAAGTGTTTTCGCTAAGTTTCTGCGAAGTAATGGAACCTCTAGCCCAGCCGCTACTTTACGCCCCTCCGGGCGTGTCTTTTGACAATGTCGGCGTCTGGAAAGCATTCACTCGACTCCCTCACACCCTTCCAAAATTAGCAGAGCCCGCCTGTTACCGGACCACCCGGGTGACGAGAGACGCTGCGTGGGAAGTCCGTGTGTGAAGGAATAGCAACTTTCCACCGCATGCAATTAGAGAGGAAAATCGTAAGATAGAAATATGAGAGGGGGCTCATGCCACCTCTCAAACTAACATTCAATTTTATCTGTGGTTGCGAAATTCAGTTATCACCGAATACGCACTAGTCTAGCCCTGTATATTTACTGGATCGGCATATTGTTCTGGATTTGACAATGTTAGTGGTACAGCGCTGCATAACCTCTGTTCTTCTTGGAAAGTGAGTATACAAAGCAAGGTGCTTTCACTTTATACCTTCGCAACTTCTTAGACGTTAGCAATTCCGGAAATTCATGTGCACCTATTATGTGCCATAGTCAGTGTGTATTTCTATTCTCTTCTGTAAAATGCAAACGTATTTTAAGTTCCAATTATTTTTACGAAATTAGGCCTAAAGCTATTTATGTTACTTTAAACATAATCGTGATTTCGTTGCTCTTCTTTGGCTTTGGTAAACAACTGATGTTTGCATAATGGGCGGAACTGTATTCTCATTATTCAGTCTCCAGGAATGGCTGCTGTTACAGCTTCAAAACAAAGGTTATCGTTAGTAATTTAATACTAGGAACTTCCTGCTGTACAGTCTGGCGTACGAGGACACCTAATAAGAGATTATACCGAGTCGTCTCTCACATTCGGGTCACCTATTTACCTTAATGTATTTGTGGCTGAGATAGATATCCGCTTTCTTAACTCTTCTGATACAAAGTAAAGGGCAAATATTTAGGAATGAAACATTTCTCTTTCATTTGGAACCAGGTTGAGTTTAATACAGCTTCACGCATAACTTCAATAAGACGATTCCGGTTATGTGGCCCACTTGTCGTGATGTTTATCAGCCGTTTGCTACAATGTGTTCCGCGACAATGTCGATTCCTTCCCTGATGTAGGAATCGTCTCTAGGACAGCTTTTTCGAGAGGGCGTTACCATGAACGAAAGAAAGAAGATAAAGTGTGTAAACGGAATACGATATATCCGCGTGTGGTGGCAGAGACTGCTTCTGCTGTTGCTGACGGCACCCTCTGTCAGTGGAAGCTGGGGACGCGCCCCCAGCAGTGTGTCGACTCCACAGCACAAACGATCGGCTTTCACAGCCCAGCTGCCGGCAGGAGCTCCCTCTCCCTTAATTAGCAGAGTCGTAGAGTCGTTGGGAGGGACGCATCTGCTCCCTCAGCAGCTCACAGCTCACACACTGTCTCGACTCATTCACGAGATGCCTCTATTTACTCTCTCGCCTCCCAGAAGCACTACTAAAGCCTCAGTCAGTTGCCGCTAGTGCCTTACTGCACCTGCGAGAACCAAGCCCACATCCATCTAAGACAACCCATTCTGTGATAATCAATATAAGGTTGATAATTCCCTTGCATCAAAATTTTACCTTAAGCGTTGTTTATCTTTCATCCAACTTATATGGACAGATTTTTTATCGAGGTACTGTTAACCACATTTTTCTTCTTCTAACTTTCCGCCATCTGTGCTCAGAAAACCTCGAGATGATTTTTTGCGTAGGGTACCTTTTGAACGAACATCATTTCCCCGTTTCCTTTTCCTGTCACGATAGATGGCAAGCCTCCATGTAACATCACATCTCTCCAATATAACCTCCATGGCCCTTCCGCGAGATATACGTAGCAGCATTGATAGAAGGAATGGGTTCCAGAAAATCCAAATAAGGACAACTTGTGTTGTCTCAGGTCGCTTTAGTGAGAGAGGTAGTGCCACGAAGGTGCTCGTTCAATTTCAGTGGGAGACACTACAAGAAAAGCGTCGTGCATCATGATATAATGTACTATTGAAATTCCGAGACCGTACATTCCTATAAAGGTCAGCCAATGAATAGCTTCCTCCCGCGTCTATCACGCGAAAAATCCATGAAGATAAAATTAGAGGGATTCGAATTCATACAGAGGCTTAATAACAATTATTCTTCCTGTTCAGCTTTCACGTCTGGGAAAGGAAATGAGTAGGTGTTCACGTAATATCCTCCGCTAGACACTTAAAAGATGAAACTTCCTGGCAGATTAAAACTGTGTGCCCGACCGAGACTCGAACTCGGGACCTTTGCCTTTCGCGGGCAAGTGCTCTACCATCTGAGCTACCGAAGCACGACTCACGCCCGGTACTCACAGCTTTACTTCTGCCAGTACCTCGTCTCCTACCTTCCAAACTTTACAGAAGCTCTCCTGCGAACCTTGCAGAACTAGCACTCCTGAAAGAAAGGATATTGCGGAGACATGGCTTAGCCACAGCCTGGGGGATGTTTCCAGAATGAGATTTTCACTCTGCAGCGGAGTGTGCGCTGATATGAAACTTCCTGGCAGATTAAAACTGTGTGCCCGCCCGAGACTCGAACTCGGGACCTTTGCCTTTCGCGGGCAAGTGCTCTACCATCTGAGCTACCGAAGCACGACTCACGCCCGGTACTCACAGCTTTACTTCTGCCAGTACCTCGTCTCCTACCTTCCAAACTTTACAGAAGCTCTCCTGCGAACCTTGCAGAACTAGCACTCCTGAAAGAAAGGATATTGCGGAGACATGGCTTAGCCACAGCCTGGGGGCTTGTATTGCAACAGACGAAGTTGCGGCGTAGACGTCCCAGTTAAGTTCCATCCGTTTCAAGTCAAGGAATCGTGTTCTTTATAACTGAATGTTTATTTTTTTTCTAATCAAATGTTTTTCCTTTACATGCTAGGCATTATCAGTAGTCTACAATGTAAATAAAATTGTGTAATTACACATATTATGTTCCGAGAGTTTCAGTGATTGTTGGGAGCGCATTTAAATTATCTTAATTCAAAACAGAAATAAACGTTCAGTTGGAAAGAACATGGTAAACGTAACTGAAGTAGAGCTAAGGGAGAATGGTGGCAAAATTATCGTTAGCATCAACGTAAGTTCAGTAAACCACTGTGGCGCAATTCTCGCCTCGTGGCACGGACGTTCATCCAGCTGGAAGGTGCCACGGCTGTCGGGAAAGACAAAAAGCATGAGAGGGTGCAGGATGCCCGCAATAATGTTCACGTAGCGCACAGTTGTCATTGTGCCTTCAGTTTCTACCACAGATCCTATGGAACCCCAGGAGAATGTCATGCATAACACAAAGCTGGTCCCACCAGCCAGCGTCCTTGATGCGTTGCGGGTTTCGATCAGGCTTTTAGCCTTCGATGACGGCGTATCCAGACGTGGCCATCGGCCTGGTATAACAGGAAGCGTGGTTCATCTGACCAGACAACACGTTTCCATCGATCCTTTGTAAAATATCGCCGAGCCCGTGCTGACTGCGACAGTAAATTATGTCGTTGGGCCAATGAGGGAATTCGTAGGGGTCGTCTGCTAGCGGCGCCTCATGCTGAACGGTGTGCTCCGAAACACGTACATGCACCAAAATGTACTCTGTCGTCGCATGTGAAGAAACGTGGACGTGCAACCCCTGGTCGTCTGCTCGTGGTTTCACCCACGTTCAACAATTTACGTAGATGCACTTGACAATAGCCGGCGAATAGCCGCCCAGCCTCGCTGTTTCCGGGACCCTCATTTCCGGATGCCGGGCTGTAATAATCTGACCTTTGTCAGAGTCACACGTATCAGTGAATTTTCTCATTCACGGCCAGTGACGTTGCTGATGCGAAGTGTGGTCCTAACGTTCTAGCTCATCGTTGTATGCAGGGTATTAAAAAAAGTGTATTCCGTGTTTTTAGAGATGGCAGTACGACCAAAACAGGAAAAAATTCCAGTAAACATGAGCTCTGACAGTAATACTGCTGCACTTGTTCATCTTTGCCACTGTGAAACACTTTTCTTCTACTTCAAGGTCTTAGCTGTTACGAATGACTTGCAGAATTCAATAAACAAACCAGTAAACAAATGAGAACACGTCACTCCGTTACTGTGAAAAATGGTTCAAATGGCTCTGAGCACTACGGGACTCAACTGCTGTGGTCATAAGTCCCCTAGAACTTAGAACTACTTAAACCGAACTAAACTAAGGACATCACACACATCCATGCCCGAGGCAGGATTCGAACCTGCGACCGTAGCGGTCGTGCGGTTCCAGACTGTAGCGCCTTTAACCGCTCGGCCACTCCGGCCGGCCGTTACTGTGAAACAGAAGACCTTCTAATGTAACGTGGTTACTATTACATTCTACCTGAAAACGCGAAGCATCGGTAAATGAGGTGTTCAATACGATGTCCATTTATAGTTAAGACATACTTCTGTCCATCGTCTTATGTAATCACGCGCTATCTAATGAATTCCAGGTTGGTTGTAGATACCTTGGCATGCACTGATGACACGTTCCCGTGGTGTTAGTATATCATTAATGGGGCTTCCATACAACAAAGGTTTCAAGTGTCCCCACAAACCAAGATCAAGGGAATAAACTGACCAACGTCCTGGACATCCACTAAATGTGTATGTGAGGCGTTCCCGGACTGGTGCTCCATCATGCATGAACCACATCTCCAGCCGTTGTTGGAATGGTATCTTCTCTAACAGAACAGGTAAGCCGTCTCGTAGGGACTGACGATACTTCGTACCCATCAACCTATTTGGTAGTATGCAGGCTCCTATTAGTCTATTCCTGCTCATACATTAACCGAAAATAGACGATGATGCCTTGTTTCTTCAAATGCGTGTCCATTAGCGTGAGACCACACAAGTTCTTTATGAAAATCGATAAGCCTATCTTGGAGGAAACCAGCCTCGTCCGTGAACTTTATCTTTGTTCGAAAAAGTGGATTTCCACCACATTTTTGCAACAGCATTGACAGAACTGCATTGTGGCAAGCTGATCTTATGCGCGAAGGGCCTGAACACGTTTTACAAGATACTGCTACAGGAACTATTCGTGCAGAGTCGGCCAGACTAGAAGATGGCTAACAGTGATAGATGCTGGTTCCAGGATTTTCTTCCACTCGTTGCAGTACCCGTTCCTCCACGACACGAGTAGAAATGATGCCAGGACTGCCACGATCCACCTTTATTGGAACTTTGAAGCCAGCCAGAGTCTGCTAGTCCGAGGGTGCTCAATACAAAAGGCATCGTGCAATAAAAATAAGAAGCACCTATATCCCTACTGAAAACTTCACCAACATTAAAGGTGCGGTAAATAATGAGGTAACAGTTTCACAGAGGAAGACTGCACTGTAGTTCCTTCTCTAGATTCTCGCACAGATGACAAGATGATAGATATCGAGATAGATGACAGAGGAATAGAGAAACAATTAAAATCGCTCAAAAGAGGAAAGGCCGCTGGACCTGATGGGATACCAGTTCGATTTTACTCAGAGTACGCGAAGGAACTTGCCCCCCTTCTTGCAGCGGTGTACCGTAGGTCTCTAGAAGAGTGTAGCGTTCCAAAAGATTGGAAAAGGGCACAGGTCATCCCCGTTTTCAAGAAGGGACGCCGAACAATTGTGCAGAACTATAGACCTATATCTCTAACGTCGATCAGTAGTAGAATTTTGGAACACGTATTATGTTCGAGTACAATGACTTTTCTGGAGACTAGAAATCTACTCTGTAGGAATCAGCATGGGTTTCGAAAAAGACGATCGTGTGAAACCCAGCTCGCACTATTCGCCCACGAGACTCAGAGGGCCATACGCATGGGTTCCCAGGTAGCTGCCGTGTTTCTTGACTTCCGCAAGGCGTTCGATACAGTGAACAAAGTAAGAGAATGTGGACTATCAGACCAATTGTGTGATTGGATTGAAGAGTTCCTAGATGACAGAACGCAGCATGTCATTCTCAATGGAGAGAAGTCTTCCGAAGTAAGAGTGATTTCAGGTGTGCCGCAGGGGAGTGTCGTAGGACCGTTGCTATTCACAATATACATAAATGACAATGTGGATGACATCGGAAGTTCACTGAGGTTTTTTGCGGATGATGCTGTGGTATATCGAGAGGTCGTAACAATGGAAAATTGTACTGAAATGCAGGAGGATCTGCAACGAATTCACGGATGGTGCAGGCAATGGCAACTGAATCTCAATCTAGACAAATGTAATGTGCTGCTAATACATAGAAAGAAAGATCCTTTATCATTTAGCTACAATAAAGATGGTCAGCAACTGGAAGCAGATAATTCCATAAATTATCTGGGAGTATGCATTAGGAGTAATTTGAAATGGACTGACCAAATAAAATTAATCTTCGGTAAAGCAGATGCCACACTGAGATTCATTAGAAGAATCCTAAGAAAATGCAATCCGAAAACAAAGGAAGTAGGTTACAGTACGCTTGTTCGCCCACTGCTTGAATACTGCTCAGCAGTGTGAGATCCATACCAGATAGGGTTGATAGAAGAGATAGAGAAGATCCAATGGATAGCAGCGCGCTTCGTTACAGAATCATTTAGTAATCGCGAAAGCGTTAAGAAGATGATAGATAAACTCCAGTGGAAGACTCTGCAGGAGAGACGGTCAGTAGCTCGGTACGGACTTTTGTTGAAGTTTCGAGAACATGCCTTCACCGGGGAGTCAAGCAGTATATTGCTCCCTCCTATGTATATCTCGTGAAGACATCATGAGGATAAAATCAGAAAGATTAGAGCCCACGCACTGGCATACCGACAATCCTTCTTTCCACGAACAATACGAGACTGGAATAGAAGGGAGAACCGATAGAGGTACTCAAGGTACCCTCCGCCACACACCGTCAGGTAGCTTTCGGAGTATGGATGTAGATGTAAAACTTTCAAAGCCTCAATACACTCAATTCTTCCACAGCAGATAGTAGCCACGGTAAGCCATGTAGTACCATTGTTACATTTATCATCCTTTACAAGCGAAAAATTCAAAATACCAACTGCAAAAACACAAGGAGCATCAAACACAGCACGAGTAGCAATGCCTTCCACCTTCAATTTATTTTTTTCCTTCGGTCCCAGTAGCGATTTCAATATTATCCATGGCCTTGTAAACGGTAGCACGTGAGCGCCGATCACGCCTAAAATGACGCATCTCATGAGCCTTTCAAAACAACTGCCTGTGCAGTAGCTCGGTTGAAGAACCGTGCAGATGATACCCGCGTTCTGTTTATTTTTCAGCGTGCGGGACACGCAGTCGACTATTGATTTCATTAACGAGACCATAACAGAAGGTCATGTCTGTCGTTTCAGGTGTGAAATAATAGGCTTCGATTATGCTGGCATGTGCAAAGACAAAACTGCGATGTAAAAGCATTTCACAGATTTACAGCACAATCTGGTTCCATAATTATTCGTATATATGCTACACTTCCGCGGAACCATTAAAACAGCTAACAGTATCATCACAGCCGTGCGGGGTTGCAGTATCAACACTAACAGATGTTTAATGCATGCTGTATCCATGGAAAAGAATAGAGGAATGTGTCCTTATTTGTTTATGAATTATGTGGGTCGTTGGTAATAACAGATATCTTGTTGGAGAAGAGATGTGTTTTGCAGCAGCGAAGATGAGCAAGTGGTCACAACACTTCAGGAACATAAATAAAAGCCCATCTTTATTGGACATTTTTGTCTTGTTTTGGTCCATACCACCACATATAATACGGAATACTTTTTTAAAATACTATAGCTGCGTTCTACCAAAGCTACAATTCGGGGGAAACTGCCACCCATCGACTTCTCTTTGTTTCTCTCTTTGCTTATTATGCACATAATTTGACGCGCGCGTCGTTCTGTGTTACTCCGTTGTATTTTTGAACAAAATTGCGTTAGTTAGCGCTATATGGTAAATCTGTTTTTTTTTAATTATTGTTTTTACTGCAACATCCCTCTGTGTCATGCTACAAATCAACAATTTTCGAATAAAACCCGAATTAAACGTTGGTTATTTGAATTTTGGTATTGTTGTGGTTTGGCAAGACAGCCAATCCACTATAAGGAAGCCGAAAGGCACGCGTTTAAGCTCACGCAGGCTGGCGTGAGGTCTGGAACAGGACAAGGGATTGAGACTAGCAAAAAAGGTACGTAGCTTCTGGAATACTTAACTTTAATCCATAATTGGTGAACATCGCTCTTGACGGTACATGTTTTACAGCATCAATAGTAACTGGTAATGGCGCCGTGCTAGGTCGTAGCAAATGACGTAGCTGAAGGCTATGCTAACTACCGTCTCCGCAAATGAGAGCGTAATTTGTCAGTGAACCATCGCTAGCAAAGTCGGCTGTTCAACTGGGGCGAGAGCTAGGAAGTGTCTCTAGACTTGCCGTGTGGCGGCGCTCGGTCTGCAATCACTGATAGTGGCGACACGCGGGTCCGACGTATACTAACGGACCGCGGCCGATTTAAAGGCTACCACCTAGCAAGTGTGGTGTCTGGCTGTGACACCACAGGTATAGTTACTGTTTATTTTTAAGTATCAGACAGTAGGGTAATTATGTAGAGCAAAAATTTTACCGAGCGAGGTGGTGCAGTGGCTATGACACTGGACTCGCATTCGGGAGGACGACGGTTCAATCCCGCGTCTGGCCATCCTGATTAAGGTTGTCCGTGATTTCCCCAAAATCGCTCCAGGCAAATGCCGGTTTAGTTCCCGTGAAACGGCATGGCCGACTTCCTTCCCCGTCCTTCCCTAATCCTATGAGACGGATGACTTCGCTGTCTGGTCTCCCCCCCCCCCCCTCCCCGCCCCCCACGCCAAACAACCCAACCCCCAGAAATGTTCCCTAGGTTACGGGGCCCTTTATATACCCTCACTCAGCCTCTAGACAGTTCACCACTTTCGGTTTCCAGAGGAATCTAGTAAGACACTGATCGCATATGCAAGCAAAACGAACGATATTAGCTAACGTCTGATAGGCTCGCAACATACGTAACATACAGATACTGTGGTCACAATATTAACTGACCGAGGTTACTACTAAAACTACCATAGCCCAGATATACTTACGATAGTGTATGGTAGCCTACGACAGTCTTAAACTTTATTAAAATCCCTTTACATGAATCAGAATATGTAAGTTTAATATTTAGAAGACACCTACCACAGCATAAAGTTAAGAGAAAGGCAGCAATGAATCTCTTTATTGAGGTAACGCAGTAGCGCAGCCATTTGTCGGCGCAATGCCCTTCTGACAGCAGTATTTCGCGGGCAACCGAAGCCGCTGCACGTGAGCTTGAATGCGACCCGCACTTTGTCCGGCAACGTGAAAAGTGACGGTCGCTATTCTGGCAGCGGGGGCGCAGCGGCGGGCAGTTAGCAGCTGCGAGGGGTGTGGGCCCCAAATATTGTGGGCTACGTTTCGAGGCCGACTCGCGTGTTTCCCGGGGCGTGCCGGGCTCTCGTCCTGAGATGGGACCGGCCTCCATCTCGCGTCTCCCGTTGCCAGCGACGTCATTGTGAGGCGCGAAGGAATGGAGAGACGGCGGCGGCGTGTGTCGCGGCATTGTGCGGCCTTGTTGACATAGGGCCAGTCCCGGGACCCTGACCGCGCGCGCTCGCATTCAGCAGCGCGGGAACCCCTGCCGCTCTTGTCGACCTGTGGGCTGATCGATTGGTCGACCGGTCGTCGGACGAAAACTGCTTGGCACGGCATCACTCTGCACAATATGTAGCACAACTGTGGCAACTTACCAGAACGCGCCGCTGCTCTCGGTACGAATGCGCTGCCTAGTGCTCCAAATCGCCGGGAACAGAAATGGGATTTTTCCGGGGCTCGTACCTCAGGTTCTATTGGTGATAGAAAGATAGGGCCAAGTGTTTTGGTTAGTCCTTGGGCTAGAGACAATTTGTATACCCAACAGAAGGATAGTCTTACTATAATTCTCCTATAGTACAGGGTCAAAATCTGAACATCACATGCTTCCCCCAGCTTAGGCAAATGGAGCAAACCAGTTGGTTATTTTTGCACTGTATGTGGTCTCTTCTGTGTATTATGTGACTCATGGAAGCACCATTTGCTTCAGTCGGTTCCTGAGAAAACCTGAAAGACATGGTTGTTGGATACCAAAACTGACCGTAGATTCCAAAACGTTTATACACAGCAAATAGCTGTATATATTTTTTTTTTATAGTATAATCCTGAGATCCCGATCTCGAGCAATCTTGAAAATTCCTACTTTTACCAGTGGAATACGCACGTAAAATCTGGGGGCGAAAACGTACATTACAAAGCGACGTAGCACTACGAAATATTTTGTAAAGTGTCTCCATTATCATCAGAAGGGTTTTGGGAATCCCATGTTGTAGTACTGAAGCACATGCAAAATTTATGTGCGCATAAAATCCGATCTGAAGTCTGTTTCGATTTCACGTAAGTAAACTACCAAAATTTTGCTGACCCTTAAAGTTATTTTCATGTGAGTGACACGCCATGCTGTAGCAGATAAAAGAGAGGGACCAGCCGAAACGTTTTCCCATAGTAGCTCAAAAAAGGCGAATATGCTCCTGTTTTAAAAAATCTGACTTAAAAGTGGGGTATCAGTTGCCTCATACTACCTTCCTCAACCCTTCTAAAATTTTTCGCTAAAATGTTCGCATACGAACATATTCGCTCTTTTTATGGTGAGGGAGAGAAGAGACAGTGTATAAAATATAAATAAATAAATAAAATATAATATTGGTTATTGTATATGTATGATAGTGATTGGTTGTAATTAATATTTGCTTATCTGGAACGTGGACGTTTAATTATTTGGTATCAGACGCTTGACAATGGCTTTTTCGTGAATGCAATGTTATTCGTAGTTGACCGTGAAATAAGACTCACATAATCGGACTTCGTATTTAAATCATTTCCAAAGACTGCTGCGGTAGGTGCGGACTCAAAATCTAAATCTCAATATTAGAATAATTTGCCAGCCATGTCAATACGTCGTACAGAGGTGACTGTCTAATAAACATAAAAAAGTTTACACAGTTAGTTAAATCAGATATATTCAACTAATAAGCCTACAGTTAAATAATTCAACTTACTTTCATAAATATAGAATCTTTACAGAGTCGAGTGCCAAGTGAGATTGCAACTCGCAGTGCTCTTATATAACATCAAATATGGCGGTGTGCCAGTTAATAAAGTACACGTGCTCCCAGTCTCAGCTGTTCTACAAGACCTCCTCCTTCTTACTGAAACATAAGAGTGTCATAATTGTATTTTGTTTTATCAGCGGCGTAGCGCTGTAGTTCTGTGCCATAGGCTTTATTTATTTGTCAGAGATTAATTATTTAATTAAGATTTCGCGTTTCCGAGGAAACTCACGCACGGCATGCAAATGTCCCTTTATATTGCCCCCTGAATTGCGAGGCGAAAGGACACACATGCAGGCGAGCAATTCACCTAAAGGCACAAGAAAATCTAAGTTATTTACAACTATTTACATGACATACATTATATAGTATATTATATACAAAATTTGAATGACGCGCGTGCGCCGTAAAAGTTCTTATGTTGGCAAAATAGAGTGCGCGCATGCGCAGAAGCGTCTATGTGATACCGGCACTGCCGTTATATCGTCAATTTACATCAAGCGGCACAGTATTACAGTTCATATTGTTCGTGTGCGCGCGCGTTTCTTAGTCGTCGAACAAAGAAAATATTCCACCAAGATTACATGTGAAGAGTACATTCTATGACAGGTAACTTAATTTTAAAAGTACAATATTTATTATAATACAATACAACTTTAGATTGTTGAATGTTCTTAGTTACATAGTATTGCATTGAAATGCTTCAAAGAAAAATGTCTTTATGTTTCAGGTGCGTTGACCTATACACATCGTGTCGTTATTACAGTTTATATTCATCTGCTGCACAGTAATGTTTCACAGCTTAGTGTCGTCGTGGTAAAGTTTTTTTGATCACAGTAACATCTCTGTATAACAACGTAATTGATACATAAGCATGTCCATTTCCTATTTCCATTATATTCGTTGTGATGCAGTTCGTTGTGACAAAAAGCATTGTTTATTACGGATCGGACGTGACCCGTCGAGTAATTGGTCCATATGCAGTTTGTTTTCGATATTCCGTGGAAGCTTGGTTGCAGAACCTCGGACGGCACATAGCTGGCGTCGATCCTTGGACAGACCAGGTAAGTGTGTCCGTCACATTTCGAGAACATTCCATTCCCTGAAGTTCGAACCAAAATTCTTCCACTCGTCGTGTTGTTGTCTGGACAGGCACGTTGTGATCATTTAATCCAGTTAACATCTTGAAGTTAGGTACTGTAGTAATGTCACTAGACGATGCACCAATTATGCACTTCACATTTTCAGTTTATTTTTTTAAAATATAGCTCAGCTAAATGTTCGTAGTTACTTATCAAAGAAATCGTTCATCGCGTTTACAAAGGTACGATGCATGATGAATGTCATTAACAGTTTCTTTCACATAGGTTTCTGCGTAGTTGCAGACTTGGTAATGTACGTTAATGTCCGTGAACAGTGGTTCACTATGCAATTTTTTTAAAAGGTTTTCACATTTTGGCACTCGTTATCGTTCAAATTTTCGCATAGTAACAGTTACATTATACATCATTTTTTTAAAAAAACATAAGTAATCATACATATACAAGTCACATATTTTCTTAGCATAAACATAATACAGTTACACATAAACATGTTTACATCATCATTACATAGCTATAAATTATTACATTATGTCACATTTGATTACATGAATTGCAGATATTTACTTTCTCTTTAACGGTTTTTCTGGGATTTTATCGATGTTTTTTGTGATGTCATCTGAAATTAAGGTAGGTTAGACACAACATTCATTACATCAGTAGGCAAGACAAGGTGTTTTCACTACTCAATAAATATTCAAAATAATAAGAGACGGAAAACTGGTAAATTCCTCGCGTTTTGTGCGTGTGTGTATAGTGTCTGTGTGGCCTTGGCTACTAGTAAATGCTTTTCTTGCTGAGAGATGTGCGTCTAATCTATTTCTCGAAGTAAAAGATCCCTTCACAGATGACGTCTGTCGGTTCGTCAGGTGTCATACCAAGTCAGTGGTACCTACAGTCACAAATGTTCCGTGAAAAATTAATATATCATTCACTGCTACGTAATCATAAATTTTAGCATAATATTCAGTCTTCTTGGTAGTGCCGCGGCGTTGGAAGAAAAGTTCTTCTGTCTTCAACTGCGTCACTGGTACAGCTGAAATGAAAATTTCTATTCTACTTATTATCTATGTTGTAATTTGTTTTAGTTCTTGCCACACAGCAGGTCGTTGAGATAACGGTACGTTATATGTCTTGTGGTACAAGTTCTTGTGAGGCTTAACTTCAATCTTGTACACATACGTGTTGATAACACCTAATCGTTTGGTAAAAACTTGTAAATATTTGGATAACACTTCCTGTAGCTTCATACGTTCATGTACACTGAGAGCTGTAGCTTCGTTTATCTTATGATCAAGCAATGTTTTCAAGTCCATTAGCTCTGTGTCAGATGAGTGTGTGTGCGTGTCTTGAATGTCTTTGTCAAGTACTAACTGAACCTTGTACCCTGTACAGTGTTTGTCATGCTTTAGAGTTCTCCTGTCCTAATCAATAATAATTACACCGCCTTTATTATTTAAAATACATCTACCTTTGGAGAAGTCTATAATGCAGTCCTTCTCGCTCATAATATCTAATCCTAGAAGTCTATAATGCAGTCCTTCTCGCTCATATTATCTAATCCTAATATGCAAGTTGTCACAAGGTTTTGTACAACCAGTAATGGCCATTGTACTGTTCCATTACCTATTTTAATGTTTACAAAAACTTGCTTCTTAACCCTACATGACTTATTATCTAGAGCAGTAGTTATTTTACAGTTTTGGGCGGGAAACTCAGGCACAGGCTCCAATTCACACATCTTTTTATAGAAATTAAAAGACAAAACGCTCACAGCTGCACCTGTATCTAAGATAATAGTAGTTGAAATCCCACCTACTACACCAGTAGTAGATGCTAAAACAATTTCATTTGTGTTTGAACGACATTGTGTACTGTCTTGCAAAAGTTCTTCTGATATATTCTCATTGTGGTTGTATCTTATAAATAAAACAGGTAGTTTTTGTTTAGAATCATTAGGCATATCAATATTTTGTTGTTCAATGGTGGTGTCAAATAACTGATTAACATTGAAGTCACCCCCCCCCCCCCCCCCCAAGAATTCTTCAGCCACGACCCGGGGCATAGAAGTGACTGTTTCTAGTTTGCTGGATTAGCATTTGTATCAGGTACTGACACAGATTGAGGTTGTGTATCAGGTGTCACTTCTATTATATTCACATTCGGATATTGCCTGTTGTGATCTCCAAACTTTTGCAGTTGTTGTTGCTGTTGCACATAATGACTTACCTGTCGGTCGTAATGTATGCTCCAATTTTGTCCTGTTGGCTGCTGTGGTATAGCAGCGTTTGAATGAAAGTATTGATCGCTACGAGTCCAGCCTTGATGCTGTCTTGGCTCGTAGTTATTATTATTTCTATTTCTGTTTGTGTTTTTGTTGTTATATTTGTATCAAAAATGGTTCAAATGGCTCTGAGCACTATGGGACTCAACTGCTGTGGTTATCAGTCCCCTAGAACTTAGAACTAATTAAACCTAACTAACCTAAGGACATCACACACATCCATGCCCGAGGCAGGATTCGAACCTGCTGTGGTGCACCGCCAGACACCACACTTGCTAGGTGGTAGCCTCTAACAACACAGTGTTGGCTCTTCTGCCAACACTTCATATGGCGACGAGTATCAAAAGGGTCTTCTTCTTTCTACTTGCTTAATTTACTTGTCATGGCTTCGCCACAATCTCCAGATGTACTGTCCGAATTTTATCGCTTGCAGAATCAGCAGACGCAGGCGTTATTGGATGCCCTTGGACAGCTCGTCCAGGGTCAACGTGCAATGCAAAACGATGCGGCAGCCGTCGCTCCACCGCTACCGCAGCCACAACATGCAGTTGCACCACCTTTTCGTCATTTTGATGCGGCACTGGAAAGCTGGACGGAGTGGTCACGCCAATTTGGATTCCATCTCGCCGCCTACAGAATTGAAGGTAACGAGAGGCAGCCTTTTTTGTTAGCATCCGTCGGGGTGCACACGTACCGAGTGATAGTGAAATTATTTCCCCGATGCGACGTAGAAACTCTGTCCTACGACGAAATTTTGTCTGCATTAGATGCATATTTCACGGAATCAGTCAATGTAGTTGCAAAACGGTATACGTTCTTTCCTACAAAACGTGCGGCCGGTCAAACTAATCGGGAGTGGGTTGCAACTTTGCAAGGCCTTACTAGGGATTGTGCTTTTGAGTGTGAATGTGGACTCCCTTATTCAGATACAATGGTACGTGATGCAATTGCACAGAATGTTTCCAATGTTCGTATACGGGAGCAAATTTTGAAACTAGTCAATCCCTCCCTTCAACAAGTGATGGACATATTGGATAGGCAGGACACACTTGACTTTGCTCAGGAATCATTTGCAACTTCGCCAGCTGTGTGTCACATTAACCGGCCCACCGGGCGAGCTGCACGGAACAGTAAACAGCCCTCGCGCCCGTCCGTGCAGCTGCCGCCAAGCTCTTTGCTAAGTGTGCCGCGCAAGCACGCCAATGCAGTGCTAAAATCATGCTCGCGGTGTGCTACTAGACATTCGTGTGAGAATTGCCCGTCACGCCAAGCTATTTGCTTTTTCTGTAATAAAAAAGGACATGTTCAAAGTGTTTGCCAGAAAAAGCTCAGAACGGACACTCACAATCATTCCAGGCCCTTTGCTTCGCGCTGGAATCGGAATCGAACCAAGAATACTCAGGCTCGTGAACCTTCGCCCATGGAAATTCATGCAGTTAATTCCACTCCGCCCAGTGCCACTCTATCTAACAGTGATTATGTTGTTCTTCCCACAAATAGTGTGCGTCGACATCGACGGAAATCCCGTCACGTCGCAAGTGCTTCTGTACCAGTGTCAGTTCACGTTGCACGAGACAGTCGCTCTTGTCGTCAGCAGGACAATAAACTTTTTGTAGATTTGGACATTTATGGCAACGTGATACCATTCCAGCTCGATACCGGAGCTGCAGTTTCACTAATTAATCACGACACGTACAAACAACTGGGCACACCTCCCTTGTGTGCCGCAAATGTTAAGTTAAATAGTTATTCCGGTCAGAATACCCCTGTGTTAGGACAGTGCAGCCTTCTTGCAACATACAAGGGACAAACAAAACTTGTGTCGTTTTACGTTCTTCGTTCTTCTTCTGCTGTGAACTTGTTTGGTTTAGATTTATTTCAGTTGTTTAACTTGTCTATAGTAAATCAGGTCCTATCAGTGAACCAGACTGTGCCTTCAGCCAGTGTTTCTCGTCTATGTGAAGAATTTGCAGACATTTTTGCACCGGGCCTTGGTTGCGCTAAGAACTATGAAGCACATTTGGAACTGAAAGTAAACGCGCAACCGAAATTTTTCAGAGCGCGCAATGTTCCTCACGCATTGCGTGATGAGGTCGTGAGAACATTACACGATTTAGATCACAAGGTGTGATTGAACGTGTGCAGGCTTCTTTCTGGACATCACCCTTAGTAATTTTGCAAAAACCTTCTGGAAAATTGAGACTTTGTGTGGACTTCAAGGCAACGGTGAATCCACAACTAGTGATTGTAACTTATCCTTTACCCTGCCCGGAAGATCTTTTTGACAAACTGTGCCCGGGTAAATATTTTTCGAAGTTGGACCTAGCAGATGCGTACTTGCAAATACCAGTGGACGAAGAATCCCAGCGCGTTTTGGTGGTTAACACGCATCTTGGTTTGTATCGATTCAAAAGACTGCCATTCGGGTGTGCATCCACCCCTGCATTGTTTCAGCAATATCTGCAAACTGTTTGTGCGTCGGTCCCTACTGCAGCAAACTATATCGACGATATTGTGATCTCCGGAAAGACGGAAGAAGAACATTTAGCCAATCTCAGAACATTATTTCAGGTCTTGCGACAAAATGGTCTTCGCTTGCGGAAGGAAAATGTGTGTTTTTGCTCGTGACTTACCCTATCTGGGCCATGTACTCAATGCCCAAGGCATACATCCCAGTCCAGAGCACCTCCATGCCATACAAGACTTGCCTTCACCGCAGAATTTGAAGCAGCTACAGAGTGTGTTGGGGAAAATGAATTATTACCATCGCTATGTGCGCCACGCCTCTTCCATTTCAGCTCCGCTTCATCGCTTACGCCGTAAAGGTGTTCCGTTCGTCTGGACGACGGAATGCGAACGCGCCTTTCGCCAGTTGAAATCGGCGTTGCTTTCCAATACTTGCCTTACGCCATTCGATCCCCAGAAACCCCTTTTGTTGATGGTAGATGCATCGGATTTCGGGATCGGTGCTGTGCTTGCGCACAAAGATGGTTCGCACGATCGCCCTCTTGCCTTTGCGTCCAAATTGCTCTCGTCTGCGCAAAGAAATTATTCACAGTTCGAGAAAGAAGCTTTGGCTCTCGTATTTGGTGTTACAAAGTTTCATGATTTCTTGTATGGTCGTCACTTTACCATTATCACAGACCACAAGCCATTGACGTCGCTTTTTCATCCGAACAAGCCTGTACCTCCACGTACAGTGCAGAAATTCATTCGCTGGTCTATTTTCCTCTCGCAGTACCGCTACGATATCTTGTATCGGTCCACTGCTAAGCACGGAAACGCCGATGCGTTGTCCCGTTTGCCTGTTGCTGAGGATAGAGCATTCGATTCTTCCGAACTTGCTTGCATGTTCATTGATGCGGAATCCGATGACGTGGTCGAATCGTTTCCGATTGATTTTCGTCGTGTAGCTACAGACACAGTTGCTGACCCTGTCCTTGCTACCGTTTTGCGTTTTGTTGCTACGCAATGGCCCTTGTCAAAGTCACGGATCGAGGATCCGTTGGTTCGCCGATTTTTTGCTCACAAGGAGAGACTTTTTGTACGACGTGGTGTTTTGCTGTTGCGTTCTGATAATGATAAGTCCAGGATCGTGGTCCCACGTTCGTTGCAGTCCTCTGTCTTACGGCTTCTCCACCAAGGACATTGGGGTATCGTGAGAACGAAACAACTTGCTCGTCAGCACTGTACTTGGTTCGGAATCGATGCTGCGATTACGAATATGTGCTCTTCTTGCATGGCGTGTGCCGAACAACAATCCGCACCACCGCGGAAATTCTTTGCATGGCCGAAAGCCACTTCCCCTTGGCAACGATTACACATCGATTTTGCTGGTCCATTCTGGAATGCTCGATGGTTGGTTGTGGTCGATTCTTTCAGTAATTTTCCTTTTGTTGTCCGGATGTCTTCCACGACGTCATCTGCCACCATCCAAGCGTTATCCGCTATCTTTTGCATTGAAGGTCTTCCACGGACTATTGTTTCCGACAATGGCCCACAATTCATGTCCGCAGAATTTCAGTCATTCTGCAAGGCCAATGGTATTCAACATCTGACATCCGCGCCGTTTTCGCCTCAGTCAAACGGTGCCGTTGAACGATTGGTCCGGAGTTTCAAGTCACAGATGTTGAAGTTAAAAGAGTCGCATTCTCGGGAGGACGCGTTGTTGCTCTTTTTGTCTTCGTATCGCTCTCAACCGCGAGATGGTAGCTCGCCGGCTGAGTTGCTCCACGGTCGACCTCATCGAACCTTGATGTCTTTGCTACATCCGCCGCTTCAGGTTCCTGTGCAGCGGCAGCCACCTGCTTTTGCTCCAGGCGACGTTGTATACTATCGCAACTATCGCGGTTCACGGCGTTGGCTCGCAGGGCGCATTCTTCGCTGCCTCGGCCGCGCTATGTATTTGGTTTTGGGGGCCTCTGGTGAGGTGCGTCGGCATCTCAATCAGCTGCGCCTCTGTCGTCGCACGGGTTCTGCTGCTCCCCGTCTGCTTTCAGCGACGGTGCCGTCCGGTCAGCGCCCTGGGGAGCCTAACAACAGGCGAGGCTGTGCCACCCGCACCCGGCCATTCGGTCCGAGGGGAGCTAGGAAACGCCTCATCCCCAGGTGTTACCGACGCTGCCTTCCATTTGCCCCATGGCGACGCGCCGCCGCCGCCGCCTGTTCTCCCGCCGGCGACGCCCGCAGTGGACGCTTCGCTGCAGCCGCCAAGCGCCTCCCTTGGTCACGCGCCACCGATCGCTTCCCGTGACCAGCTGTCTTCCGACATGGACCTCTTGCCCGCTCCGGACCAGATGTCGTCTTCGCCCGTCGGCTGCCCCGCCCCGATGGAGGTCGAATCTTCGGCCCCTCCTGTCTCTTTACGGGCACATACACCGCATGTTGGCGTGCACCCTGGACTAGATTTTCAGGCGTTTCCTAGCTCCCCTCGGACCGAATGGCCGGGTGCGGGTGGCACAGCCTCGCCTGTTGTTAGGCTCCCCACCTCGTCGCATACGTCAACATGGGGTCCTCCCCACGGCGGGCGGAAGCCTTATAACACAACCGTTCGCCGATTTGCGGGGGAGGAATGTGGTGTCACCGCCAGACACCACACTTGCTAGGTGGTAGCCTTTAAATCGGCCGCGGTCCATTAGTATACGCCGGACCCGCGTGTCGCCACTGTCAGTGATTGCAGACCGAGGGCCACCACACGGCAGGTCTAGAGAGACTTACTAGCACTCGCCCCAATTGTACAGCCGACTTTGCCAGAGATGGATCACTGACAACTACGCTCTCATTTGCCGAGACGATAGCTAGCATAGCCTTCAGCTACGTCATTTGCTACGACCTAGCAAGGCATTTGATGTTGAGATTATAACATGTACCGTCAAGAGCGATGTACACCAGTTGTGGATTAAAGTTAAGTATTATATCAACTACGTACTTTATTTGCTACTATTAATTCCCTTAACTGTTCCAGACCTCGCGCCAGCCTGCGTGAGCTTAAGGGCGTGCCTTTCGGCTTCCTCTCATTGTGACTTGGCTGTCTTGCCAAGTTACAACACCTGCGACCGTAGCAGCAGCGCGGCTCCGGACTGGAGCGCCTAGAACCGCACGACCACCGCGGCCGGCTATATTTGTGTCCGTTGTTACCGTTGTTGTTGTTGTTATTACCACGGTGCCTTTTGTATGGATTGCCGCATGAAGTGTTATTACTGTTGTAACTGTTGTTTGTGTTGGAATACGCGTGTTGATTTTGATTTCCGTATTGAGACGGCAGGTGAGTTTGCTGTTTTTGCTGTACCGCGTATCCAACTGTCGGCGCGCCAGAATTGAGTTGGCAAGCCTGCATGTTTTGCATACCACTAATATAAACATTGTGGCTGCTGTTTTGCCGCGCGAAGCGCTGATCTTCTAGTAACATGTCAACCGAATCTAAAGCTCTTAAAAAATAATCTGGATCGTCATCCGGAATATGTAAGAGTTTTTCTTTAACGTTGAAAGGCAATTTGGCCTTCAACGCACGGAGTATATCATGTGTTCCGACTGGTTCGTCCAAAAAATGTCCCATGTTCAAGTATTTTTCAAAATATCTGCGTAAGCTACCATTTTTACTGTTAAAAGTTTCAGGTTCTAAAATTTGTCTTCTGAGTCGCTCCTGGACGGAATGCGACCAGAATTTGTTTAGAAAGGCACGCTCAAACTCACTGTACGTGGTACGTACGTCAGCTTGACTGTATGCCCAGACAGCTGCATCGCCTTGGATGTAACCGACAATATATGAAATCCTTTTCCGGTCACTCCAAGTGCGTGGAAATGCGTTACTAAAAGATTTAAGAAAAATCGCCGGATGAATGGTTCGTTTTTCTGAGATAAAAGTCTGAAATTGCCTGTGTTTTATTAAGCGTCCTTCTTCCTTTGCAGTATGATATGGATTTGTTCCACTGTAATTACTGTAATGTTCAGATGGCGAGTAATTACGATAATGTTGCTGTGGTGTACCATGATAATAGCTTGTGTTTGTGTTTGCACGTCGTGGTATGTGTTGTTGTCGTGGTGTGTTTTGTTCTTGTCTGTTTGTCGTGTGCGGTATGTGTGCGTCATACTCGTATGTATATTGGTTTCTGAACTGTACATTTTGACTGATATTTTCGTTACATTCAGACTGTGGTTGATCGGTGAATTGTGTCATTGGTGCAGTGACAGAATGTACTGCGTCACTAATCAGCTGTTTGTTATTAGTGATGTATTCCGCTACGGAGTCATGCACAATTGTTGGTAAATTTTCACGTATGCATCTATCAAAATGTTTGTCTTTGTTCTCTACCAAATCATGAAATTCTTTATTAATATTTTGAAAATGAGCTGTGGCATCAGATTGTAAGTTGTCAGCCAGGTGTTGTTCAACATCGTCAAATTTATTCTGCACGTCAGTAATTCGTTTTTCAAGGTTGTCGTGTACTGAAGGATATGTTTGAATTTGTTCAGTAAGAGCTTCACACGTGAAATTAAGGTTTTTTACTTGTGTCTGTAAAAGTGTTACGTCATTTGTAGTCTTTTCTTGTATCGTATTAAGCTTGGAAAATTTCGTGCTGAGTTCAGTCATCCGATTGGTCAATGTGGCGTCTATAAGTTCCACACGTTTACATAAAGTGTCATTACCTGTCTTGATTGCTATGAGATCAGATTTAATTTCGTCATTTTGTGTTTTTAACTGTTCATTTTGTGTCTTTAACTGTTCATTTTGTGTCTTAAAGGTTGCCATATTTTCTGCATTTTGTTTCATTAGCATTTGTAACATTTTGGCAATGTTTACTGTTTGCAAGGTCTCTGCCCCCGCCGCGTCATTAGACGTGACGTCATGTATTAACATGGGCTCTGACTGAGACTTTGAAATTTTTGTGGTGGACGGCCTATTGTCAAAATTTCCGTTAACACTTGCGTCAATATTTGATGAATCGTCACAACCAGTTGCTGTCGTAAAGACATTTTCTAACATTTGTCTCTCGTCCGAGTCGGACTGCGTCTGAATAGTATGTCTTTGCTGTTCCATTTTCGCGTATTGTTTTCTAGTTATGACCATGCCACACGTAAGATATGCTTCAAGAAAATAAAGTTTGACACTGGTTTTAAAATAAAATGCAGTTGAACATGACTGTTTGTTAATTTAAAAATGTAAACTGAATATCGGATTATTCTTTATGGCTGCTGGCCATGTTACAACGTATCGTATAGAAGTCGGCCATATTGTACACTCGTGTATTGGTATTGTTGCAGAAGTTATTGTTTAAGGAAAAGTACTGAGAATGAAATTTATCACTAAAACTGCTACGAACGAAAGAAATACTACAGAATCTACTGAAAAGCTAGTGCACTGAATTATGCGTCTGGTCAAGCTTGCCAATGCAAAGATGCTGCGTCTTACCTTATTTTGCTGAAGCTTCGTTGCGTCTTCCCGCAAAATTTTAGAATCGGAAAATATCTTCAGATTTTTGTTATTTCTCATATATTCAAGTCCAGGTCCAGAAAGTTGATTTTTCACATGAAACAAAGAGAAAAATGTAACAAATGACAAAATAACAAGTCCGACACGTAGTCGCCAATATAAAATACATAAATAAAATATAATATTGGTTATTGTATATGTATGATAGTGATTGGTTGTAATTAATATTTGATTATCTGGAACGTGGATGTTTAATTATTTGGTATCAGACGCTTGACAATGGCTTTTTCGTAAATGCAATGTTATTCGTAGTTGACCGTGAAATAAGACTCAAATAATCGGACTTCGTAATTAAATCATTTCCAAAGACTGCTGCGATAGGTGCGGACTCAAAATCTAAATATCAATATTAGAATAATTTGCCAGCCATGTCAATACGTCGTACAGAGGTGACTGTATAACAAACATAAAAATGTTTACACACTTAGTTAAATCAGATATATTCAACTAATAAGCCTACAGTTAAATAATTCAACTTACTTTCATAAATATAGAATCTTTACAGAGTCGAGTGCCAAGTGAGATTGCAACTCGCAGTGCTCTTATATAACATCAAATATGGCGGTGTGCCAGTTAATAAAGTACACGTGCTCCCAGTCTCAGCTGTTCTACAAGACCTCCTCCTTCTTACTGAAACATAAGAGTGTCATAATTGTATTTTGTTTTATCAGCGGCGTAGCGCTGTAGTTCTGTGCCATAGGCTTTATTTATTTGTCAGAGATTAATTATTTAATTAAGATTTCGCGTTTCCGAGGAAACTCACGCACGGCATGCAAATGTCCCTTTATATTGCCCCCTGAATTGCGAGGCGAAAGGACACACATGCAGGCGAGCAATTCACCTAAAGGCACAAGAAAATCTAAGTTATTTACAACTATTTACATGACATACATTATATAGTATATTATATACAAAATTTGAATGACGCGCGTGCGCCGTAAAAGTTCTTATGTTGGCAAAATAGAGTGCGCGCATGCGCAGAAGCGTCTATGTGATACCGGCACTGCCGTTATATCGTCAATTTACATCAAGCGGCACAGTATTACAGTTCATATTGTTCGTGTGCGCGCGCGTTTCTTAGTCGTCGAACAAAGAAAATATTCCACCAAGATTACATGTGAAGAGTACATTCTATGACAGGTAACTTAATTTTAAAAGTACAATATTTATTATAATACAATACAACTTTAGATTGTTGAATGTTCTTAGTTACATAGTATTGCATTGAAATGCTTCAAAGAAAAATGTCCTTATGTTTCAGGTGCGTTGACCTATACACATCGTGTCGTTATTACAGTTTATATTCATCTGCTGCACAGTAATGTTTCACAGCTTAGTGTCGTCGTGGTAAAGTTTTTCTGATCACAGTAACATCTCTGTATAACAACGTAATTGATACATAAGCATGTCCATTTCCTATTTCCATTATATTCGTTGTGATGCAGTTCGTTGTGACAAAAAGCATTGTTTATTACGGATCGGACGTGACCCGTCGAGTAATTGGTCCATATGCAGTTTGTTTTCGATATTCCGTGGAAGCTTGGTTGCAGAACCTCGGACGGCACAGAGCTGGCGTCGATCCCTGGACAGACCAGGTAAGTGTGTCCGTCACATTTCGAGAACATTCCATTCCCTGAAGTTCGAACCAAAATTCTTCCACTCGTCGTGTTGTTGTCTGGACAGGCACGTTGTGACCATTTAATCCAGTTAACATCTTGCAGTTAGGTACTGTAGTAATGTCACTAGACGATGCACCAATTATGCACTTCACATTTTCAGTTTATTTTTTTAAAATATAGCTCAGCTAAATGTTCGTAGTTACTTATCAAAGAAATCGTTCATCGCGTTTACAAAGGTACGATGCATGATGAATGTCATTAACAGTTTCTTCCACATAGGTTTCTGCGTAGTTGCAGACTTGGTAATGTACGTTAATGTCCGTGAACAGTGGTTCACTATGCAATATTTTTAAAAGTTTTTCACATTTTGGCACTCGTTATCGTTCAAATTTTCACATAGTAACAGTTACATTATACATCATTTTTTAAAAAAAAACATAAGTAATCATACATATACAAGTCACATATTTTCTTAGCATAAACATAATACAGTTACACATAAACATGTTTACATCATCATTATATAGCTATAAATTATTACATTATGTCACATTTGATTACATGAATTGCAGATATTTACTTTCTCTTTAACGGTTTTTCTGGGATTTTATCGATGTTTTTTGTGATGTCATCTGAAATTAGGGTAGGTTAGACACAACATTCATTACATCAGTAGGCAAGACAAGGTGTTTTCACTACTCAATAAATATTCAAAATAATAAGAGACGGAAAACTGGTAAATTCCTCGCGTTTTGTGCGTGTGTGTATAGTGTCTGTGTGGCCTTGGCTACTAGTAAATGCTTTTCTTGCTGAGAGATGTGCGTCTAATCTATTTCTCGAAGTAAAACATCCCTTCACAGATGACGTCTGTCGGTTCGTCAGGTGTCATACCAAGTCAGTGGTACCTACAGTCACAAATGTTCCGTGAAAAATTAATATATCATTCACTGCTACGTAATCATAAATTTTAGCTTAATATTCAGTCTTCTTGGTAGTGCCGCGGCGTTGAAAGAAAAGTTCTTCTGTCTTCAGCTGCGTCACTGGTACAGCTGAAATGAAAATTTCTATACTACTTATTATCTATGTTGTAATTTGTTTTAGTTCTTGCCACACAGCAGGTCGTTGAGATAACGGTACGTTATATGTCTTGTGGTAGAAGTTCTTGTGAGGCTTAACTTCAATCTTGTACACATACGTGTTGATAACACCTAATCGTTTGGTAAAAACTTGTAAATATTTGGATAACACTTCCTGTAGCTTCATACGTTCATGTACACTGAGAGCTGTAGCTTCATTTATCTTATGATCAAGCAATGTTTTCAAGTCCATTAGCTCTGCGTCAGATGAGTGTGCGTGCGTGTCTTGAATGTCTTCGTCAAGTACTAACTGAACCTTGTACCCTGTACATTGTTTGTCATGCTTTAGAGTTCTCCTGTCCTAATCAATAATAATTACACCGCCTTTATTATTTAAAATACATTTGTCAGTAGGCTGTTTAGGTTTTTTATTGGTAACGCCACCTCTGTATGAAAATCACTGGCTGTGCTGTGGGCAGTCTGTGTCTGCTTTGCATTGTTGTAATACTCGCCATTGTAGTGTTAGGCAGCTGGCTGTGAACAGCGCGTAGCGTTGCGCAGTTGGAGGTGAGCCGCCAGCAGTGGTGGATGTGGAGAGAGAGATGGCGGAGTTTTGAAATTGGTCATGAACTGCTATATTTATATATGATGATATCAAGGTAAATACATTGTTTGTTCTCTATTAATATCTTTCATTTGCTAACTATCCCTATCAGTAGTTAGTGCCTTCCATAGTTTGAATCTTTTATTTAGCTGGCAGTAGTGGCGCTCCCTGTATTGCAGTAGCTTGAGCAGCGAAGATTTTTGTGAGGTAAGTGATTTGTGAAAGGTATAGTTTAATGTTAGTCAGGACCATTCTTTTGTAGGGAATTTTGAAAGTCAGATTGCGTTGCGCTAACAAAATATTGTGTGTCAGTTTAAGCACAGTCATGTATAATTGTTCAAAGGGGACGTTTCATATGGCGACCGTGCCAGGATACCTCACTGGAATCTTCTGATTTTTTTTCTTGTAGTTTGTGTAATTAGTGTAGATTTTGTTTATTGATAGCGCGTAATCATAGAGAGAATTTCCTTTGTAGTTGTAGTTTTTCATTGTTGTACAGTAAAACAGTTGTGGCATGCATGTAGATTTGCACCAAGTATTTCGCAGCTGCGCTGGCAATTAAGTAGACATTATTTCCATTGCTATGTTATTTTATTTTGCTCTTCAAATTGTGCTTTTCTGTGTTATCGTGTGAAATATTGTGACAATTATGGCGTGTGAAAAACGTAATACTAGGCTCCAAAGTAAACTGAGAAATGACAGTGAAGACGAAAGCAGTGCGTTAGCGCCGCAGAGTAATGAATTAACTAATGTTCAAAGTAGTAATTTGGTAATTGCGCATAGGGAAATGGAGCGGGCGGCAAACAATGGTGTAGACAGTGAAACAGGTAGTGAACAGGGAAACGTTATCGATCGATTGGTCGACAACAGCTCGCCTCAGGAATTGGGAATGACAGAACACAATATTGCAAATACTGCAGACTCAGGTTTTGGGTTCTCACCGTTTTCTCAAATGAGTCAAGACACATTTTCCGCTTGTCAAAATGTGAATGTTGCCGGTGCAACTTCACTGCCGAAAAGCACTGAGGAACATGTTTCAGACACCAATGCATTGTTATTACAATTAATGCAACAAATGGGACAAAAGCTTGAAAAGTTAGACACAATGGAACAACACCAGAGACAAACACAGCAACAGTTAGACACAGTGGAACAAAATCTCAAAAAGTTAGACACAGTGGAACAAAATCTTAAAAAGTTAGACACAATGGAACAAAATCAGAGACAAACACAGCAACAGTTAGACACACTGGAACAAAATCAGAGACAAACACAGCAACAGCTTCAAAAGTTAGACTCATTGGAACAAACTCTTGAACAAACGCGTGAAGATTTAACTACTGAGTTACATAACATTGAATCGAAATGTCAAAAAGTCTGTAATGACGTAAAAACTCAAATTTGTGAGCATTTTCAACCTATTTTTTCGCGGCATGAAAAGGCATTACAGAATCACGAAGCAGCCATAAAAGAACTGCAAATTATTGTTCATGAAAATCATGAGACCTTGTGGGCTAAAATTGACTCAGTTGCATCTACCGATTCGGTTAAGCAACTTGCAAAAACTCAGGAAAACTTAAAGGACACAGTAGATTCGATTTCAACACAAATGGACACTCTGAAACTTGGTTCAGAAAAACACATTGAGGAAATTTGTTCACTATCTGAGAAAGTAGCCGAACTTTCGGATCAGTTCACTAACTTATCTACGAAGGTAGATGATAATCTGAACGACACAAAACCGGTAGTCTTTAATGACACAGAAGAGTGCGAACAAATTAGGAAATTCAAACAAAATCAGAATCAAATTAATACGCAACACCAAAGAGAAATCCGGGAAGTACAAGATCAGCTGACTCAGGTAATACAAGAATTACGTATTTCAGAGGCCACTCGCGCTCCAATACGGGAAGAGGGACTTAGAAATACGGAACAACCACAAAATAATAACACAGGACACTTCGGAAGTTATGAAACAAATTGGCAAGGTGCACCGAATTTTGAAATGGAACCGCCGAAACGACGTAACAATGACCGATATGCGACTCGCCGACATGATGACTTTGACTATAAGCTGTTCATTACTACACGTAAATTCAAAACATTTAAGAATTCTGGCAACGACATTCATCCACAAGCATGGCTCCATCAATTCTCTCATTGTTTTCCTCCCAACTGGTCATTAGAGCACAGATTAGAATTTATGTGTGGCTATTTAGAGAATGAACCAGCTGTAAGAATGCGATCGGTCATTAGCGATTGCCACAGTGAAGGAGAGTTTTACACATTGAGGAAATTTGTTCACTATCTGAGAAAGTAGCCGAACTGTCGGATCAGTTCACTAACTTATCTACGAAGGTAGATGATAATCTGAACGACACAAAACCGGTAGTCTTTAATGACACAGAAGAGTGCGAACAAATTAGGAAATTCAAACAAAATCAGAATCAAATTGATACGCAACACCAAAGAGAAATCCGGGAAGTACAAGATCAGCTGACTCAGGTAATACAAGAATTACGTATTTCAGAGGCCACTCGCTCTCCAATACGGGAAGAGGGACTTAGAAATACGGAACAACCACAAAATAATAACACAGGACACTTCGGAAGTTATGAAACAAATTGGCAAGGTGCACCGAATTTTGAAATGGAACCGCCGAAACGACGTAACAATGACCGATATGCGACTCGCCGACATGATGACTTTGACTATAAGCTGTTCATTACTACACGTAAATTCAAAACATTTAAGAATTCTGGCAACGACATTCATCCACAAGCATGGCTCCATCAATTCTCTCATTGTTTTCCTCCCAACTGGTCATTAGAGCACAGATTAGAATTTATGTGTGGCTATTTAGAGAATGAACCAGCTGTAAGAATGCGATCGGTCATTAGCGATTGCCACAGTGAAGGAGAGTTTTATGCCTTCCTCTCAGCATACTGGTCTCAGGCCACACAAGACCGAGTAAAACAAAGCATCATAATGATGAAACGTTTCGAACAATCTGAATTTTCCAGTCTTATGAAATATTTTGAAGACATGTTGCACAAGAATCAGTACCTGTCAAACCCATACAGCCCCTCAGAACTTATCCGCATTTGCTTAATCAAATTGCCTGAACATTTACGACACATTATTTTGGCAGGACGTTGCAAAGACGACATTGAAGCTTTCCAGGGACTCCTACAAGAATTAGAAATTGACACAGACAGTCGCGGCATGCGAAAACAGGAAAACAATCACTACAGGTCACATCCGTCACAATTCCGTGACGACAGAAACAATAACTGGCCACGACAAGCCTATTCTTACAACGCAAATCGTGACCAAAACAGACACCACCCATATGACAACCATTGGCAGAGTAATAGTTACAGAGAAAGATCGCATTTCCGTAGTAATGAATATGACAGAGATAACCATAGAAACAGACAATATGGTAATCAGAACTATTATTATCAAGGGAGACAGAATAATTTCAGACGCAACAGTTCAGCGCGCAGTTACGATTCAGGGAGAAATTCTCCACCACGTGACCGACACGAAAGAAACTGTGTAAACTACCGACAAAACGACAGACCTGAATTCCATCAGAACTGGCGAGCTTTAAACAGAGCTGGGCCCTCTCGGCAAGGCGAATTTGTGGAAGTTAGGCCTCCTAATCCCAGTAACGACGCGCGGCAACAAAGAGACAGACAATGACTCGCGCCGCAGGCACCCACCTGCGCCGGCTGGCTCAGAGAAAAATAACATAGACGCTAACCTTGTGAAAAATTCCAGTATTCTTTACCGACGTACACTGCATGATAATTGCGTTCAAGCTGAAATTCTGAGTACTAGGAAGAGTAAAGGTTTACACCACATTTCACATGTAAAACCATTTATTGAAAGATAATCTGCGTTTTAACTTAGTCTTTGCCATAAAATTTTTCGCTTCACATTACTAATATGCATTGTCAGACTTAGAATCTGTTAACATACAACAATGTTTGAAGTTAAATATCCAATCAAGAACCAAGAGAACTTACTTAAACAGAAATGACGAATGCATTGTTGTAGTGAACAGACGTCACAGTGTCATTGTGTGTGTACATTCTTGCTTGTTAGTTGCACGATTATGAAACGACTATAAGGCTTACATACTTAGAACATTTACCAGTACTGCTAATGAGATTTTAACGCAACATTTTGGTCTACTTGAAAATATATTCTGGATTTAAAGTACTTTTTTGTGAGATACCAGATGACACAGTGGTTAGTTTATGTGACAGCTACACGATTTTATCACGACGCTACTAATGAGTGACAATATACAATGTTGCTTTTGCGGTGTTTCTGTTTTATATCCGCACAGTTTTTCTGAATTCTTCTGGAAAGCAAAACATGTTTTAGTAGTAAGCTACAATGTGAGAGCCTTTTTCGTAGCACAACAATACTTTACAGTTTAGTACTTTCTTGATCACAGTAATGTACGTAATAACTACGATATCTATACACAAAGCATTTCACTTTCGTTTATGATGGGGTAAGTACATTGACTTCTGCAGAACTTAGCTTTCGGAGGACGATAAGTACGACACTTCTACAGAATTATCTTACAGCAAGACGCACATTTAGCGCTACAGGACACGCATTTGAGTGATTAATTTTGTACTTAAAACATTTATTTTTAAAGATATTTGAAGCACAATGATACGAAGTTTTTCCGTGATACATTTCATTCCTTTGCTGTAATCTGTAACACCTGAGGGTATAATTACATTAATCCTCAGAGGGGTACATGCTTACTTTGTGTACCATGTGTGTGGCAACCACAAGGAGCCCTAGCTAATATGGTATTTGCTTATACAACTTTACACATCGGTACCATATTTCTCTAACACAGAATTACACAGCTATCTGATTATTTGACAGCGAAACAAACATTCTTTTTATTACGTCAGTGACAGATGTTTACGCAATTACACAGTTGGATAACTTCACACTTATGAAACTGTATTTTGTCTGTACTTTGTAAACTGTTCATATTTTTTCGGAACCATTGTGGTACTATGAGAGCTTTGAATGATGTATTTGGTATGGGATCACGAATTTTAAAGTACGTTTGAGGTAGCTGACACTTTTGACATGAGCAGAGAATTTTTTTTAGGCTTTGAAATTATTGGAGGAAGTTACGACGATTTTGAGATTTGACTGAGGTGTTATGATGTTATTTTTATGATGACGATATGTATTATGCTGCTGAGGTATGTTTATGATCAATAAGATGATGATACCGTATATGAGGAATTTGATTATGCTACGTGTTTCTCATGATGAAATATTGAAGAAGTGTCGACGAATATGTATATGTATAATAAGGTAAGGAATAATGAATAGTGGTTAGGGACTCTGACTTGTGAAAAAGGATGTTGGAAACCAAGAAACGTACTTTAAGAGTTATGAAATGTGTGTGTATATGCGTGACTGTATCACAATACTAACGAATATTTTATTTGGACACTTATATTTTTAGGATTTTCTTTCTACAGATTTGCAACGCTAATTCTTGACATGTGAAATATTTTTATGTGAGACTGTCACTGTAGCGGAAACTGGTGTCATAAATATGCGTTGTGGGCACGCAGCTGTGTCAAACACCTGGAGAACAAGCCATTAGGGCGTGCCTTTCCGGAAGCACAGGTAAAAAAAAAAAAAAAAAAAAAAGGAAAAAAGGCAGGCCTTTATCCTCGCCATTGACATTCCTTTAGAGAAAATATTGCAAATGCGACACCCTCATTACTTCCATAACCTTGCTATTGACATTCCTTTGTAGAAAGCATCGCAAATATTACACGCTCATTACCTGAAAACATATGATTACTCGTACTTTGTGCTAATTACTGCAATGCTTATGAATTGATGGGAAATATTCGTACATCTGCACACCTGATTATGACAAGTGTCTTTCTATGAGAGTTGAGAGCTACTGACTTACGAAATGCCACATGACTATTGAATGATGTTTTTATGCTTTGGTTTGTGTAATTGCTTATTTCATTTGACATCTGTTTTCCAGCTGTGTTGCAGCATTGGTTTCATAAAATAAAATTAAATGCATTTGCTAATGTGAACACTTTCTGTCAACAGATCTATTAAATAATAATTTTGTGATCCACATTCTTCAAAAAAGGAGCACTTGGAAAGGAAAGAACAATAAGAAGGGACTAGTAACAGTAACACGTAATTTTCTTTTCAAGTACATGGTAATATTTCTTTTTACAATCAGTTGTTGTGGTGCACCACTTTAATTACATAGATATTAAGATGTGAATATACATTTCCCTTATCTGCATTGTTGTTTTTACTGTAATATTTTTTCTGCTTGAGCTTTGTCGTGTATATATATAAGTTTTATATTTTTTATATTTTTTATATTTGCTGCTGCTGTTTGCCAGGCATAGTGCTACTGAATTTTAAATTGTGTTACTCTGTTAAGCTAATTTTACTACTGACTTATTTTTCTTGCTACTGTACATTGGCTCATATTAGTTGTAATGTTGCATTGCTTGGTAATTTATATTTACTGTAGCTTGCTTTGCAATTTTCCATTTTTTTTGCATTGCTGTTTGTGTTAATTTGTTATGTGCTGCTGCATTGCCTCGTCCCTTAGTTTAGTATCTGAGCTCAGTAGATTTAAGTTAGCTTAAGAGAAGACTATATAAGAAACTAACTATTATAAATTTATAAGAAATGCATTGAGAAGCTATCAGAAAATGGTCTGGCAAAATAAAAAGGATACTGTACAGTGGAGAAAAACTATTATTGACAGAGGATGTGAACAGAATACAGAAAGCAGAGAGAAAAACTATTTTTGACAGAGGATGTGAACGAAATACAGAAGGCAGGCTTAGATAGGACTTTTGGGAATAATGATGAATGAAGGGAGATCTCCAAGAAGCAAAGAAAGTTTTGTTTGCAAAATACTGCAATGAAACAAACCCTGTCCTTTCCTTTTGTGTTATCCCACTATGTGTTTGGGTACCCTTGTGTATATATGTTCTTCCTGTCTTCATATGTTTACCTCATCAGACTTTTGTTGTAGAATTTTTCTCATACTCAGCTACATGAACTATGATGAGGAATACTGTTATCCTCAAATATAATTTGCGTTAATAATATGTTATTTACTTTGTAAAGATGTTAGACATTATTAATTCTGTTTTGTTTTAATGCTCATGTGTAAAGTTGATGTTTCAAAAGTTATTCTGATCTTTTATGTATTTACTTATGTCATAATTCCTGTAACACTGATGTATATGTTTATTTCTATTCTTTTGTAAAGCCCCTATTACTACAAACGTTATCTGTATTATTATGTTTTTAATGATGTGTTTTGTACCTTTGTTATTGTATTCTTATGTTATAAAATTGTAATTGTCACCAGTTCATGTTATTATTAACTTGTTAGTTACATTTCACTGCACACGTTTCTGTTGGTCATAGTATATGGACAATATGTGAGAAGTAGGGACTGATAGTGTTTGCACGTGTGTTAATGATTCAGCAAGGGACTGGATAACAGCATTGCTGGTTCTAAGGACAATTTCAAAAACTTTGTGAGTGCACAAGTGGTGGTTTATGGACTTGCTATATTATCCGCAAGACTCTCCAACGGTGATTGTGCATCTGCACAGTCACAACAGATGGCTGCTGGCTATCTCTCCAAGGACTACAGTGGGTCTGCATCTTTGATGACCCACCAGTACCATTATCTCTACAAGGACTACAGTGGGTCTGCATCTATGATGACCCACCATGCCATTATTTCTACAAGGACTGCAGTGGGTCTGCACCTCTGGTGGCAGACCAATACCGTAATCTCTACCAGGACTACAGTGGGTCTGCTCTATGATGACCTACCTACCAATACTCTTCAAAATTTCGACTGACTCTGCTGTGGGTTTGCTCTGTTGTGGCCCATTACCTGTCTGCATGTCGAGAGTCAGCACTGTCTTTCCATTTGAAGGACAACACTACTTCTTCAAGACTGCATGGAAATCCACTACTTCCGTGTGCATTTTCTTTTACTGCTCAGACTTTGAGAAAAACACTGCTATTCTCCTGTTATGTACGATTAGGACTGTCTTTATGGACTGTGAGACAATTTTAGCTTTTGACCAACATTGTATCAATAAGTGTGTGCATTTGATTTCTTTGTTATTGTAATTATGAAAAAAATTTTTCAAATCTGTATTGGCCACTGCCCAATCCAATTTGTAAAATTTTTTGTGGGGAGCATGGGGGCTATGTCAGTAGGCTGTTTAGGTTTTTTATTGGTAACGCCACCTCTGTATGAAAATCACTGGCTGTGCAGTGGGCAGTCTGTGTCTGCTTTGCATTGTTGTAATACTCGCCATTGTAGTGTTAGGCAGCTGGCTGTGAACAGCACGTAGCGTTGCGCAGTTGGAGGTGAGCCGCCAGCAGTGGTGGATGTGGAGAGAGAGATGGCGGAGTTTTGAAATTTGTCATGAACTGCTATATTTATATATGATGATATCAAGGTAAATACATTGTTTGTTCTCTATTAATATCTTTCATTTGCTAACTATCCCTATCAGTAGTTAGTGCCTTCCATAGTTTGAATCTTTTATTTAGCTGGCAGTAGTGGCGCTCGCTGTATTGCAGTAGCTTGAGCAGCGAAGATTTTTGTGAGGTAAGTGACTTGTGAAAGGTATAGTTTAATGTTAGTCAGGACCATTCTTTTGTAGGGAATTTTGAAAGTCAGATTGCGTTGCGCTAACAAATTATTGCGTGTCAGTTTAAGCACAGTCATGTATAATTGTTCAAAGGGGACGTTTCACATTTACCTTTGGAGAAGTCTATAATGCAGTCCTTCTCGCTCATAATATCTAATCCTAGAAGTCTATAATGCAGTCCTTCTCGCTCATATTATCTAATCCTAATATGGAATTTGTCACAAGGTTTTGTACAACCAGGAATGGCCATTGTACTGTTCCATTACCTATTTTAATGTTTACAAAAACTTGCTTCTTAACGCTACATGACTTATTACCTAGACCAGTAGTTATTTTACAGTTTTGGGCGGGAAACTCAGGCACAGGCTCCAATTCACACATCTTTTTATAGAAATTAAAAGACAAAACGCTCACAGCTGCACCTGTATCTAAGGTAATAGTAGTTGGAATCCCACCTACTACACCAGTAGTAGATGCTAAAACAATTTCATTTGTGTTTGAACGACATTGTGTACTGTCTTGCAAAAGTTCTTCTGATATATTCTCATTGTGGTTGTATCTTATAAATAAAACAGGTAGTTTTTGTTTAGAATCATTAGGCATATCAATATTTTGTTGTTCAATGGTGGTGTCAAATAACTGATTAACATTCAAGTCACCACCCCCCCCCCCCAAGAATTCTTCAGCCACGACCCGGGGCATAGAAGTGACTGTTTCTAGTTTGCTGGATTAGCATTTGTATCAGGTACTGACACAGATTGAGGTTGTGTATCAGGTGTCATTTCTATTATATTCACATTCGGATATTGCCTGTTGTGATCTCCAAACTTTTGCAGTTGTTGTTGCTGTTGCACATAATGACTTACCTGTCGGTCGTAAGGTATGCTCCAATTTTGTCCTGTTGGCTGCTGTGGTATAGCAGTGTTTGAATGAAAGTATTGATCGCTACGAGTCCAGCCTTGATGCTGCTTGGCTCGTAGTTATTATTATTTCTATTTCTGTTTGTGGTTTGTTGTTATATTTGTATCAAAAATGGTTCAAATGGCTCTGAGCACTATGGGACTCAACTGCTGTGGTCATCAGTCCCCTAGAACTTAGAACTAATTAAACCTAACTAACCTAAGGACATCACACACATCCATGCCCGAGGCAGGATTCGAACCTGCTGTGGTGTCACCGCCAGACACCACACTTGCTAGGTGGTAGCCTTTAAATCGGCCTCCTCTAACAACACAGTGTTGGCTCTTCTGCCAACACTTCATATGGCGACGAGTATCAAAAGGGTCTTCTTCTTTCTACTTGCTTAATTTACTTGTCATGGCTTCGCCACAATCTCCAGATGTACTGTTCGAATTTTATCGCTTGCAGAATCAGCAGACGCAGGCGTTATTGGATGCCCTTGGACAGCTCGTCAAGGGTCAACGTGCAATGCAAAACGATGCGGCAGCCGCCGCTCCACCGCTACCGCAGCCACAACATGCAGTTGCACCACCTTTTCGTCATTTTGATGCGGCACTGGAAAGCTGGACGGAGTGGTCACGCCAATTTGGATTCAAGGTAACGAGAGGCAGCCTTTTTTGTTAGCATCCGTCGGGGTGCACACATACCGAGTGATAGTGAAATTATTTCCCCAACGCGACGTAGCAACTCTGTCCTACGACGAAATTTTGTCTGCATTAGATGCATATTTCACGGAATCCGTCAATGTAGTTGCAAAACGGTATACGTTCTTTCCTACAAAACGTGCGGCCGGTCAAACTAATCGGGAGTGGGTTGCAATTTTGCAAGGCCTTACTAGGGATTGTGCTTTTGAGTGTGAATGTGGACTCCCTTATTCAGATACAATGGTACGTGATGCAATTGCACAGAACGTTTCCAATGTTCGTATATGGGAGCATATTTTGAAACTAGTCAATCCCTCCCTTCAACAAGTGATGGACATATTGGATAGGCAGGACACACTTGACTTTGCTCAGGAATCATTAACCGGCCCACCGGGCGAGCTGCACGCACCAGTAAACAGCCCTCGCGCCCGTCCGCGCAGCTGCCGCCAAGCTCTTTGCTAAGTGTGCCGCGCAAGCACGCCAATGCAGTGCTAAAATCATGCCCGCGGTGTGCTACTAGACATTCACGTGAGAATTACCCGTCACGCCAAGCTATTTGCTTTTTCTGTAATAAAAAAGGACATGTTCAAAGTGTTTGCCAGAAAAAGCTCAGAACGGACACTAACAACTATTCCAGGCCCTTTGCTTCACGCCGGAATCGGAATCGAACCAAGAATACTCAGGCTCGTGAACCTTCGCCCATGGAAATTCATGCAGTTAATTCCACTCCGCCCAGTGCCACTCTATCTAACAGTGACTATGTTCGTCCCACAAATAGTGTGCGTCGACATCGACGGAAATCCCGTCACGTCGCAAGTGATTTTGTACCAGTGTCAGTTCACGTTGCACGAAACAGTCGCTCTTGTCGTCAGCAGGACAATAAACTTTTTGTGGACTTGGACATTAACGGCAAAGTGATACCATTCCAGCTCAATACCGGGGCTGCAGTTTCACTGATCAATCAAGACACTTACAAACTGCTGGGCACACCTCCGTTGCGTGCCGCAAATGTTAAGTTAACTAGCTATTCAGGTCAAGAGATCCCCGTGTTAGGACAGTGCAGCCTTCTTGCACCATACAAAGGACAAACAAAACTTGTGTCATTTTACGTCCTTTGTTCTTCTTCTGAAGTGAACTTGTTTGGTTTCGATTTATTTCAGTTGTTTAACTTGTCTATGGTAAATCAGGTCCTATCAGTGAACCAGACTGTGCCTTCAGCCAGTGTTTCTCGTCTATGTGAAGAATTTGCAGACATTTTTGCACCGGGCCTTGGTTGCGCTAAGAACTATGAAGCACATTTGGAACTGAAAGTAAACGCGCAACCGAAATTTTTCAGAGCGCACAATGTTCCTCACGCATTGCGTGATGAGGTCGTGAGAACATTACACGATTTAGAATCACAAGGTGTGATTGAACGTGTGCAGGCTTCTTTCTGGGCATCACCCTTAGTAATTTTGCAAAAACCTTCTGGAAAATTGAGACTTTGTGTGGACTTCAAGGCAACGGTGAATCCACAACTAGTGATTGCAACTTATCCTTTACCCTGCCCGGAAGATCTTTTTGACAAACTGTGCCCGGGTAAATATTTTTCGAAGTTGGACCTAGCAGATGCGTACTTTCAAATACCAGTGGACGAAGAATCCCAGCGCGTTTTGGTGGTTAACACGCATCTTGGTTTGTATCGATTCAAAAGACTGCCATTCGGGTGTGCATCCACCCCTGCATTGTTTCAGCAATATCTGCAAACTGTTTGTGCGTCGGTCCCTACTGCAGCAAACTATCTTGACGATATTGTGATCTCCGGAAAGACGGAAGAAGAACATTTAGCCAATCTCAGAACATTATTTCAGGTCTTGCGACAAAATGGTCTTCGCTTGCGGATGGAAAATGTGTGTTTTTTGCTCGTGACTTACCCTATCTGGGCCATGTACTCAATGCCCAAGGCATACATCCCAGTCCAGAGCACCTCCATGCCATACAAGACTTGCCTTCACCGCAGAATTTGAAGCAGCTACAGAGTGTGTTGGGGAAAATGAATTATTACCATCGCTATGTGCGCCACGCCTCTTCCATTTCAGCTCCGCTTCATCGCTTACGCCGTAAAGGTGTTCCGTTCGTCTGGACGACGGAATGCGAACGCGCCTTTCGCCAGTTGAAATCGGCGTTGCTTTCCAATACTTGCCTTACGCCATTCGATCCCCAGAAACCCCTTTTGTTGATGGTAGATGCATCGGATTTCGGGATCGGTGCTGTGCTTGCGCACAAAGATGGTTCGCACGATCGCCCTCTTGCCTTTGCGTCCAAATTGCTCTCGTCTGCGCAAAGAAATTATTCACAGATCGAGAAAGAAGCTTTGGCTCTCGTATTTGGTGTTACAAAGTTTCATGATTTCTTGTATGGTCGTCACTTTACCATCATCACAGACCACAAGCCTTTTACGTCGCTTTTTCATCCGAACAAGCCTGTACCTCCACGTACAGTGCAGAAATTCATTCGCTGGTCTATTTTCCTCTCGCAGTACCGCTACGATATCTTGTATCGGTCCACTGCTAAGCACGGAAACGCCGATGCGTTGTCCCGTTTGCCTGTTGCTGAGGATAGAGCATTCGATTCTTCCGAACTTGCTTGCATGTTCATTGATGCGGAATCCGATGACGTGGTCGAATCGTTTCCGATTGATTTTCGTTGTGTAGCTACAGACACAGCTGCTGACCCTGTCCTTGCTACTGTTTTGCGTTTTGTTGGTACGCAATGGCCCTTGTCAAAGTCACGGATCAAGGATCCGTTGGTTCGCCGATTTTTTGCTCACAAGGAGAGACTTTTTGTACGACGTGGTGTTTTGCTGTTGCGTTCTGATAATGATAAGTCCAGGATCGTGGTCCCACGTTCGTTGCAGGCCTCTGTCTTACGGCTTCTCCACCAAGGACATTGGGGTATCGTGAGAACGAAACAACTTGCTCGTCAGCACTGTACTTGGTTCGGAATCGATGCTGCGATTACGAATATGTGCTCTTCTTGCATGGCGTGTGCCGAACAACAATCCGCACCACCGCGGAAATTCTTTGCATGGCCGAAAGCCACTTCCCCTTGGCAACGATTACACATCGATTTTGCTGGTCCATTCTGGAATGCTCGATGGTTGGTTGTGGTCGGTTCTTTCAGTAATTTTCCTTTTGTTGTCCGGATGTCTTCCACGACGTCATCTGCCACCATCCAAGCGTTATCCGCTATCTTTTGCATTGAAGGACTTCCACGGACTATTGTTTCCGACAATGGCCCACAATTCATGTCCGCAGAATTTCAGTCATTCTGCAAGGCCAATGGTATTCAAGATCTGACATCCGCGCCGTTTTCGCCTCAGTCAAACGGTGCCGCTGAACGATTGGTCTGGACTTTCAAGTCACAGATGTTGAAGTTAAAAGAGTCGCATTCTCGGGAGGACGCGTTGTTGCTCTTTTTGTCTTCGTATCGCTCTCAGCCGCGAGATGGTCGCTCGCCGGCTGAGTTGCTCCACGGTCGTCCTCATCGAACCTTGATGTCTTTGCTACATCCGCCGCTTCAGGTTCCTGTGCAGCGGCAGCCACCTGCTTTTGCTCCAGGCGACGTTGTATACTATCGCAACTATCGCGGTTCACGGCGTTGGCTCGCAGGGCGCATTCTTCGCTGCCTCGGCCGCGCTATGTATTTGGTTTTGGGGGCCTCTGGTGAGGTGCGTCGGCATCTCAATCAGCTGCGCCTCTGTCGTCGCACGGGTTCTGCCGCTCCCCGTCTGCTTTCAGCGACGGTGCCGTCCGGTCAGCGCCCTGGGGACCCATCTACTGGCTCGCCTCATCCCCAGGTGTTACCGACGCTGCCTTCCATTTGCCCCATGGCGACGCGCCGCCGCCGCCGCCTGTTCTCCCGCCAGCGACGCCCGCAGTGGACGCTTCGCTGCAGCCGCCAAGCGCCTCCCTTGGTCACGCGCCGCTGATCGCTTCCCGTGACCAGCTGTCTTCCGACATGGACCTCTTGCCCACTCCGGACCAGATGTCGTCTTCGCCCGTCGGCTGCCCCGCCCCGATGGAGGTCGAATCTTCGGCCCCTCCTGTCTCTTTACGGGCGCATACACCGCATGTTGGCGTGCACCCTGGACTTGGTTTTCAGGCGTTTCCTAGCTCCCCTCGGACCGAATGGCCGGGTGCGGGTGGCACAGCCTCGCCTGTTGTTAGGCTCCTCACCTCGTCGCATACGTCAACATGGGGTCCTCCCCACGGCGGGCGGAAGCCTTATAACACAACCGTTCGCCGATTTGCGGGGGAGGAATGTGGTGTCACCGCCAGACACCACACTTGCTAGGTGGTAGCCTTTAAATCGGCCGCGGTCCATTAGTATACGCCGGACCCGCGTGTCACCACTGTCAGTGATTGCAGACCGAGCGCCACCACACGGCAGGTCTAGAGAGACTTACTAGCACTCGCCCCAGTTGTACAGCCGACTTTGCCAGAGATGGATCACTGACAACTACGCTCTCGTTTGCCGAGACGATAGCTAGCATAGCCTTCAGCTTTGTCATTTGCTACGACCTAGCAAGGGATTTGATATTGAGATTATAACATGTACCGTCAAGAGCAATGTACACCAATTGTGGATTAAAGTTAAGTATTATATCAACTACGTACTTTATTTGCTACTATTAATTCCCTTAACTGTTCCAGACCTCGCGCCAGCCTGCGTGAGCTTAAGGGCGTGCCTTTCGGCTTCCTCTCATTGTGGCTTGGCTGTCTTGCCAAGTCACAACACCTGCGACCGTAGCAGCAGCGCGCCTCCGGACTGGAGCGCCTAGAACCGCACGACCACCGCGGCCGGCTATATTGGTATCCGTTGTTACCGTTGTTGTTGTTGTTATTACCTCGGTGCCTTGTGTGTGGATTGCCGCATAAAGTGTTATTACTGTTGTAACTGTTGTTTGTGTTGGAATACGCGTGTTGATTTTGATTTCCGTATTGAGACGGCATGGGAGTTTGCTGTTTTTGCTGTACCGCGTATCCAACTGTCGGCGCGCCAGAATTGAGTTGGCAAGCCTGCATGTTTTGCATACCAATAATATAAACATTGTGGCTGCTGTTTTGCCGCGCGAAGCTCTGATCTTCTAGCAACATGTCAACCGAATCTAAAGCTGTTAAAAAATAATCTGGATCGTCATCCGGAATATGTAAGAGTTTTTCTTTAACGTTGAAAGGCAATTTGGCCTTCAACGCACGGAGTATATCACGTGTTCCGACTGGTTCGTCCAAAAAATGTCCCATGTACAAGAATTTTTCAAAATATCTGCGTAAGCTACCATTTTTACTGTTAAAAGTTTCAGGTTCTAAAATTTGTCTTCTGAGTCGCTCCTGGACGGAATGCGACCAGAATTTGTTCAGAAAGGCACGCTCAAACTCACTGTACGTGGTACGTACGTCAGCTTGACTGTATGCCCAGACAGCTGCATCGCCTTGGATGTAACCGACAATATATGAAATCCTTTTCCGGTCACTCCAAGTGCGTGGAAATGCGTTACTAAAAGATTTAAGAAAAATCACCGGATGAATGGTTCGTTTTTCTGGGATAAAAGTCTGAAATTGTCTGTATTTTATTAAGCGTCCTTCTTCCTTTGCAGTATGATATGGATTTGTTCCACTGTAATTACTGTAATGTTCAGATGGCGAGTAATTACGATAATGTTGCTGTGGTGTACCATGATAATAGCTTGTGTTTGTGTTTGCACGTCGTGGTATGTGTTGTTGTCGTGGTGTGTTTTGTTCTTGTCTGTTTGTCGCGTGCGGTATGTGTGCGTCATACTCGTATGTATATTGGTTTCTGAACTGTACATTTTGACTGATATTTTCGTTACATTCAGACTGTGGTTGATCGGTGAATTGTGTCATTGGTGCAGTGACAGAATGTACTGCGTCACTAATCAGCTGTTTGTTATTAGTGATGTATTCCGCTGCGGAGTCATGCACAATTGTTGGTAAATTTTCACGTATGCATCTATCAAAATGTTTGTCTTTGTTCTCCACCAAATCATGAAATTCTTTATTAATATTTTGAAAATGAGCTGTGGCATCAGATTGTAAGTTGTCAGCCAGGTGTTGTTCAACATCGTCAAATTTATTCTGCACGTCAGTAATTCGGTTTTCAAGGTTGTCGTGTACTGAAGGATATGTTTGAATTTGTTCAGTAAGAGCTTCACACGTGAAATTAAGATTTTTTACTTGTGTCTGTAAAAGTGCTACGTCATTTGTAGTCTTTTCTTGTATCGTATTAAGCTTGGAAAATTTCGTGCTGAGTTCAGTTATCTGATTGGTCAATGTGGCGTCTATAAGTTCCACACGTTTACATAAAGTGTCATTACCTGTCTTGATTGCCATGAGATCAGATTTAATTTCGTCATTTTGTGTCTTTAACTGTTCATTTTGTGTCTTTAACTGTTCATTTTGTGTCTTTAAGGTTGCCATATTTTCTGCGTTTTGTTTCATTAGCATTTGTAACATTTTGGCAATGTTTACTGTTTGCAAGGTCTCTGCCCCCGCCGCGTCATTAGGCTTGACGTCATGTATTAACATGGGCTCTGACTGAGACTATGAAATTTTTGTGGTGGACGGCCTATTGTCAAAATTTCCGTTAACACTTGCGTCAATATTTGATGAATCGTCACTACCAGTTGCTGTCGTAAAGACATTTTCTAACATTTGTCTCTCGTCCGAGTCGGATTGCGTCTGAATAGTATGTCTTTGTTGTTCCATCTTCGCGTATTGTTTTATAGTTATGACCATGCCACACGTAAGATATGCTTCAAGAAAATAAAGTTTGACACTGGTTTTAAAATAAAATGCAGTTGAACATGACTGTTTGTTAATTTAAAAATGTAAACTGAATATCGGATTATTCTTTATGGCTGCTGGCCATGTTACAACGTATCGTACAGAAGTCGGCCATATTGTACACTCGTGTATTGGTATTGTTGCAGAAGTTATTGTTTGAGGAAAAGTACTGAGAATGAAATTTATCACTAAAACTGCTACGAGCGAAAGAAATACTACAGAATCTACGGAAAAGCTAGTGCACTGAATTATGCGTCTGGTCAAGCCTGCCAATGCAAAGATGCTGCGTCTTACCTTATTTTGCTGGAAGCTTCGTTGCGTCTTCCCGCAAAATTTTAGAATCGGAAAATATCTTCAGATTTTTGTTATTTCTCATATATTCAAGTCCAGGTCCAGAAAGTTGATTTTTCACATGAAACAAAGAGAAAAATGTAACAAATGACAAAGTAACAAGTCCGACACGTAGTCGCCAATATAAAATACATAAATAAAATATAATATTGGTTATTGTATATGTATGATAGTGATTGGTTGTAATTAATATTTGCTTATCTGGAACGTGGATGTTTAATTATTTGGTATCAGACGCTTGACAACGGCTTTTTCGTAAATGCAATGTTATTCGTAGTTGACCGTGAAATAAGACTCAAATAATCGGACTTCGTAATTAAATCATTTCCAAAGACTGCTGCGATAGGTGCGGACTCAAAATCTAAATCTCAATATTAGAATAATTTGCCAGCCATGTCAATACGTCGTACAGAGGTGACTGTCTAATAAACATAAAAAAGTTTACACAGTTAGTTAAATCAGATATATTCAACGAATAAGCCTACAGTTAAATAATTCAACTTACTTTCATAAATATAGAATCTTTACAGAGTCGAGTGCCAAGTGAGATTGCAAATCGCAGTGCTCTTATATAACATCAAATATGGCGGTGAGCCAGTTAATAAAGTATACGTGCTTCCAGCCTGAGCTATTCTACAAGACCTCCTCCTTCTTACTGAAACATAAGAGTGTCATAATTGTATTTTGTTTTATCAGCGGCGTAGCGCTGTAGTTCTGTGCCATAGGCTTTATTTATTTGTCAGAGATTAATTATTTAATTAAGATTTCGCGTTTCCGAGGAAACTCACGCACGGCATGCAAATGTGCCTTTATAAGTGGCTGAGAGGAAACGACGGAAAAGTTATAAATACGGAAATATTGTAGAGAGCGATTGTGGTATAGAAACAGCGAAGGAGATAATGGTAGCGTGAGAAAAAGAGAGCTACACAGTGGCAGTGGAAAATAGTTGGCAGTGACAGAATAGTGCTGGAAAAAGAGTGAAGGGGGCAGCGCCAGTGGGGGAGGAATAAAGAGAAGGAGAAAGTGGAATTGGGTGAGAGCCAGAGATAATGAGAGACTGAATCTATGACAGCGAGCAAGATGGAATAGTGACACTGAGAAGAGAGAGCAGCAGTGGGAAGAAATGGATGAGAAAGTAGTAGTAAGAGTGAGCAAGATGGAAACAGTGACAGTGAGAGGAGACAACAGTAGTAGGACAGGACGAAAAAGATTATGGCTATGAGGCAGGAGACAGTGACAGGGAGACACAAAGGGATAATGACAATGAGTTGGGCTGAATGAGTGAGGTGAGAATGGGTAAGTGGGAGTGGATGGGTATGAGTGACTTACAGTGGTGGACTAGTTGGTGTGAGTGTGCTACGTTTGGGGGATCTTGTGGGAGAGAGAGGTGAGTTGCATGTGAAAAAGAGTGCAAATATGTTCCCAGGCCACAGTTTTCTGGGAATTTTTTTCAAGATGCTAAGGTATGAGGCAGCTGGTACCGCACTTTTCACAGTCTTTAAATAGGAACATATTCGTGTTTTTTTGTGCTACAACAAGAGTATATATTGCTTTGTGATCACCTTACACAGTCGCTGTCATAGGGTTTAATGTGTGGTTCAACAATGTAATGATGTACAACCACAACCGAGGAATATCTGTGATGAGATCACACTAACGTATGGTTCCTGAAGCAGCACCATTTCCGGTAGGGCAAGAGTGTAGGTGATTGGCTGATTTTGCTTTGCAGCGATAGCCAAAATGGCCTTGCTATGAGGGACCTGCGAACGGCTTAAAACAAGGGATAGCTACAGCCATTATCTTCCAGGGCACTTGCAGCTCTACTGTGTGACATAAAGCTCGTGGTACCCTCTTGGATAAAATGTAAAAATGTTAAAATAGTTGCTCCATTTGGGTCTCCAGAACAGGATCTACTCAGGAGGATATCACCTTCAGGAAAAACAAAAGTGCCTTTTCTAAGATGTGACATTTAGACACGTAAGAAGCCTGCGATCAATTTATGAAATTATAATTTTCAATTAAATCCTGTAAACAAAAGAAAAAGAGAAAATTTGATAAAACAGGTTTGCAGAACATCAAGTGACTAAACTTTTTCTTCAGTGACCATCATAGCAGTGTTTAAAATTTATAAAACTGGCTTCCAATGTCTATAAAATGCGGATTGGCAGTAGTAAGATTAATATTTGATCCTAGATATCAGTTATTGTAATTTCACGTGTAGTCTGACTTCAGCAAAAGAACTTTAACCTCATAATACGACCAGCGGACTTCACAATTTGTTATGTATAATTTGCACTGAAGTAACGTAATTTTTGGAAAATTTTACTGTTTACGCAGGAGCATCTGATAATGAGACCTGTGGTCCTGAAATTGACCATGTAATAAAAAATTTATGAAACCAGCGTTGCAGTCTGAGGTCATTTCATTTATGGTTAGTAAGCAAGAAAAACATTTGCGATAAAGAGAAATTTCTTAACACTGAACATGAATTTCTACGGTAGGAAGACTTTACCGAAGTTATTGTTATGGATTGTAGCGTTATACTGAAGTGATACGTTGACGATTAACATTTCAGACAAGAGAATAGAATCTTCCGAAACGTAGTGTTGCAGTAAAATGCTGAAGGTCAGATGGATAGATCGAATAACTAATGGCGAGGTACTCTATCGAATTAGAAAGACAAGAAATTTATGGTAGAAGTTGACTGAAAGGAACTAGCTTTTGATAGGACGGACCCTGTGACATCAAGGAGTCGTCATTTTTGGAATGCAGGGAAACATGGGGGTTGAATGTTGTGGAGGGAGCCCATTGATCAACTACAATAAGCAGGGCCAGACGTGTGTACGTTAATGAACGTTACAGTAGTTACGCAGGGATGAAAAGACTTGCACAGCATAGTTTAGCGTGGAGAGCTTCCTCGAAGCAGCCTTTGGATTCAAGACCCGAACGACAACAATAACCAGAATGAGATTTTCACTCTGCAGCACTCTCGGTCGGGCACACAGTTTTAATCTGCCAGGAAGTTTGACAACAATAACCTTTATATTACACCACGATTAATTATTAAAACTGGAGGAAAAAATGTATTGTTATGTTTATCAACCTTACGATTGCTTTTATACAGTTCTCCATTTTTGTATCACGTCATCCGTCTTTATTTCAGCACAACTACCGAATCTCTCACTAACAACGATCTGTGTGGTATAACTGCCCCTGCACTTCTTCCCGTACATCATCCATTCAAATATTCTTTTCCGCAACGACTCATATTATTTTACATTAATATTTAAGTTAGTAGGGTTTTTGTTTTGCATGTTGGTTTTCCCGTTGCTATGGGTTTATTTATCGATTATCATTTTTCATTCGTTGTTAAGTGTTGCTATTTGAGTTTACATGTTACATTTTGTCTTCTGGAGATAGCGAGTGGAGATGTGGACGGCAGAAAATGGAGTCCCAAGTGAAAAAATTGGAACATTTCCGACATATTCTTCTGGTTGAGTCAATAGAGGGCTATCAGCAGCGGAGGCAGCCAGGAACATTTGTGCCATAAATGGGGACAATGCCATTGGACAGAATATGGCAAGAACACGGTTTTCTCGTTTTAAGGACGATCGTTTTGAAATGCGTCTGGACGTCGAGGAAGACTTTCGGGGTTTGCTGAAGATCGTTTAAACGCGTTAGTCCACAATTATCCACGTCTTTGTACTCGAGAACAAGCAAACGTGATGAACTATGATCATTCCAGCATTGTGCGACATTTTAATGCAATGGGGAATGTTCGAAAATCGGTTGTATGGTTACCGCATGCTTTAAGCCAAAATCATCAAAATCAGTAGGTGGCCATTGTGCATCTCTGCTTGCTCGTCATCAGTTGGCTAGTGAACAACACCGACCATTCCTACCCAGTATCGTCATCGATGACGAGAAATGGTGTATGTTTATGCTGACATAAGGAAAAGAAAGGAATAGTTGAGCCTTGTACAAAGACCCAAAGACCTGCGCGCATCCACACAAGATAATATTATGCATCTGGTGGAACTACGAATTGCTTCTCCGATGTGTAGCCAACGCTGATGACGTTTATTGTCAACAACTGAGATGTCTAGTAGACGCACTCCAAGAACAACGACCACGAAAACTACGTGAATTGACGCTATCCCACGATAACGCCAGCCGCCATTGTGCTAGACTAGAAAAAAAAGGAAAAAAAGAAGAAAACGAAACATAGGGATAGGGTTGGGAAGACATTCCACACATATATTATTCACCTGATCTTGTACCCTCAGATTTTTCACCATTTGCGCTCTCTATAGAACAAAGTTCAAGGAACTTCCTTTCCCGATGAAAATGCGCTCGAAACACGGTTCGACGAATTCTTCGTCTCAAAGACACGTGATTCTACAGTCACGGAATCGAAAAGTTACCCCAGTGTTGGCACATTGTCGTAGATAGTGAAGGAAGATATGTGACTAAAGTCTCTGTTATGTGTATCTGTTGTGTTTACGAAACTTATGGAAAAACACCACGAAGTATTTCACCATCCCAATAGAACGTACCAATCATTTTTTCTCTTGTTTTGTGAGTAAAACCACCTTCTCTTCCTGCAACTTAATGTATTTTTCCCAGACGACTTTCGCCTTTTTCTTACTCTAAGGCATCCACAGTGGGATCTATAAAGATAAGAGTTTTGTTGTTTTTAGATCATCAAACAGTTCATTTCGCGATTTTTGTGTAAATAATTAATTTCTCACAATTTACTGAGATATGCGTTTCCTCTCATCTGGTCTGGAGATCGCACTACTACTGTATTTCCGACACATGAGCACAATTTTGTATTGCGAACTTATTCATCCTTTTCACCATGTTCCTCCTCCTTTTGTGTGGCGTACTATTATTATTTTGCCTCCCGATATAGATGTTTGTTCAAACACTGTGCTTTTAACTACGTAAATATTGTAACTTCATTACATGTTTTCTCGTCTTTGGTTTGTTTATCTACATGTTGCCAACCTAACGAAGAATATGTTCATATGTTCACAACCAACTTCTGCTCATTATGTTTATATCTGTGTGTGTGTGTGTGTGTGTGTGTGTGTGTGTGTGTGTGAGGGGGGGGGGGGGCGGGGGAGGGTTGATGGTTTGAGTTGCAGCGTGTTGTATATGATTGTAACAGCTGTTAGAGAGCTTTGGTGACAGCTGATCTGACTTCTCGTTTCAATGTTCTGTGTTGGGGTTCATGGACAAGTGAGTGGAAAGTGTGGTAATATTATTATTATGTTCATCCTCTTTGGGAACGTTATTCATTATTTTATATATTAGTGTAAACAGTTAATTGTCTGGCATGTGTACTTAATCATTCAACAGGGTTTTCCTCTCCGCTTTGGTTTTTTGTAATGATAATTTTCTTGCAAAGTTAGGATATGTTTTTATTGTTGATTCTAATTATTTTCACGAACCAACCACTAGAGAAGAATACATGAAAATAATTACAATCAACAATAAAAACACCTCCTAACCTTGCAAGAAAATTACCATATGCAGAAAACCAAAGCGGAGAGGAAAACCCTGTTGAATGATTAAGTACACATGCCAAACAATTAATTGTGCACAATAATAGATAAAATAATGGAATAACGCTCCCAAAGAGGATTAATACTATAATTATAATACCAAGCAACATCTTTTTACTCACTTATCCATGAATCCCTCCACAGAAAACTGAAACGAAAAGTCAAATCAGCTGTCACCAAAGCTTTCAACCACTCTCTAACAGATATTACATTCATATTCAGCACCCTACAACTCAAATCACCAACCTACTCCAACACATACACACACTACAAAAGAAAGCCCCCCCCCCCCCACACACACACCCTACAAAAAAAGAAACATATACACACTCTTCAGCTCACTCTCTCTCCCTCATACACACACACACACACACACACACACACATACTCGCTCCTTTCTCATGAAACATGTGCAGGATCTGAAACTTCCTTTTCTTGCAGAGACTACTCCGAATTCCTGATTACGTTCAGCTTATAACTCAGTTTTTATTTGCCTCAAAGTGCAAGCTAGACAGCCAGTACAAAACCTCAGAGTGTATAACAATGTAAAGAATTTCAGAGAGTAGTAATTTTGTCCATACATAACTTAGACTGCAACTACTCTCCTCTTTGGAGGGCATTGAAAGAAAAGAAACTGAGGTCGCGCACTGATGTCTCATCCTATTGACTTGCTGAAGATGTAGCACTTGTATCATAGAAAAATGTCTCGAAAAACAATTTTTCGAATGAAGACTTGTATTACGGCGTGAGACGCCGCTGGAAAAATTTTGATAGCGTTACTTTCATCTGCCGTTGATGAATTGCACGATTGCTAAGTGATTTCCATTGCTACGAGTTCGCTAGTTCGAGCAGCATCTTCTGTTATCTAATCTACTTTCGTATTGTCACAAGACATCCCAGTTTATGTGATCCGATATCATTCAACGACGCGATCAATCATTAGAATTATCCTTAAATAAAGGATTCCGTCGGTGATTCGGTTGGTTGATTCGGGGGAGGGAACCAAACAGCGAGGTCATCGGTCCCATCGCATTAGGGAAGGATGGGGGAGGAAGTCGGCCGTGCCCTTTCAAAGGAACGACCCCGGTGTTTGCCTGAAGCGATTTAGTGAAATCACGGGAAAACTTAAATCAGGATGGCCTGACGCGGGTTCAAACTGTCGTCCTCGTAATCAAGTCCAACATACTAACCTATGCGCCATCTCGCTTGATCGATGTTTCGAATTTTTCCTCACTTTTTCTATGTCAACGAGCTTCTCGCCAAGCCATGAAGGTCCAAAGAATATCGACTGGCAGCTGTGTCGTTCCCTGCTTTGCGGCCTCGTGCGGGTGTGGTATGGAGGGGCATGTATACAGCACACCTATCTCCTAGCCATTTGCAGCCTCTCCAGACCGTGGAGCCGCTACTTCTCGGTCAAGTAGTTCCTCAGCTGGCATCATCAGGCTGAGTGCACCCCTTAACAGTCCCCCCACCAATAGAAAAGCCTTGACAGTACCGGGAATCGAACCAGGGTCTCCGCATGGCAGCCATCTAAGCTGACCGCGGGAACTGACATTGTTGGTGTTAAGGGACTAAAGAAAAGATTACAGCATTTTATAATAATTTTCCGATCAGTCCCTACATATAGACACAATCTGATCAAGTACACATAAGCAAGACGACACAGAAAGCTGCAATGATCTTCTTGAAAACTGGATCAGTCAATCTTAATTACGAGTTTATCACTCTGTGAGCTTTTCCTTGTGCTTCTTTCGGCTGTTACACGCAAGACTGTTTCTTGCCTACAATAAATTATGTTCTAGGTAACAATGTGATAGTGTTATTCGCTGCATGTCAGGGGTAGTTGCTAAATAACGTCGTGTGTATAGACATAATTGGCAATTACAGCTTACACTCTTTGAGGTTAAGGAAAATCTATGCAAATAACTGTTTAATTATCCCACAGAATTATCGACAGTCCTTCTCTTCTTGAGACTTTATTGCTCCCTGGCGACAGAGAAATGATGTGCGACACAGGCTTACTGGGAACTATTTCCATCGACATTCTGAAAGTGTAAACTGCAAGGATGCAAACGAAGTCCTTTGACGTGAAAAATGTATCGCGCGATGTGCGGTGTACGGCAGTAAGTTTTAAAAAAGTCTTGTCTGGAAAGCTGGCTTTTCGAGGTCTGTCCATGTAGCACATACGAGAATGGCAGTCGTAAAGTTTCTTTGCTAATGTCATTTCGAAACTCCTTTCTTTTTACTCAGGTTGGCAATTCTGGCTCGACAGCGGACGCTTTGGAAATACCAATGAAAAGAAACGAACGACTGTTCGGATACACTGATAGAAGGACGATAGCTGAAAAATGATGTAACCAGAGTCCGGTGACTGAGTTATCCCGCCAAGCAGGAGAGCTGGTGCATGTAAGGCGAGAATTACGGAACGCAGTCTAGAGTGAGCGCAGATACTTGTTCGCGGAGCTGAGTGTGGATCAGCTCCGGGCTGTGTTAACTGCCGGAGCTTATCGCATAATCGCAGCGGTCAGATATCGAGCCGCGTGCCTCAGCCCTTAAGACTGGGCGGACAAGTGGGACGGGAACGGACAGGCGGCGGGGCCGCCGCGTAACTTCTTCTGCATTGGCACCCTTCTCACGCGCAAAGCGGGCTTCCCCGAGGGGAGAAATTATTTAAAGAACGCGTTTCAGATTACTTCTAAAATTACGATTCCAGCTGAAAACTTCTAGCCTGCACTAAGAATGAGTGACGAAAGTTAGTCTTCCTTTTCTTTATTGTTGGTATCAGTTTCCCTTGTCGTGGGATGGACTAAGAACACTTAAATGTATTCACTTCTCCTATACAACGACAAGTCGTGTCTGAAATAACAGATGAATGGATCTATAGCTTACGAGAAGAATACGAGGAGTGTCATAATCCGATTTCCCCGTAACTGTGCTCAGTCGAAGATGGGTGCAAATAAGCGAACACATGTCTCGGGGTATCTGTATATACTCGATTGTGTCTCAGAAAACTCAGTTCAAAATTTTAGAGGTTAGCGAGTAAATAATACAACCGACTTCGTGGTACAGTGGCTAACGCCACTGTTTTACACATTTACGCCCTTTTATTTTTGTATTTCATGTATCTGCTCGTGTCCATAGACGATAACTACACGAAAGTTTTCCGTTGTATATTGAAATAAAATTGTCTTTATTTGTCTGCTAATTGTATGTCTGGCGAGTGAATTAAAAAAAAAGAAAACAATAAATGAGTGAGAAAATTATTTGAAATTGTTTTCGGTGTGTTTCCTGTAGTGTATCTTGATTCATAATCAGATGCAAGCGGCAGTTTTCGGTAAAGTCATTCGTTACGCGTGGTTTGGCGCAAAATTATTGCCAACTCTTGAAATCTTCAGCACTGTTGACGACGCTTCTTTCCTGATGGAGACTCGTGTGAAGAAATGTTGCTGTGGCAAACCTGACTTCGAGCAATGCACGTTGTGTTCGGAATGTCTACGTTTCGAATGTTTCTATGATCGCTACTATCCAAGTTATTGCACCATACCTATCTGAATGATAACTATGAGAATAAAGTAAAATAATAATATAAAATACTATACAATAAAGACATAGAAGAATATGAGATTTTGAAAAGAGTGTAACCCCTTACAATGCCACAGAACAAAGTATAATAACTAATATAAAAATTAATATAATAAAGAAATAGAAGAATATGAGAATTTGAAAAGATTCTAACATCTCAAAGTGCCACACGTATGTATTGTATGTTAAATGTATGACATCGTGAAACCCACTTGTAATTTTACAATTAATATAATGATCTTGTATCCCCTAACTTGATATGAAACATTCGGTAATAACGTTCTGCGGAAACGGGTATATGACTGAAAAAAATAAAATAAATAAAAACAACAATCATGTTTCGTACACGGGGCACAAAAGTGAGACGCCGCGACACAAGCCACTGTGGTATCACTTCGGGTGAGATGGGGGCGCGTTACAAGGCACTTACATCACGTCGAAAACGTTGACCGTCGTTTCCTCAGAAACAGTCGACTGTCTACAGATAAGTCGAGATACGTGTTCATGTTTGACCCTTCTTACACTGAACGAAGTTTCTGGGAATTCGGGATATGGCTCTTGCCGTGTTCTCCTAGTTTCTGGCAATGAGTGCTTGTATATGCAGACAGACGTGAAAAAGCGTCACATAACATCCCACATACTAAATTGAATCCAGTACTTTCTAATGCTGGTAATCGTGCGTAGTGGTGTGAGTAATAGTATGTTAGAGCAATGGAGCGTTGTATGAATCCTAAGTTCTGTTTCGAAAATTTTACTAATCGGGCTAGAAACAACACCTGATGGTCATTTAGATAAATCAAAGCGGTTTTAGTAAGGGCAGATCATATTCTGAACAAATATTTCATCTGAAATGTATCATTCGCTACAGATTACTGAATTTAAAAGAAACTGCACTCATGTTTGTTGATTTCGAAGTCATCTTTAATTCCGATGATAGACGAACTATAGAAAAAATAATCTGAGAATTTGGTGTAAAGTCTAAAGTAGCAAATCTAATTGGTCAAATCTAATTATGGATGGTGTATCAAAGCCTTTCGAAATAAACACAGGTGTGTGGCAAGGCGACGGCCTATCACCAATTCCTTTTCAATTATGCCCTAGAAAAATAGTAAGAATTTGGAATGAAAAACTGAATGAACATAAAATGTCACCAACTTGCTTCGTAGTAAGAGGAAACAAAAATACGGGAATAAGTTGTCCCGCATTTGCAAATGATTTTGCTGTACTTTTTGAAAATATGACATCTACTGTAACACAAGTTCATCTTTTAGAAAAAAAATCCTTAAGACCAGCTTAAGAATTTCTACGAAGGAATGCAGTTTTCTGTACAAACATTAAAAATGCACAGAAATTTATGAAAACAGATATTGGCCAATTTAAGAAGGTTAAAAAATTGAAATGTCTTGGGGAGGTAATCCAAGAAAATGGTTTGGAAAAACCTGATGTAGTGGAAAGGTTGGAAAAATGCGAGACGCATATGATATACCCACACACTTTTACAACAAAAAATACCTGTCTAAAAATGCAACAATAGAGCATAACAATACTGTGCTGATGCCAGAATGTCTAGCATTAAACTGTAATTTAGATTAATTAGAAATACGAGAAAGGCTCATCGTTAGAAAACTATTAGGCCCACGAAAAGCTATGGAAGGTTACGTAATAATGATGAAATTTATCGAAACAGGGGAAACGTATCATAAGTAATGAGAAAAAACAGACCTGTATTTTTGGACATTTGCATCGATTGCAAGACTGTAGATTAATCAAGAAGATCTTCAACTATTTGTAAAATAAGATGTCTACAACAAGCTGAATCCACGATTAAACAAGGATTAGGGAAAAAAAAGGTGCCCGCATCTCGTGGTCGTGCGGTAGCGTTCTCGCTTCCCACGCCCGGGTTCCCGGGTTCGATTCCCGGCGGGGTCAGGGATTTTCTCTGCCTCGTAATGGCTGGGTGTTGTGTGATGTCCTTAGGTTAGTGAGGTTTAAGTAGTTCTAAGTACTAGGGGACTGATGGCCATAGATGTTAAGTCCCATAGTGTTCAGAGCCATTTGAACCATTTTTTTGAAAAAAAGGTAGAAGCTGAAGAAACGACGGACAGAGATGCGTTTAGATAAAAAGTATTAAATGTGGAAGGATATCAAGGTAGAAGAGTGAAAAGAACATGTATGAGCTGGTTAGTAGACAGGAAGAAGAAACATAGTGAACAAATGAAAGAGTAGGAAGGCAAGAGGTCAACAACGAATAAGGAAATGAAATTCGCACACCATCCTTAATTAGCCCATCTTACAAGAAGAACAGCAGAAGGAAGTACCTGGAAAAATGTAGGAACAAAAAGTAAAAGACTGAATATTGCAATGTTAAGAAATTGTTGGTGACACTTGCTACCGGGAATCGCCGACCCAATGTACGCACAAGCCGTCTTAAAAGTTGTTTTATATGTTAAAATATGTGTTATGTGACTACGCAAATAGTATTTTTTCCCATGTAACGGCTGATCACTGCGAGAATGTGTGACGTCTATGAAGACGAGCCACGCTATCGAATATCTGGTCACAAGTTACTCGCACAACGTGCCGGAACCCATCGTCCCTCGGAGAAACGATCACATGTTGTCCCTGGTTTTTCTTTTTTTTCCCCTCGAGACATGTATCTAATTTTTGGAACTGCTGCTTAAATGGAACATTATGAATGGAGTCTAGTTTTATCAGACTGGATTGTTCATTCAAACGCACAGATCCTATAGTATTGATATAATAAATGGTTATTGAAGCTGGAAAGAAAATTCAATGGTTGCATTGGATTTCTTATTCTGAATGTTGAGAAGGAGTCGAATATTTTTATCAGAAGAACACATTATAATTTTACGAGTAATTATATGCTGGAGCTTGGAGAGGTGCTTTTTAGGATCGTACGACAGAAATTTAGTGAACTATTTAGGAATTCGAAGATCCGCTTCAAGACTGAAGAATTTCATTTCTTATTTTTGAACATCATTTAGAACTTCCGTCTCGCATAGCAGCGATTTAATGAATGCTACGGACGACAGATATAATTATCTTTTCCTTCTCATGATGTAGAAAGGCAAATGTGCAAACGAATGCAAAGTAATATCATCAGTTAAGGACGACGAAACACGACAACGTGAAATGTGTTGCCTTCGCCGGTAACCTAGCATCAATTAACGTGCATCCGTTTCCACTGAAGTCGGAAAAGTATAAGAGAGGCTTCATGAGTTCCCTTTCAAACCGGCCTCCAAATTTCTTATGAGAATACGCAGACCATGGACACCAAACACACAGGACAGGGACTCCTCACGATTAGCCAATAAAATCTTCATCATCAAAAGAGAATCAAAAAACCCAAGTTAGCCTACACGAAGAAGGATCTGAGAGAAGTCGCTGCTTACCCACTGGCAATTTCAAGGACGACATAGAGACAGGAGATCGACTCTCATGAATATACATCCAAGTAACTAACAGAACGATTTCTGGAGCTGAAGAACGATTTGTTATAGAGCGGCAACAGACTCACGGTGCCAGGCTGAAGCATTTTTAGGAAGAGAAGAAGAATATGACTAAATGTAATTCTGGTTCTGTGTGCTTTTTAAAGAGCAAAATTGAACAATAATAAAGGGCAAGACTGATGCGTGCGATGTTGTTACAAATGTTCTGGATCAATCTCTTGATCATGTAATGCTTTTACAACTAGTTTAAATGTTTCCCAGCATGAAAGAAACTTGTTGATGACGTGCCACGTTCAGCTTGGTCGTCGGTAGGTACGATAATGACTAAGTGAGACATATGCAGATACAAAATCAATGACTGTCTCTGACAGAATTGATGTTCAAGAAATAAAATGGTAATGCATCCCTCACAAAAATTTAGGATTAGCGAAAGATCCCATCTACGCATGTGCTACTCAAATTGACCCACGGGGAGGTAATACTACAGATGGAAGTCGATGGATTTTTCATTGCCATGCGAAATCGAGATCTAACTTTTCGGCATTCGTCACTACGGGAGATTAGTTCCAAGTGCTATTAATTCAGTGCATAGTACAGCACGAAACCATCTAGGTCACACGGAGCAGCTGTGTACTTCAGATATCGATTACCATTTCCAGATGTCTGACGTGAACGCTTAAGTCGGGTCCAAAGAAGGACGACTGCAGGAAATTTCTAAACAACGTCAAAGTGAAAGAAACTTCAGTACTCCATAGCAAAATGTCGTCGAAAGTGACTGAAGCTTCAGCTCCGCCACCGCAGGTGACACAATTGGCACTACTCACTTAACATCGGAAGTTCTCTTTGCTACTTGAGGATGGCACTACTCGCTAATGATACAGGGACTTGGCTGCATTTGAAAACGCGTGAAGACCTACATAACACTGACGGTTTGCGCAAAAATAGGATGTTTATAAAGTAGTTATACGAAGTAACCTTAAATTATAAAAAGAGTACATAACTTACACAAATGTTTGATACAGCGCTGAGTGCAGTATATCTTCAAGTTTTATTCTTGCCTCACACTGTTAATTCCCGACGTTCCCTCTAGGCGGCATCCGTGAATGAGTTATCATGGAGTCGTATAACAGAGCAGAGCATGCACAGTGTTTCTTATGGTTTCGTGAATCCAAATCCACTACTACAGCTCAGAGACAATTCAAGACTAAACATCGCAAGCCGTCACCTCAAAGACAAACTGTTATTAGCTGCTTCACCAAAACTGGCCGTGTGTCACACAGGACGCCGCGTCAGGGTAGGCCAGCAGTCTCTGACACAGCAATTGAACAAGTACATCGGTAGTCCTGGTAAACAACGAAACGTGCCAGCTTAGAATTGAATGTGTCTAGTGTTGCAGTGTGGAAGGTATTAAGCAAACGCCTGTCATTCAAACCCCACGAACTGTAATTGTTGCAGGCTTTAAACGAAAATGACAAGAAAAATGAGCTGAGTTTGGTGCTGAAATGCTTAACAAAATACAGACTGAAGATCATTTTCTTAATAAAACTGTGTTCAGTGACGAAGCCACCCTCCATACCAGCGGTAAAGTGAACATGTACGAGACTCCCTAAAGTAAATATTCCTTGTGCTGTAAGCTGTAACAAGATTTACCCTCCTTTATTTTTTGCCGAGTCAACTATAACTTGTACATTGTATCTGGGCATGCTTGAAGATTATATAACGCCTCAATTACAACAGGATATGGACACAAAACTCATTTTCCGGCAAGATGGCGCGCCCCCATATCATCATCCCGAAGTTGTATCTCTGTAGGAGTGTCCCGTCTTGGATCGGCCGCAATTGAACAATATTCTGGTCACCACGATCACCTGATTTAACCGCAGTGGACTTCTGTGTTTGGATTACTTTAAAGACAGAGTGCTTGTGACTCCGCATCTGGGAAACGTCGACGAGCTGAGACAACAGATAACACAAGCATTTGCCACCACACATCAAGAATTGCTTCAGTCGACCTCACTGAAAATTGATTATAGTTGGAACTTTTGTCGTGTTACAAAAGGTTGTCACACTGAACATTTGCTAATAAAATTTGAAGATATACTGCACTCAGTGCTGTATCAAATATTTATGTAAGTTATTTCCTTTTTCACGATTAAAGTTTACTTTTGCACAGCTAATCTATAAACATCCTGTATTTACATCTCGGTCTCTATGTGACCGAATGGAAGGCAGTCCGTCCATACATACGCGAGAGACATTTGTCAATCGTAATTTACCACGAGGACGTTCCGAAGCTAATCAATAGAAATTTTGCTTCCGACCACGTACATTCGCAAGTCAACGACGGTGAATTTAATTTTATGAACGTGTTCCGCTAGTGGTTCTCTTCACACATCATCCATTGATGAAATAAGAAGTGAGAAGAAAAATCAGCATGTTACATACTGCCCATCACACACGGTAAGTACAGAAGTAGGTGTAACTATAAATGATAGTCGAACAGGCAGCTGCGTAATCTCTAAATTCAACAAAGAAGAATGTTATAGGAGTGTAATAATGTTGTGGTGGGCCTCGATCCGAAGTCTAGTTTGATGAGTTTTCTACGTGCAGGTAAGCCTGATGTGCCGTATGACGCTAGCTGCGAGCGTATCTCTCGCCTTTCGGCTCGGATCGGCTAGAGATTTAGATGCACTGGTTCGATCTGTCACGCGCGGGGTAAAAAGTCGATGTCCTCTTGCATAGGGCAGGCGACGTGGGGAGCTCCGGCGGCAGCACTGAGGCGGAAGCTTGTTGGCGAGAGTGCTTCGGTAAGCTGTGCTGTGGGTCATCTCGTATTTGTTGCACTGGCTTTTTTCTTCCTTGGAGGGAATTCTTTGACGGTTTGTTTTGAGCGCCTCTGGACTTGTGTTCAACTATTGATGCCGTTTTAAGTGTTGCAAGAATCATCTGGGTTGTTATTGAATTCATATGGGTTTCTGCAGTTGCTGATTAAATTTTCATGTGGTTTTAAGTGCTGCGCAGATCAGCTTGACAGCCACTGTGTTCGTTATCTTGGTAGCAGATTATTGTTTAAATTTGCCTGTGGTATTAGGTGCTGCCCATATCAGTTGGGCAACTGTTGAGTTCATTTAAGTTGTTGTTGTGGTTGATTGAATTTTCGGGGATGTCAACTGATACACAGTTTAGCCAGGCAGCTGTTGGCATGGTTGATGTTGCTGCAGATTTTGCTTGTTATATATTAATGTGGAATTAATTGCTGCGCACCTGGGGCTAGCAGCTTTTCAGTTGATTAACGAGGCTGCAGGTTCAGGTTGGTGGTCCTCAAGTCACTTGTGAACTAAAGGGAACATTTATCATTTCTATTAAGGCAGCAGTAGTAGGTGTTGGAGTCCAAGGAGATTATACTTCAGTGATTACGAAATTGTCCCTTATTAGCAGATTGAAATCCGTTTGCGTCGGAAGGCATGGGTACCTTCAGCCTTGCATATCAGCCCTAGTAGTCCAAGCGCCTTGACCGTTCTGGCCGCTCATTATGTTGTTGAAATACAGTAAGTGGTTATTAAGGTACTGTAATTGGCATGATTCCCCAGCTCACCCGCAAGAATTTCTTGTGGAATAGAGCTCGGGTTACACTGCTTGCTGTACTCAAGCCTCTGTCACCCTCTACAATTCTCTCTTCTCCCACTTCTCCATCCCTGCAGCCCCAACCCCGTTTCATAAACCACACACACTTCCTTCCCTTACCAACCTGACGATTCCTTCGAACCTCAGGAGATACATCCTGTCCAACGATCCCTTCTTTTGGTCAAGCTGTGGTACAACTGTATTTTCTCCCCAATTGTATTCAGTACCACCTCATTAGTTATGCCATCCACCCATCCAATTTTCAGGATCCTACTACAGTACGTATTACCTTATTGTCTGTGCTACTAAGTGTCCACGTTTCAAGTGCGTTAATAAACGGTGGAATGTTGCTAATTTGATAATATTGAGCTCGAGGGAGCATATTTTCAAAAATAAATCTGTCAGTGAGAGTGCGTACTCTGACATGAGTTACTTTGACATGCTGTTCCAGTGGTAGAACTGAAACACATATTTGTGGTTTAGGCCGAAACTTCCAGGACGATTCTCTGTGGAGTTAACTGTTCAGCCTTGTCGATTAATTATGTATTTGTGATTTCTGCTACCAGTCACTCTTTTATTTCATGTTTCATGTTCAATCTAACATAATAAAATGCGTTTCGATTATATTCTGTTCATTTTCAGGCGTTTATACGAGGGCAGTTCAATAAGTAATGCAACACTTTTTTTTCTCGGCCAATTTTGGTTGAAAAAACCGGAAATTTCTTGTGGAATATTTTCAAACATTCCCGCTTCGTCTCGTATAGTTTCATTGACTTCCGACAGGTGGCAGCGCTGTACGGAGCTGTTAAAATGGCGTCTGTAACGGATGTGCGTTGCAAACAACGGGCAGTGATCGAGTTTCTTTTGGCGGAAAACCAGGGCATCTCAGATATTCATAGGCGCTTGCAGGATGTCTACGGTGATCTGGCAGTGGACAAAAGCACGGTGAGTCGTTGGGCAAAGCGTGTGTCATCATCGCCGCAAGGTCAAGCAAGACTGTCTGATCTCCCGCGTGCGGGCCGGCCGTGCACAGCTGTGACTCCTGCAATGGCGGAGCGTGCGAACTCACTCATTCGAGATGATCGACGGATCACCATCAAACAATTCAGTGCTCAACTTGACATCTCTGTTGGTAGTGCTGTCACAATTGTTCACCAGTTGGGATATTCAAAAGTTTGTTCCCGCTGGGTCCCTCGTTGTCTAACCGAACACCATAAAGAGCAAAGGAGAACCATCTGTGCGGAATTGCTTGCTCGTCATGTGGCTGAGGGTGACAATTTCTTGTCAAAGATTGTTACAGGCGATGAAACATGGGTTCATCACTTCGAACCTGAAACAAAACGGCAATCAATGGAGTGGCGCCACACCCACTCCCCTACCAAGAAAAAGTTTAAAGCCATACCCTCAGCCGGTAAAGTCATGGTTACAGTCTTCTGGGACGCTGAAGGGGTTATTCTGTTCGATGTCCTTCCCCATGGTCAAACGATCAACTCTGAAGTGTATTGTGCTACTCTTCAGAAATTGAAGAAACGACTTCAGCGTGTTCGTAGGCACAAAAATCTGAACGAACTTCTCCTTCTTCATGACAACGCAAGACCTCACACAAGTCTTCGCACCCGAGAGGAGCTCACAAAACTTCAGTGGACTGTTCTTCCTCATGCACCCTACAGCCCCGATCTCGCACCGTCGGATTTCCATATGTTTGGCTCAATGAAGGACGCAAGCCGTGGGAGGCACTACGCGGATGATGAAGAAGTTATTGATGCAGTACGACGTTGGCTCCGACATCGACCAGTGGAATGGTACCGTGCAGGCATACAGGCCTTCATTTCAAGGTGGCGTAAGGCCGTAGCATTGAATGGAGATTACGTTGAAAAATAGTGTTGTGTAGCTAAAAGATTGGGGAATAACCTGGTGTATTTCAATGCTGAATAAAATAACCCCTGTTTCAGAAAAAAAATGTGTTGGATTACTTATTGAACTGCCCTCGTACATACATACAGAGAAATGTTACTTAAGAATAAACTGTCTTAAACTAGATTAACCTAGAACATTTTGTTCATTGTTTGTTACTGTAGTGGCTGGTGTGGCATTTGGGGGCGGGGGAGAGGGGGGGCAGTGGATGGCCAGAAATGGTGTCAGTGATGTCTTCTACTGGTTTTTTCTTGTGGTTGATTATGTATGATATCACAGCCTGTATAGGATGCAGATAGTTTTACATCAGTTATGTGTTGCGAAAATAGCGTGAAAGACTTTTATACAATAGTTGATAGGATTTCATCGCCTTGTAGTTTCACTTGTATCACTGGTGTAATGGCGGAGCTGTTGAGTAACATTACACTATTGTACTTTATATTTTGTCACTGTTTTCCGACGATATTGACTGCACAAATTGTTTCGACATACATGTAAGCATCATGCACTTAACACTAGATGGCGGACTTGTAGCATAGAAGTCAGTATCGATTATCGAGATTTTGTATCGATATTCGTGGCACTGACAGATATGTAGTTGTTTACTTACATCTTTAATCTATTGAGTTAGAACTGCCTGAAGACTGTTGAAGGATTTTGAGTTTTTGAATTCATTTATCTCATTAAGAATATTATCTCCATGTTTAGTATTATGTATGAAAATTTCCATTGCTTCCATGATATACATTCTTTTACCTTTTCCTATTTTGTGTAAAATTTCGAGGTTGCTTTCGATTTTCAAATGGTGACCTGTGTCTTTAATGTGAGTTGCTACTGCTGAATTGTTACATTTATCAAGTCTGTAACAGTCAAAATATTTTTTGAATCGAGTTCTGAAACTTCTGTCTGTTTGGCCGATATAATATTTATTACATTGGCTGCAGGTAATTTTGTAAATGCTAGATGCATCAAGACTTGTATCAGGTGGTTTTGTATTGTGAATAAGATTCCTACTTAGGTTATCGTTGGTGCTGAAGCTGATTTTTAGTTCTATGTTTTTGAACAGCCTTGTCAATTTGCCGGATACTATTCCAAAATATGGCATTATTACGTATTTGGCTGCTGGGGCGCTGTCAGTTGTGAGAGAAGTTTGATGTTGTATGTTCAGTTTATTTCTTATCTGTTGTGACATGGTATTAATTACAGAAGGATCATATCAATTGTTTATTGCGATATATGTTATGGTTTCTATTTCTTGTTGGAGTTCTGTATGTTGAAGTGGAAATTTGAATGCTCTATACAGCACTGATCTATAAGCAACTTTTTTGGGGGGAGGAGGGATGCGTAGAGGAGTGTGGTATAGTGGTGTCAGTGCCAGCAGGTTTTCTGTGAACATTGAAAGCTACCTTTTGGTTCTTTCGTGTCAAGAAAGGGTATGGTGTTGCTCTCTTCCTGTTCAAGCGTGAATGGAATATTTTTATGTAGGCTACTGAAATTGTTAAAAAGGTTTGACACTTCATGCTCTGTGCCACCAAATAGAATGAGGGTGTCTTCTACAAATCTCTTATAGAATTTGGCTTTGGTTGTGATGTTATCATTTAGTGTCAGTATTTTATTGTCTGTATGGTTGATAAATAGTTCAGCTGTTAGGTTATTGAGAGGGCTTCCCATTGCTAGTCCTAGGTCCTGCTTATAAATATTATTGTTAAAGGAGAAGTAATTACGTGAGAGTATTAAATTAAGTACACTGATAAGTCCTATGATTTCTGGTTTGCTCTTTCTCTTGTTTCTAAATAGGTTCATTCTTATTATCTCAACTGTTTCATCTACAGGTATACTACTGTAAAAGTTTACAATATCTAGGGATAGAAGCTTAGCTTGAGGTGGTACTGTCAAATCTTTCAAACTGTTAATGCGTTCATAGCTGTTCTTTATGATATACGATTTTTCAGATGTGTATTTTTCTACAAGTATGTCATTTAGTTCTCTCATCAATTTGTAGGCTGGGCTATTAATTGAGTTCACAGTAGACTCGATAGGTGTTTTGGTTTTATGGACTTTTGGTTGTGCTCTCAGTTTAGGTGCTATTGGGTTCATCACAATAAGGTCTCGTACTTCGTTAATAGTGAAAAGGAAATTACTGTCGTTGAGGCATTTTATTATTTTAGCTTGAAACTTTGGTGTGGAGTCAGCCAGTCGATTAAGCTCTCAGTCGCCACCGGTCGCACTGTACACATCACCGGCGCAAAGGGCAGGCCGAGTGCAGCGGCCGGAGGATGGTGGGTGGTGGGCGGCGGCCTGTGCTCGCTCGTTTGTCGAACGCCGGCGACAGCAGCTGGCCAAACAGCCGGTAGCGGGGCCCTCACAGGCGTCAGACTGTGGGCACTCCGCGACGCAAATATTGGCGCTGCGAGGGCAAGGGTTCTGTGTGCGCGCCGCCGCCGGCTGCCGGCGCCATTACGTTTCTGCAGCCTGTTGCTCTCCGGCGTAAATGACGTCTTCATCCGACTGCTGTGTGTTGGAACCACGGATTTCCAAACCTCCTAAAACATTCCATTTCCTTTCGGTCAGCAAGCGCGATACAGGCACGTCACATTCCACACTGAGGTTGTCCATTCCTTCACGCTCATCTTCTGCCTCTTGATGTTTCTTTCTTTTTTAAAAATTTATTCGTTGCCTATACAAGCAAGCCTGTTCACCGAGCCGGCCGCTGTGGTCAAGCGGTTCTAGGCGCTTCAGTCCGGAACCACGTAGCTGCTACGGTCGCAGGTTCGAATTCTGCCGCAGGCATGGACGTCTGTGATGTCCTTAGGTTAGTTAGATTTAAGTAGTTCTAAGTCTAGGGGACTGATGACCGCAGATGTTAAGTCCCATAGTGCTCAGAGCATTTCGAACCTGTTCACCGATCTGCTCGTGCGAGCTGACTCGCTCTCAAACATCAGCAATGACCAACCGACCAGCTCATGGCGAGCAGTTGAAGGTGAAGGAGGGGAGGAGGAATTGGAACAAGGCAACTGGGCGCGATGAACTGTCTATTCTATGGCTACTAATAGTTCTACGGACACATATCGCTTCACAGAGTATAATAAATGCCTTTCGTGGCAGATTTATTTCCTAAAATTGTTGGATCGGTGAAAAATTATCACTGAAATAAACTTACCTTTCTCTTAATTCCTGAGGCGTAGACAAAGGCGAAGCTAAGTACGAAGTATTTGTTACGAGTGATGCTGCCCTATGATAAATCTTGTCTTCGGACGAAGCCTAAATGGACATCAACTTACGTTCCGTAATATTTTATTCACTCGTTACACATGTAAATATTGCATGTCTATGAACACTATTTATTTTGCTTTTCACTGAAGCAACAGTATCTGGCATCACTTTCTCAGCACTGCTGATTCCAAGACAAGCTTTTCAATTGATGTCCGTCAGTGAGGTTCTGTGGGTAGTTTTCATTGTAAAAATGGTTCAAATGGCTCTGAGCACTATGGGACTTAACTTCTGAGGTCATCAGTCCCCTAGAACTACTTAAACCTAACTAACCTAAGGATATCACACATATCCATGCCCGAGCCAGGATTCGAACGAGTGACCGTAGCGGTCGCGCGGCTGCAGACTATAGCGCCTAGAGCCGCTCGGCCACTCCGGCCGGCTTTTCATTGTACTCACTGCGGCGAAAAGTTTCTCGTACAAATATGTAGGTCCATACATCGACATAATCGTAGCTGCATCCTTATGAAATCGTGGAAACGTATGTTGAAAAAAAGGTACGCTGTCCTACAAGACCTATTTTAATATGAAATTTACCACGCAATTGCCTGCCAGACAGGAGGTCCTCCTCTGACGTATTACAAATTGACACTGGAATGTCTGACTTTTGCCTTGCAGTGCCTAACTTTTTTCATCGATTTTAAAGGAGCTACTCTCGTGTTTAAGTACTACGTCATTAACTGTATACGGCTACTTTAAAACTAGGTCGAATTAAACTTATTATCATCCCTGTAAAGACAGCGCACAGTTTGCAGTTCCTCTGCGCCACATAACGACGTTTGACAGGCTCGTTACTACTCAGGCGGCGAACGAGGGAGAGCGCTCGTGCTCGTCTTGCCGTCTCCTGGACAGGCCACAGTGGCAATACAACCGCCATACAGCAAATCTGCGTAAGTGGATAAAGAGCACACGATAGCTATTGTAAGATCACGACAGAAAATTGTGGCAACACTCGACAAATTGATTTCTTTTGGATTATCAAGAGCCGGCCGCGGTGGCCGTGCGGTTCTAGGCGCTACAGTCCGGAACCGCGGGACTGCTACGGTCGCAGGTTCGAATCCTGCCTCGGGCATGGATGTGTGTGATGTCCTTAGGTTAGTTAGGTTTAAGTAGTTCTAAGTTCTAGGGGACTGATGACCTAAGATGTTAAGTCCCAAAGTGCTCAGAGCCATTTGAACCATTTGATTATCAAGAAAAAATTGAACACAAGAACTGTCTTCCGACTAGTTTTATGCGCTTTCCACGATTTCCTATCTTGCGCCAATATCTTCAGCACAAGTAACATCAGCATTTTCAATTACCCTCTCTATATATTCTAATCGCAACAACCATGGGTCTTAATTTGAGGAATAAATTTATGAAGGAGTCCTTTTGGAGCACAACATTGTATGGAAGTGAGTCGTGGATTCATTTGTGGTGCAGTAAACAGTTACTGAAACCACCGTGGAAACGGATGTGTGGTAACCACTATCGAGAAGAAGCGACAGGATGATAGGACTTTCGTTAAAACATCAGGGCACGAACTGCATGGAACAAGAGGAAGAGCTGCGGAGGGTAAAAACTGTAGGGGAAGGCAGAGCTTGGAATACATACAACAAATAATAGAGAAATTTGAGCTTAAAATCTACACTCAGATGAAGAAACCGACACTTCAGAAAGTATGGCAAGACGCATTAGACCAGTTAGAGGTCTGATGACAAAAAAAAAAAAAGATCTAATGATCAAAAAAGTCTGTGTTTCCAAGAATATTTCCTGCCTATTGCTCCCCCTAGCGCAATTCAAGCTATTCTCACAAACGGTCATGCATGTACTATTATCCTAATCCTTCTGCGTGCTAATGTTTCCCATTTACTCCGTTCCTCGCCGATGCAGCGGAGAACCCCCTCGTTTTTTATCAGTCAACCTAATTTTTAGCATCCTCTTGCGACATGACGTCTCAAACACTTCGAGTCTCCTCTTTTGCGGTTTTCTCGCTGTCCACGAGACACTTCTTTACAATTGTGTTCATCAGGCACACATTCTCAGAAATTTGTTCCTTTAGTTACATTCAATGTTCGAGACTGCTCTGCAAAACGTAAGGCAGAGATAAATAAAGCAACATAAGATGTCAAGAACTTAGTCGAAATGAACGAAACTGCGGGAGCTTGTTGCTAGAGGTCTCCCAGTCGTGCACACAAAGCTGAACGTCACTCGGGTAGAGGTCAGCGTGATTATAGCGCCTAATGGGGTTGATCGGGTAACATGAGGCAAAATGGTTCAAATGGTTCTGAGCACTATGCGACTTAACTTCTGAGGTCATCAGTCGCCTAGAACTTAGAACTAATTAAACCTAACTAACCTAAGGACATCACTCACATCCATGCCCGATGCAGGATTCGAACCTGCGACCGCAGCGGTCGCTCGGCTCCAGACTGCAGCGCCCAGAACCGCACGGCCACTCCGGCCGGCAACATGAGGCACCTGAAGGAACGGGAAAAGGCTGTGTATAACAATCAGCGAGCAGTTACGCTGCATTTTGTTGGTATCCTTCATTACAAAATGTCCCGGACACATTCCAGCGACTTCACACAGGGAGTAATCATCGGGAAGCAGGAAGAAGGGGATACTGTAACAAGTGTATCCCAACAGCTTGCTATTGCTCACAGCAGTGTTTTATGTCTTGGGAAGCCACATGCACTGGTGCCCGAAGGAGGGGAAGTGGTCGACGTTGATCAACTAAAACAGTAGAAAACTATTACCTTCTGGAACAAGCAAGAATGCACCCACGTCAAACAGCGGGTGGGCAGATGATCAAAACGAATTGCAAACGTTTTACACAAAATAAGCGTTAAAAAACTGGCAGTTGGCTCTAAATCGTAAAAGTGTAAAGTCATCCACATGGACACTAAAAAGAATCCGCCAAATTTCAGTTACTCGATAAATCGCACAAATCGAAAGGCTACAAACTCAAACTAAAAACTTGCGGACTACAATAACGAGTAACTTAAATTGGAATGATTACACAGATAATGTTGAGGGGAAAGTAAACCAAAGACAGCTATTTATTGGCAAAACACTTAGAAAATCTAACAGGTCTACTAAACAGACTGCTTACACTACATTCCTCTAGAGTACTGCTGTGCCGTGTGGGATCCACATCAGATAGCATTGACGAATGACATTGAAAAAGTTCAAAGAAGAGCAGTTCGTTTTGTATTATCGCAAGCTAAGAAAGAGAGTGCCACGGATATGATACGAAATTGGCGATTCATTTATTAAAAGAAAGACTTTTCTCGCTGCGGCACGGCCTTCTCATGAAATCTCCAGCTTTCCCCTTAGAGTGTGAAAGAATTTTGTTGACGCCCACCTGCTGATGGAGGAATGATTGTCATAAGAAAATAAGAGAAATCAGAGCTTCCACGGAAAGTTCAAGTGTTCGTTTTTCCCGCGCTCTCTTCGTGGTTGTAACGGTAGAGAAGCACCTTAAAGGTGGTTCGATGAACCCTCTGCCAGGCACTTAATTGTGAACTGCTGAGTAATCATGTGGATGTAGATGTAATGCGTGAGGATATCGAAGACCAACTGGAGCCAAATACTACTCCATTAATTTGAGATAGAATATCCTTATCAGTGTCATTTAACAGAGAACAGTCTTCTGCTACAGTGCGTAGCATCCATCCATAGTATTTGAAATAGTAAAGACATAGGTGACCTGAATGGTAGGATAAATTCTCCAGGTATAATATAATTCGAGAAGCCTGGGTTGACAGGAAGAGTGTATGAAACTATGGTAGTATATCGCTCGAGTTAACAACATTGCTTCAGCTTGTGGCAGCATTTAAAAACTACCAGGGCTCAGAATCATGGAGCTTTACTGCCTAGCGAGATCAGTATAATGAATTACGAGTACAAGAAGTTTTGTTTTTAGCCCTGCCATATTACATATTTTGCGGCGACCTTAATTCTCATGCTGCAGCACTGAATTGTGAAGCAACAGATCAAAATGGTGCAATTATTCTCGCATTAATAGACGAGCAAATCCTTGGATTGTTAAACTGTCCTGAGCTCCCTAAGACTCTTTCATCTCATCAGAAACATTCAGCTGTTGGTACTTCCATCTGTTCTTCATCTCTCGCTCTCACATGCAGCTGGAAAGCCTTGAAAGACTCCCTGGTGTCCGATCACTATTATAACAAACACGACTTCTCCGCTGTAGATCTCAGGGCCAAGGAAATAGAATTTTAACAAAGCAAGATGAGAAAGTTTTTGTACACGGCTAAAAGATGAATTTTCTAACCACATCTTATTGGATGCTTTCCATATGTTTAATGGGCGCGCTGGAGACAGCAGATTCTACAACCATATCAAGGACAAATCATCACCGCCACTGCATTTCCTTTATTTCAAAAACTATAAAATAATCTCAATTTCTTTTTCTCATTCATATACATCTGAGAAATTATTGTTAGAAAAACTGTAATAATGAACTCAAACAATAATATAGAATAATAATAATAATAATAAAGAAGGAGGAAGGGGATTTATCGACATAAAAAACCTACATTATGGACAGGTAGACAATTTAAGAAAATTCTCTATAGAACGAGCAGAAACTAGCAAAATACACAAAGCAATCACTCATATAAATACATCGGCTACACCATTGCAATTTCATAACCACTTCTACAACCCTTTAGATCACATAACATCAACATAGACGAAGAAAGTAAATTGGAAAAAGAAAACACTACATGGCAAGCACCTGTATCAACTAACACACCACACATCGATCAAGACGCATCCAACACATGGCTAAGAAAAGGCAATATATACAGGAGACGGAAGGATTCATGATTGCAATACAGGATCAAACAATAAACACCAGATATTACAGCAAGCATGTTATTAAAGATCCCAATACCACAACAGATAAATGCAGACTTTGCAAACAACAAATAGAAACAGTGGATCACATCACGAGCGGATGTACAATACTAGCAAATACAGAATACCCCAGAAGAGATGACAATGTAGCAAAAATAATACATCAACAACTTTCCATACAACATAAACTAATAAAACAACACGTTCCCACATACAAGTATGCACCACAAAATGTACTGGAGAACGATGAATACAAATTATACTGGAACAGAGCCATTATAACAGATAAAACAACACCACATAACAAACCTGACATCATACTCACCAATAAAAAGAAGAAATTAACACAACTAATCGAAATATCCATACCTAATACAACAAATATACAGAATAAAACAGGAGAAAAAATTGAAAGATACATCCAACTGGCTGAGGAAGTCAAGGACATGTGGCATTAGGATAAAGTTGACATCATACCAATTATACTATCATGTACAGGAGTCATACCACACAATATCCACAAGTACATCAACGCAATACAGCTACATCCAAACATATATATACAACTACAGAAATCTGTAATTATTGATACATGTTCAATTACCCGAAAGTTCCTAAATGCAGTGTAACATATACCGTACAGTTAAAAGGAGGTCACGCTTCATCAAGGTCCGCGTCACTTTCCATTTTTAACCAGACATAACGTCTGAGAAAGGAAAGAAATAATAATAATACTTGGCATTAATAAGAATAATAAAAAGTATTAAAAATAACTCTAACATTTAGTAGTTTATTACGTTTGAAGCGTGTAGTATTACAGAAACAGAAGGTATAATGAAAGAGGAAGTGGTTCGCTGAATGTGGGGGAACAAGACTTGTGTGAGCGACAAAGACAACAGCTGTTAAGAAAGAACAGATTTTCAGCAGAGGTTTTTGTAGACAATGGGGAGGAAAAAGTGGTGGGAGAGGGGGGGGGGGGTGTATGTGTGAGCTGCAGGCAAGTATATGGAATAAATAGTTGTTGTGATAAGTAGCAAATTGTTTTTTGAAAGAGTTCAATTGCTCTGATATTTTGAGGGAGATCGTTCCATAGTGGGTTTCTTATACACAACGTGATTTCGACAAGAGGATTGTGTTATGTAGTGGTACACAGGGGAGTTTACCTTGTTGAGAACAAGTATTTCTGATGGGGTGTAAAAACAGTAGTATAATAGCTGGAGATAAATAAGGGTAAGACCAATGATAGAAAAGATGATAGAGAAAACACAGGAGATGATAGTGTCTACGCTTATCAGCACGTAGCCATGATAATTGTTCGTAAGCAAGAGTAATGTGATGGAAACAGCGCATGTCACAAACGTACCGCACGGAGGCACTCAACGACAGTTCCAGTCGGCATGAGCTCTCATACGAAATTCGTTGGAGAATAGGACCAAAAAATTAATATCTGGAGTATTAGTGACTCTACGAGTTTCTTTTTAAGCTCGGGAGAAATTACTTTTTTTATGTTTCTGTAGTCAACGAAGTCATGCTGACATCTTCTAGACTGCAGTTCTGCATACAGTCCAGCCAAACTGATGGTCCAGAATGATCCTCTCCTCAAGTTCTTTGCAGAAGAGGGAAAGGTTATTCCTGTTCTGTTAAGCGTGGAAGAGATTCATTGAATGAGGGGTAACAAGAATTGTGTGAGCGACTAAGATTGCTTTCGTTTTAGATGAGTTAAGTTTCAAACCTGTGTTCCGTGCCCACTCTGATAAGGCAAATAAGTCAGCATTTCATACATTGCACTGGTCTGCTGAACTTTCGCTTCGACACAATGGAAGGATGTCAGCGTATAAGTGATATCTGCGACGGGGCTGAATGGTCGGCACATCCTTATGATATAGCGAGAACAATAATTTTCGGAAGCCTGAAACGCACTCAAACTGCTGCTCTAAGAATAAAGGCTGGCTCTTACAGAGAAGACAACGCAACCAGGCACTTTTTACGATGCTATTTATTTCTTTAAATAGCGTCGTAACCAGTTTCGATCCGAAAGATTCATCTTCAGACGGCTAATTCACGTTAAGATACATTTTACATTAGCTTTCACTTTTTGTTTTCCCAAATGATGAAGTTACCTTGAGGTGGTGGTGCTGAAAAAACCGCGCCAGTACGTTCCTGTGATGACTGCTAGTGATCATGCAGGTCCAAGAAGATCAACAAACAAAAATTTAGACAACAGTCTCCAAAGAAAATATGTCTAAAACAGAAATGTGTGGACGTTGCTGTCAAGATGTTCGTGAAACAATGCTAGAGTCACACTTGGCAGTTCTTCGACACGTCATTGACGCGTGATGCTAATGAGCCGCACGTAGACAGAAGGTTAAGGTGTTTAGGAAAAGAGAATGTCGACAGAGTTTCCACTTCCGCAACGACATTTTGAACACCTCTGGAAACTACGCTTCTTTCGCTAACCCGATGTATTGATACTATTGTGGTCTCCATCTGTGCGTAGAGCGCAACAGCCAGGGTTAACACTACTGTCTCGCATGTTTCTTCTAGGTCTCCTGACTTGTGTTTCCTCAAGTTAGCCTTTGTAACAAAGCCAAATGTTGCGACAGCGTTTTCAGTGAGAACACAACTGCAGTCTATATTTTCCCAGCTAAAGGCTTGGATTGTTGAAGAACACGAAACGCTCTCTACGGATGTGGTCAACTGTAGACAAACTCTTTATTGTGTGCAGGAACCTATTTGAATTTTGAGCGATAGACGACCTATCAGACCCAAAGTATCAACAATTCAAGCTGCAGAGCGTTGAGTTCTGCCCTCAGCGTGTAGTTAAAGTGCTTTTCCCATTGTGTAACGGAGTGTGCGACGATTGATACATCCCGGCTGTAAAATCCGAGTGTTTCTTTCCTTACATTTGTCCCTGTGTATATATCTAATGTATAACTACGATGCCCTGAAAACAGGTATTACACGGAAAGTGTAAGCAGACACAAAATAATGTTATAATTTCGAAAGACATGTTTCGATGTTTAAAACCTCATAATCAAGTAAACTTTTACATCTTCTAGTGTACGGTTAACTTGAACGATTTATTGCTGTGTTCAAAATTCTTGCATTAACCCTGGATCAGCAAACCCTCGTAAAATTTATGATTGCAACTGGTACCATTTCGCGGTTCTCGCCAATCTGCTATTGTCAGTACAGAGTGTAAAACATAACATTTTGAAATTTTTTAATATGTATCGTACCGTTAGAGACCTTATAACCGTAATTAACTAGTGCGTAAACTATAAAGTCTGACTTTCTTTGAATAAAATATGGAGTAGTAAAATTTACGATGGTTTAGTAACAACGTAACATTTTCCCCTGTCCAATGTTCTATGGCCGAATGATGGCTGTCTACGTACAAAATTATTCCTACGCAGCCTTGGTAGGTTCAGCTACAGGGACAGGTCGAAAAGCAATAGCAATTTAAAAAATTATTGGAAGAATAAAATAGTAGGTAACACTACTTCCTTATATAATCTCCCACGACTCTTTGCATTCGGTGTCTATTTCTTGACAGGTTTCCTAATTCATTTCTGTAATAAGCCGTGTCACGGCCCACATCCATTCTCCCATCGCTTCCATAGCTCGTCATTCAACGAAAACTTGAATTTACCAAAATGCTGCTCGACATAACAAAAAAAATCTGTTGGAGCAAGGACAAGACTGTACGGATGTTTCTCCAGCAGCTCAGAGCAGGATTTCGTATGCTGTGGATTTTTTCCCAACTGAAGCTACTCGCGCCTTCTGTAAGCTTCTTTTTCTTCTCCTTTTTGGTTTCGGATTTCAAATCTCACAGTAGTTCACAGTAGCTGTCGCTTTTCACTGTTTGAGATTTAGTAGCTTAATAAATAAGCAGTGGAGTTTCCGTATTCCAAAACACTGCCATCATTGGCAACTGTGTAGAAACTTGACTTCAGATGTTCTTTGCCGTTTTCACAAGATGCCCTGCCGCATTCTCTGTAGTTCGTGAAGGTGGACCCACGTCTCACCAACTCGAGGCCCGAGAGAAAGACAGGCCGTTTGGAGTACGGCACAGCGCGTGACACTGCAGGTCCTACGAGTGCCAGCTGCCGTTTCCAGCGGGGAGCGAGTAACTATTTCAAACGAGTCTGATGATTCTTGACTTCGTGTTTAAATACGTGCTATTTCTCGGTAGCACAGGACATAATTAAGACCTTTAGTGGGTACCTTTTGAAACAAATATTGATTTCCTGTGGGACCTGCACGGAGCCGACTGTTCGCGAAGTGTGGCGGGCAAGGCAACTAGTATGACGTCACAAGTTCCTTACAAGGCATGTATTTCTCATTTGCTCCGTCACAGACAGTTACTACGCCACTGAGAATGTCTTGTATACTCTCGTCAAAAAGCTGTAAATCTAATTTAGACATTTTCAAACGTTATTGTTTGTGTTTGTCAGTTGACGTTTTACCGTACTTTGCAATATTTCTACCCATAGATTCGTGGACGATTGCAAGTGCTGAGCCCTGGTTATTGTTCAACTCATGCACAATATCATCAGTTACGGAACGACAATCGTCGCGGATCATCCTTACGTTTAGAAATTCCTGTCCGTTTTTGAAGTGGGTGCGCTACCCGAACGCTTTTCGTTGCAGACGGACGACTACTTTTAAATCAAAGTATCCGCTCGTAAATTTTCGTTGACTAGGACAACTATCACCAAACTGCAACTGCAACTCCCCTGTTTTTTTGTTCTTTTTTTCCCTTGGTGTAGAGGGACAACAGTGCACTAATAACAAACTGCTGTTAATTCACTGCAAATTAACTTCACCGACAAGGCTAAAGGACAAGAACAGCTGCGTGACTCTGATTGTCAACTCTGTGTCTGTATCACCAGGTCTTAGGTTTTTTACCGAACTGTTCGATCTTTTCGCACTTTGTTCGGTGTTCGATACATAAGTAAGAGTGGTTCGGAATTTTTAGCATTCCTTTCGCATCATTAATTTATTTATTAATTTGTAAAATCAAGTCATTAGACATCTGATGCGCTGATGGTAGCAGGCTGCATTCGCGATCCTGACTCATCGCTGTCCGCGTCCTCCTTTCTCTGCATTCGTCTGTCGCCACTCTCGGCCTCCAGCCTACGCCGTGCTCCGGTTAATCAAAAAAAAAAAATGGTTCAAATGGCTCTGAGCACTATGGGACTTAACTACTGTGGTCATCAGTCCCCTAGAACTTAGAACTACTTAAACCTAACTAACCTAAGGACATCACACACATCCATGCCCGAGGCAGGATTCGAACCTGCGACCGTAGCAGTCGCGCGGTTCCGCTCCGGTTAATCAGTCGGATCTCAAGTTGAACACTGTTGCGTTTTGACTTTATTGTATGCAGTGTTTCGTACGCATATCGAACATACTTGTGAATTAATGTAAATATCTAAATAAGAGTGTCCGTTTGTTTGTTTGTAATTCACACAAATCTACAGTTTGTTCCGATTCTGATGAAATTTTGCACGCTTTACCTTGATGAGAAGAGGAAGATCACTGTTCATATAAGATTTCATATTGTTGTAGAGAGGGGTTTTGTGGGCGCACTAAGATTTCATAATACGACTTGAAACATGTATGTATGTAATATACAGTGCAGAGCCAAGGAAACTGGTACACCTGCCTAATATCGTGTAGGGCCCCCTCGAGCGCGCAGAAGTGCCGTAACACTACGTGGCATGGACTCGACTAATGTCTGAAGTAATGCTGGAGGGAACTGACACCATGAATCCGTAAGAGTACGAGGGTGTGGAGATTTCTTGCGAACTGCACGTTGCAAGGCATCCCAGATATACTCAATAATATTCATGTCTGGGATTTTGGTGGCCATCGGAAGAGTTCAAATTCAGAAGAGTGTTCCTGGAGCCACTGTGTAGCAATTCTGGACTTGTGGGGTATCGCATTGTCCTGCTGGATTTGCCCAAGTCCGTCGGAATGCACAACGGACATCAATGGATGTAGGTGGTCAGACAGGATGCTTATGTACGTGTCACCTGTCAGAGTCGTATCTAGACATATCAGAGGTCCCATAACACTCCAACTGCACACGCCCCACACCATTAGAGCCTCCACCAGCTTGAACAGTCCCCTGCTGACAAGCTGTCCATCAAAAAATGGCTCTGAGCACTATGGGACTTAACTTATGAGGTCATCAGTCCCCTAGAACTTAGAACTACTTAAACCTAACTAACCTAAGGACATCACACACATCCATGCCCGAGTCAGGATTCGAACCTGCGACCGTAGCGGTCGCGCGGTTCCAGACTGTACTGCCTAGAATCGTTCGGTCACTCCGGCCGGCCACGGCACATCGATTGATGAGATTGTCTCCACACCCGTACACTTCCATCCGCTCAATACGATTTGAAACGAGACTTGTCCAATCAGGCAACGTGTTCCAAGACTTCAGCAGTCCAATGTCTGTGTTGACCGGCCCAGGTGAGGCGTAAGGCTGTGTGTCGTGCAGTCATCAAGGATACACGAGTGGGCCTTCGGCTCCGAAAGCCCATATCGATGATGTTCCATTGAATAGTTCGCACGCTGACACTTGTTGATCGCCCAGCATTGAAATCTGCAGCAATTTGCGGAAGGGTTGTACTTCCGTCACATTGAACGATTCTCTTCAGTCGTCGTTGGTGCAGTTCTTGCAGGATCTTTTTCCGGCACAGCGATGTCGGAGATATGATGCTTTACTGGATTCCTGATATTCACGGTGCACTCGTGAAATTGTCGTAAGGGAAAATCCCCACTTCATCGCTACCTCGGAGATGCTGTGTCCATCGCTCGTGCGCCGCCTATAGCACCACATTCAAACTCAAATCTTGACACCTGCCATTGTAGCAGCAGTAACCGAGGTAACATCTATGCCAGGCACTTGCTGTCGTATACAGCCATTGCCGACAGCAGCACCGTATTCTGCCTTTTTACGTATCTCTGTATTTTAATACGCATGCCTATACTAGTTTCTTTGGCACTTCAGTGTATGGAGGGGACATTATCAAACATCTAGAAATATAATTGACCGATTTGCTTTAAAGCTCTTGACCAGTTTACTTCACATTTCTACGTTCAGATGAAACAATGAAGAAACTGAATAAAAAATTAAATGTCTAACAAACGAAATACAAACTGAATGTAATTCCTATCGTGAGAGTACATTGCAGTGGCAATACCCGTCTTGGAGACAGTACCACCGGCCGACACTAGATGGCGGTTAGAGTGGAAATTGGAGAATTTGATAGAAACATGATTGCAACACTTATTTATTGATTAGTTGCTGTTAATACATATGATATATACCCTGGGAGATATTTTAGTTCGTGTTCCACAGTTATTTTTATTATTAAAATCCACAGTACTGTACAAACGCTAAGACAGGTCGTGGATATAGAACCAACAAGTCACTAGGTCGGACCGACTAAAAGATCGAACAGAACCGATAATTTCCCGAAGTGTGACGTAAGCTGTTCGAACAGTTCGAGTCGTGCTGAAACACAGCCCTATTTGAAATAGGGAAAACTGAGCTGAAACAATGAAGTCGAATCCTCCGTAACACAATGAGGTACTTATCGCAAAATGTAACAACAGATGGCGCAGCTAAAAATCTTCTCATACAAGTGAAGCCTTATTCAATCGTCGCGTTTTGTTGAGACTCAGTGAGTCAAACACGCTCTTCGATTTAAAGTGACTGCAATTTCCCATGTGGTTTCCATTCGCTGTTACTATACTGAAGAAGGTACGGGGCCAAAGAGTATGTGTGGCAACTATTAAACATCCTGGGCAACGCCGGGCACTGAACTAGTAGAATATAATAGGAAGGAATATTCCTGCTGATTTGGTGACTTATTATTACTGTATTAAAAGATAATGGTGGTTCCACAGAAGAATGCTTATATGGAAAGAGCCTTCGGTTACATAAATCATTTATTTTCTGACGCTAGAAACAAATCGTCCGATATGATCAAAGCAGGATTACGCATTCGTTGGTATTTGAAGTGTGAAACATGCATCAACTTTTGCAAGTACATTAAAGGTAACAAAAATTCACTGAAAGCTGTAAATAGCAATGATACATATTATTACTAATGTTTACTAAGTGTTTTTTGTGTTCACCTGCAACTAAGCACATCCTTTCGCCAGAGAATATTCGGTTATTTTGCCAATTTACTCTGGCAATGCTAGTAAATGCTGTCAACCTGTAGAGCAGAAAAATTGTCGCTATTAACCGACATGCACTTAAAAAACTGTAAAACAGCATCATGAAACATACTAAGTTATTTATTCAGATTTTTACCACAGGCGTAATACTGGTGTTTCACTCTGTATTTTCCCGTTCACTGATACGTGTCTGGCATCAGGTGAAGGTATTAAAGCTCAAATCTATACCGGATAACAAAGCTCAGAATGCAACGACACCCTTTCGAGTGATTCAGCAGCCACCTTGGACGGTCACTAAATCTGGCAACCCTCATTACCTGATATTTTTCCAATCTCGCGCGTCTCCCCCATTACGGCCACTGTTTAATTATCCCGGTGGCGGAACTGCCGCCAGTAATAATAAGGCACGTGTTGTAATTCGGTGCGCGCTCGTTACACGTTATCGCGACAGCTGCGGCGGCAGTAAACAGACGTCGTTCACGAGTGAGCCTGCGGCCATTCCAGCGCCGATTAAACGCGCTCGGCGATAGACTGACGAGTAAACAAAAAGCGACGAGGCAGGGAAAAATTAATTTCGTTTCCGACATTAGCCGGTGTCGAAGTGTCGGGAGGACTCAATGGGGCAATGCACTCACCCGTCTGCGCATGCGCGCTCGCGCTCGGCTCCGCAACGTTTCGGCCTTTGTCCTCTTCCTCGGGACAATAGAGGCGGATGCCAAGTCCCAATGGAGCGCCCGCCGTCTCTCGGGTTATTCATTACCCACCCGGACGAAGTTAATTCCTCGTGGTGCTCCTCCTCGCGGAGAATGTGGCGAGATTGGGAGTCCCCTTTTGTAGTAAGTGCCGCTTAAACCAACACGACGTCCTGTAATTACACGAGCACCTCCTATTTTTTACCCTTCTGGTCGACGTTAACGGGGGCGTGCGCATAATGAAATGCGATGGCAGGTCGGTGGGAAGAGACCAGCTCCGCGTTCATTATTCTATCTCCGAATTTCATCTAACGCTTTATGGCAGGAGGCAGCGGCGTGCTCCAGTTTCTCGAGAAAATTTAATAACATAAGCCGCGAAGAAGAGTTCCTCCGGCCGGCACGTCGACCAATTTGCCTTCCATCTATAAATTCATCAACACTTAATTCCTGAGCGATTTAAGAGGGTTACGCTCTAAAATGTTGAAGGTGCTGCTCCTTCTACTCACACAGGGCGCCGCCTTGCCGTCCAAAGCATTCTCTCCTAGCATTCCTTTTATTTTCTGTAGGCATCAGCAGACAGACTAATTCTGGAAACTTGCGTCTGTTTTTTTTTTTTTTTAATGGAGAGTTCGTTTACTGAGGCAATGTGTAGTGGAAAGAAGTAAATTTATTGCTGCGTCAGACGTAGATGCTCTTGAGATTACTTTTCGGTTTAACTTTCGTAACGCTTTTATGTCATAAATGTGTACTTTCAGAAGAAGAAACCGGAGTCTTTTGAAATACGGTGCTACAAAAGCAAGTTTAAAGGTAAATGGGCAGATTAAGTAAGAAATCCAGAGAAAAATCGAGGGATACTGTACGGAAAAAACTCACCACAGAAAGTAACAAGTTAGCTAAGGTGCACATGAAAGCCGGCCGCGGTGGCCGAGGGGTTCTAGGCCCTACAGTCCAGAACCGCGCGACTGCTACGGTCGCAGGTTAGAATCCTGCGTCGGGTATGGATGTGTGTGATGTCCTTAGGTTAGTTAGGTTTAAGTAGTTCTGAGTTCTAGGGGACTGATGACCTCCGATGTTAAGTCGCGTAGTGCTCAGAGCCATTTGAACCTTTTTTTTTTTTTTTTTTTTTTTTTTTTTTGTTTTGCACATGGAAGGTTGATTAGCAGGAGAGGGAAATTAACACTAGAAGAAAAGAGGGTGGGAGGAAATATTGTTAGTGTGAACGAAGAAAGATAGACTGAGGCGACGAAAGTCATTGAATTGCTATAATGGCGTGTCGGATCTCCTTTCGCCCGGCGCAGTGCAGCAACTCAACGTGGCATGGACTCAACAAGTCGCTGGAAGTTCCCTGCAGAAGTAGTGAGCCATGCAGCCTCGGTACCCGTGTATAATTGCAAAACTGTTGCCGGTCAGGATTTCGTGCACGAACTGAACTCTCGATTCGATGGAATTCATGTCGGGCGATCTGAGTGGCCAATTCTTTTGCTCGAATTGTCCAGAATGTACTTCAAACCAAACAACAATTGTGACATGGTGACATGGTGCACTGTCATTCATAAAAATTCCATCGTAGTTCGGGAACGTGAAGTCTTTGAATAGCTGCAAATAGTCTCCAAGAAGCCTGACATAACAATTCCCAGTCAAGAGTGGTTCAGTTTGCCCAGAGGACTGATCCATTCCATGTAAACACAGCCCACACCATTATATAGCCATCACCACCTTACATAGTGCCTTCTGACAACTTGGGTCCGTGGCTGCGTTGGTTCTGCGCCACACTCGAAACCTACCATCAGCTCTTACCAACTGAAATCGGGGCTCATCTGAACAGCCATGGTTTTACAGTTGTCTAGGGTCCAGCCGGTCTCGTCATGAGCCCAAGAGAGGCACTGGAGGCGATGTCGTGCTGTCAAAAAACATTCGCGTCGGTCGTCTGCTGCCATAGGCCATTAACTTCAAACTTCGCTGCACTGTCGTAGCGGATACATTCATCGTATCGTATGTCCGTTGTTGATTTCTGCGGTTATTTCACACAGTGATACTTGTCTGTTAGCACTGACATCTCTACGCTAACGCCGCTACTCTCGGCTGTTAAGTGATGGCCATCGGCCATTGCATTCTCCGCTGTGAGAGGTAATGCCTGAAATGTATTCTCGGCACGCTCTTGACACTGTGGATATCAGAATACTGAATTTCCTAACGATTTCCGAACGGGACTGTCCCATGCATCTAGCTCCAACTATCATTCAACGTTCAAAGTCTGTCTATTCCCGTCGTGCTACAAAACCTTTTCTGATGAATCACCTGAGTGCAAATGACAGCTGCGCCAGTGCACTGCTCTTTTATATCTTGTGTACGTCATATTAGCGCCATCTGTGTCTGTGTGGTATCGCCATCCTATCACTTTTGTCACGTCGTTGTATTATCGAAAATGTTGGCTGCAGTATATACCCACAATCCAATTCGCAAGCCAAAGTCAGAAGTGTATCAAAGGACTAATGACTTAAACAGTCTTATATTTCTTATCACTGTCATTTTAAGGGCAATAGTCATTGTGTTGTAAAAACACCTCGAAAAAATAAAGTTACGCAATTATTTTTTGGTTTGCTTGTGTAGATATATGACAGCTCTTGCGGTACACATTGCCACTGTACCGCAGCACCCAGCCGATAGATGAGGCAAACTAACTAGCATAACCGATCGATAAAATGGAGACGGGCTACACTATTTTGCTGTGCTACGGTAGTGTGTCGCGTTGATATCAGTGTGTACCGTAACTCGGACATGTATCAGCACAAACATACCATAAATCAATTACGCATCTTTATTCTTTCGAACTGATTATTAATGCTTTATGAGTAGCCCTCGTATTTCTCCATTGTCTGATTATTTTGTACTGTTGTATTGACACGTCTCATCGTGGGTAACTGCATAATGTACCCATAACGCAAAAAAATACAGTCATGCATCGGAAAGAATAATTTAATGCGCTAAAAAACTGCTGGTCTATCAGTAAACCATCATCATCAAATTTTCTAATATCTGATGATGAAATATGGTCAAAAGGTCGAAAATCATAGATATGTAGAACTCAGGTGTTCTCCACCAATTTCAGGCCCCATGAGCTTTCCTGAGGATGACCTTGCAGACTAGCATCACTGTTATCAACAACTGGGAATACAGGCGTTTGCACAGCTCTCTTTTCAGCTCAAAAGGGAAGAGCTTTCGGTTTTTTTTTTTTTTTTTTTTTTTTTTTTTTGCATGGAGGGATTCTGATGGTATCCTTGCACAGTGCAGCTATGTGCTCAGTACAACTTCGCCTCTATTATTACTCTTAAGTTCTTTGCTGGGGGAGAGAAGTTGATATCTGTCCTGCTTAGACTCAACAACTCAACAATTGTACGGATTCTCGATATTTGGGGGTGATGAGCTAGAGTAACAAACCAGGACCGCTTGAGGTTTGCATCAGTGGAGCTTTAACGCTGTATTCTGTACACATTTTGATACTGAATGCAAGACAGCAGTGAAAGTCTCGAGAGCCGTCTTTTTGTTCATCGGCTTTGCACTTAAATACAACTGGAGGTCATCATCGTACAGATTCATTTAGTAAGCACGAAAGCGTCACGGCGACAGTTAATTTTGCAAAAATGGGTTCTGCATCACCTTGTGGTTTACTGTTGAATGGCCACATGCTAAAAGGGCCTTAGTGATTCCATTACAGTTTCGAGAAAACTAATAAAAACGTAATTACATCTAAACCATTCTTTCTTTTCTCCTGAAAAGAAAACATCACTAATGCATAATATTGATGTGAGTATCAGGATTCGTTTCAGACTACGAACAAAATTAAAATCGTGGACATAAGCAAACAAAGGAATGCCCTCTGACAGGCAAATAGTGTTCAATTTTCTGAAACCTATTACGGTCAGTAATGCCAGTAGCATTCTCGACACAACATGACTTTTGTTCCGTCTTCCACAGCTGTCGGAATATGTGTAATTCAGTGACTGATGGAGGAACATTCTACAAAAATTTGTAGAGGAAATTGCTTACCTCATTACACCTTTGTTTTCCATTGCCTTCATGATATGTATACATAAGTGCATTGTTTTTTAATGTCATGAATACAAAATTTATCAGTTGTCAATTGTATGCAAAATGTATCCTGGAGAGGACTCTGTGGAATTTGGACATTTTTCATGTAGACAAAACTGTAAGCAAGTACATCGAGTTCGTTTGTCCTTTTAGCTTCATCAGTAAGCTTAGTAAAAAGTCGTTATCTTTCCAGTGGCGACATCGTTAATGCGAGGGTTTCTCATTTTCACCTTCAGCTCTTCACATGTGGAACAGCAACCTGTTTCAGGACGTCCAAAGTGCAAAATGAAATTTTCCTTTAAAAATGTTACTTAAGGTGGTCTTTATCAGGGAATTTCTCTCCTTAAACAACAAATGCTTCACTAGAATATTAAGTCTGGCATCTAAATATTTGGTATCCTTGTTAGCATGATGACTCTCTTTTACTGGAAAACTTTCAATATGTTTCCGGGTATCTTCTCCTGTTCCTTTTGGAAGGACTCCCTTGACATGCTAAGAGAGCTTCAGTCACTGACTAAAGACCTTATAGGATGTCATATCTGTAGCATCTTTCCTAAACTAGCCAACCTTCTGTCTGCGTGCCTACCAACATCAGTAACACGCTCCATTTTGCATATTTCCAGTTTGAGGCCCTTTTAGTAGGTGGCGAGCTTGTTAACTCTAAGGGCTCGGAGAATGCTTTAAGTGTTCTCAGTAACGGCAAGATGCTACAGCAATGTCCGTTTAAGATAGTGGTTTGACAAGTCCTTATTTCAAGGACTCAGAAGAAACACTTGTGGTTAAGCAGTGATAGTCACCAAAAAATATTAACTGATTTCAGGCTGGCTGTGCATCTGTTATTCAATATGAAATCAAAGAAATTACAGAGGATATGAAAGCCTCAAGTATTCTATAATTTAAAATAACATAGAATAGCAAGGTGCATATTAGCAACTGATACAAAGTTAGAGATAAAGAATCACATCAAGCAGGAAAGCAGAAATTCAGATTATGAGAAGTTGCTTATGAACATGGGTTATAAATGACTACATGTAGAACTTCATCACCATAGAAATTTGAAATTACACCGAAATAAAGGAAAAGGTCAGTTATTTAATAAAATCACCTATGCAAATAGTAAAAGTAGCTTTAAGTACGAAAAAGGCAGGTGTAAGAAAGTCGGCAAAGTATCTAGTAAAGAGAAGCTGAGAAAGTGAAAATTTCAAATAAACGATAACAATAGCGTAAGAGGAAATACTAAACTAAATGAAACTATTGGAAACGTTTTCCAGAAAGTCTAAGAAAAGCTGAACTAAGTTGATAGGGAAATGGTTGAAGACAAACAGGAAACGACAGACATAAATTTAAATTATATTGGGTAAACAACTTGTTATGATGAAGGCTTCTGTTTCAGTAGCAGTTATTAAAATTAGAGGAAAAAAGATGCAAAGGGACTTGTAATTTTTTAATTACAAAATATCCACAGAGAAAGATAAATCTCAAAATCTGGAAGGATGTCGTAACAAAGAAGAGAGACGACACTTAACAAGCTGTAAACCTATTAACCTTCTCTCTGTAATGGACAATTTGTTCACTAAAATTGTCGCTAACATCCTAGAAAAACGATTTTAACCAGGTAAAGGGATAATAGTACAGTTTCTTTTTTAGAAAAATGGAGCTGCAAATATCAACTACAACTTTAGCTGGAAGACATTGATTTGTAGACAGTTCCGACAACAAGTTACTGAACATATATGAGAATCAAAACTCTGAATCAGTGCATGCTACATATACATCAGAATTACAGCTACCAGCTAATTTCATTAGTGTGGAAGAAATTTAAAACTGAAACAGGTATCAGATAAGGAAATATATCACTAGCAGTAATAGGCAGCCCGGGTGGCTGACTAGTGGGATAAGGATATCATGTAGAACAAAGCGGGAATAATATCAAAATGTGAGAAGCAGTCACAATCAAGCTACAGTAGCCCATCACTAATAGCATTTTAAGGTGCTTAAAAGTGTTGTTTGGAAGGCAAGGAATGTATGGTATGCAAACAGAATAGCCAACTTACAAGATAAAATTAAAACCACATGGTCAGTTGTGAAGGAAGCACCTGGTCAGCAGCACAAGGTCGACGATATAAAGCCAGTTCGTAGTAAAGATATTTCTGTTACTGATAAATCAGATACATGTACAGTATTTAACAATCATTTTCTGAGCATTGCTGGTGAATTAAATTAAAATATAGTTTCTACAGGGAATCATATAACTTTCTTGCCAAATGCCTTTCCGAGATTGATGCCTGTAATACTCCTCTGTCATACAGACGAGGGGGAGATTGAGTCAATAATTAAGTCGCTGAAGACTAAGGACTCTCATGGTTGTGATGGAGTGCCCAGCAGAATATTAAAGTACTGCATTGCACCTGTTATCCCTGTATTTAGCCACATTTGTAATTTTTCCTCTAGGAATGGTCAGTTTCCTGAACAATTAAAGTGCTCGGTAGTAAAGCCGCTTTATAAAAAGGGAGAAAGGGATAATGTAGATAATTTTAGACCTATTTCTATGCCATCAGTGTCTACTACAGTTATTGAAAAGGTTGTGTATGTAAGAATATTTGATGATTATATACCACCCTATTTGCTATCAAATGTACAGTTCGGCTTAAAAAGTCGTTTAACATCTGAAAATGCTGTATTATCTTTTCACTGTAAGGTACTGGATGGGTTAAACGAAAGATTTCGAACGCTAGGCATATTTTTTGATTTAACTAAGGGGTTTGATTGTGTTGATCATAAAATGTTGCTCCAGAAGTTGGACCATCATTGAATACGGGGAGTAATTCACAATTGGTTTACCTCTTACTTTAGCAAGAGACAGCAAAAGGTCATTATTAAAAATGTTGAGAATGACTGTGATGTGGAGCCTGAGTGGGGTACGGTCAAGTGGGGGGTGCCCCAGGGATCAGTGCTGAGGCCACACCTGTTTCTTGTTTATATAACTGATATGCCCTCTAGTATTACAAGTAACTCAAGAACACTTCTGTTTGCTGATGACACTAGCTTGGTAGTAAAGGATGTTGTGGGCAACATAGGCTTGGTTTCAAATAGTGCAGGTCATGACCTAAGTTCTTGGTTTGTAGAAAATAAACTAATGATAAATCACAGTAAGACTCAGTTTCTAACACACAATTCAACAAACCCTGACTTTTCAGTTTCACAGAATGGGCATACGATTAGTGAAACTGGACTGTTCAAGTTTCTAGGTGTTCAGATAGGTGGAAAGCCCACGTTCAGATCTTGTTCAGTGACTTAAAGCTGCCATTTTTACTATTCAAACGTTATATGAAGTGTGTGATCATTCGATATGAAAATTAAACTACTTTGCTTATTTTCGTTCACTTGTGTCGTATGGTATTATATTTTGGGACAACTGTTCCCATTCTAAAAGGATATTTTTGGCTGAGAAACGGGCGGTTCGGGCAATAAGTGGTGTAAGTTCACGAACCTCTTGTCGACCCCTGTTCACGAGGCTGGGTATTTTGACATTGGCCTCTCAATATAGATGTATTCCGTATTCTCATTTCTTGTTAAGAGTGTTAGTTTATTCCCAAGAATAAGCAGCTTTCACTCACTTAATAAAAATGGTTCAAATGGCTCTGAGCACTATGCGACTCAACTGCTGAGGTCATCAGTCGCCTAGAACTTAGAACTAATTAAACCTAACTAACCTAAGGACAGCACACAACACCCAGCCATCACTCACTTAATACTCGGCAGAAATCAAACCTACATATGGATCGGACTTCCCTAACCCTTGTGCAGAAAGGTGTGCAGTATACTGCTGCATCCATTTTCAATAAGCTACCACTCGAATTCAAAAATCTTAGCAGTAATCCACGTGCTGTCAAATCGAAACTGAAGAGTTTCCTCATGGGTCATTCTTCTATTCTGTCGAGGAGTTCCTTGAAAAATTAAGCTGATTCTTGTTGTATTGTTAATTGCGTTTACTTAAACTTATGGACTTGCTATTTTCGGTTTCATAAACATTTTATTTTCATCTGTTATTACTTTTATGTTGTAATTTCATGTACTGACACACACACCTCAGTTTGGCCCTACGGAATTTGACGTGAAAATAAATAAATAAATAAATAACCTATTCTTAGCAACCTGTCAGTAAGTTTTCGGTTCCCTATCCCGAGAAGGGAATGTCTTAGCACACTATACGTTGACTCGTGAAATATTTGATTATTTAAACCATTTCTCAACAACCTACGTTTTGCTGATGTGCTTTTTGGTTCTAGTTCAGATAATATGCAACTACTAATGAAAGACTATAACAGAGCTCCAAGATTCATCTAAAGTAAGACCAAATAATGCATAACCGATACATCGATAAGACAGAATTAGCTGATGCGTTTTTAAACAGTGTGTTCATTTTAACTTATCACACTGAAATACCTGGAAAACTATAAGTTGGATCAAAAAATTTTATAATTACAATTTGTTTGTTTGGTTGGGTGATATCCGACGATACCACACTCGACTCGCAGCCCCACCCCCTGCATGGGTGGCGGGGTAACTTTAAAATCTTGAAAGGGTACTCCCGTTTTTTACTGCAGATTACGACTCTATGGCAAAATATACGTACGTTTTGTTTGAAGCATTGTCTTGGTTTCACCATAGATTGTGCTGTAAACGGAGGAATAGAGATGGGTAACAATCTTGATTTACAATATGCTACTCAATGGCCCTTGAATATCCAGTTGCACGTGGGACCCCACGACCTCCCTGCGAGGGTAAGACAGGCCAGTATTCCACAACTTCTAACTGGAAACCCCATTCGCAACGTTGTATTCCTCCTACATATCGAACGGATGACTACTCGACGCGCCACCGTTGTCGTGTAACAAACTGCTACGTTTCATAACAGGCAATAGACTACAACCGGAGCTCCCGTGTCGTGCAGACGTAGGATAGCGGCTTTAAACATTACAATACTTACAAAGTGTTTATTGCCTGCACATCTGTCTATCACTTAGAGAACGGACGTGCAAGTGGATGATTAATGTTGCACCATAGAAGAAAAATTGAAATGGTCCTGATTTTAGGAGAATGTCGGAGAAACGTTGAGGCTGCTGTTGCCTTGTATGCCGAGCATTTCCCAGAAAGATCGCTCTCGTTCGTTCTTTTACAATGTTGTGAACTTCTTTATGTCTGATAACAACATACAGACCGGTAAAAGGCAGCGAAGCGAACGTGTTACAGAAGAAGCTACGGAAATAGCTGTACTGTCGACACTGCACAACAACCCACGGATAAGCGCCCGGCAATTAAACCACGATTCTAGTATTTACATAGGTAGTATTTTCACAATACTGCGTCGTCTTAAGTATCGTTCATACCAATTGTCACTATGTCAAGAACTTCATGGCGCCGATTTTCATACCCAGGTAGTGTATCGTGAATGGGCACGTCAACAAATGCAGACGAAACCCACGTTCCTTGCGGAGGTACTGTTTTCCTATGAGTCTACATCCACAAACCATGGTAGCGTTAACCGGTGAAACATGTACACTACTAGTCATTAAAATTGCTGCACCATGAAGATGATGTGCTACAGACGCGAAATTTAACCGACAGGAAGAAGATGCTGTGATATGCAAATCATTAGCTTTTCAGAGCATTCACACTAGGTTGGCGCCGATGGCGACACCTACAACGTGCTGACCCGAGGAAAGTTTCCAACTGATTTCTCATACACAAACAGCAGTTGACCGAAGTTTCCTGGTAAAACCTTGTTGTGATGCCTCGCGTAAGGAGGAGAAATGCGTACCATCACGTTTCCGACTTTGATAAAGGTCGGATTGTAGCCTATCGCGATTGCGGTTTATCGTATCGCGACATTGCTGCTCGCGTTGGTCGAGATCCAATGACTGTTAGCAGAATATGGAATCGGTCGGTTCAGGAGGGTAATACGGAACGCCGTGCTAGATCCCAACGGCCTCGTATCACTAGCAGTCGCGATGACACGCATCTTATTCGCATGGCTGTAACGAATCGTGCAGCCACGTCTCGATCCCTGAGTCAACAGATGGGGACGTTTGCAAGACAACAACCACGTGCACGAACAGTTCGACGACGTTTGCAGCAGCATGGACTATTAGCTCGGAGACCACGGCTGCGGTTACCCTTGACGCTGCATCACAGACAGGAACGCCTGCGATGGTCTATTCACCGACGATCCTGGGTGCACGAGTAGCAAAACGTCATTTTTGCGGATGAATCCAGGTTCTGTTTACAGCATCATGATGATCGCACCCGCGTTTGGCGACATCGCGGTGAACGCACATTGGAAGCGCGTATTCGTCATCGCCATACTGGCATATCACACGGCGTGATGGTATGGGGTGCCATTGGTTACACGTGTAGGTCACCTCTTGTTCGCATTGACGGCACTTTGAACAGTGGACGTTACATTTCAGATGTGTTACGACCCGTGGCTTTACCCTTCATTCGATCCCTGCGAAACCCTACATTTCAGCAGGATAATGCACGACCGCATGTTGCATGATCTGTACGGGCCCTTCCGGATAGAGAAAATGTTCGACTGCTGCCCTGGCCAGCACATTCTCCAGATCTCTCACCAACTGAAAACGTCTGGTCAATGGTGGCCGAGCAACTGGCACGTCACAATACGCCAGCCACTAGTCTTGATGAACTGTGGTATCGTGTTGAAGGTGCATGGGCAGCTGTACCTGTACACGCCATCCAAGCTCTGTTTGACTCAATGCCCATGCGTATCAAGGCCGTTACTACGGCCAGAGGTGGTTGTTCTGGGTACTGATTTCTCAGGATCTATGCACCCAAATTGCGTGAAAATGTAATCACAGTTCAGCTCTAGTATAATATATTTGTCCAAAGAATACCCGTTTATCATCTGCATTTCTTCTTGGTGTAGCAATTTTAATGGCCAGTGGTGTATAAATGGAGCGTAGACAATCCCCACTGGCAGTCCCCACTGGCTACGGCACGTTGACCATCGACGTCCTTGGTCGATTAACGTGTGGTGTGTCATCATGGGGAACAAACTCATTGGTTCGTATTTTACCGACGGCACGCTGAATGGACAGAAATGTTGAACGTTTCTGGAACGGAAAATACCGGTACTACTGAAGGATGTTGCTCTGGGCGTTCGATAACGCATGTGGTTTCAGCATGTTGGTTGCCCACGCTCTACAGAACTGAAGCACACACGACATATTAGACACTATTTGCACGGTTCGGTGAATCGGCAGATGTGGCTCTATTAAGTGGATGGCTAGGTCGCCGGACTTGACAACGCCGATTTTCTTTCTTCTGTGGATATATTTAAAATATAACCGAAACGCCTGTGCTGACTTTCCTGCAGATATGCTTCTGTCCTGTGTACAGTCATTTGACAAGCGGATCACTAAATGTGTTGATGTTGGCGTTACTACGTTGAATCGCTTACCCTAATTGGAAAAGTAGGGTAGGTTTCACCTCGACCCACGACCAAGGTGTCGCGTCGAGTAGTCCCCTGTTCGATACGTCGGAGGAATACGGCGTCGCGAATGGGGTTTCCAATTAGAAGTTGTGGAATACTGGCCTGTCCTACCCTCGCAGCTTGGAGGTGGGATCCGACGTGCCATTGGATATTCAAGGGCCACTAAGTAGCATGTCGTAAATTATGATTATGCACCCACTTCTATTCCTCCGATTATTGCGTTATCTGCGGCGAAACGAAGAAATTGCTTCAGACAAAACATATGTAGATTTTGCCGTAGAAGCGTAATCTGTAATTAAAAACGAAGGTTCCCATTGAAGATTTCCCAGTTACCCTCACCACCCACGCACAGGGTGGGGTGAGAGGGTATCGCTGGATGTCTCTATCCGAGACAAAAAATTGGAAGTACTACTTTTTTTGACTCGATGTGTAGTTTCCGAGATGTTTCAATGTATTCAGTTAAAATGAACACTCCGTATAGAGCGCAGTTCCAAAAAGGACTGAAGAGATATCTAAAACGAAGATTCCGATGTGAATGAAACGGAAAAAGCACCCGTTTTCATTTACAACAATGATAAAGCGACTTTTAATTAGAAAATGATTTAGGAACTTGGAACTGTTACACAAGCAATGAAAAGATGCATTTTGCGAGTTAGTATAGGAGAGACTGGAAAAAAGTTTGATAAGGAAGAAAACTCACTTGTAAGACGTGATTATGTTTGGAAAACTAAGTGGAGGTGAGTGAGACATATCTCACGACGAATGGATGAAGTGTGAACAAAGGCATTTATTGATGTTTTCAAAGGGATACAGAAGTCTGGTAGGATACCGCAATGGACGATAGCGCAACACAACAAGAACGAGCAACACGGCTGTGTAAAGCTGAAAACTGTATTGCACGGAGATACCTATGAAAGGTCTTTACCCAGTAGTTGATGTCAAATGGCTGATGATGAAAATGAAATGAGTTTCTAAATTAAAAAAGTAGTTAATACCATATTCGCCAACGGCTTGCAGCAGTGGTAACACCAGTTCACGTCAGATCACCAAAGTTAAGCGCTGTCGGGCTGGGCTAGCACTTGAATGGGTGACCATCCGGTCTGCCCAGCGCTGTTGGCAAGCTGGGTGCACTCAGTCTTTGTGAGGCAAACTGAGGAGGTACTTGATTGAGAAGTAGCGGCTCCGGTCTCGGAAACTGACATGCGGCCGAGAGACCGGTGTGCTGACCACATGCCCCTCCCTATCCTCATCCAGTGACGCCTGTGGGGTGAGGATGACATGGTTTTACGACAGAATCCCAGTAACAAGATAGAAGTGCCAGAGTCTATGGTCAGTTCCATGGTTCAGAGTGGTCAAACCAGAGTATTTGCAACATTTGGTGGGCTTGATGCTGCGCAGAACTGAGGCAGTGATTAATGATAGAATATCACACTCATGGTCGTCCGTGTAGAAATGTTTTTCACATAAATTACTTGATCAGTTTTGAGACGTATTATGTTACAAAACTAAATTTTCTGGGTGACAAAAATTATTATATTCCAGAGAATTTATGCTTATCAACTCAGTAGTTATATCTTTTATAGACAATAGGTAAGCATGATTCATGATTACCTTCAAAGTATCATTTTTGTATTTTAAAAATGATTATGGACGTGACTCTTTTTTGTTGTTGACAGTCAACAAAGATATCGTTTTATAATTAAATTATAAATTTATATCCAATAAAATTATCAATAATTTAGGGAATAAAGCAATGGCATATTAAAAAAAATATTTTTATTCATGTACCGGTACCAACAGTGATAAATTGATACAGAATGTAAAAATGCTGAATTAAAATAATTAGAAATGAGAATACTGTTGGTTATAAACAAAGTTAATCCATTATAAAGTTCTTTTGGCTAATCTTCCTTGAAAGTGATAATGTAGAGAACAAATTTTAAGGCATAGAGTTATGCATACCATACCACTGAAGGCTTTCTGCGAAACCAAACAATGCTTAAAAGAAGCGCTGCGTTTAGATGTTGTTGATTACGTTAAGGAGACTCTGACGGGGAACTTGATTCCACAAGTGGGAAACGCCTCGTAGTCAACTTGACAACAACATTTCGAAGGAGGATATAAAAAAGTCGTCGTGGAACACAAGATCGAACTTTTGCCTCTCCTTTTGATCCGCGGAGCAGCAGTGTGCTTATTGTTATGGAAGGCAGAGCGACAGACAAATGACTGAAGCCGTTGCTCCTTAACCGAAAGTCTAGTTCTACATTTTCTGAAGAGAAGACAATAACAGCCATTGTACTATCTCAATGCGATCAGCCAAGTAATGCTATCACTGACTAAACGAGAGGTTTTGCGAAATCACGGAAATGCTTCCAGAAACGTAAGAGCATTCTGTAAGGAATAAGAAGTCTCTACTCGAGATTATATGGGGGATGAGGTCGTGCCATGTCTTGAACCTCCCCACCCCCCCCTCCCCGCCCCCTGCAGACACCACTGGTCACACGAATACTGAGAAACATTGCAATACCTTTTTTATCAAATAATTTGTAACCTTCTGAAATTGTTGGGTTGTGAGTATTTGGTTTCATTTTTAATTAAATATTTATATTTTAACTCAGAGCTCAAACAGCAGACAGGTCACGTTTCTTGCAAATTTGTTATAAATTATGATGCGCATTTCAGTTAAAATAAACTTTTGAATGCAACATTCAATGAATTTTTGCGAAGCGTCCAAATCAATACCACTACTGCAATTATTTTGTAGAGGATTTCCTAACCGTTAAGCACAAACAACGGAAAATTCAATAACGAGCGACATAGGTTTTCAGACGCATCGTATCTTATTGGGAAGGTCCATCGTTAAGACCTCGTCGGCCTCAGCTGTGTGAGTTGTAGCAAAAGACTGGTGTGGCACTTCAAGTTTTGTTCTCATATCACAAACTTTTTAATCCGTGACACGTTGTTTATAGTAACCCCTTCGTTATCCCTTTCTTCTGTAGCCATGATACTCGCCGTGTAAACAAAAATAATGCCTCGGCCACAAAAATTTACAAATTATTATCACGCCATGCCACTTAACGTGGTCCGTAAGTGATTACTCTCTTTTTGTTGTCCAGCTCCGGCTCGTAAAGAAAGGGGGAAATTCTTGAGTTAACACGTTAACTGTTGGAACGGACGATGGAGGTGAATTTATAGCGTTCTCCTTCAACACCTGCTGCAGAATTGCAGCGACGAAATAGCCAGCAGGAGGGCGATATCAAGAAGTTTACTGCCGACCTGATTTACGAAACAAGGCGAAGACTGGCAGAATAATACGCTTGTGGTTAAAGTGGTTCTTATTCAGAGAAACGCCTCAGGCCTTCGAAACTGTGGTAGATTGACGAAATCACTTTCACAGTCTCTGATGCAAAAGTTTACGTTCGCAAACAGCAGTTCCGTTTTAATGCTGTAGATGTGCATGGCTCAACGCTGGAATAATGATGAGATACGGCAGTCAGCTACAGTTTCCTCAGTATAGGCCAACCCTATTATGTTTATCTGTCATCTTTCAATAGCGTCACTTCCAGAGATGTTTGTTAATGGAAAAAGTGGCAAGTTGCATGATGGATTGGAGTCCATGTCGAAGAATAGGCCCCTGCAAATGGCTGAGTAAGTCAATTCAAAGGTAGGAGGAAGGCTACGGCTTACCACCGTGAAAATGACAATACCTCTCAAAACACTGTGGTGTTCAATCAACTTACAGGTTGATTACAGCATTACCTTATACCTATTTGTTTTTAGGGACTTAATTTCCCATGACATGTTTGGAGGAAAGATCGCTTCAGACTCCATCAAAAAGTTCGAAATGTTGCAAGGGCTCATTTAATATGTCTTTATCATTGTGCTTTTCTTCCATACGCGAAACAAGGCACTGAAGAATAGGAAAATTAAGTAGGTCAAGAAAACTGAAGATTTAATAAGCTTCAAGAAAGAAAATATGCGACGTGCGAGTAGGAATCGCGCACTGATGGTTCCGTACAAGCCGTTCTGGGAATCAAGACGGTCGGCCATTTTTGCCTGCTGTCGACGTTGATACCCGTAAGCTATCGATCCCAGAGACTCCAAGAGTTTCGAGAATATTTAAGTTAAAATAATATAAATGTGGCATAAAGTCTTTCCAGAGATACGCGACCATTATTACAATAATCAATAGTTCTCCATTGAGACTGACTGGGGCGCAATGGTAAAAATGAACCATCAGGCAAGGAATGACTTCACTGCTCATATGATACGCTTTTGGAATTTGTCCATCATCACCAGGTTTGACATCGGATAACAAATAAATGGCTCTGAGCACTATGGGACTTAACATCTGAGGTCATCAGTCCCCTAGAACTTAGAACTACTTAAACCTAACTAACCTAAGGACATCACACACATCCGTACCTGAGGCAGGATTCGAACCTGCGACCGTAGCGGTCACGCGGTTCCGGACACAGCTGAAGTAGTTGAACTAACATAATTGCTAGAGCTTGACCTCTCCCACAATTATTTCAAAATAAACGTCAGAATGTACAAACGGAATGTGGGTCTACCAAGGGGAGTCCTCTCAGTGGGATCTTTGTAGAAATTTTTATTAATCACCTCAAAAATAAACTTACGAACAACTAGGACATAACTACCCAGAAAACTGTACGCTACTGCAGATATGTAGAGGACACAATCATTGTATATAATGGAACTAATGAAGAAACAGAAACTCTGTTAAAAAAGTTCAATAACTTTTTCACTAACATCCATTTCCCCATAGAACACTAGAAAGATGGCAAAATAATTTTTTAGACATGACCATAACCAACACAAACCAGACCCTGAACATTAACGTACACAGAAAACTAAAAATCACAGACATTATCATTAATAAATCTTCCACATACCCAAACACATAAATAAGCTGCATTCAGAACCTTCTTAAGCAGAGCACAGGAACTTTTATTTAATTCTGCTGTGAGACAGAAATAAACATTATCAAATACACTGCACACAGCAATGGCTATCATGAACATGAAATAGATGCACTTTCACAAAAGCGTAACTAAAATCAAAATGAAACAAACGTACATGGCTACTCCTTCCCCTTCGCCCTCCCCAGCCCACACATACACAGCATGCAAGAACTTAAGTATATAACGATATCATAGTTAGGAGCCATCTCAGATAAAATAGCAAAGTTGTTTAAAAACGCAGATAACAGGATCACTTTTCCCACCAACAACAAGTTGAGGAAAAAAATTAGTCCAAGACATCGTTCAGTCTACAGATAAACAGAGCAAACCAGAAATTTATAAAATTACATACAGTCGTTGCAACAAATACTATACTGACCAAACATGAAGAATTTTTTAAATCCGATTTAAGGAACACATTGACTGTTTCAGACTGGATAAAGCTAACAAGTTAGCCACAGCAAAACATATAAATGAAACAGCACTCATTGTTGCAATAGATAACGACCTCAAAGTGCTATGAACTTTGGAAAAAAAGCTGGAGAAAGTCACCTTGGAAGAAATGTAAATATTCATCCATGACCTTAAATCGAAAAACGAGAGCCTAAATGAATGATAGAGTTCAAAAATTCACATTCTTGACGCATTTCAATCCAGCAATCTCAAAATAGTAAGTACAGATGCCAGAAATATCTTCGTAATTCTGAAAATAAAAAATACTTATACTGTGATTTGTATTACAGAATTGTCACAGTTGCTCATTTTGCAATATATTACGCCAAACCATCATCGGTGATATGACAGCAACAGATGCAAAGGACACTGCTACTGACAACATGAGGATCCACATATCGATAGTCAAATCGAAACTAGCCTTGTTTTGACCACCGTACTGTGTTCTGCATTGCTGATTTTGTTTTTTATATCATGCGTTAAACACACCGTTGTGAAGTCTGTGAACAATGATGATGAAGTCCAGAAGAGCCATGGAGATCGTGACGCCTCAACACATCACAAGAAAACTGCCACTTCACGAGAATAAATTGAGTGGTTGTTTTACCAAATTTTCATGTGAACAGAAGACGAATACAGAAATTGACGTTCACTCTTACTAGGTTATCCTTCTCTCTCTCCACAGGACAGTCACTGCAGTCATATAAAGAAGCTTCAGTATCTGTGTAAACATGAGTTAAGTATTTTTGTCATGCCAGTAAAGCTTGATGATGAGGTATCACCTCGAAACATGTTGATAAACAAATGAATTAGTTATCAACAAGTTTTGTGACTAGTAGCGGCATTTGTAAACCTTTTCTTATTAAATGGTATCTTCTAGGCCGGCACATATCCAGGCGAACAAAGAAAGTAGTTTTAGGTGCTGTGGTTGAAAGCATTCTGAGATAAAACTCAGCACGTTGGACCTTGGACGAGAGAAAAAGGGGGAAAATTGAGGGTGCCAAAAGTGAGGTTTTACTGTGGAGCATGAGAGCGATCCGCTTGGAAGGACTGAGGAATTAATGTGCAAGAATGGAGATGGATGCTGTTGAACCAGTCAGAGGTAGGACTGATGCCCGAGTGCCGAGACGGTATGGGCACGTCCGACGGGTGTAAGACCAACGATGGCCACAGTGCTTGCTCAACTGGTCTCCACCACGAAGAAGGTGACGAGGGAGGCCGAGGGCAACGTGGAGTTGAACGATAGCCAAAACCACTGAAACGAAGGGTGGCGAGATAGAAATTTGTAGCATCTGAGAAAAGGCAACTGCTTATAAGTGGAAACGCCTGCTAAAAGTAAGTGACAAACAATACATTTTGCAAAAATTTCAACAGTTAATAGGTACTTTAGCTCGCACTGTCCTCGAGAAAGTTAGGAAAGAGAGAGTATTGAAATATTCTAATGCTAAGGCAGTACCAGTTATAATGTAAGAGTCAGAGATTTGGACTCTAACCACCAGTCCATGTAGGAGGGTAAAAGCAGCAGAGAAGAGGCTACTAAGACCACTAGCTGGCTAAAAAGTATTAGATCGGATTACGATATCCCCACAGGGCCATGAAGGTCCAAAGGACTTCGCCGTGTCATCCCTCGCCTTGTGGCGTCTTGCGGATGTGGTATGTAGGGGCATGTGGACAGCGCACCGCTGCGAGGGGTCACGGTCCGTGCGGCTTCCCCCGTCGGAAGTTCGAGTCCTCCCTCGGGCTTGGGTATGTGTTGTCAATAGCGTAAATTAGTTTAAGTTAGATTAAGTAGTGTGTAGGCTTAGGGACTGATGACCTCAGTAGTTTGGTCCCATAAAACCCTACCACAAATTTCCAAAATTTGCCAGCACACCGCGTTCCCGGCCGTTTTGCGAACTTTCCAGACAGTGAAGCCGCAACTTATCGGTCAAGTAGATCCTCGGCTGGCATCACGAGAATGAGTGCATCCCGTGCAAGTCCTCTACCAAGGAAAAGTCTTTGGGAATATCGAGAATCAAACTCAGGTCCTCCACATGGCAACTATCTTCGCTTACCACTCAGCTACGGAGGTAGACTAGACAGAATTAAGAGTGATGAAATTAGAAAGGAAGAGGGCGTCAAAAGTATTATTCATAAAATAGAGGAGTACAGAAGGAAGTGGGATGAACACAATAAAAGGATGTCAGAAGAATTAATATACAAATTTAAATTAACATAAAAACATGCACCTGAAGGTAAAAGAAACTCTTTTTTTGAAACTGGAAAAGGCAAGGGTGCCTAAGTCAAAAATTGGTGATAATAAATTAATCGAGCAACTTTATTCACGCTGCCATGACTGGTATTTTCAAACACGATAACTCCTTTACGACGTTCTGTCATGTCTCCATGATGTCTCTTCCTACTAGGCTATTAGTCGGCCATATTATTGTTGCACGTGGGCATGAGGGCGCTTCGGTCGGCTCGTGTGTTTCCTGTGCGCCTGAAGTCAGTCGGATATATGCTCTGGTGTTTTGGCGACCAGGCAACTTGCTCCTGAAACTATTCAAACTTCGCAGTGTGAAAGACTGTCGAAAAAACTGATGTGGTTTTTGTTTACTGTAATGCCACCGTGCATTCCCGATAGCGACCACGGGCGGCCAAGTGCAACAATAGTTCGATAGGGTAATTTCATACGACTGACTAGCACACACATACACATCTTCGCCCTCATGATTTACGTCAGCAGAGAAGGATCGTATGGGGGTCTGGTACCGATACCAGTTTTACACCACCTACAGTGCTCTAAAGCCAAAAGCGAGCTTCCTAATTGACAGTAGTGAGCCTCCGGCTGTTCAGCCAAGTGACTGATTCCATTTTCTGCACAGTATTTCGATGAGGGGGTTAGTGAAATCTTGGCGATGGCTGTGACTATGATTATGATACAAGGTTGCCATTACGATCTTCTGCCGGTATCTGATGAATGAAGAAGAGTGAGAGCAGTGATAACACACGGAAGAACTGAAAGGAAGAAAAGATGTTAACGTCGCGTCGATGGTGCGGTCATTAGGGACGGAGCAGAAGCTTGGATTACGGAAAGATGGGAAAGGAAATCGGCAGTGTCACTTCCAAAGGAATTGTTGCGATGAGGCGGAACTACTTTCGTCCAGCCACAACTGTGGGTTCTTTGATTGCTCTGGGAGGAGACTCATCAAACACGTGGCCGGCTGCTGTGGCCGAGCGGTTCTAGCCACTTCAGTCCGGAACCGCGCGACTGCTACGGCCGCAGGTTCGAATCCTGCCTCGGGCATGGATGTGTGAGATGTCTTTAGGTTAGTTAGGTTTGAGTAGCTCTAAGTTCTAGGGGCTGATGACCTCAGATATTAAGTCCCATAGTGCTCAGAGCCTAGAACACGTGAAATGCTACGTCACTTTATTACGTTAATGATTAAAATATTTACTTAACTTTGACACACTTCTTTGCCCCAGGAATTTGGATGGATAGTGTTGTGTTGGCAGAAGAGCCAACACCGTGTTACTAGAGGAGGCCGAAATGCACGCGTTTTAGCTCACGCAGGCTGGCGTGAGGAGGGAAGAACTATACTGACGTGAGGTCTGGAACATGACAAGGAATTAGAATTCAGAAAGCGGACGTAATTAGTTTGATACTTCTTTAATCCATTAATGATGAACCTCGCTCTTGACGGTACATGATTCACAATATCAATATCAATAGTAACTGAATATGGCGCCTTGCTAGGTCGTAGCAAATGACGTAGCTGAAGGCTATGCTAAACTGTCGTCTCTGCAAATGAGAGCGTATGTATACAGTAAACCATCGCTAGCAAAGTCGGCTGTACAACTGGGCGAGTGCCAGGGAGTCTCTCTAGACTAGACCTGCCGTGTTGCGGTGCTCGGTCTGCAATCACTGATAGTGGCGACACGCGGGTCCGACGTATACTAACGGACCGCGGCCGATTTAAAGGCTACCACCTAGCAAGTGTGGTGTCTGGCGGTGACACCACAGATAGCAAAGCATCACTTTGTGCACTAATTAACAACTGTTTTTTTGGAATTACAATGTTCAACACTACGAAGTACATTTCACCAGAAACTTTAAAACTGTCACTTCCCTATACGATGATGTTGCCTGCTTTAGTGGAGGTCTCGAACTGGGGCAGAATTCCAGCTAGCTCGACACTATATTGACCTCAGCGTCAGGGCGCTGTTGTGCTGAGATGGCAGGCGTGTTCTTCAGGGGCGCCTACCACACATCGTTATGGATTCCACCGAGCTCTCGCTAATGTCTGTAGTACTCATTTGCGTTGCCAGCTTTGTTGTACAACACGATCTCTGTACTATACATCTGGAACCATCCCAACATTTGTCTCGAGCGATTTAGGGGAAGCACGAGAAACCTAAATACGGATAGGTAGATGGGGCTTTGAACCTTCATCTTCCCGGGTGAGAGACCATTGTGTTAACCACTGGACTACCCTGCGCGGAGCTGTGCAGAAGAGATAAAACTACATCTCCTACAGCTTTTCTGTAACGCAAATCGCAGTCTTGCAAATACCCAAGGCTTACCAGAGATTAAGCAGGCGAACACATTTAAGTGGATGCATTCCGTCTCAGCCGTCCAAGTGCAACAACAACGGCCAGCTGTTGAGACCCTTGGCAAGGAGACGGGGATGAAGTTGGGAACAGCCTGGAACAGGAACGGTTTCGGCGGCATGTGGACCAGGAGCTGATGGATGCGGCCTCATTACGGGACAGGGCTCATTAGCTGCGACGAGGAGGCCAATCAGCGGCTGATGAAGCCGTCAGCAGCGCCGGCGCCACCGCTGTCTCATTAGGCGCGACGCATGGCCTTCCACATCGGGCACCGTTCTGGAAGGGCCGGCGTTTCTAATTACCGGCTTCTCACCTGGCCACGCCGCGAAGACCTTGTTACCAGACATCAGTGACAATGCGGCGAGGGTCTCAGCCGCCAGCACTGAATGGGGTATATGTCTCTGTCGCGATTACAAAACGCTCTATATTGCCCAGACGTAAACCGCTGGCCTTTAAAATGGCAACACAAGAAAGCGTAGAGATATCAGAATTTGCACAGTCTAGACACATTAATTTGACCACTTGTCAATAGTCTGAATAGTAACCTTTTACATCGCGGACCGCTGAGAGACGTGCAGAGAATGTCCACAAGGAGCTGGCTGGGATGTGGAGCCACGTCGACTCCAGTGCAGCGGACAGCTCCGGTAGGTTTCTCGGTTGAGGATCCATTCCGTGAATAATCCGATCGAGGTGCTGACACAGATTCTCGATTGTGTTAAGTCCAGAATGTTTCGTGGCCAAAGAAGTATGATAAACTCATCTTCATGCTCTCTGATCCAGGAATATACACTGTCAGCTGTATGACACGTTGGATTGTCCTGCTGGTATATGCCATCGTGTTGAGGGGAAATACACTGCCTGTAAGGGTGGGTATGGTACGCAATGCGAGATGCATACTTCTGTCGATCCACTGTGCCTTCCAGAGTGACGAAGTCACCCAGGGAAGGCTACAAAAACGTACTCCAGACCATAACATTCCCTCGTCCGACCTGGACTATTCTGACGATAGTTGCAGGGTTTTTGCCATCTGTACGATGGAGCATAAAACGTGATTCATCTGAAAAGGATACGTGTCCCCACTCAGGGGACGTCCAGTTGCGGTATCGGTGTGCTTTTGTCCCACAGTTTTCTCAGTGTTGGTATAGTTACAGTCGGATTTAGCATGGTTAAAAGAAGGGGTGGCTGGATGGCCTTCTTGTCGCCACCCCATAACGCCCATGACAGAACTAGTGTACCTCAGCTGTCTGCGTCTAGTGTAAACCATGAAACAGTGCAATCGTGTTTCAAATGTCTGCGAGTTATGTAACTGAGGTGGGATGTGAGGACCAGCCTGGTATTCAGCTAGTGGGATGTGGAAAACCGCCTAAAAACCGCATCCAGGCTGGCTGGCGCACCAGTCCTCGTCGTTAATCCGCCGTGAGGATTCGATCCAGGGCGGCGCGCCCACCCGAGTCCAGGAAGCAGCGCATTAGCGCTCTCGACTATACTGGCAGGTCAATGAATAGCAGCCAGTATGAATGTGTAAACCAGGTGCCTGCCGTGGAGGCCAAAACGTAGCAATGTTCGCTGAACGCTCGTTCAACAGGCACTGTTGGTAGCCCCTTGGTTCATCTAGGTGGTCAACTGCTCAACAGTTGCACTTCTATTCACCCGTACACGTCGTTCAATCATGGCATCTACTTTCCATGGTGCACCTAGTTGCCTCGGCGCCAGTTTTGGATAGCACCAGTTTGCCATGCATGGTAGCGGCACACCAGTAGGTTGAAAACTCAACAGTTTCGGAAATATTTCCACCCTTGATCCGAAAGACGATGATCATGCCCTTTAAGACGTCACATAAATCACTCCGTTACCGCATTACGACAACTGCTCTGTTTTCCGCGTCCCCTTGACACACTTTATACACCGTTCACTACTGGAGCTGTCATCTGCCTTTTGCGAGTAGCTGTTGCACTTTGCCGTCTAACAAAGGCGTTGGTCCGAATACTACGACTGGGCCGCCTATTTATTGTGCGTATGCAGTATAGTGGAAGTTTACGGTGACAAATTTGTTGGTGATTTCGGGTGGTACAGGGTACAGCTTGCAGTACACAGAGCTGGCATCTATGTCACTAATCTGGCTGTCTATCGACGCAGACCGAGCTTAGATGATGCTTGATATCTACTCCAGGGTTTGTCAATCGTAGTGGCTGGAGAGTGGTGAAGACGCCAGTATTTCGGCAACCCATTATCAGGTGAGAGATATGGAGAACGTACTGGCGAGAACAACAGTTGATAACCCTGTCGAGGAGGATTAGGACTGGACAGGCACCATGAAGTCTTGCGTTACTTTGTTGATCCCTAACACCACCGAGCGAGGTGGCGCAGTGGTTAGCACACTAGACTCGCATTCGGGAGGGCGACGGTTCAATCCCGTGTCCGACCATTCTGATTTCGATTTTCTGCGATTTCTCTAAATCGCTCCAGGCAAATGCTGGCATGGTTCCTTTGAAAGGGTTCAAATGGTTCAAATGGCTCTGAGCACTATGGGACTTAACATCTGAGGTCATCAGTCCCCTAGAACTTAGAACTACTTAAACCTAACTAACCTAAGGACATCACACACATCCATGCCCGAGGCAGGATTCGAACCTGCGACCGTAGTAGTCGCGCAGTTCTGGACTGAAGCGCCTAGAACCGCCACGGCCGGCGCTGTACAGTTAATATTCATTCTGGACAGTAGAGGATCCTGTTGCATCCATGACGCTGGATATTAAACTTCAGTTGTGAATTATTTTCTTATAGAACGCAAATGGCTATTTTCACTCTATTTTCGTCTCGGCTCCTTTTGTTGCTTACTTTATTTGGAATAAATGTCGAAGTCTTTTACGGGTTTGTCTTTAGGCACTTCGCCACGGGTATCAAAATGGTACAGCAACGTGATATAGGTATACCATTGCGATAAAATTGTATCGAGATAAGGCCGTAAAAGACACGAAATCGATTGCAAATTAACAACGAAGACAGCTGAAAAGCTCGATTGCAAATTAACAACGAAGACAGCTGAAAAGACCACGAGCGTGAAAACAACCTTTGTACTTCATAATATAACATTGGAAACGTCAGGCACGAGAGGAGGTCCCGCTGGTAAACCGAAACTTGCCGGCTGTGCCTGCTGTGTTGCTACTGGGTCACATTTTCTCGGAGACAGTCCTCCTGTCCAAACGAACACGTGCGCTCATTTCCAGCAACGACTTAGCCCTCCTGGAAACGGGCGTGGCGGTCAATGTAGCCTTTAACAGAGGTCACAAATAACAAAACAAACGAGGGGTGGCCCAGACTGGGTGCAGTCCCTAGGTGAAGACGCTGGTAGTTAACGTTCCCTGCAGATCGGGCGTGACTCGGCGAGCGCAGAAGTACCGCCTAACCTTAATGGTATTGCGGCAGGTGTATGGCTGCACAAAGGACACCGGTTTTAACATAACATTATACGACTGAGAGTCTCATCTCCTCGTCTATTCTCTCCCGGAGTTTCCGCCGAAGGGCAAGGCGGCACGCAACCCCCTGTCCTCGAATTGGAGAGTGGCGCTGCCGGCATAATGCGTCGCCGTATTTGCATGTGTGATGAGGCGGCCCGGCCCACACCCTGCGCCCCATTCTCCCCAGCCGGCGAGTTGTCGCTCCGGGACATCCGCTGCCCGTCTGGCGTAGCTGCTGCCTCCTGATGGTCCACCCTGCTCTGGCTCTACAATGACCCGCCTGTGGTAATGTGCTGCTACTGAATGCGGAAAAATGTCAGAAGGTGAAAGGTAGAATATTGCATTATAATCGATCAAGCTAAATGGACAAGGTGTCCAACAAAGAACTTCTCGACCTTCAAACTGAATAACACTAAAACGAAGATGGACAGCAGGATGCAATAAACGGTACGTTGATTCTGAACGCTGAAAGCATTTTATACAGAAGTTTCGAAGTTGTAGTTATGAAAACCTGCTAACAGATGGCACTGTAATCACAGTACGTAGTGCTCAGAGTCACCACTACGACCGTTGAAACGTGATAGTGAGACATCCAGAATGAAATTTTCACTCTGAAGCGGAGTGTGCGCTAATATGAAACATCCTGGGAGATTAAAACTGTGTACCGGACCGAGACTCGAACTCGGGACCTCAGTCCGGCACACAGTTTTAATCTGACAGGTATTTTCATACTGAGATACACTTATTGTTAATTTTAAATCGCATTTGCCGGCCGGAGTGGCCGAGCGGATCTAGGCGCTACAGTCTGGAACTGCGTGACCGCTACGGTCGCAGGTTCGAATCCTGCCTCGGGCATGGATGTGTGTGATGTTCTTAGGTTAGTTAGGTTTAAGTGGTTCTAAGTTCTAGGGGACTTATGACCTCAGCAGTTGAGTCCCATAGTGCTCAGAGCCATTTTAAATGGCATTAATCAACTGAAACTATAAGGTTCCAGAGACCTCCTAAAGTCTTATATATATATATATATATATATATATATATATATATATATATATATATATATGTATATGTATATATATATATATATATATATATATATATATATATATATATATATATATATATAATGCAGACTGAAGCGATAAATGAAAATTTTTAGCAAGAGCTACGTTCGAACCCAGGACCGCTGTTCACTAGGTAGATAAGCTAACCCTCACACGACGGTGGCACAGTGGCCAGGCAGACCTGCACGAAGTGCCCTATCACGCCGCCCTCTTCAATCCAAGTTCTTTTCACCTGTGTCGAGATGACTGCGTGTTTGTGTTGTCCTCATCATTTCATCAAATGGTTCAATTGGCTCTAAGCACTATGGGACTTAACTTCTGAGGTCATCAGTCCCATAGACTCGTAGTAGCAGCGCGGTTACGGATTGAAGTGCCTAGAACTGCTCGGCCACAGCGGCTGGCGTCATTTCATCATCCTTCATGAAAGTGGCGAAGTTGGACTGAGCAAGGGTTTTGAATCTGTACGGGCGCTGATAACCGCGCGGTTGAGCTCCCCACAAACAAAACATCATTAGTCCAAGTTCACATTCACATCTCAGCCAAGGTAGGATCCCCCGTCTCGTGCGATGCTGAGGTGCCACTTGCCAGTATAGCCGGAGAGCCTCTGCAATGCTGTTCGAGTTTAGGGGGAATATCAAGTGGACTGAGTCGTGAACGGGAATTTGGAGTGAGGAGGGAGACTTGCTACGGTAATCTGTGGAGTTGTGCAAAGCGAGGGAGGCGTAGTGGTTAGGGCATAAGCCTAGTGAGGAAGAGATCCGGCATCGAATCTGGACTCAGATACAACTTTTCATTCTTCGCTTCGATCTATCTGTATACATCACTAAATGGCATTAATTCGAGCTCCCTCCCCCCCCCCCCCCCCCCCCCCAGCCACTAAGAACGTAGATTCAAAAATCCACAACTCCCGTGTACAAACTTCCCTTTAAGTCGTTTGTCGTCCGCAGTTGCAGGACCATTGATTCATATGTATGTCTGACGTGATCTTTTAACTTTATTTACGACATAGAGAAGCTAAGAATTATCTTGCTTTATTATTGTTCTGAACGTGATCAGCCTGAGATCGAAGCATTGAAATATCTTGATGCTACAGTGAGTCAATGCTACCACACTGACCCTAGGCAAATGCAATGCTTCACCTATATTTTAGTAAAACGCTACGAAGACTGTCACCAACCTCCCTCGACTATTCTTCCTAGTCGAATGTTGTGTTCATCTACATTTAGTAGAATGGAGATGGAAACAAACTTGGACTGGGAAGGAGACTCAGAAAAGGCGGCGATAGTATCATAAATTTGAGAAAAAACAATTTAAGGGCAAGTAGTCACATAATCTACGATAACGAATGTCCCTAAGATCGCCTCCAGGTTATATAGTGTACGTGTTGATGGGATATATTAAGCACACAATTTAGTTATTGTATTCTCCCTAAAACGGGAGTTGGAGTTCTTTTCTTTTCCTTTTTTTTTTGCAAAATTTTATGCGGAACACTCTATCAAATTGTAGAAGAAGAAATAAGTTTGAGTAGTGTATATGTGAGTGTTCCTCAGTCGTAAGGGAGATCAGAATAATGATTAATAAGGTTATAGAACTTCCAACTCCATCAATATCTTGTACACCAAGAAGAAGTTCTATGGTGCCGTCTGGAGGTCCGCGAAGCTAATCGCGTTAAATCATAGTGGCTTGCACACTGCCCTCAGAATAGGCGTCCACTATAGACAGCCTTCCTTTAGCAGTACCACTCCGCTTGTATTTTTACTCTCGATAGGCTCAACTCTTTGGCCAACTTGATCGTCGTCAGATCGACCGTAGCAAACCCTTCTCACTTTCCGCTATCGCAAATAAAATCTTATCGTGACATACCGTGGATTAATTCTTTTTTGCACATTATTATTATTTCAAGTCGCAGTACAAGTTTGGGGTGCGTTCTGTACATGGGATAGTGACCAGAAAGAGAGTGAGAAGCCTTCCAGAGACGCTGCACGTAAATCACTCAAAATCGAACTGGAGTAGGGTGACTAGTCGATATTGGATGCATACGAATGCTATGAATAGCGTACCTCCATTGCAACTGACGCTGTGTGTTACTGTGCATAAACCAGGACATAGGAATTGTCTTTATTATTTACGAACGCGCGCAGAGAAGTAATGCCTTTTATGTGAACACTCTTAAAGCTCTTTGAAAAAGGTTACTAGTGTGCCCCGGACCGAAACTCGACTCGAGACCTTTGCCTTTCGTGGGAAAGTATAAATCAGAATGTTATTAACGTTTGTTTTATTTAAACACCTTTAAGCGTTCTGATATAAAAATTTGGAGGAATTACTTCTCAGCCCACCCTCATATAATAGGAAAGATGAGAAAGTTCCGTAACATTCTAGTTGGTTTCTCTTTTTTTAATCCCTAACACCTTCTGGATAAATACCGGTTTGAAGAATCAACGAGATGAGAGGTAAGACATTAATCAATCTGTAGCGGCGTCCAATACCATGATGAAGAATAGGAATCCTGAGACCGACCTCGGTGGCCGAGCGGTTCTAGGCGCTACAGTCTGGAACCGCGCGACTGCTACGGTCGCAGGTTCGAATCCTGCCTCGGACATGGATGTGTGTGATGTCCTTAGGTTAGTTAGGCTTAAGTAGTTCTAAGTTCTAGGGGACTGATGACCTTAGAAGTTAAGTCCCATAGTGCTCTGAGCCATTTGAACCATTTTGAACCACCAGCCCCACATAGTTGTGATTCCTGCAGTGCTAGAAAGTGCAGACACTCTCAGTCGAGTTGATCAACGGATCTCAATCAGACACCTCGCTGCTCAACCGGACGTCTCTGTTGGTAGCGCTGACACACCCATCCACCAGTTGGAGTACTCAGAGGTGTGTGCCTGCTGGTTTCAAAAAATGGTTCAAATGGCTCTGAGCACTATGGGACTGAACTTCTGAGGTCATCAGTCCCCTAGAACTTAGAACTACTTAAACCTAACTGACCTAGGGACACCACACACATCCATGCCCGAGGTAGGATTCGAACGTGCGACCGCAGGGGTCTCGCGGTTCCAGACTGTAGCGCCTAGAACCGCTCGGCCAATCCGGCCGGCCTGCTGGGTTCCTCGACACCTAAGAGAAGACAATGAATGATGAAAGACGGACTTCGGGATAAGCAGTACGTGGATGATGGGAAGGTTATTGATCAGCAAGACATTGACTCCGACGTCTACCAGTAGTCTGGTACCACGCAGGCATAAGGGCCGTCCTAGTAAGCAGGCTTAAGGCCGTCGCATTGAACAGAGATTATGTTGAAAACAGGGTATTGTTGCCGGAAATAGTGGATAATAATATGGTCTACTGGAATCCTAATAAAACTAATCTGTTTTTAGAAGAAGTCAGCATTTCATATCGAACGGCCCCTGATTCATGTGTAAACGATGGCCTTAGTTCAAAAAGTGATGTAAAACTGATCAGTCACTTAAAGACGAGTGCACAAGGTTCGATATGAATCGTGCAGTGAAAGTAATTGAAAGTAGTTTATTTTCTTTTCTGCGAGACTGTAGAATATTATAATTTTGTTACCAAACGTTGTACTTGCACACAAGTCATCCGACTGAAGATTGCTGGCTTCCAACACGCAGGAAATTCAGCTGCTCGTGTATGAAACTGGAAACTAACACAGCAGGCGCACCGGCAGCGCGGCGGCGTGTTCCCGTGTGTGCGATGGGAGGGTCGCAGAGGCGTCTGCGCAGGCGCGAAGCCGACACCTGCCGCAGCCCCACATTCCCTGCGGCTCGCCTCGCCGTGGCGTCCCACAAAAACCAACAGAGCTGCCCACCACATTACCCTGTCACGACGCGCGCCCCAACGTATCATTTGCCGGCTACGCGCTACCTCCGCCTTAATACTTTACACGTTATTTTTTTTACCAACCCCCCGACGCACACCTCATTCCCCGGACGCTTCTTGCAGCGGCCGGCGGCCGGCGCTGCCTCACAAATTACATTCTGAAGAGCAAACACCGCGCCGCCTCTAATCTGAGGCCGTACCGTGCGCCGCGCCGCGCCGCGCCGGCCGGGCCCCTTCCGCGCTTAACAAATACTACAAACATCGCCGGACAATTTCCGATTCCCCCCGGCCCCCGCTGCCCGCGAGTGCTTCGCGGACGATCAGCCAGCCCCGCTCGTTATCTGGCCGCAGGCGCCTCTGTTTGGCCTTTTTACTCGCTTTTCGAGGGTTTTCATACCTTTTTGCCCCACCGGTTTGCCTCGCGCCTTCGATCTGCCTGCTGCCACTAATCAGCTCGGCGCAGCTTGGAACGAGACACCTATCTATCCCTCCCTGCCCATTCCGAAAGCAAACAACCACGCCTTAAGGGCCACTCCGGCCGTAGTTCAGCGCCCCAGCCGTCGCCGCAACATTCCAGACACACCCGGCAAAGAAATTACACGTACGTTCCCGCCTTGTACATAAAAACCCCTTCATAACAGCTGTACAGCTTTCTGCACTGGAAGTCACGACGTCTTCAAATTGATAAAGTTCGTGTGGGGCTAAATTAACTTGTGGTGATTTATGTTTGTTGGCTGGTTGATTCGAGGGAGGGGACCAGACAGTAAGGTCATCGGTCCCATCGGATTAGGGAAGAGCGGGGAAGAAAGTCGGCCGTGCCCTTTCAAAGGTACCATCCCGGAATTTGCCTGTAGCGATCTAGGGAAAACACGGAAAACCTAAATCAGGATGGCTGTATGCGAGTTTGAACCGTCGTTCTCCCAAATGCATTTTCTATTTCCTTCCTCATAAGTATTACTCCTACAGGTCATATATGCGAATAGCCTTCCACTCCACATTCGTAAAGAAGCATTGGTACTTTTTGCGGAAGATACTGGTGTTACTGCACAACAAATAGAATCATTTCAACTAGTGACGTAGTACATGAAAAGGAAGCAGTAAACAGGGCAGACAGAGCCAAACCTTTGGTTGTACATAGCGATGAAAAGTAGAACTGGAAGAAGAATGTTCCTGAGATCCTGAAACAATTAAGCTCAGCTACTTTTTGCTCTTCGTATAACTGCTATTCTTGGAAATACACGAATCAACCTCCTTATATACTACGGATATTTTCACTCAATAATGTGTTATGAAATAATTTTCTGTGGTACTCATCAGTTAAAGGAGTTCAACATGTAGGGAAAAAAAATTGAGATTGTTTACCAAGTAATATAAAACATCTGAATGTTATAGAAATATGTTTTAAACGTAACCAAAAATTATTGCTCGTAGGCAACTGCCCTATTACATAGACTAATTTTTATTAAATAACTAGTAGCCCATAAAAATAGTTTTTAAGCGTAATTGCATGAATAGGACTAAAAAACAATAAATGCATTAAAGTTAACACTAATGATACACACACACACACACGCACACAAAGGTATATCGTATGCATTTTTAAAATTCAGCAGATTTATTCTACACCACCTTAATCTGTAACTCATCTTACGGAGTGCTACGAAGGATACTCCTTGTACCACTACCATTCCACTACAACGCAGAGTATTATGTTCCTTGCACATTCTGCTGGCTGTGTTTGTGTCACTTCCAGAACGTGCCTTTTAGCCTAATGAACTAGATTTGTTTTATGAGGAATGAGTTCACAGCCGTCGTGAAAATCTTGAATGAGGTTATTCCGTTTCAGGCTGTTAAGATATTATTTATTATGATTCTGAGAAATTGTCATTGTAAATCATTGTACTATGTTGTGAATTGCTGGAACACGGGTCTCTGCAGTATAACAGAACTTTTTTTCTCTATTGTTGTTTCATTCTCTCTCGCCTCATACGGGGAGGAGGGGGGGGGGGGGGGGGAGATCTGCCAGCAATAGTCACCCCACTCTTCAGCCAATTTGACAAGTAAACTACATTAGACAAAAAAAACACATAAAGATGATATGTTAAGAAGGATCTAACTAGTTCTGAAGGCTGAAATTAGTGGAAGTATACAGAAGAAAAAGGCGTTCTTCGTGTTGTAATTATTAATGATAAAAGGTGAAACGAGAAACAGCGAAGTAACATATTTGATGTACTGTTGAGTACCTGTCCGCGCTATATGTTAAACCATGTGCATCTAACTGCTGTATTTCCTTTCTGGTAGTCACGAATCCTTTTAAAGTGCAATGCACAAAACATCTTGGATTATATGACGCACGGGTTACCCAATAAAGGTGTCTTATGTTGTCCACCATTCGGAAGAATGAGTCCAAGTATTTTAACCAGGACGATAATTCCAGGGACTAGATACACGTGGCATGCTGTATGAAGTGCTTGTGGTGACACGCCTACAATTGCTTAATGTGGAAATAAAAATGTTTAAAATATTATAAAGCGACTGGTTGCAGGTTCCACAAAAACCAACTACCAAACTGATTCATTATTAAACTAAATACGTCAAAATCTATGTTTAAGTTTGTACACGGTTAAAAGGATGCTATGTCAGTCCAAGAACTGAATAAAGACAAACACCTATGTACGTACCAGTACGGGTCGTATTTTGATTGGCTGTCTAAAATTACTTATGGTTCTCGATGTGTTACGTGTATTTTTCGATGGTTATGTAATACTTTTTCACTGACAACGAATTGCCTAACTGTGTGTGTTCATTCTCTGCTCATTTTTGTTTTTGAATGCATTCTGTGGTATAGAATGTGAGTATAACAACAGCCTACAGTATGCGGGATACTGGAACAAGCTGTAATTAATTTACTGATTATTATAAGGTAAGATTCGCGCCTGATCCTCAGTAGCAAATGACATACAAACGTTTTATTACAAAATTAAACGTAAAGCAGATACGTACCTGCAGCAAAGAAAACGCGCACGCGTAATCCAGTGTACCAACTGATGACCTGTGAAACTCCTGTACACACGCAGAAGTTAACAAGATGTGTCACTGACGACGCGAACTAATTTTAATTCTTGTTGCAAGGTAAACAAAATATAGGACACACAGAGACATATAAGCCCATCCTCTCCAAGCTAGGTTCGCAAATAGAACAAGAAGGAACCCTAACAGTACGACGGGATAAGTGCCGTCTAACATGCACTTCGAGATTTGCAAATTATAGATGCAACAATATCAGATTAAAAAAAAAAAAAAAAGCAGTCCTTGATGGATGACATAAAGTTAGGATCTATTCATGATACAATAATGTTAAGGAGTTCACCGTATTAGAAAAGAGTTCAACATATTAGAGACGATTATTTGAAACGTGCTGTGCCCTCAACGGTATCTTTAGCTTTAAGGGAATTTTTGCGCACTGTGGAGTTGAGTTTGGTAATTCTATAGTGAGATATGTGTTTCATCGGTGATCCTGTTATGAATCAGATCTTTTTAGTTTGGACGCAAAGTCATGAAGAACGAGTCTTGCATTAAAATAAGCTTCTAAGCCGATATTCACTACGACTATCATTTTTCAAACAGAACTAAATTCTGTGGTAAACATCTGCTCTGAAGCTGTTAGGTACATAAAATCTGAATCAACATCCTGTTACTCTGCAGTAAGGCACACATGTGGTCGTAATCCAACATTATCCACCTTCTGTTGGCAGCACGGATCTATGGAAAGTGTGCAGCCATCTGTCTTCGAACGATTTAGCGCCCCACTGGTCAATCGCTCCTCCGACCAAAAGTAATCTCGATAATACCTGCTGGGCACTGCAGCTTGTCAAATATTTGCCCGATCCAGGTGCAGGGGCAGGCGCTTGGGGTTCGGGTCGGCCCCGAGTACAGCAGCACACTCTCAGAAATTCTCTGCAAGAAGCAGCCTGAACGCGATCGGCGACATGCAGGACGAAACACAAAACTTCCACTGTGTCAGATCTGTAACTCGGCTCTCTTGTGCAACGTTTTCTGACAGCTCATCCACAAACATATCTTGTTTGTAAATAAACGACGCCATGAAGATTCTGGTACTTCCCTTCACGTCTTACCGAACAGGAAAAGGATTTGCGCCTTATTCCTTTGTAAATCCATAGGCTGGTTCCTTATTCATTCACACAGTAAGAAAAGTAAGGGATTTTGATATATATTTAGAATCACTACAGTTAACGTAACATTTTCGTTATTATCCGCTTGCTTAGCTGGGTGGTAACGTGCTTGTCTCCGATGCAAGCGGGCCCGGGGTTCGATTCCCGTCCGGGTTGGAGATTTTCTCCGCTCGGGTGTTGTATTCTCATCATCATCTCATTCTCGTCACCGGCGCGCAAGTCGCCCAATGTGGCGCCGAATAAAATAAGTCTTGCACTTTGGCGGCCGAACTTCTCCGAATGGGGGCCTCCCGGCGAACGATGCCATCCGCTCATTTCCATTTCCATTTTTCCTTCCTATGTAAAGAGAGCCGGTTTTCTACCATCGAAGGAACTGTCATATGTCAAAGTATTTGCATATATTTCGTGCTCTACAGATGTGATGTAATGTATAAAGAACAAATTTCCTTAGCAACCGCAGACATGGCCTGCAAGGGATAAAGCGACTGTAGGAATTAAATACAATTTGTGTTGTGATGCAGCCGAGCGGAGCTTTACAGTTTCAACGTGTTTCCATCAGAGTGATGAACATCTGAAGACGGTGACATCTGATGAGTAAAACCATTAATAAATCAAATACTACGCGACCGGTGGCGCTTTATCTCTTCATTAACATACTTTGTATGCAACACAATTTGTACAAAAAATTCTTCATAGCGATGCTAGTTACTTTATCATCAGGTCGTGAAACCATACGGAGGTTCGACAAAAATATGGAAAAAAAATCCGGAAACGCACGCATAAACGTGAATGCAGATGCGAGGCGAGCCTGCTGGAGCGGACATGTGCGTCGTTCTCAACGCTTTGCAAGTGTCAGTCTTAAAAGGCGTGTTCTGTGTAGCTGTGAGTGCATTATGTTGGAGATAAGTGAATTAGAACGTGGCCATATTCCTGGTGCTCGTACTGTGGGAGCTCCTATAACCGAGACAGCCAATGTGTTTGGTGTTTCAAATGCCACCGTTTCGAAGATTTATAGCACAGGGCACAGGGACACTGAAAAAAAAACATCATCCACTGTTACAACGCGGACGAAACCGTGTGTCGAGTTATAATGACAGACGACTATTGAAGAGGATTGTGATATAATGAAATGTCGTGTGGCTAGGGCCTCATGTCTTGAAGACCGGTCGCCTGGTGCAAGTCTTTTGATTTGACGCCACTTCGGCGACTTGAATGAAAAATAAGAGGATGACAGCTGTAAAAGTCGCTGTAGAGCTGAATGTCACACTCTGGAACCCTGTGAACATTAAAACAACACAAAGGGCGTTCTGTAAGCAGTGGACTACAGGGCGAACTGGATTTCCAAAACCACTCATCAGTGATGCAAATGCCCGTAACAGGAGAACGGCGCGTCGAAGCCGTAAAACCTGGACTGTGGGGCAATGACAGAAAGTCTTTGGTGGGATGTTTCTTATTTTACACTGTTTCCAACATCTGGCAGAGGCTCAGTGATGATTAGTGTTTTGGGGGGGGGGGGGGAGGAAGAGGGTTCAGTGAAAGTTTTGTGATCATTTTGGTGATGCTATGTTTTAAGACGACAGGACACATGTTCACAGCTCGTATCACCAAGACCCTCCCCCTCCCTTTTTTTTGTGAACGAAGATTAATACTTGCATCTCTCTTGGCCATCACAGTCAATGACCCTACTTTGGAGAGAAGGGTGCTTGATCACTATCCATGCTCATTACCGCTCCCTGAACTTAAAACTACTTTCGAAAACCATACAAAGCCTTTGTTTAACTATTCCGAGTCTGCTGGAAGCTGCTTTTAAGGCCAGCGGTTATGCTACACTGTATCAGGCATGTGCGACATGTAGTGTGATTGTGTATGTGTTGTGTTGTACAATTTCGGCAAGATTACAATAAAACTAGTTACTTATAATTGATATAACATGAGGTTTTATTCAATCACTGCTGTTCGCAGCTAATGATCGTTATTTTGTTAAAGGAATCTCCACCTGGGAACGTGTAGCAATGTTGTGTGTCAAACAGTGCAAATGCCACGACGTTCATTCACAAAAGTAATTATATATAGGCTAACTAGAAAACAAGCTAAATGTATGTCACGTAATCTGAACTAAACAAGAGTAATGATTTTTACTAATTCCAGTGCTGTTGTTTAAAAGACCCTTTGCCAGTTGCAGATCGCTTATCGGATTTAACGCTACTGTTATTCGAGGTGGCAACACTTTTCTTTAAGCAAAATGAACAATTTTGTCACACAATACACGTACACAACACTAATGTATTTTCCTGTCAAAATATTTTATAAAAGTTGTTACGAAATAACCAGGCTTCATACATCAGCAGATATGAAATTATATGTAAGATGCTGTTTGCATTCATAGTTCATGTATTCATAGTCTAGCTGGAATTTATTATCTTCTCAGAGTGAGTCCTCGGCCACCAATACACAATTATTATGGCAATTATGACCAACAACATTTATATCTGTACAGAAAATCAATTTAAAACTGCCACTGCACTATTTCACTAAGATGGCGGCTGACATAAGACAATCGCTTATCGATTCTGGTTGAGGCTGTGTTTTGCTCCTAGTAAATTATATATATATATATATATATATATATATATTATTTACTAGAACTACTATAGGAACGCATAATGGACAGGTAACCACACTGCTTGTTCTGCAGCGTCAGTAAACGCTGCATACAAGACGCAAATGTGCTCTGTGTAAGCTGTATATTATCGCATCGAAAATGAAGACTAAACATTTTACAGTAGTTTGAGGCCTAACGTCACAGGCTCTGGTTTGTCATAGACAAGAGAATAGCTTCCTTAACACGCCAAATAGTCTGTCTTCTGACCGCTCAATTTCCCTAAACTATTCCACTGTCCTTTGGTAATAAACTGCGTACGTGGAATACTTGCTTGTCATGTAAGCAATAAATACTGACACTTCGGCAGGAATATTACAATTTAGTGTGCGTCCCTCACGCGTGTCAATGAGTGTCATCATCCGAATGTGTAACTGTGATCGTGGTATATTACATTTCTGACGTCATATCTACTGTTTTGAGAAAATAATGACGTTTACTTCTACTTATCTTCAAATATTTCGAATCGCATATTATTATTTCAAGTGGTATCCAGAGCTATCTCCAGACCAGTTAAATACCCACGGTGATGTGGTAACATAGATGAAGTAATGCCGGCCACTGTGGTCGAGCGGTTCTAGGCGTTTCAGTCCGGTACCACATGGCTGATGCGGTCGCAGGTTCAAATATTTCCTCGGGCATGGATGTGTGTGCTGTCTTTAGGTTAGTTAGGTTTAAGTAGTTCTAAGTCTAGGGGACTGATGACTTCAGATGTTAAGTCCCATAGTGCTTAGAGCCATTTGAACCATTTGATGAAGTAATACTTTCAGTGGGGTATCAACCACTTATGAAAGCTAGGTCAAAATATCTCATTTCAGAAACCTAGCTCCCCTCCCCCCCCCCCCCCCTCAATGCGATATTTTTATTATTATAAATAAATAAAATGCAACATAGAAACATTGAGTGCTTTCATACATACTGCCAAGACAAAATATGTTTAAATATTCCCTTCCTTGAGATCAAATGCTGTCGTTTGAGATGCGTTGCAATGGCACACCACTTAATTTTTATTTCAACAGTTTTCTGTTTTTTTTCTAAATTTATAGTACTGTTATTATCACGTCAGTTCGGCTGAGTGACTCTTCTTAACATGGTTTCCGCAACTATCCAACCGGCATCCTGTAAGGATGCTACTGTTAGTTACTGAAAGGCATAATTTAGCCTGCAGTAACAACATTCTTCACATTAATTAATGAGTAATATCGTCTATCTAAAGTATAAGAATCTCGACGCTTGAACAGTGACGTTGCGAGGTACAGCTGTAAAAGAACTTGGCTGAACTCATGTACGAGTTCGAATGATGAGACACTATGCGCGTCGGGAGCGTAACTCCCATAGCTATCAGTGTGTCCGTGTGACAGAGTCTTTAGAAATAGTTTTTCTGATATCAGTCATATTTATTTTTCAGAAAATGGCAGGCCTAATGAATTTTTTTCTTATGGATCTGTGAATAAGACCATATGAATTGTTCAAAGGCTGTCGATTGTTTTACCTATTGGCCACATAATCCGAAGAGAATACTAGGACCTGCTGTCCTGTACGAAACTTCCAGCGATCACATTTGAAACAAAACAGCCCTCGCTCACTATTATTTTTAGTCTTAGTGAGCAGGTTTCAACGCTTCTAAGAGTGCCTTCATCAGAATTTAAACAATTAAAATGGCCTATAACATAGTTACAAATTTATAGGAAAAGTTATTTTTTATTCAAAAAGTGTAAATACTGACTAACAATAAAAGGCAGAGGCTGTACTTACATGTCACATATAAAATAATTAACAGGCCAGAAGGGCTTCAGTCACAAAAGATATAAAAAGGAATGCGTGAAGGCGAGCCACTATGGGCTTCTCGCACCTGTACAGCCACAGGTTGCAACGGACTGAGGCGTCCGCCTTAACAAGTGCGTGTAGGTGAACATGACATTGCATCGAGAGTGCCATCTAGTAGCCGCAGGTACAACTCGGCTACTTAACATTCAAGTGTAGACAGACTGTAATGAATATTGTTCAGTATATAATGTATAAAGCAATATTTTGTTTAACAGCGACAGAAAAAGTAACATTCTGTCTGCGTCAGAGCTTAGAAGTAAAGTTTGAAGTATAAAAACGTCATTATAGAAAATGCAGGAAGGGCTGAGTGACACAGCTTGTAGAAAGCGATATAATGTGAAATACAGCCAATAAACCATACAATGAATGAAAAATTATGAGTTGAATCAGATGAAAAAAAAAAAAAAAAACATTTCGGTAAACTGCAGAAGGAGACCCGAAATTAAATGTCAAGTAACGGATTTATACCGTTGAAGAAATTTTTATTACGCAACTGCAGCTGTTAAATGAGAATGAGACTATCACTTCGAGAAAGATGTTTAAAAATCTCTGATTCTGCCAGAATATCTAATCTACGTCCTTTCCTCTCGGTGTGCAAAATGTTTATATCGCAAATAGCTTTAGGCGCGTGATATGTTATCAGAGGATGATCGGCAAAAGAGGAATTTTGGGGGCTAGTGCCACTTTTTCTTAAAAGGTGTTCTTTATATCTGGTTGTAAAGGCATGTCCTGTCTGTCCTATGTAGTAAGAAGAGCAGGTATCACAGACAATCTTTTAGACGCCAGAACTTTCTAACGGGCAACGAATCGATTTTAAATTATGAACGAAATTTTTTTTCAAATTGGTATTGGTAGGAAATGCAACGTTGCAGTTGTATTTATTACGAAGGCGTTGGATCTGATCGGAGACGGGCCCCACGAAAGGAATAGAGAAATATGTTTTTTGTTTGGATTCAATGGAAGAGGTGCCGAGCGTAATAGCTTTTTTAGTAGTTTTCTTTTTAAGGATGCCATCTACTATGCTAGGTTTATACTCGTTATTAACTGCTATCGTTTTGAGTAAATTGATTTCGTCGTTAAACTTTTCTTTCTAAAGTAGAATGGAAGTAGCTCGGTGAATAGCAGAATGAAAGAAGGCCGTTTTACGAGACTGTGGATAAATGGAAGACGCAGGTACCATCTGATCAGTATATGTTTCCTTACGAAAAATATTGAATGAGATTTTATTACCTTCTATTGTAAGCTTCAAGTCAAGAAAGTTTAATTGACGGGCCTCGTTTTCCAGTTCGATGGTGAAAGATATTTTCTCATGAAGATCACTGAAGAGATTAAAAATACGGTCAATGCCATTAGCAGGTCCCTTGTAGACGATTAAAATATCGTCAACGTATCTGAAATAGGAGGTAAGGCCTAGTGATGTAGCTGGAAAACAGTTAAAAAACTTTTCTTCTAGAGAGTTGATGAAAATATCGGCAAGGATATCAGCTAAGGGATTTCCCATAGCGAGACCGTTTTAGGGAATCTTCACATTTTAATTGTAGCTGAAATTTTATTATTCAGCTACCTTTACCCACACTCGTCTGCCAGAATTTTGACACACATTTGTCACACGTGCTGAAGACCTTGCTGTCGTGTGCCCAAAACAGACAGGCCAATCATAATCTATACGAGAAACCGATGTTAAATAGAGAAAGGTAAATATTATTCTCAAAAAATTCATGAATTCCACGTTCTGCTTATTTACATATGCGGATGTTTTTGAAAATTTTTCAGATAAGTGATAAATGATTCAACAAAGCTAGGTAGATCTGAATCTCCACCACGCCGGGAGTTCCAGGCTTCTCGTATTTCGAGACTGTTTAACAGTTCAGCTTTTCAGTGCTGCAGAGTGATCGACATTTGAGGCAACCATAGGCATACTGTTCGTTCTACTCTCACTGCTACTAATTAATCTTCTCTGCAGAGGGTTGCATTCTTTCATGGTCTCCTCTAACTGTATTTTCCCAAATTGCGTTCAGAGATAACTCCCTGGCCCCCTGGAGTAACCTGTCTGCACTTTGACCATCCCACAGGCTACGTATACAGCATTAATCGTGCTTTGTTAATATTCCTGGAAATAAACTATGCTCCATTTCAACTACTTTGTATGCTAACGAAGATGAGCTTCGACATACGTTAACAGGCCGATCGCATACGTCGCTGAAATTTCCGCACAGATGTCTTGTTTCTCTGCCAGTTATTACCTAGCGCCAAGCCGGTCTGTCACTCCGCACTTAAGATAAACAAAACCACTATCAAAACAATGGGATCGAATACTTAATAGTATGAGAGAGCATCTCTATGTGCTCCAGAAGTAACATATTGCACGACATTTCTAACTGAATTTTTCCTAAGACAGTTCAGTTCGCCTGTACTTCACCACAGAAGCTAATGATCGTTGTCGAACACCCAGAGAGACGTGCCTCTTTAATGCTACATGATATTCTTTATGTGAATGGAGATAATATAGCCAGGTTTTCGCCTCCATAGCTGAGTGCTCAGCGTGGCTGAAAGACACGCGAGGGGCCCGGGTTCGATTCTCGGCTGAGTCAGAGACATTATCTACTACGGGACTGGGTGTCGTGTTGTCTTCATCATCATTTCATCATCGTCGAAGTGCATGTTGTCGTAGTGGTGTGAAATAAACCAGGTGGCCGAACTACCCAAAACGGGACTCCCGACCAAAATATATCATACGCACGTTTCCCTTCATCTAGCTGGGCCCTAAAAAGGAGTAGAGAGACCTTAAAACGAAACAATTATGACATAATCCGTCAGGCCAAAAAGCTTCGAGACTGGATTCATGAAAAATAGAGAAAAGTTAAGATGATGATTTTAATGCTTCGCATGTTCTACACAGTGTCTCTCCACTTGAGCACGGAGCACAGCACGTTCATACGATTATGTGAAACTGTCAGAAAGGCCCTTTTTTTGGGATGTTGTTCAATTCGCACGTCAAATTGAGTTGAATTTCGATTATGTCGTCAAAGTGCTGACCATTTATCTGCCTTTTTTTTTAATAAAAAAGGGCACTCGGCGATAAATACAATGAATGTGGAGTGTGGTTGAAAACTGGCACTTGTTTCTACGATACAGACTGTACTACAACTGCACCCGATGCACTAGCGCATTGCTGTGCTGCAAGAAAGAATCCCTTCCTTTCCATTCATGCACTCGAACGTTTTCAATCCTTCTGCACAACTTATCCATGACACCCAAATGATACTGTGAATCTACAGTGGTGCTGGTGGGAACAAATTCCCTGTGGATAACGCCATGAGCATCAAATAACTCAGTGATCAATGTCGTCACTTGAGAGATTGCAGGGCACTCTCCCTTATGATACGGTGTTATGCTGTGTAATGTTCTTGGGGAAGATGCTCTTTTTTACTTGGTTGCTACGTCTGCCCCTGGTAGCTGAATGGTCAGCATGACGGAATGTCATACCTAACGGCCTGGGTTCGATTCCCAGCTGGGTCAGAGATTTTCTCCACCCAGGGACTGGGTGTTGTGTTGTCCTTATCATCGTCATTTCATCCCCATCGACACACATGTCGCCGAAGTGGCGTCAACACGAAAGACTTGCACCAGGCGAACTGTCTACCCGACGGGAGGCCCTAGCCACATGGCATTTCCGTTTACTTGGTTGCTATACCTGGATATGATCTGACTTCATTCATATGATGAAATGGTTAGCGGTAGTTAACGCTCTTGCTTGTGTGCTCTAGTGAAGGAATAGTGGTAAGCTTCACCTGCGTTCAAAGGAAGAGGGTGCCGATTTTAACAACTACAGTGAAAGCATATGATGGCTGAAAGCTGAGAGGAGCTTTTCTCCAGCAGAACCTGGGTGAAGACATTTGTGGACGGTCGAGTCCCTCAGTCTCATTGTACAGACATGTTGGATGGCGCCGGTCGGTCGGCGGCCGCATCCAGGTAGACTGACTAGCGCCAAGGAGTCACCACTGGGCATTGGCAGAGCATTGATGACGGGGAATAAAGCAAAGAATGGGCCTTTGTTAGGCAGGACGCCGATGAGACGACCGTGTATTTCTGCGAATTTCCATGGGACAGGTCAGTGGCGTCCAGACGTCCAGACACTGCTATAAAACATATTTGTGAATCCAGGAGGCTTTTGGCGAGTTAATGGCCATTCTTTGGAAAGTTCGAAATGGACGCAACAGGGGAGGTAACAATCTATTTATGGAGGGCTGTGGTTCTATCAAGGTCATGCTTTTAGCAAAAGACATGGCGTAAGCACATGGGAAAGAGGCCGCAAAGCTGAATCTTTTTTCCTTTTCTCACAGTTATTTTTTAAAGTTGCTGATTGGTCAAATCTGTGTATGCAGAGCAAGAGGCGGTCTCCCAGCCTCGAGTGCAGCACTCCAGCTCGTGAGTGGCTTGGGCTAAAGTGGGAGTAGTCTAAGATGTAAATGTGCCATGCTACTGAGCTGTCGACGAAAGCTGAGAAAAAGAGAAGAGAACACTCTTGTACTGGCAATTCGCTAGTAAAGAACTACTGGTCTTTATCTAAACGGTGGGGCTTGTGTCCTCTGCTAGTGTGCCATTTAGAGCCTGTGTCAGCCACCATCTGAACTGTCAGAGGTACTATTTCTAGCATCATGCACACAATGAGTGATGCGTGGGTGTACTTATTTGTTTTGGGTCGGCCAACTAACATTTGACACATTTCGTCACGGGTAGTCGTGGCACAGAGTCAAATTGGTTTGGCAGACCAGAAAACGGGTCCACCTGCACACTGGAATACACCGAGGTTTCAGAAGCTCATAGGGAAGTTCCTGTGGTCCGAATCAGCCAAACGCGAGACTGTGTACTTGCATTTCTTCGGGCGTGCGGCGTTAATAACACGTTATATTTAATATATCTCACATATCTTTGCACACATATTTCACTTGTATCTGTAGCGACTTTGGCAACGGCCTTGCCGCAGTCGTACCACCGGTTCTCGTCAGATCACCGAAGTTAAGCACTGTCGGGAGTGGCCGGCACTTGGATGGGTGACTATCAGGGCCGCCATGCGCTGTTGCCATTTTTCGGAGTGCACTCAGCCTCGTGATGCCAATTGAGGAGCTACTCGACTAGACAGTAGCGGCTCCGGTCAAAGAAAACCATCATAACACCGGGAGAGCAGTATGCTGACCACACGTCCCTCCTATCCGCATCCTCAGCTGAGGATGACGCGGCGGTCGGATGGTCCCGATGGGCCACTTGTGGCCTTAAGACGGAGAGCCTTGTAGCGAATTTCGTCCTGCAGCTTCGTTTTCATGCAGCTGAATCCATATGACGGTGTATGGGAATACTGTCTGCAACGTGTGCCATGATGCACTTAGTAGATAATAAATTAATACTTCTTGCTGAGTGAGGCGGTTTTACTACATGATCAGTGAAAGTGTAGTAACCAACAAACTTTTTTCGTTTCATCATTTTATGGGGGTTGTCAGCGAGAAAAGTTTCACAAAGGTTTGAAATTATGTGTAATGCTTGTAAGTAGATGAGTGCTCTCATTCTCAAATAAAGGATTAATGAAATCTGCGAATTCGCACGTTGTGAGCTACACCCTAATCCTCGCCCCTTTGATAGGTACGTGGACCTATCGCCACTGCGATTCTGTTCAGGCTGTAAGAGATACGTGTGCCGAGTTTGGTTCAAGTCGGTCCAGTGATTTAAAAGATGATTCAAATGGTTCAAATGGCTCTAAGCACTATGGGACTTAACATCTGAGGTCATCAATCCTCTAGACTTAGAACTATTTAAACCTAAGTAACCTAAGTACATCACACACATCCATGTCCGAGGCAGGATTCGAACCTGCGACCGCAGCAGCAGCGGTATTCCGGACTGAAGCGCATAGAACCGCTCGGCCACAGCGGCCGGCTTAGAAGATGTGGAACATACATACATATGTATGTATTCGTACATCCATTTTTATAATATGCGTGGATACAATGTATAGCCAGCGGTGGTCGAGCGATGGATGAGAAGAGGGGAAGTAACCAAGTAAGGCAGTCATGGACTGTGTGGCTGGTCACGGCGGAGGTCCGAGCCCTCCCTCGGGCATGGGTGTTTGTCCTTACCATAATTTAGGTTTAAGGACCGATGACCTTAGCAGTTAAGTCCCATATGATTTCACACATACAACTAAGTAAATAGCCCGTGACGAAGAGACAATTTTCTGGTACTTTGATTAACACGAGAGGACTAAGAAAACTGCTTGGCCTCTTATATCATGTTCTCTGTCGGCATCTGTGGAAAGTAACAAGTGATGGAATGTGTTATAACTGCGCTAGGTACTGGCCGGTTTACGTTGTTTCCTCGGTCGTGACCGGCTAGACTATTGTCTGCGAAAGGCCAGAATCAGGGTTCGAGATTTGGTGCTGGATGCGGTTACCATCTATAATAACACAGGCCACTATCCGTGACAGAGAGAAACTTTATTCGCAGCTCATTTTTAACATCTGCTCTCCTAATGAAGGGAACATTTCAAATTGTCTTCACTCGACTTCCAGCACGTAGTGTATTAAGGAAATTCCGCGCTGCAGACTGTATCCAGATGCGTTCTTAAGCCGTAACCTCAATTCGCCGCAGTTATTAGCCGGCTTTTACGATCCGCCCCCGAGACGGATTTTCGCTCCGCGAACGGCGCGCCTTTCGATCGTGTAAATCCGGCACGCCCGATGCCGCGAAATCCTCTGGCAACGCACACAAACAAGTATTCCAATTACGGGGCCGTGCGGCTGGGGGATCCACCGCAGCCAGGCCCGGCGCACAGTAATAATAATACGTGTTATATACGCGGGGCCCTTCTCCTCCCGGCCGCGGGACAATGGAGTGCGGGAATCCGGCCCCGATATCCGGGCCGGCCAGCCTTTCACGGCGTCGGCCGCGACCTAATCTCATAAATATAATCGAATCAAGATGGGCGAGCGCGGCGCGGGCGAGCCGAGGCGTGCATTGTGCCGGAAGCGGGGGCGGGGGTGGCGGCGGGGGCGGGCGTCGAGGGCCCTCGAGCCGCGAGCGCTGCCGCGGGCGACGCAGGGCTCAGCCCGACCCTCCTACCTGGCCGAGCAGGTGGCCGCTGTCGGCCCGTCCTCGGCGCTCGCCGCATTCTGCCCCGCGGAATCGCTGCCCGCTGATTGACAACGTCTATTTGTTGGGCTGACGCGCAACTTCGTTTTGTTGTTAGTCACCTCACTAATGCGCTACTAGTGCCACAAGCTGACGTCGATACCTGGAAGAGGGGACTGTTACCAGCAATTCCTCTACGGCTGCAGTTGTACTTCGCGAACCAAGGTAGGGTACTTTGTCTCCAAGATATGCTTCACTATCTTTACATATGGAACAAGGGATTAAAGAAGATGTAAGGCAGGAATGTAGTCTTTCCACTCTAATGTTCAATCTATTCACTGAAGAAGCAATGGTCGAAACAAAACGAAGGTTCATACACTACTGGCCATTAAAATTGCTACACTAAGAAGAAATGCAGATGATAAACGGGTATTCATTGGACAAATATACTATACTAGAACTGACATGTGATTACATTTTCACGCAATTTGGGTGCATAGGTCCTGAGAAATCAGTACCCTAAAGAATCACTTCTGGCCATTATAACGGCCTTGACACGCCTGGGCAATGAGTCAAACAGAGCATGGATGGCATGTACAGGTACAGCTGCCCAAGCAGCTTCAACACGATACCACAGTTCATCAAGAGCAGTGACTCGCGCATTGTGACGAGTCAGTTGCTCGGCCACCACTGACCAGACGTTTTCAGTTGGTGAGAGATCTGGAGAATGTGCTGGCCGGTGCAGCAGTCGAACATTTTCTGCATGCAGAAAGGCTCGTACAAGACCTGCAACATGCGGTCGTGCATTATCCTGCTGAAATGTAAGGTTTCGCAGGGATCGAATGAAGGGTAGAGCCACGGGTCGTAACACATCTGAAATATAACGTCCACTGTTCAAAGTACCGTCAAATACAAGAGGTAACCGAGACGTGTAACCAATGGCACCCCATACCATCACGCAGTGTGATACGCCACTATGGCGAGGACGAAGACACCCTTCCACTGTGCGTTCCCAGCGATGTCGCCAAACACGCATGCGATCATCATGACGCTGTAAACAGAACCTGGATTCATCCGAAGAAATGACGTTTTGCCATTCGTGCACCAGGTTCGTCGTTGAGTACACCATCGCAGGCGCTCCTGTCTATGATGCAGCGTCAAGGGTAACCGCAGCCATGGTCTCCGAGCTGATAGTCCATGCTGCTGCAAACGTCGTCGGACTGTTCGTGCAGATGGTTGTTGTCTTGCAAACGTCCCCATCTGTTGACTGAGGAATCGACACGTGGCTGCACGATCCGTTGCAGCCATGCGGATAAGATGCCTGTCATCTCGACTTCTACCGATACGAGGCCGTTGGGATCCAGCACGGCGTTTCGTATTACCCTCCTGAACCCACCGATTCCATATTCTGCTAACAGTCATTGGATCTCGACCAACGCGAGCAGCAATGTCGGCTATACGATGAACCGCAATCGCGATAGGCTACAATCCGACCTCTATCAAAGTCGGAAACGTGATGGTGCGCATTTCTCCTTGAACGAGGGATCACAACAACGTTTCACCAGGCAACGGTGGTCAACTGCTGAGAAATCGGTTGGAAACTTTCCTCATGTCAGCACGTTGTAAGTGTCGCCACCGGCGCCAACCTTGTGTGAATGCTCTGAAAAGCTAATCATTTGCATATCACAGCATCTTCTTCCTGTCGGTTAAATTTCGCGTCTGTAGCACGTCATCTTCGTGATGTAGCAATTTTAATGGCCAGTAGTGTAAGTGAATTAAAATTCAAGGTGAAAGGATAAGATTCGCTAATGACAGTGGTACTCTTACTGAAAGTGAAGAAGAATTGCATGATGTATTGAACAGAATGAACTCTCTAATGAGTACAGAATATTGATTAAAAGTAAGCTGAAGAAAGAAAAAGGTAATGAGAAGTATTTGAAATAAGAACAGCGAGACACTTAACACCAGGACTGATGATCACGAAGTAGATGAAGTTAAGGAACTATGTTACCTAGCCAGAAAAATAGCCTATGGCGGACGGAGCAAGGAGGACAGAAATAGTCGACTAGCTACTGGCAAAAAGGGCGTTCCTCACCGAGAGTAGTCTACTAATGTCAAATACAGGCCTTAATTTCAGGAAGAGATTTCTGAGAATGTACAGGGTGGAGCAGGGAAACGGGAAATTTCGAAATAACGTCATTTCCATGAATAAATTCATAAAACTAGTAATTTATTAACGAAAGTGAATGTATTCAGTACGTCTTTTCAATCAAAATGTTCAAAAGTGTATCTTTACTTTTTAAAGATGGCATCGGAAAAATGTGCTCCCATTCGGCGTTCACACTCTAACAGCGTGTTATGAAAACTCTGGAATGCGCGGTGTAGCAAATCTTGGGGAATGGCAGTGATTTCGTTTTCAATGTTCTCCTTCAGTTCATGGATTGTTGCAGGACGTGTACGGTACACCTTGCCTTTAAGATATCCCCACAGGAAGAAGTCGCACACACTAAGATCAGGGGATCTCGCAGGCCATGCAATGTCACGTTACGTGAAATAATGCGTCTTCCAAACAATTGACGAACTGCTGCCATTGACTGTCGAGCAGTGTGTGACGTGGCTCCGTCCTGCTGAAACCACATGTTTTCGACGTTAAGATTAAGCTCGTACAGTCTCGGTGTATAGAATGTTTGAAGCATTTCAACATATCGAACGGATGTTACTGTCACTACACTACCATCCTCACGTCCAAAAAAATAAGGGCCGATAACACCATGACATGATACAGCACACCATATTGTGACCTTGGCGCTATGTAGTGGTCGCTGGTGAAACTCACAAGGATTGTCCTGTGCCCAATAACGAAAATTCTGTTTGTTCACGAATCCGTTCAGGTGGAAATGCGTTTCGTCTGATATCCATAAGTTACCAAGGAAATTCGCGTCCTCGTTGATTTTAGCCAATATCTGGCTACTAAACTCCATACGTGACGCTGGGTCTCGTTCATGTAAGTGTTGCACAATCTGCAACTTATAGAGATGGAAGTCTAATCCGTGTAGTATACTTTGTAAGCTTCGTCGGTTAATCCCTAGCGAAGATGCATGCTGTCGAACGGAGCGGCGAAGACTTCTCTCGATTGCAGCTCTAGCAGCTGCAATGTTCTTTGGGGTACGTACCGTTGGAATGCCACCTGGAGGTTTCTTTTTCAAGGCAGATCCTGTTTCTTCAAAATTACGCACCCACGTTGTAATCACATGCGCAGATGGGACACGTCCGTGACGTCCAAGCTGGTAATGCTGTCGAAATGTTCTCTGCGCGGCAGTCGCACTATCACCATTTTTGTAAAACGCTCTCACAGCTACTGCACGTTCCGCACCAGTCCAATTCTCCATGATTACTAAATGGCAATGCGTTCAGATCAATTGTGCAAAGTTTCGAATATCTACCGGCGCTACAGTGCTGCCAATTGCAACGTTCAAAATTTCCCGTTCCCCTGCGCCACCCTGTACATTTGGAACACAACATATTATGGTAGTAAGCCATTAACTGTGAGGAAAGAGAATCGAAGCATTTGAGATGTGGTGCTACAGGCGGACTGATAAGGTAAGGAATGAAGAGGTTCTGTGCAGGATCGGAGAGGAAAAGAATATCTGGAAAACACTTACAAGAAGAAGGAATAGGATGATAGGACCTGTTAAGACATCAATAATTAACTTCTATGGTACTACAGGGAGTTGTAGAGGATACAAACTGTAGAGTAAGACAGAGATTGGGATCATCCACCTGATAATTGAGGACGTAGGTTGTAATTACTACTCTGAAGTGAAAAGGTTGCCACAGCAGCGGAATTTGTCGTAGAAGCAATAACGCAAATGGAAACAAATTTGAGGAGTGGGTTTTAAATTCAGGATGAAAGGATATCAAAGATGACATTCACTGATGACACTGCTCTCCTCTGTGACAGTGAAGCAACTTTTGAATGGAATGAGAAGTATAATGAGTACAGAATACAACTTCAAAGTAAACCGAAGAAAGACGAAAGTAATGAGAAGTAGCAGAAATGAAATTAGTGAAAAAATTAACATCAAAGTTGGTGGTCAAGAAGTAGACGAAGTGCAGGAATTCTGGTACCTTCGAAGCAAAATAACAGACAATGGATGAAGCAAGGTGGATACAAAAAGCAGACTAGCACAGGCAAAGAGGGTGCTCTTCACTAAAATATTTCTACAAGAATCGAACTTCGTCCTTAACTTCTTAGGAAGAAACTTCTGAGAATGTGCGTTTGAAGCACGGTATTGTCTAGAAGAGAATAATGGGCAGTGAAACCAAACGGGAAAAAAAGAGATATGGTGCTACGGAAGGATGTTGAAAATAAGTGGACTGACAATAAAAGGAATGAAGTGGTTCTTGGCAGAATCGACGAGCAAAGGAACATATGGAGAACACTGACAATTAGAAAGGATATGATGATACTACATGTGATACCACCGAATAACTTCCACGGTACTGGTTCAAATGGCTCTGAGCACCATGGGACTCAACTGCTGAGGTCATTAGTCCCCTAGAACTTAGAACTAGTTAAACCTAACTAACCTAAGGACATCACAAACATCCATGCCCGAGGCAGGATTAGAACCTGCGACCGTAGCGGTCTTGCGGTTCCAGACTGCAGCGCCTTTAACCGCACGGCCACTTCGGCCGGCTTCCACGGTACTACAGGGGTCTGTAGAGAGGAAATACTGTAGAGGAAGACAGAGATCGGAAACTATCCAACAGAAAATTGAAGACATTGAGTATCATACTCTGAGATGAAGAGGTTAGCGCAGTACAGGAAGTCGCTGCAAGTTGCTTCTTGCCAGCCAGAAGACTGACGATCCTTAAAAAAATCAATTAAAAATAAAATATAAATAAAATTAAACCAGATAACAATGACCGTCTACGCTGCTGGCCATTGCAACTGCATCGCCAGATATGATAACAGATAAGGAAATTTTACTTGTGGTGCGCATACGGTATTGTAGGGGGAACATATGATTAAATTTGTAGATGATTCGAGAGTAGAGAGAGTGCAGCAACAGCTTTAACCTGGCTGAGCTTCGAGTCGAAATCAGCTGGATGCCAGATACTGAATGGTCATACCATGCTGTTTCAAATCTAAAACATAGATTTTTCATTTTTTTAATGTGATCTTCGCACATTATCCGCTCAATCAGCACCCGATACGTGACCTCCTACAAATTATAATGTGCAATATAATTGTAGTATACATACACCCACACACACAATCACACTCATACATACACACACACACACACACACACACACACACACACACACACACACACAAACCCAAACACACATTCACTAACGATCCAATCAAATCATCGAAATCTTAGATTAAAATGTCAATACCTTCCGTCAACAGAATCATAATTTGCTAAGCCAATACGAAATTAGACACATGATCATGTCATTTCTTACAAGTAGCGCCTTCACACGAATAGATAGTTGCCCATGAAGTAATAAGAACTGTAGCAAGTTGGTAGTCGCAAATTACTGCAATGCACAAAGTAATATGGTCGGTATTCTAATCAGTGCCACAATCATCTAGGAGTGCAAATCCATTGTAGACGATAAAGGTGCAGTCTGAACCTTCCGTAGCTAAGGCAGAGACTTCCTACGGTGCATTCCAAGAAAGTGCCACGGTCGTGCAGGGATGTCATGGATGTTATACACTACATACAATGTGTCCCGGAAGAAATGATCAATATTCAGATATCTACATTTACATCACACTCCGCAATCCACCTAATGGTTTCGGTACCACTATCTGATCCCTTCAACCCTGTTCCACTCGCGAGTTGTGCGTGGGCAGAATGATTGTAGGTAAGCCTCTGTATTGGCTCTAATTTCTCGGATTTTCTCCTAGTGGTGAATACACGAGATATATGTGGAGGGGGGCGGGAGGGAAGAAATATGTTGTCCGACCCTTCCTGAAAAGCGCTGTCCTGAAATTTCAATAGTAAATCTCTCCGAGATGCGCAACGCCTCTCTTGTAACGTCTGCCAGTGGAGTTTGTTTAGCATCTCCGCAACGTCCTCTCGCCAGCTAAACGATCCCGTGATGAAACGCGCCGCTCTTCATTGGATCTTCTCTATCTCCTCTATCAGTCCTAACTGATAGGGATCCCAGATAGATGAACAACACTCAAGGATCGGGCAAACAAGCGCCTTATAAGCCATGTGACAGGAACAACCATTCGAAGCAAAACAGTTTCATAAGCCTGGGCTCTAAGATGCTCATCTCAAGAGTTATGAACACTTGTTATATTTTAGCATTTTGTGAATAATTTCCGTGTTCTTTGTTCAGGAAGAGCGCAGCAGCCGTATCTGTTAAGTTTCTTTGCTAATTAGTCTTAATAACGCATCAGCGGTACTGTTACTATTTCTGAAACAAGCTTCTTCATGAGTTATACCATAACACTGTTATCTTCTGCAGACTGTTGTAGTCTGTTGTTGATCATTGCTTCAAAGGTTTTGCCAATTATTGGAAGTATGAGTTAAGTTTGTGTTTGGGTTTTCCATGTTTCAGAATCATTCTAATATGTGCATGTTTCCATTGGGATGGTGCAGTTTTTTGAGTTAAAGCTGCATTAAATAAAGGTTTTAGTGTTTCAGCAAGTCCCTGCGGTAGAAGCAGTCTGAGATGAAATCGTCCAATGCCTTCACTTCCAGGAGCTATATTTTTACTGCTTTGTATAGCAGAGGCTATTCCTTTTTTACTCATTCTTTAGGTTGTCGTCTAATTGGCCTACATAATTTTCTTTTTCCTTTAATTAGGTTAAGAGTATGTGTAGGAAGCCTGTCCTTATGTCCTATGACGGTGCATTGTTAGTGACAGCAGATTGTATCGTTTGGAAAATTAACTGGTTATAGTTGTCAAGATCTTCTGCAGTATTAATGGCTGTCATGTTGAGCTTTTTGCTTAAAATTCTGTTCCGAAGTTTCATATGTTAAGGTTTCTGGACTCGATGAAAGTTTCCCTATTGTGGTTGTCATTTTTGAAGCTGGTAATATACGTTGCTTTTGTGATGACGGGGAGGTGGTCACTGGAAATGCTATCACCTGTTTCCACTCCAATGCAGGTATTAGCTATTTGCGCTGTGAAAATAATTTGATCAGCTGTAGAGGTTCCAGTGTTATTGATGAAAGTAGGTGAGTTATTTTCTAATTGGATCTGATTGTCGTTTAGAGCTGCAATGAGGAGATCGCCGTCTTTTTTTTCCCAAAAAGAACAGTAGATCTGGCACTGAGGTCTCCTCTGATGATTGGTAGATCAAGTGTGGAGATGCGAGCAAAGTGAACTATTGGCAGATCCTCAGTGGGACGTACATATCCCCAGTTGCCAAGAAGATCGGTTTCCTATATTTCCCTAGTATTTTTAGGACGATAGCTCGGTGAGCGTTGAGTTTTTCTGGTAAATCAAGTCTTATAGCGGCCAGTTGTTTTGTAGGAACATGGCGACTCTTCGACGTGAACATCTTCCTGTACCTATTTCGGATTTGTCTAACCTGTGGCATACATGATAGAGAAGGCTTATGTCTTTGCCGAAGCAGTTGGTTTCGGCAAATTGTAATGCTTTATTCTCTAACCAGTTTTCCAGAAGCTCCTTTTTAGCACAGAAACCATTTGCATTGAATGTGAAAAGATTACAAATTTATACAATATAGCAGACCCTGGCAGATGAGTGTGGCGGGTTGCTAATGTAGATGCGTATGTTGTTTGAAGTGTGTGTAATTTCCTTATCCCACCGGACGACTATCTGGAAACCGATATCATCGTTTCAGTAACGAGAGATCTGCCTTCTTCAAGAATGTTGAAGAGTACAGTGGTGAAAGCTTGCAGAAAGTTTTTAGTTTTGACCAGCCCTGCGTGGAGTAAATTGGTTCATCAGTGCACTGGATCCTCTCCATTCTCTGTGGGGATGGGTTGCTTCGGCCTTTCAGAGCAATTTGGATCGGTAGCGATGTGAACACCATTGCATTTGCTATATTTAGATGTTTCTTTTTTAGAATCTGTTTTGCTGTTGAAAATCAGGTGACGTCCACTGAATTTCCCATATTTGAATTCATTGCGACAATTTTTGGAGATGTGATGAAAATTGTTGAATTTTTCACATTGTGTGGGTTGAATGGTTCAACCGGGTGTAGTACGCAATGCATCCTGAAGCGGCGTGGAAGAAGTTTGTCGGTGGTGTTCTTCTGATTAGAGATGACATGCCTTTTTTGATGGGTCGTTTTGTGAGTCGCGAGTAGATGCGCGTTTTTTTTTTTTTTTTTTTTTTTTTTTTAATTAGTATTCGTGCATCTTTAGTTCCTCTTCGGCTTCCTGATCGACATTGGTGATGACGACACTTATAAAGGGTCCATGCGGTTGCCAATCAGGTTGTGATTTATTATCTTAATAGTTGCTTCCAATGTGGAAGTGGTGCCATATTTTTATTTTACTTTATTTATTTAGTTTTTTAGTTGGGTTTCAAAGTCAGTTTGATAGGTGGTGAGTTTGACACCGTCCCTTCTCAGATTCATGTCAGTGAAAAATTGTGCAAGGCAGAATTGTTTTAGTGCTGTACGGAAAGGCTTGGCTGTTTCCTTGGGGGTCCAGATTTTCAGTGATAACAACTAAAGGTTGAATGTTCAAACTTTACAGGGATCTCACCGGATTCTGTGGACGCAGTGGAGTTTCGAGTTACGCTTGTAGTGTACCTTTTGAAAACCTTCGTCATCGTCTCAAGAGATATCGTTTCATAAGGAGAAACGTCAGTTTGGCAATGAGTGCCTGGCTTTAGGTCGGACTGAGACTGTTTGAAGTTGCTGAGATTGTTGGGGATCGCTTGGTGACTGCTGGGATTCGGCTGGTGTGGTTGTGTCAGATTTTTTGTTTTTTGTCAGGTTTCTCGTTTGGCGCATAGAACGCTGATTCCGCATGGTGGAGATCGGATGATTCAATAGCCTGCGAAACGTACTCGCGTTTTCCAGTTCTGGACCCAAACTCTTTGCCTTAGCCTCGGCAGACGCGGGCCGAGAATCCTCGTACAGGGCGTGACCTTCAGTATACTCTAACTATCCGTCCCTAAGTCTGGTTGACTAAAGTCTAGGTCTACCTCGCCCTAATAGAGGGCACAACAATTCTGCTTTTTCTTAGAGTGAGATCAGAGAGAAGCCGGTAGTCTGCGTGCCGACTCGTCGCAGTTTGCACTCATCGCAGTTTGCACTCATCGCAGTTTGCACTCACATACTAATGCACACACAAGGCTGGTTAGCCTGCTAGTCAAAGTGCAGCATTGCCATTACGGGTAGAACGTTACGCGCACTCCGTTGGCCCACACGATTTTACATAAACTAATCGGTAAAAAATGATTTTCAGATTACTTGCAGCTTTAAATGTCAGCTTCAGGGTGAAGTGCCCAAAATTTCGATAATGGTAATACTCAACGTGTTATTCGCATCTAAGTACGACGCTGCACGGAATTTGAAAGAGTCTGCAATGAAAAATATGGATCGCTGTGATTTTGCGTTTGGTGCATATTACACCATATGTTTGTTTGAACGAAACTTAGCTAAGATATTGAATTTTTCTTTACACTCAAAAGGAGATTTCTATCTGTCTCCAGTCTCGAGAAAATGAAATTGATGTAGCTCGATCACTTTCTACCGCAAGCGCACGGAAATGAAATATTCATAACATTCCTCATATCTCCCAAACAGTAAGAGATATCGACACGACGTTTTGGCAAGTGACAACATGCACAGGGGAGAGCATTTTGCTATATGGCTAATATAGGAAATTTTCTTATCTATGGCGATATAGCGGAAGCTATGTATTTTATATTATTTTTTCAACCCAATACTGTAACTTTTTTAAGAGCCTTACACAACTATTGAAACGAGATTTTGCTAGTATGAAAGTAAACGGGAAATTTGCTATCTTATTTTACAGCAAACCGAATCAATGACGTTTTCCATAAGCTATTGACCACCCTTTTTCCCTATTGCATTTTCATGAGACATTCTGTTTCACGATTCTGTCACAATAGGTATTGCAAGCTAAGTTTGTGCAGTTTATACCGTGACTAAAAAAAGGAAAATTGAACCTGTCAACAAGAGAAATGTAGCCGTTCCTCATAACTGATAATGTTTCTTCAAATGAGAAACAATTCAGACAAAAATAAAGGGTCACTTCTGTTACAGTTTTGGCGGAGTAGATCTTTGACATTCCTGTTTAGTTTAGCCAAAGTCTTTCTAACTATTTTTGCTCTCTTGCTTATTCCTTTTGATGTCTATGCTCTCATTGTATCCAACGTGAGTACAAAAAACTCATCGACTGCTGCAATGTTTTCTTTCTTAATTCCATATTTTTTTTAATTTATTGTAACAGGTTTTCAGACCTACCTTGGAACATGGTACACTCACTTCTTCCATTCGTTGCTGAAGTTCATCTGTACTAGCAGCAAATATTTTATCAAATAGTGTTACATATCGTATCTCATTACTCTTATTGCTACTTTTCTGGTAAACGACCCTTTACAACGAGGCACTACACAATGTTTAACTTACTGCTGGACCATAAACGTAGTAATAACATAAACACTGGGTTTTTCTAACTTCAGAAATGTAACTTGCAAGTTAGTCTCATTAAAAACAGCAGCCGGGTTTCTGTATGGATTTCTACAAGTGATGAGCATGCAGATGAGTCTAGGTACCACGAAAATAGCCTTAAGTAACTGTAAAATATTTTCGCCCAGCAAAATGGTGTCTGTAGATCAAGTGATTAGTTAACTCGCAAACTAGTCTCACATCAAATTATACCGTTTCGGAGGGGAAGCCATGAGATAATACGGTAACATTCATATAGACCCTAGAATTGCAACGAGTAAGGCCATTGTCATCCTAGACATAATTTTATTTAGATGTAATTTTCATTTCCAACAACTGAAGAATGGAAATGCCAAACCTTCTTGAGTGTCATATCTCACAGTTGTCATGAGTGTCAAAAAGCAATTTATTTCTTTTTATCCATAACTTACTGGCATCCAAAAGAACTCAGAAGGTTTTCTGATACCATAAAATTATTCTACTCACCTCATCACTACAAAAAGTATTGAGGTAAATTAACAAATAATTTGTTAAGAACGTTCTAAGTGTTATATAAGGGAAATGACTGGTTCTAAGTACCAGTAAGGAAGTGATTTTTCAAGTGCTATTAATATGAGGCACAGATCTGGAGAACAATACCCGCTGATGATGATACACATGTACTGAAACATGTTTCGGCATTGAGATGAATAGCTGCTTGCCCATTAGACGGATCTAATTCCCATGCTTTAATCTAAAAGACGACTACTGTTTGACCTTGTGAGTTGGTTCCACCTCCAATAACTAAAATATTTCAAAACTTTACCGAAATGGTCTCTGAAAGTGTCCCAGACTGGTGTTGGGAGAGGTGAAATAGAGGATGTGTACCGATGGAATTTCAGAAAATGTAAATTGCATATAACATTCAGATAACCGGTTTACGCTGGATCATTGACTAAAAAATCCCCGACTTCTTCCCTGAATGACAGCAGGCTCTGGTCGTACGATAAGCAAAAATGAACATTGAAAATTAGTAATTAAAGCATGCCAATGGAGAATTGGTGCCACATCGATGTATTGCGTCTTCCTCGCGAGAAAAGCTGAAACGGAGAACTAGTAGCACAATAGATATTGATATAAATAGGTGATATTGTGAACTGATAAAGATACAACACATTAACTCAAATTCAGTTCGTCCGAGATCTGTTCAAAACATTCCGGAGCACTTGTAATTTCGCGCCAATAGTGTGTTGGAGCGAAATGCTATCGGTATCCCTGCACAAAACTCTGTTTAACGTGTAATTGCTGGAAGTTTCATTGTTGTATGTCTGTTGGTTATTGTTCAGTAATGTATTGAGTACAAAGCTGTGTCGCATAGTGAACTTCGAGATGGCAGAGTTAAAGGAGCAACGCAGCTACATTAAATTTGGCGCAAAACTCGAGAAATCCTTTCCACAGACACACCAAATGATTCAGGAATCCTACGGTGATGAGTGCTTAAACCGTCCCCGGTGTACGAATGGTACACACGGTTAAAAAAACGGCCTGACGGAAGTTAAAGACGACCCTCGTTCTGGCCGACCTTCGACGTCTACCGATGACACTCACGTCAGGAAGGTCAACGAAATTGTGGTGGCCAATCGAAGACTGACTATCTGCGAGATTACAGAATAAAGTAACATTTCAGTCGGATCACGACATGAAAATTTTGGCATAACATTTTGGAAAGCATCGTGTTGCCGCCAAGTTCGATCCACGGCTCATGAATCAAGATGAAGAGCTTCTGCTTCGCGCAAATGAGAACGAGATGTTCCTTAAGAGAGCCATAACGTGGATCTACGGTTATGATGTTGTGACCAAGGCTCGGTCTTCACATAGAGTCAGGAAAGGTTCTCCAAGACCAAAATAAGCTCGTCAGGTCAGGTCAAATGTCAAAACCATGTCTATGGTTTTCTTTGACTTCGAAGGATTATTTCATCTTGAATTCGTGTCACAGGGACAAACTGTTAGTCATTGGTTCTATTGGTACGTTTTGCGATGCCTGTGAGAAAATGTGAGAAGGAAGCGGCCTGAAATGTGGCTTGACAATTCATGGCTCTGGTATCACGATAACGCTCCTCGTTGGTGCGTGATCATTGCGCAAAAAACGAAATCACTGTGCTGCTCATACTCCGTACTGTCCAGACCAGGCCCCTGCGGACTTTTTTTATTATCAAAGTTAAAATCCCCGTTGAAAGTACGAAGATTTGCAACGATAGAAGAGATAAAATAAAGTACGACGAAGGCGCTTCGCGCGATCCAGCAACAGGCCTAACAAGACTGCTTCCGAAAGTGGAAACGGCGTTGGGAGCGGTGTATCAACCGTGGAGGACTGTGTTTCGAAGTAGGCCATGCACGACAAGTAAAAGGTAAGCGTAGAAACGCTTTGTGGACAAAGTTTCGGAATTCTTTGGACAGACCTCGTATGTTAGAAATCTTTAATAACTTCAGCCCACAATGCTTACATTCGGGGATGGCTGGAAAAGGAAACACAAATGTGAACAACCAGGCTTCTCGTAGCTGCTCTCAGAAAAAAAATTGAAGGCTGCACTTGCCTTTATTTGTACAGATAACGCAAATATGAACAACGACTCATTGGTCACAAATCTTTAAACAAAATTTTACATATAAAACAATTCCTTACAAAGGAATATTCAAACATATAAAACAATTCCTTACAAAGGAATATTCAAACTCCAAAACTGAACGATTATGATGGGTGTAACAGGAGCTTGCACTAAGTTCGCCTGGATGTTTCTTCCTTGAAGCGGGCATTCCATTCATAGCCGTGGCCTTTCTTACCAGTCACAGTAGGGCTTAAGATTCCATCGATGAATGTTTTGGTAAATTCATTTTGTCGTCTGTAATTCACCTTTCCACCCACTGGGTGACTGCAAAGCTGTCGATATTCACTTCTCTATTAGACGTCGCACTGTGGCGATTCTCGAAGTATACGAGCTTATACGTGGCGGCCTTATGGGTGATTCCTGGCCGGACCGTCTGCCACAATGGCACAGCAGGCGCGGATTACCGTCCGCCGGCAGTAAAGCGGGGATTTCCCGCCGCTCACCGGCACTCGCGGCTAAACAAATACTGGCGTTCGGTCGGCGGGCTATTTGTCACGACATGAGGGCAGAGAGACAACCCGGTGGGAACAGGCGTCCACTCGGGGGCAGGCCGTGTCGCGACGCCGCTAAACGCGTTTCCGATACAATTGCCGGGGCCCCGAGGAACCGCGACCGGCCCTGTCCGGGCGAAATGAGAGGCCCCGCGGAAGAAGGAGCGTTTCCGAGGCAACGGCGCCGCTGAAGGATTTGTTACCGGCCGGCACAATGGCATCGGCGCAGGGACGCCGGGCTGTCGGCCTACCGATGTCCATTGTCCGCGAGCTCAGACTCCCCGCGTCCCCCGCCCCCGCCCCCGCCCCGAGCAACCGCTCCAATCTCGCGGCTCCACGGCAGCGCTATTGTGGCAACAGTTGGTAGCACTGCTGCCACAAGGAACCCAAACCCACACAAACAGAAGCGGACAAAGGCGCGGCGACTGCCACTGCCGGCCTAGGCAAACATTTCGGCCCGTTCCGGGGAAGAGACGCGGTCCAGCGTTGCGCGGCAGGATGGCCTGCAGATGAGACGCGATAAGGCTCGGACGCTGCCCCGATAGCGCGTCACGGCTGTGTTTGGGTAGGCCACTAAACGAATTATTCAGAGCGCAAACACTCGGCGAGGACAGGGGACATTCTGCTGTCGACACTACGAATCTCTAGAGGTTTGCTCGTCCTAAGCTGACCTCGTGTTGACTTCTTCCTCTTCCCGCCATTCACAGGTTGAGTGTCACGAACGTCGAATCCTCCAAGTTTTATTGGCTGGCGATCTGCGAAAACGGCTTTTCTTCCCAATGTTGAAAATCTTTCGACAACACTCTCAGCGTGGCCGTGCACATGGATAAAGTTAGCTCACCAAACATCGTATCACTCATTCCCTTCCTGTTCACTTGGAGAGCTGCAGATGGCGTGGAAGTGGTACCAAGCGGTCTTATGGCTCTCCGTCACTGACGTGTCCTGGCAATGCAGAGGCCCACGAGAAAGACAGGCCGTGGCGTGTACGTCACGGCACGTGACACTGCAGGTCTTACTAGTGGACGGCCGGAGTGGCCGAGCGTTTCTAGGCGCTTCAGTCTGGATCCGCGCGACCGCTGCGGTCGCAGGTTCGAATCCTGCCTCGGGCATGGATGTGTGTGATGTCCTTAGGTTAGTTAGGCTTAAGTAGTTCTAAGTTCTAGGGGACTGATGACCTCAGATGTTAAGTCCCATGGTGCTCAGAGCCATTTGAACCATCTTACTAGTGCCAACATCCGTCCCCGGCGGGGAGCGTTTCACTATTTCAGGCGAGTTTAGTAATTCTTAAGCGCGCATTTAAATGCATGCAACATCTCTATAGCACACGACGGAGTTAAGACCGGTAATGAGTACTTCTTCGTTGGCATAATAATTTCCCATGGGCCCTGCACGGAGCCGATTGTTCGCGAAGTATGACGGTCAGGACTACTAGTGTCATGTCACAAGTTCATTTTGAGGTCCGTGTTTCTCGTGGGCCCAGTGGCAGTAAAGTGCTGTGTGTACGTAGCAGTTGATTTTCGGGACCCAGCGCAGTTAACAGGGATCGATGTGGAGAAGACGTGACAGAACAGCAGAAAGGAGGTATCATATAAGGTTTGATTCAAAAAGAAAAGAGCCGGAGGCTGTAAAATGAAAACCACTGAAATGACTGCAATGTCCTTGCCTCAGAAAGAACCTGCGATCACTACCAGAGCGGTGAGGTCCCAAACTCGCCGCTAGAGGGTCACGGGCCCGTACCAACGTGACGACAGAGCGGGCACTCGCACACCTCGTCCGTCCAACGCACTCAAGAGAACACGGCAAAGTGCTTAAGCTATTTTCCCAAGTGCGCTCAGTGGAAGAGGCGGGAAAATAAGCGAACCCGTGTGTCAGTTTATCTGTGGATATTTGACCATCTCTGAGGAAATGACGGTCAAAGTTTTCGATAATTTATGTGCCTTTTAGCGAGTAAATGGCTTAACCGATGTGGTGAAAGCTGGTTACGCCCCATATTCGAAACTGGATTATTATTATTATTATACACGCAGTAGACCCTCTGTGGATCAGGTGAAGCTTCTACAGTTCCTCCTGCGGTTTTTCCATGAGACCTTCATTTTCTCGCTCATGGCTTCCTTTCTTTCATCCGTCAACTTTGTACAGGTCTTTTTGGCTCTTGTCCTTGGCTCGACTTCCCACTTGTCTATTTTGCTTCTGTGGATGTTACGGTCTGCAGTGTCCTGAATGGTGAGTTGAGCGTCAGTAAGGTCTCTTCGGCCCATGTTATACCTGTAAGGTTTTCAGTGGTTGTGAGTATCTGGCGTGTGAATCTATACTTAGGGAGTCTCTGTATGTGTCCATAGAATTTTAGGCGTCTTTTTCTAATGTCAGCAGCGATATTTGAAATTTTCTCTGTAGCTTTGTTGGCAAGTCTATATCAGCTTCAGTTTTTCGTGGTCCAAGGATTTTCCTAATGATCTTTCGTTCTTCTTTTTGTAGATTTTGTACATTATGGAGTGACAAGGTTTCTGTTGCGTATAGCAGATCGGGTTTAATGACAATGCTGTAATGCCTGATTTTTGCATGCGTGGACAAGCACTTTTAGTTGTAAAGTTGGTGTGTCCGACCGTAGGTTCTGTTTAGTTTCTGTGCTCGAGTTTCTTGAGATTTTTTTTATTTTCTAGTCAATAGGGTTCCAAAATTTCCCTCATGTATTTAAAATGTGCGACTCTGCTTATACGTCCATATTTTGTGGGGAGATTCTGAATGTTTGGGAGTGTACACATAAATTCCGTTTTCTCAAAATAAATTTGCAAGCAAACCTTCTCGGCGCATTTCTTGAGTACCGGTACTTCAATTTGATGTATTGCATTTTGTTCACTGTCTGTCAAAGGCAAAGGCTAGGCAAGTCACTTCAGTTTTCCTTCCAATCCTCATTGGTTTCCATAGGCCACGTTTTCTAAGCTCACTCTGCCACTCCGTTATGACTTTGTCCAAAACTATATTGAACAGAATTATAGATATCCGTCTCCTTGTCTTACTCCAGTTCCGATTATTATTATTATTATTATTTTTGTTTCCCATTTATCCATCCATATCCGTAGAAGATTACTACACGACTGTTTCTAATATATATTGAAATAACGTTGTCCTAATTCGTCTACCAATTGGATGTCTGGCGAATGAATTTAATAAATAAGAAGGTAAGTAAATGGGTGAGTAAATTATTTGAGCCGCCCCGGATTAGCCGAGCGGTCTAAGGCGCTGCAGTCATGGACTGTGCGGCTGATCCCGGCGGAGGTTCGAGTCCTCCCTCGGGCATGGGTGTGTGTGTTTGTCCTTAGGATAATTTAGGTTAAGCAGTGTGTAAGCTTAGGGACTGGTGACCTTAGCAGTTAAGTCCCATAAGATTTCACACATATTTTAACATTTTTTAAAATTATTTAAAACTGTTTTCGTGTCATTCCTGTATGTATCTTAATTCACAATCAACTGCAAGTGCCAGTTTTCAGTAAAGTGATTCGTTATCCGCGAAATTATTGCCAATGGTGAAATCATCTGCAATGTTAACGGCGTTTCTTTCCCGAGTGAGATTCATACGAACAAATGTGACTGTGGCAAACCTACCTTCGTCCAGTTCGGAATTTCTATGTTTCGAATGTCTCTGTCATGGGTACCATCCTAGGGAATGCATCGAATCTTCCTGAAGAATAAACACAAGAATAACATATAAGATCTAATGTAAGAATTGATACAAGAATATCGTTAAGTACAGTTTTAATTTTGAAATTAATATAATACTCTTGTATCTCCTAACTTGATAATAAACATTCATGTTGTAGCCTTCTACGGACAAGGGAAGACAAGTAAGAAAAATCATATAAATAAAGACAATAATGGAGTTTCGAAAACGTGTCACGAAACTAAGAGATCCTGACGTTAGCCACTGTGCCCCAATTACAGCTGAGAGTGTCGCGAGCCATAAGTTTCATGACACACCTCGAAACCTTCGATTGTAGTTTTCTGAAAAACAGTCGAGTATCTATAGTTAAGCCGAGACGCGTATTCGCTTTTTTTAACTCCTCTTCTAGTCAGCTAAGTTTCTGAAATATCGAGTTATGGCGTTTGCCGTATTCTTATCGTTAGTTATCCTTAACTAGTGAAATGGATACTCCAAAAAAAGACCGAAATGGTCTAGTGCTTTTCCTGACAGCGGAACGAGCGCGGGGCACGGAAATGCAATGAGGAATAACGCAGAGCACTGCATGCCCGTTGCAAGTGGCACAGGCGCTGCAGAAAAGGACGGATGTCGTTGTCTATAGTACACGGCCTGGAACCCCACACCGCATTACTGATGTCACTGTCTATTAGGTGGATACCATTATTGTTCGAGACCCAGGGACTTCCGGCAGAGGTCGGACTGAGCGTAGGAATTTCAACGATTATACGGTGCTCTCCGTACACTTGACCCATTCTCGCTGTCAGGAAGCGCACCATCTCCTTTGCTCGTCTTTTGAAACCTTCATTTCACTGCCTCCAGTACGACTGATTTCAGTGGACAGCTGATGCGTGGTCACCCTCGCTCTGTCTCCTCGTGGGTGTGCACCTGTGACCCTCTGGCAACTTGTTTAGAACATCAGCGCTCTTATAGGGACAGGAACGTCTTCCACAGGCAATGCATTGAGATCCTTCCTCTGGTTGTCACTTTACAACCTCCGGCTTATTTCTTTTTTTAGCACGCCTTATATTTCTAAGCCCTGGTGACCACATCATGGATTAAGTTGCTCGATTTGTTGGTGTATCAGCGGAAAGTGAGCAATGAATCTACCAGGAGTGGTGTACCACTCGCCACCATGAAGGAGCAGGTTGGAACAGTGGTCATAGAAATATATTAACTGACTGGAATCGGAGACTAATGTCACGCTTTGTCAAAGACAAAATCACAGAAATTGTTACTGTCAATGAATGTAGGCCCATCCCTGCCAGTTTTCGAAAGATTATTACGTAGGGAAGTGCGTATTTCGACACGGGTACGACGTAAAAGGCTGTAGCCAAAAGGTGCTCATAAAGCGACAGGCTCTCAGTGGCCCAGAAAACGCGGAAACTGGACAGTGTTTGACTGGAGTCGTGTAGTGTAGTCTTGCGAGTCCCGAGTTTGCCTTTTTCCAAATGATAGAAACCGTTGAATGCACCGAAAGTCCAATGAGGCGCTTAAGATGCAATGTGTGAGGGTTTAGTTCTAATGGGTGTGGTTCCGTGACGTTCTGTAGTGTTTCCCGTATCGGAACTTGGCCCACTCGTTTAGATTACAGTGGACATTAACCTATAATTTCAACATTCTCGGTGTCCAGCTATTCCCCTTTCTTCTACATCTTCATGAGGAATATCCTGTGGACATTCTTTTAACCAAAATGAAAATCAGTTGTCATCTGCACAAAAATTACTTTCACTTTACGGTTTCATCACATTTATTTGTGTTTTTCAGGAGTTTGGTACAGGCCTAAGTCGTAGATACGTCGACGTCAAATAACTATCAGACTATGGTTACTTAGGTTCACGTTCCATCGCTCGTAATTACGTAACAAAGTCATTTTATATTATCAAGGTACGCTAATTTCTACATGTGGTTACATCCTAAACATTTCTAAGCGCTTTTTTATTTTTATTTATTTTATTTTGTTTTATTTTTTGCAAAGAAAGAAGATATAATTATGTGAGTTAGTAATTCCTACCCACCACCTTTCACACATTACAATAATAGAAATTCTTCTTCGGAACAGAAGGTGATATCAAGGAGAAAGTTTCCCAGCGTGCTGTGTGTCAGACATTTTATATCACTGGGTAAGTGATCAAAATTTTTATTGCAGCATTGTGCACTCCTTTTTGTGCTTAAGATAACCTTAATGTGGAGTAATGAATGTCATTTTTCCTTCTGGTATTGCAACTATGTACATCATTGTTCCTTTTGAACTGTAGAGGATTATTTATAAAAACTTGATGAGGGAATGAATATACTGTGAAGCAGTAATCAGAATAACCAACTCGTCAAATAGTTGTCTACAAGATTATTGCACTTTTTTGAGCAACAAAGACTTCCTTTCTTAAAGAATTACACCAGCACATTATTCCATATAACATTATTGAATGTAAACATGCAAAATATGGCAACTTACTGATTTGTTCCTCCCCAAGAGTAGAAGTGGTCCCAAATGCGATTGTGGCTGATTTAAGCTGTTTTAGGAGTTCCAAAATGTGCTTTTTCGAGTTTACATTCTCATCAAGTTTCCACCCTATTTATTATTTACTCACCACGTGTTACTCTTATAACTAGTGCAATACCCCTAGATGTGCTGAACTGAATATGTTGTGTCTTTTTAAAACTGAGGGTGAAAACTTCGCAGAAAACCAGTGATGCTTTTAAGAACTTTGTTTACCATTTCTTCTGTTTATGTATGTTTTCTTGGATTTATTATAATACTGGTGTTATCGGGAAAAGAACTAATCCTGCTTGTTGCATATTATACGAAATAGAGTTTACATATTTGAGGAGCAATACTGGACGTAAGATTGAGCCCTGGGGAACCCCGTACGTGATTTATTCGCAGTCAGAATTATATGCACTGACTATATTGATTGAATTACTAAGTACAATTTTCTGCATCTTTTTGGTTAGATATAACATTATCCATTCGTTAGTTATTCTACTACTCCCATAAAACTTCAATTTATCTAAGAGAATATGTGATTCGTACAGTCAAATGCGTTAGCTATGTCACAGGAAATACAAAATGGCGATATGTTATTCATTAGTACTTGTAAAGACGTCCTCCGTCAAAGAAACAATAAACAGTGCCAGATCGAGAAAACTTTAGAGGGTTTCCCAGAGCTGTTGCTCAATATAGTATTGTCATTAAAACGCCAGGATGTCTAAATCTGTTCAGATCTATTGCGACTCACAGATTGTGTCATTGTTGGGGTAGCTGTTAGAGGATCTGTTAGCCAACAATCTTTCCATCTGTCTCGTCCCACCAGAATAATTAGTCCAAGGGATTACTTTATGTCTCTTTGTACAAAAGGGGACCACTTGAGGGCTTACCCCCGGCGTTTTAGATCACACTGAAATTGTATCATGATAGGAGCACAACACTTTGGAAAACAATTCGAAAAGATGTCACCAAACATCAGGCTTATCAGAGGAACTACGGAGTGACGTTGTGTTGGAAATGTATCGACCGTAGGATGATCCTCAAGCAGTTGCATGTCTAGTTTAATGTCAGTTTCGCACTAATCATTATCATCGTTACGGTATGACAAAACGAATCATTCATACTAACCGAATCGCCTTCATCCCTATTTTCGGAACCACTTGACAAAACTGACACCTTACTCATCTTTATGGGTCATCCGAACTGTAAATGCATTTCTTCACAAACTCATCCGGATCTTCATTCTCATAGGGAACATCTGAATACTTGTCGACGTGAAAGCTCAGAAAGTATTTCAGACTCGTTCTTTTCATTCAATTTTCTGAACAAGCCCATTTCTAAAAGCAGAATGAAATTCAAGAAGTAAATGGTAACTATTTGAAATATCAAAATACATTCACACTGCTAAGTAGGCAAAATGTACATGAAGGCAATCACATTTTTTACGGTGTCTAAGAGTAAACTTCTAACCAGTCGAAGTCTCCAGGCAGTGTGTAGTAAACACGAGTTGTCTCCGGATCCTTTTCGCAACAGATGGTGCGCAAAAACGAGTAAACTCTGGATCCGTCCACGACGTGTTAAATAACGTTTCATGCGAAAGATCGTCGGCGCGATCACAGAAAATAGCATTCGATCGTATTAGGCGATTTCCAGCTTACCATTCACTCAAAGCGTCTGTGGCAATAAGTTCACCATACAAATAATTAGCCACTGTGTAACACCGTCCTCTGTCTTGGTAAATGTCTACTTCGGCGAGGAAGACATTGCGCAATTTTTTTCAGGGAATGCTACAACCAGCTGAAGCCTTGGTAATTACGCTCCAGAGACCTATGAAATTGCGGGGTTATTGCCCGTTACATTTAATTCTCTCCCCTAATCAGTCTCAGACATATTCTGAGAGATCGGATGATTTAGCAGGCCAAACAGGATACAATATACAGTTGCTTGGCTGCATGTTTTCCCAACTAGGAACCCATGGGTACAACATTGTGGTCAGGGCTGTCATCATTTTGCAAGGCGAGTGTCCACGGGACTATTTTGTTCACAGCTAAAGTGCTTATTCTTTATTTTATTTTACCAGTTTCAGCAGGTTAACCTGTCATCTTCATAAGTTTTCCACTGGCTTAAATCATAGGTATGCCGTCATCAAATAAGAGTCGGACGATAAACAAGGCTTTTTTCAGAGAAACGAAAAATAGTGTCACATCACCAAACATACATTATATATTCGATAAACAGCAACCAACAGTTTGCTGGCTGTTGTTAATCGCATGCAACGTGTTATTTGCGAGATGACATCTATTGGCTGCTATTAATCGCATACTTTACACGATGCGTTTCGCGAAATTATTCCGATTCTCAGTGTGTTTACCCTTTGTACTATGCCATTTTTACGTAATGTCTTCGATGTGTGAAGTTGTGCTTTGTTTTGTTGACTTTACTGCAGTATATAAAAAACGAGCTACTCTTAGTTAGTTATCGATTTTTATATGTAGTTAATGGTGAAATTTGAAAGAACTCCTACTTCCTGTTTTCTTATGGTCCATTGTGCAGAGTTTCATACATGTTAAACATCACATACAACTTTCAGTGAGCATTACACATCGTAAATAACTAACATAAACAAACAGTTACAAAGATGTTTTTGGACGTAGTTGACAGAGATAACGTTATAGATTTTTCAGAGATATGTTATTGTACCGAAGGTATTTACCTTCACAATATGGATAATAATTTGCTTACATCTGTTTTACAATGGTGCTTATTTCTATGCGTTGATACTTTTATTTTAGCATATTGTCTGACCATCTGAAGAAATTCACCGATTCACTTTCAAGTTTACGTTTAATGTTTTGTCTTCATATTTTCTGTAAAGTGTGTATACATTAAGGTCTTATAACAAATTCATTTTATGCCTTTTTATTTACTCTCTGGAGAACGTTGATATATTGCTCTACTTTTCCAGTTGAGTGTCCTGTATTGTGTACGTGTGTCGCTATTGGTAATGCGTGCCTATTGTGTGTGAAGGCTTTAATGTGCCCCGTGTACCTGGTGTTCAAATTTCGGCCTGTTTGTCCTAAGTAGAATGTGGTGCATTGCTGGCATGTTACTTCGTATCATCCAGAGGCTGAATATAGGTCGTGTTTACACTTTATATTATGTATTACATTTTGTTGTAGTATATTTGATGTAGGAAACCCAACATTTAGTTGGTGAATTTTTGAAAATATTTGCGGTGTTCAGTGATATACTTCCAGTTTATGGGGTGCTGGGTATACTTTTATCTTTCCCTTGTGTGGTGCACTTTGCATTTGGGTCTTTCTCCACTTCGTGGAGGACTGTGTCAATCATGAAAGCAGTATAATCGTTACAAACTGCAATATCTTTCATTATATTTATTTCTTGTTACATGTTTTCTTAGTTCATAGGTATTTTAGTTGCCCTATGTAGCTCTGACCTGTATCCTGCCTGCTTATGGATGTCAGGGTGAAATGATTTTGCAGGGATTGTGGTGACTGTATTTTTCCGATAAATTTTGAATGTGCATGTGCTGTTGTTTCTTGTGAAATTAAGGTCCAGGTAACTGATGCTTTTGTTTTTCCATATTCCACTGTAAATGTAATTTCATATGTAGATTATCGAAGCAATATAGAACGTCTTTTATGTTTTTGGTATCCTCTTCCACTAACAGTAGTGTGTCATTTACATATCAGTAGATGACATGGGGGTTATCAATTAATTATCCCCTCCCCCTCTGGGAAAGCCCTCAGCCCTCCCCACCCTCCCCCAACTGGAAATTTTCCGGAAAAGAATCAGTTGTTTGGCCATTTGGAAGGATAACGATTGCAAGTATGGAATATTGTTTAAAGGATTTAGACAATGGAATGTTGTTTATTTAAAGAATTATGAGATACTAGGCTGTGCATGAAATATGGTTTATTTATTTATTTATAGAATTTGCTGGGAAATCAATTGCAGTGTATGGAATATTATGTAAACAATTTAGGCAGTGAGTGAAATATTTTTATTTAAATAATTTATGGTATACAAGACGGCGTATGAAATATGGTTTATTTATTTATTTAAAGTATTTGTTGAGAAATCGACTGCAGTCTATTGTTTAAACAGTTTAGAAAATGTGTGGATATTGTACATTAAACAATTTATGGGATACAAGGTGATATATGGAATATTTACACAACTGTGATGTTTTTTCATTCCAATCCCTTAAGGAAACATATAACTACACTGTTACAGACCGCTGAAACATATCTGAAGGACTTTCTCGCCTCTCGCCGCGCCCGCGGGCTGCCTGGAGTAGGGACGCGGCGGAGGGATTTTGGAGGCGACAGTGGGCTCCCCACACGGCTGTCGGCTGCCACCTCGTGTTCTTAATGCATTAACCTGCTTATTGTATACCAGACATGTTGCCCATGCGAGAGGCTCCTTCTTTCCAAAGCAAATATCTGACTGCGGATCGATCGTGAAATACTGCTGAAGTTAATAAATAATTAATTTACGGTCACATGATCGTGATGTAGGAATATAAGGCGAATGCGACAGCCATTCCACACACACACACACACACACACACACACATTGACAATGTCACAAAACTAGTAGCAGGTATACTCGAAATACAAATAGTTATTAAATCTGGTGGGGAATATGACATTTTAAAGATGTCACAAGTGTTGCTTCAGATGATGTACCATGGGGTACATTAGTTGAATTGCTAATAGAGCGTTTAAATAATTTGCTTCGTGCAATTTAAAACTACTCCAAATAAAGAAAGATCGACACTGCACAATAGATTGTGTGCAAAAACATCAGTGTTATGTTTTTGACGAGAACCTATTACTATTTGACATTAATACTGGAAGAGGTGATGTATGAAATGATAGTTGAAGCTTCAAGTTTAGACGTGAATTTATACCATCACGGTTACAGCGTTCTCGACCACTATAGTTCTCATAAGTGTACTTCCTTTTTAAAGTGCTATAGAATTTCAAAGTTGACTAGTTCTCTCTGCTAAACCAGCACGAAGAAGGAGAGAGGAAAGGGTATACCACGTGATGGGATAGTAACAACAACGACAACAACAAATTCTTCTGCAAGACTGAGTCCACTGCGATGTACTGAGAAGCACAAAACACGACACTCTTAAGCTGCGATCCAGTCCGTAGCAACAGTTGTCACGGCTAGACGCCGGAGATCTCTGAAGCACTCGTACACCTTGCGCACTCGTGTTCCGAGATCCACATGCGGCACGCCAACACTCTCATATGGCGCCGGCGTCAACGCTCAAAGGTCGGTGAAAACTAGCGCCGCTAACTCAACTACAGTCGCGAACGCACGTGTATGCCAGAGCGCGCCACCCCCGGCCATGGAGGGCATCCAGGAACCACTGGAGTGGTAAGAGTTCTGATGTTATCAGTACGTCCAGCGCAAACACCTGTCATTTTGAATCTTCTCTCACGCAACACACACGTCCGCTTCTGTCGTGCTCACCCAGCACACTGGTCACTTCGCCCGCCTTCGCTGCCGTGTGCGAGATCAGATAGATCGGTGCATTCTTGTGCCCGTCACAGGCTGAGTTTATCCGCAACTTCTGATCGGCGAAGCCTCGTGTCTGCCCTTGCAGCTAACCGTGGTGCACTGCGTAACAACCAGATGCAGCTTGGAAATATACAGTAGACCTAAGCAATTCCACCCCGAAAGAGATCGACTAGTTTAAGAAATCAACTTTTCCCCATCCGACACAGCGACATTGTTGACCATAGACCTCGAATTCCCCACGTGAAATGTAGATTTCTCCCTATACGAGTTATTTTCAAAGACAGAAGAATTCGAGGCATTCACGCTTTCTCACATCACTATAGTAACGTTACTTGTTGTGAAAATCCTCGGATAGTATGGCACAGACTACATTTCCTCTATTTTCTCATCAGGTAGAAAGAAAGCTGTTCTTATCTATTATGTCATGCATTATAGGTCTAGAATATTAAACTCGTTTCTGGTTGACGTCAAGGTACTAAGACCGACTCCTATCACAGGACGCATCCTACCTTTCGAACTCACTTAAGGTACCCAAATGTCTCGCCACATACGAAGTGGTTCAAATGGCTCTGAGCACTATGGGACTCAACTTCAGAGGTCATCAGTCCCCTAGAACTTAGAACTACTTAAACCTAACTAACCTAGGGACATCACACACATCCATGTCCGAGGCAGGATTCGAACCTGCGACCGCAGCGGTCTCGCGGTTCCAGACTGTACCGCCTAGAACCGCACGGCCACTCCGCCAGGCACATACGAAGTCTCTTAAGGCAACAGCACAGGGAGGCTGTAAATATCAGGTTTATGCCTCTTGTCATTTTTATACTATAGTTCTCTCCCTGTGTTGGTGAGAGATTGAAATATCGTTAAAATCTGTCGCCGCAATGAAAAAAACGCCTATTTACCGCTCCAAGCCAAGAACCATATCTGCTGTACCCTAGCTATCGCTTCCACACTCCAGGTAGCATGTCTTTGATATCCAATTGATAGGCTACACAATTAAAGTGATCGTGAGAGTCAATTTGCACGGCGAGTACGTTTTTTCGAGCAATCGGATTGCACTTACCAGGTATCTCAAATGGGGCTCTCTGAATGGAAGATGTTGTTCTTTTCGAGGAACACTATTGAGAACTGACATTTGAAGCTGACTACAGAAGGATTCTACCACTACCTCTGGAAAGCTATGTAGTGTTTGTGTTGCAAAGAGTCGATGTTTTCTTTGGTGTGCAAGCTTGTAGTTTTATCACTTTAGAGTTTGTCACCATAGATTACCGCAGGGAGAAAGTATATAATCTGCTGGGAATACGTTTCTTACATTATGATATTAACAGTGTTGCATTCCTCACTAGTAATAGGTCGGAAGCTGTACCACTCTAGCATTATGGTGTGTTTTAAGTACAAAACCGTGTAGCCGTAGGAGTGCATGTGTTTACGTTCCATGGGGATTTCTCTCCGGCCAATACCTTTTTGGCACTAACTTCAGGCACTAGGACACGACGTCTGATTTAATGGCGCAGATGATTTATGCGAAATACTTCAGATTACGTCCGTCTGGAGCTCCATCATGCATAAACAATACGTTTCTTCTTCGTAACCCTCTCTTATATCATCACAACACTCTCATATCTACTATACACCAATAATGCGCGCATCTAGATGGATTTTGTGCACTTGGATGGGTGCCATGAGTAACGCTGGTGCGGAGCAGCAGCTACAGTCTCGGCTCACTCTGTTCCTTTACGAGACGTGAAATGTAGCAGTCTACTTCTGGTCAGCAGCAGATTAAATAGGTGACACTGTTACAGGGAGGGTTGGTCGAAGACAGTGCAAGGAGATCTTTCAATCTCTAGCTTTATCCTAAGAATACAAGAATTCTCTGTGACTCCCATTTGTATATGATGATAGAAGTGCTAGAAATACGTATATCAGTATAGGACACTGTCTGGTATACTTTGGTGCACACATATAATTGAGAATTAATAATGAATGGATGCATTGCACAGTCATTTATCTACATTTGCAATATAGTATATGGTACTCGCAAAGTAGAGGTGGAGTGGTTTAGCAATGATGCAGAAATTGGTAAGCATGCTTCCATGTCATTGGTCGGTGTTGAAATTAGAGAAAAACTGGTAAAATAGCTAAAATTGAACACACTATCAACTGTGGTGCGTATTACAGTATACCAACAGTGTCTTTTCCATCCCATCTGTCCTCTGGTATGCTGTTCATTGCCAGATAATGACTGACTGACATCACTTGTTCGAGATGGAGAAAAAGTCTTGATGGAGGAGTAACACCTTTCAGGAACGACTAGCACGAAAACAGTGATCACGTACATGACCACAATATGAGGAATCAGTCAAAACAGAACACTGAGCCATCTGTTATGCCATCAATGTGAAAGATAGGTTCAACTGCAGAGGATGTCACCTTCGGACAGGTGTTCAGAAATGCCCCACAATGGCTAAAAACTCTTCCAGTTTCCATATGGCGTGATATCTTCTGCATATTTGTCAATAAGAAACACCGCCTCTCTCTTTTATTTCAATCATTCTGTGTATTATGGAACAAGCAGCATAATTTACACTGCGCAATATTCAGTTTTCTGTGAGAGACAATACAGGATCCCTTTCTTGCAGCTGATAGTATATGGAACATAGACCTCCTACAGTACAGGCGATGAAACTTTACACTCGTTTGTGACTTCGATTACTGGCCACCTGCTCCAATTGATCAATACCTGTGTATTTAAGACAGTATATATGCAGCGGATGACAAAATAATGATGATAGACACAATATTTGGGTGACAAAGTCAGACAAAAGCAGTACATTATTTGTGATGAAAGAAAAGGAGTACATAGACAAAACACATGAATTTTCTGCTACTAATAATACCTAACACACTAAAAGACACTCAACAAAACCGTTTCAAAGTAAAATTAAAGAACAACTAAAAACATAAATTTCCTATTGGCAGAAAGTGAAAAGAAATATCCTAAAAGCATGAATCCAAAGGCACCATGCCTAAGAGCACAGCCAAAGGCGCACCAAGAAGGTAATCTGATAGCTCCGGTGACAAAGTCTCTAAATAGCCCAGCGTACAAACTGGCACAGAAACTGAGTAATATGCCGAGGAAAAATTATGCGTGTGAAGCAATATGTTCTATAAAAAATAGCATGATATTAGCTCAAGAACCAAAACACAAAATACTCCCCCGAGATGCTATGCTCTTATCATCTGGCACTATCTACATTCACTCATACATAACCACTTAAAAAGCTGCAACAGTAATCCAAAATAACTCTGTGAAACATAAGAAACTTGCATACAAGAAGGTCATTGAATTTATGTAACTCCTCCAGTTAAATTCAAGTTACAACTACTTTAGCTTTAACAGCAACGTTTATAAGCAACCAGATGACCTCGCAATGGGATAATGTAATCAGGTACCATACTTAAAATATATATAAATCGCTTGGAACAAAAGTTATGTAGCAGTGAAGAGCCCTGCCTAAGAAAACTGATTTTTATAGTAAACATGTAGCTGACACAATACTGTTAGTGAAAGAGGATACCAAAGATGGAAGAGAAATTCTGAATTGCTTCAGTAAACTATATAAGAAATTACATTTACAGTTGAATGTGAAAAAAGCAAGAGCATCAATTACGTGGACCTTAATATTACTAAAACCAACAACACCTGTACATTCAAAATTTAAACGAAAAATGCAATAACCGACATCACAATTCCTGTGACCTCAAGTCACCCTGACATCCATAAGTAGGCAGCATACAGATCAGTGCTACATAGGGCAACTAAAATATATATGAACCGAGAAAACGTGCAACAAGAAATAAATATAATAAAAGAGATTGTAATTGGTAATGATTATACTGCTCCCAGGATTGACACAGTCCTGCAAACAGTGGAGGAAGACCCAAAGTGCACCACAGAAGAAGAAGAAGACAAAAGTAAATGTATTTCCAGCATCCCATACATTGGCAATATATCACAGAAGACCGCAAATATTTTCAAAAATTCAAAAAATAAATACTGTGTTTTCTATATCAAATAAACTACAACAAAAACTATTACACCATATAAAGAGTAATTACGACCCATACTCAGAGCGTGGAATATACACTCATCAAAAAAACTTTTGCATCACCTCGGTTCCGAGAGTTCCGGAACCTATACAGAAAGTTGGAATAGAAATCGACATAAACATCATTTCCGCCCTTTTTATTGTTCATGAAAATCACACACTGCATGTAGCACCACCATACAGCGAGATCTTCAAAGGTGGTGGTCCAAATTGCTGTACACACCGGTACCTCTAATACCCAGGAGCACATCTTGCATTGATGCATGCCTGTCTTCGTCGTGGAATAATATCCACAAGTTCATCAAGGCACTGTTGGTCCAGATTGTCCCACTCCTCAACGACGATTCGGCGTAGATCCCTCAGATTGGTTGGTGGGTTACATCGTCCATAAACAGCCCTATTCAAGATGTGCACGATGCGGTCGCGAACTGTCGTCCACGAAGACGAATGCCTCGCCAACATGCTGCCGATATGGTTGCATGGTTGGAGGATGGTACTCATGAATCGGACTGCCATTACGGCACCTTCCATGACCACCAGCGGCGTACGTCGGCCCCACATAATGCCACACCAAAACAGCAGGGAACCTTCACCTTGCTGCACTCGCTGGACAGTGTGTCTAAGGCGTTCAGTCTGGCAGGGTCGCCTGGTTGTCTAAGGCGTTCAGTCTGGTTGAAGGCATATGCGACACTTATCGGCGAAGAGAATGTGATGCCAATCCTGAGCGGTCCATTCAGCATGTTGTTAGACCCATTTGTACCGCACTGCTTTGTGTTGTGGTTGGAAAGATGGAGTTCAACATGGACGTCGGGCATGAAGTTGCGCATCATGCAGCCTATTGCGCACAGTTTGAGTCGTAACACGACGTCCTGCGGCTGCACGAAAAGCATTATTCAACATGGTGACGTTGTTGTCAGGGTTCCTCCGAGCCACAATCCGTAGGTAGCGGTCATCCACTGCAGTAGTAGCCCTTGGGCGGCCTGAGCGAGGCATGTCATCGGAAGTTCCTGTCTCTGTGTATCTCCTCCATGACGGAACAACACCGGCCAGGGTGGCCGAGCGGTTCTAGGCGCTACAGTCTGGAACCGCGCGACCGCTACGGCCGCAGGTTCGAATCCTGCCTCGGGCATGGATGTGTGTGATGTCCTTAGGTTAGTTAGGTTGAATAAGTTCTAAGTTCTAGGGGACTGATGACCTCAGAAGTTAAGTCCCATAGTGCTCAGAGCCATCTGAACCATTCTGACTAAACAACATTGCTTTGGTTCACTCCGAGATGCCTGGACACTTCCCTTGTTGAGAGCCCTTCCTGGCACAAAGTAACAATGCAAATGCGATCGAACCACGGCATTGACCGTCTAGGCATAATTGAAATACAGACAGCGCGAGCAGTGTATCTCCTTCCTGGTGGAATGACAGGAACTGACTGGCTGTCGGAACCCCTCCGTCTAATAGGCCGCCGGCCGGAGTGGCCGAGTGGTTCTAGGCGCTACAGTCTGGAACCGCGCGGCCGCTACGGTCGCAGGTTCGGATCCTGCCTCGGGCATGGATGTGTGTGATGTCCCTAGGTTAGTTAGATTTAAGTAGTTCTAAGGTCTAGGGGACTGATGACCTCAGATGTTAAGTCCCATAGTGTTCAGAGCCATTTGAACCATTTTTTTCTAATGGGCCCTGTTCACGCACGATTGTTTACATCTTTCGGCAGGTTTAGTGACATGTCTGAACAATGAAAGGGACTGTATTTGCGATACAATATCCACAGTCAACCCTGGAGTTCTGGGAACTGGGGTGATGCAAAACTTTTATTGATGTGTGTACAAAGCAGCATTGCAGGGATGCTCCACATTCTACCTAGGACAAACAGGTCGAAATTGCAACAAAACATACACGGAACACATTGAAGCCTACACACTGTGAGTTAACGAGCATTTTGGTCTCATTTAAGTATATGGCCGAAAGAGTCAGCCTTCAGAAATTGTGAAATGTACCCTGTCGTCCAGGACCGTGTGCCACAAAGAGCGCAGATTCGCCACGAGATGAGGAAATTCACAGGCGTCTATTGTACTTTATGAAGCCTAATCACTGTGGTGTGCAAGTGAAACAGACGAGAACCTACGTCATAGGGAAACCCTGTAGAAGCTGCTTGTGGCCAGGGAGATGTAGCTGTGTTGGCCCTAAGATCGGCTATAAAGGAAAAAAATTTATGAAAACTATTTAATTCTGTAGTAAGTCAGGGAATGAAACCACAGTAATATTAATCTACCATCCTTCATAAATTTTTGTTGTGGTCCCAGTAAAACTTAAATAGTGATAATATCTTTAATAGTTTAGGATTCACTGTTAAAGTGAAATTAACATGTTTTGGAACAAAGACCTGAATGCTAAAATCTGAACGCTTTCGTAGATCTTAACGATCGATATTTCATATAGAAGCGAATCATTAAAATGACAAATGTTGTAAATATCAACTCTGTAACTTTATTTGTTTGAAAGATATAGTAAATCTAAATGATCAGTATTTTCAATTAAGCGTCAAAACATCATATCCTCCACACAAATCACACTGATGTTAGCATAACACCTTATTGAATCATTACGTAATAGAATATTTGTTGTAATGTTTAGTGCATAATAGTTACTTTTGTTCTTAATTCATTTATCAGAAAGCACATTGGTGCAGATCTACTGGCCATGGCATTCAAAGCTAAGAAGGAAATTGTATTGTTTTGTTTACTGTAGCAGATAGGGTCGAGGAAGGTGGCTCGTTTCGAGATACGAGAGGCTAGAAATATGATTCACTTGTGGCTGCAACCTTTAAAAGACTTCTCCACCAGGTACAATGCAGGTATGTGGTTGAATGGAAAGACTTGATTCCAAATCATAGACACCATTTCTACTGAAAGCGTAGCACTAGAGATCTGAAAAGCTAGCGTACATTTCTTATGACCTCAATCAGCACATCATCTACTACTGTTTGTGATCCTTCTCAATCAACCATCGCCTAGGGCTCAGTCGATATAGTGCAGAACCTATGACGTGCCATCAAGACTCAATGTCTTACAAATACTGGGGAAACACATAGCGGTGGTGGCGTGAGGGGTTGCAAATTCCGGTTTCACTCCTCGCTCCTTAGCTGAAGCACTTTCAAAATTCGGTAATTTTATTACGAAGGTGCACCGTTGGTGACGTGTAACCGCACTGTTGGTCTGATAATATATACTCCAGCGATCACCGTCTATATTGTGTCGCAGTATTTGTCTGAAAAAAAAAAAATCACAACATTCGTAGGTAATGTCATACCTTGACTTTTAAGGCAAAAAAAAAAAAAAAAAAAAAAAAAATGGCTCTGAGCACTATGGGACTTAACTTCTGAGGTCAACAGTCCCCTAGAATTTAGAACTACTTAAACCTAACTAACCTAAGGATATCACACACATCCATGCCCGAGGCAGGATTCGAACCTGCGACCGTTGCGATCACGCGGTTCCAGACTGCAGCGCCTAGAACCGCCTTGCAGGCTTATAAAGTATGTGTTTATGTTCCGACATGTGTAAAAGGAAATGACTATGTCCTGTCGTAAGGAAGGTATGAATTTGACATGGAATACTGTGATAGCAAAGGGAAGAGTATATCATGTCATAAGAATGATACAGATATTTCTATTTCCAGAGCCACAGCCGTCAGCAGGGTGTTTTTTCGATACTTCGCTCATTGTCGAATGTCGTTCAATTGAGACCGCTATCATAACATTTAATTGTCAGTATAGCGATCAAATATATATGTGACCGGTGTTTTGATAGGACGATTCTGTCTAGGGGTGATTGGCATGCAGCGCCGGTGGCATGTGGTGGGAATGATTCACGTTTCCCGCTAAAGGCAGGAGCTGTCCGTATGGAAAGGTCTCTTAGGAGTGTAGGAATGTAGCTGACTTAACCGTGACGTCCTCTAGACGGCCGAATAGTGAACAAATACTTAGAATGTGTTGGGTAGCTTTCGCAATCGCGTGGAAATTTGGGAAGATTCAATATGGACACGTGTTTGCGCTGGGCCATTATTCCCATCCATGTAAATTGTCAGATTGACTGCTCCTGCACATTTCGCGTCTTTATTTAGTTGAGGGAACACCGCTTGTGGCGTGTGCACCTTTCTGGTGAAATACACATTTGCTAGTTCTCTAGACATGAAAAACACCTTCGTCGACTTTGTAAATTATAGGGATGATTTGGAATCTTATACATAACCAACATCAGTATTCGCGAGTGGAAATATCAGTTTGCTCAAATTTTTTTCGAGTTTTTTCACGTAAAGGTCTTCACAGACAGGATAAGTTTCTAGTTACTCAATGGCTTACAGCACGCTCCACATCACTAAAGTTTCGGGTTCGTAGAGAAATGATTTCCAGTCTATATCTTCGGAATTATGTTGCGCAAGCGATATTGCTATGTGCTTGACATCGAAAAGTACCACGGAAATGGTATGATATTCTACTAAACCATGCGAAATTACTTATGTTCTTGTAATCCCAGAGTCTGGAGATGTGAGCAGAAAATCAAGCAAGCAAGCCAGTCCAGACCAGAAACAGTAACGCATTTGTGCTGAGGGGAAATGAGCACGTCTTTGCACAACAGTTCTGAGAGTAACTTTGATCCCCTGAGGGCGCTCTGGTTATGCATCGGGAGCGAATGACCACCCGACCTCGTGGGAAATATCTAGTGCAGCGAGGAGTGTACCTTTGGAGCATGTGCTTTTGCTGCCTGTCTTCTCGGTATATGTACAAATGATGTAAAAGGGGTGATTTGGTATGTCGTAGGATACGAATTGTATGTTTACTACATCGACACAGTACACTGTGATATATTGCTGGGTTGGAAAACACTTTCACACTCTAATATTCAAGCTCCTGTCCTCAGTGGGAAAGCAGCGTAATTGAGTAAGAGTCTTTCCATATTTGACGATATCTAGGGCACTTTGCAAGGTTTAATTGTCGGTGCAGTATGGCGATCTGTGTGTAATGGATTTTTGCCACTGAAAGTCTCATCTGCAGAAAGAAAAAAAAGGTGGACGGTGCTTCCATACCGGTTACATCAGTAATTCGGCGGGCAAATTCGATAAGAGCCAATGATAATGCTCCATTCATTCACAATACATCTTTGTGCTGATATATAGGTGTCTCTACATAGCAGTGAGAATGTTTGCATATGTTGAAAGCAGGAAGTGTAACATGTGATGGATGGGGTGCCACGTTAGGACCGCGAGGAAGAATGTATTCGAAGTTATTCTGTTCTATTTTCGCAAACAAGTTGTGTTAGGGCAAGAACTTCCCTGCAGCCAAGCTGAGACATCGCGAAAGCTCCTAGAAAACCGAGCATTAACTATTTCTTGGACACTACAATTTCTGAGAGTCGACATTGTTCTTGTTTTACATAGCCATGTGACATCAGTATAACATTGAGAATCTTTTCAAATGCACTTGTGATGGTGTGTAGCTAAACGCACACATTTCGCGGCAATTTGTCAGCCACTTTGCTAGACATGGCTGGAATGTCCTGTTAGGATGCTGGGGAAGAGAAAGCAACCTGAGCTATTCTGGAAAGCAATGGAATGGATTTCTGCAGCACCTGCGAGGGTGAGTCACTCTGCAAATAGGTCTTCACTCTCATCTGGTTGCGTCAGCAATGGTGCCGAGGTGAACATGTATTTCAAGAGGAATTTCTCAGGCGTCAAGTATGAATGGGGTGCCACTGCCTCATGTTTGCAGGACCCAAATAGGCACCTGTGCGTGGCTAGGCAGCTGATGCTCGTGTAGTCATTTCACGGGGGCTGCCAGTGCACCCCAACTTCTTACAGTGTGTGTGGTAGTCCTGTGTGGTCCAATGGACACAGGGTGGTGGGTGGTGCGTATGCGCATTGTTTGTGTGTTTGTTGCATTATTTTGCGAGCAGCTCTTTAGGCTGTGCTAAGCGTTATTTGGGCAGTTTACGAGTAGTGAGCGTGTCTGCAGAGTGTTTTACATGCATTATTTTGATAATTTACTAGCTGTTTTCATGTCTACACTTCAGTGTATTGCATTATTTCCATGATTTACTGGTAGTTTACAGGTCTGTATGATGTGTGCTGCATTATTTCGTTAATTTACGAGTTGTTTCCATGCCTGTACATCAGTGTACTGCATTGTTTATGAGTAGTTTGCAGGTCTGCAGACTGTGTATTATGATACCAAGCATGTCAGAGCAAGTATTTTGTATCAGTGTAATAAATGAACTACGTGAAAACTGTCCCTAAGTAAATTGTTCCAAAATAAATAAAGTACACTCCTTCCTCTGTGCAGCAGCTCAGCACAGGCTGAGTCCTTTTCCCGCCAATTCCTAGGAAGAGGTGGCCGTCGGATGACTTAGGTAAGTGTAGGTAGCCCAAGTGAGCTACTTTCCCGCCATTTCCTGAGATTAGTGGAGGTAGTCATGGTGTGTTGCATTGTCCTGATGGAATCTGAACTTCCCACCAGGGTGGTGTAACAGGGGGAGTGGCACTTTCCCACCAAAAGCCACTGTTTTGGATAACAGTACTCGTGTCATCATCTGATGTCACAGCCACCATTTTGGATGACGTCATGTACTGTTGCCAAGTCTACAGGCCGCCATCTTGGATGACGTCATCGCCGACATCTTGGATACATCTGGCAACAATGGAGAGTGAGTTGACACTGGCATTGTTCCACTACTGCCATGTTCCATGGCTTCTGGGTGCAGGGCTTGCTCACGGTATTTATTTGGACGACTCACTGTCTTGTGGATGACAGGTCTCCATGGCAGAGGAAAAAGAATTATCGTGTACTCCGTCAGATTTATGTTCCATCCCTTCGTCCTGCGGAGAGGGCTCAGTGGTCGAGTCTGATGTCTTGCGGCGTTTTCTTCGTCGTTTGGGCGACTTTTGCCTCCGGCAATGTGTTTCCGTGTCTGAGGAAGGAAGTGATTTCCGTCGTTCCGATACAAAAGCTGCAGGTGCTATGATGTGGTCTTCTGTCTCCATAATAAGCTCGCTGGTATCATTGTGATCTTCTGGCGTGGGTGTGTCCGGCTGTAAGTCATGTCCGCGGGCGGCACAGCCGGTGGCAAGGTGCTGTGACGCCTCGGGTGTCAGAGAGATACTCATGAACTGCGTCTTGTGAGGGTTGGACGTGCAGTGTCACCACGTAAGTGATTGGAAGAGCGGTTGTGGTTCGTCTGTGTTGGTATCGTCGTGCCGTAGCTGTGCGATGAGGCGTTGCAGGCATTCATTAAGGTCGCGGCCTTCTTTGCCACAACCGGAACATGTTCGAGGTTGGTCCTCTGCTCGTGGTCGTGCGGTAGCGTTCTCGCTTCCCACGCCCGGGTTCCCGGGTGCGATTCCCGGCGGGGTCAGGGATTTTCTCTGCCTCGTGATGACTGGGTGTTGTGTGATGTCCTTAGGTTAGTTAGGTTTAAGTAGTTCTAAGTTCTATGGGACTGATGACCATAGCTGTTAAGTCCCATAGTGCTCAGAGCCATTTGAACCATTTTTTTTGTTCGAGGTTGTCCTTCGTAACTGACCACTGCACGGCAGCCACCGATATAAATGTACGATGGGACGTGACATTTGAGATGTACTCGGACTTGTTCAAAATGTTCAAATGTGTGTGAAATCTTACGGGTCTTAACTGCTAAGGTCATCAGTCCCTAAGCTTGCACACTACTTAACCTAAATTATCCTAAGGACAAACACACACACCCATGTCCGAGGGAGGACTCGAACCTCCGCTGGGAACAGCCGCACAGTCCATGACTGTAGCGTCTTAGACTCGGACTTGTCTCACACTATTAAGCACCGGATACGTCGTAAACTGTGTCCATGTCTCAGCTACGTACTTCGGACTTTTCCGTACGGGCTTAGTACCGCGATGACTTAATCTTCATTCATCTCGAAAGGCCGTTCGAATTCACGGATCGTTCGAAGGCCAAGTCCTTCATGGTTGACATCCACAGGCCCTACGTTGCCGTCGGAGTGTCGGAATTTTAGTCCATGTCACGTCCGTTGAATAATCTCGTTGCAGGCAGCGTCGGAAGTCATCTTAACATAAACGACGCTGCTAATGATCGATAGGTGTAAGGCCATCACTGGGGATCTTCACATCTTCGCGTAGGAAGCGTTCGACGGCCAGTGCTTTGGGACGTGTGTATTTATTTGGAAAGGTGAACTTTAAGGCGGGTCCACACTGAGCGCGCCGCGCCGCGCCGCGCTGCGCAAAACGGCCTTGCGCGGCATTGCGCGCTCAGTGTGGACCCGCCTTAAGAGTGTTCTTCCTGTAAGAGTTGGCCATTATAGCTTGTTCTACTGAGAAGCGCGGTGGCGGGGAAGTAAACAAACACTTGGCGCGTGCAGCGGGGTGGACAGCCGAGCGCGATCCGCACTGCTGACCTGCCGAAGGCAGACTGCCGACTGAGCTACCCAAGCACGACTCACGAACCCCCCATCACAGCTGAAATTCTGCAAGTACATCGTCTTCTACCTTCCAAACTTCACAGAAGCCCTCCTGCGAACCTTGCAGAACTAAAACTACTGGAAGAAAGGATATTGCGGTGACATGGCTTAACAACAGCCTGGGAGATGTTTCCAGCGCACACTCCGCTGCAGAGTAAAAATTTCGTTTTGGACGTATGAAACTCTGTACAAATAGACCATAAGAAATCTGGAAGTATAAGTTCTTCCAAATTTCGCCATTAACTACATATAAAAACTGACAACTAACTAAAAAATAGCACGTTTTTTATATACTGCAATAAAGCCAGCAAAACGAACTAGAACCTTACACAATGAACATATTGTTAGAAAGGCATAGTACAAAGAGAAATACACTTGGAAATGGGAATCATTTCCCGAAACGTGTCGTGTAAAATGTGAATGAAAGAAAATTGTGAGTGGTAGCAGAAAAAGTTATTTATAAACAAACCCCTTAGAGTCTGTTCTCTCCGCCCTCGGCCTTTATGTTGCTATGTCGTGTCGTATCTACCACGATAGTTATTACAAGAGTACCTCTACTGCAACGTTGCTACTGAAAAACCAAACTGGAGTCTATGGTACTTACTATTAGGGCGAACCGCAAACTCTGAAAACCAAAGCAGCAAGAATGAAGATAGTAATTTTCTCAAGAAAAGATTAAATTCTTCTCCTGTAGTAGAAAGACAAGAGGGTTGTCAGAATTATATAGACAATTCATTCCAATTCTGTTTGAAATAATTGAAAGACCAGTAGAGAAACCGAAGGGGTTGTACTGAAGCTTATGTACTTAAGAAAATACAGTTCGTACATGGGAGGAGTTGATCGTGCGGATCAGTAACTTTCTTTCTATACTGTTCTAAGAAAATCGATGAAATGGAAAAAGAGTCGTTCTTTGTCTAATAAACTGTGGAATTCTCAATGCGCCAGATGCGGGAGAGAGGAACAGGGAGAGCTCCACTTCAAGATGGACCTGGAGGGCTGTCGGGTGACATGAAGCAACCTGAACCTGTGTCCATTTCAAATAATAGAAGGAAGAAAATTCCTACCAGAGCCTGCTGAGACTGTGGTGCCTGCGGAAAAAGAAGCGAAACATGGCATATTTGCAAATTTTGTACTGTCTCACTTCGTAGAGATAAATGTGTTACACAGCACAATAAATTAAAAAACTAAAGGAACTTTGTAGAATCCAGGATGGGATGTAGCAGTATTATGAGAAGGAAAGTTGCTGCTCACTATATAGTGAGTAGCAACTTGCCTTCTCACAATATTATTAGAAGGAACTTTGTTTATATATAGACTCTAGCCAAAATGTAATACATGAAATCATAGTAACTGTTAAGGATAAGGTCACATCGATAAATCAAACCAGTGATAATATTTGTAAATTGTCTTTATGTCTCTCAATACGGTGCTGCATGTATAGTGAAGCTAGCAAATTTTATAACATAGGACCAGATCAACAAATGGACACTGCAGCAATAGCTATTTTGTGATAATAAATCCATTTTTCTGCACACTGACATTGTGGATTCATTTTTTATAAACTGTAATAGTGACTGCAGTTTCTAAAAAGTGATATTTTTTTGCGTGTATTACATATTATTTTTTCATAATGTGGAAAACCCCCCAGGAATCATGGACCTTAAAGCTTATGGGCTGGCTTCCGTGCCTCCGCGACACAGATGGCGTTACCAAAGGTGCAACCAAACGGTGCAGTATCTGTTGAGAGGCCCGACAAACGTTTGCTTGCTGGAGAAGGGTAGCAACATTTTCAGTGGTTGCAGGGCCAATAGTCTGGATATTGGCTGATCTGACCATATAACATCAACCAAAACGGCCTTGCTGTGTCAGTACTACGAACGGCTGAAAGCAAGCGTAAACTACAGCCGTAATTTTTATCGAGGGTACGCAGCTCTCCTGAGCAGAGCTCAGCGAGGATGATGGCATCCTCTTCGGTAAAATATTCCGGAGGTAAAATAATCCCCCATTCGGATCTCCAGGTGGGGACTATTCAGGAGGATGTCGTCATGAGGAGAAACAAATCCGGCGTTTTACAGTCGGAGCCTGGGATGTATGATCCCTTAATCGGGTAGGTACGTTAGGAAATTTAAAAAGATGAATTGATAAGTTGAAGTTAGATGCATTTGGAATTAGTGAAATTTGGTGTCAGGAGAAGCACTTCTGGTCAGGTGAATACAGGCTTGTAAATACAAAATAAAAGAGAAGCCATGCAAGTTGGTTTAACAATGCATAGGAAAACGCGAATGGGGATGAGCTACTATGAACACCATAGTGAACGTATTATTGTAGCCAAGACATACACGAAGCCCACAGCCACCACAGTAGTACAAGTTTATATGACAACTAGCTCCGAAGATGATGAAGAGATTGAAGAAATGAATCATTCAGATAAATAAGGGAGACAAAAATTTAATTGTGATGGGGGAATGGAATTCGATAGTAGGAAAAGGGAGAGAACGAAATATAGAAGGTGAATATGCATTGGAGGAATGGAGTGATAGAGGAAGCCGCTTGGTAGAAATCATCACTGACATTGGTTTAAGAACCTTTGAAAGAAGGGTGGACATGTGGAAGAGGCCTAGAGGTAAAGGAAGGTTTCAGACTCATTATATAATAATAAGACAGAGGTTTAGAAACCAGATTTTAAATTTTAAGACATTTCCAGGGGCAGATGTGGACTCTGACCACAATTTATTGATTATGAACAGTAGATTAAAACTAATTAAATTGCAAAAACGTAGGAAATTAAGGAGATGGGCTCTGGGTAAGTTGAAAGAATCAGTGGTTGCTGATAGCGTCAGAGGGAACATTAGGCGGAATTGACTAGGGCAGGGGAAAGGAATATAGTAGAAGACGACTGAGTAGCTTCGAGAGATGAAATACTGAAGGCAGCAGAGGATCAAATAAGATAAAGACAAGGTCTAGTAGAAATCCTTGTATAACACAGAAAACACTGAATTTAATTTTGAGAGGAATAAATCTAAAAATGCAGCAAATGAAGCAAGCGAAAAGAAATACAAACGTATAAAAATGAGACTGACAGGAAGTCCAAAATGTCTAAGCAGGAACGGCAAGACGACAAATGTAAAGAGTTAGAAGCAGATATCACTAATGGAAAGATAGATACAGCACACAGGAAAATTAAAGAGGCCTTTGGGGAAAAGAGAAGCAGCTATATGACTATCGAGAGTGCGAATAGAAAGCCAGTCCTAAGCAAAGAATGGAAAGCTGAAAGATGGAAGAAGTATGTAGAGAGTCTACAGAAAGGAGCCGCACGTGAAGGCAGTATCATAGAAATGCAAGAGGATGTAGAGATATGATACTGCGACAGGAATTTGACAAAGTACTGAAAGACATAAGTCGATACAAGGCCCTGGGAGTTGACAATATTCCGTCAGAACTACTGACAGCATTGGGAAAGAGAGTCATGACAGAACTTTAGCATCTGGTGAACAAAAGAAGTGCGAGACAAGTGAAATACCCTCAGTCTCCAAGAAAAATACAATATTTACATTTCCAAAGAAAGCAGATGCTGACAGTTGTGAATATTTCCTAACTATCAATTTCATAAGTCATGGCTACAAAGTACTAACACGAATTCTTTACATTAGAATGGAAAACCTGGTAGAAGCTGACTACGGGAAAGATCAGTGTGGATTCCAGAGAAGTGCAGGAGCACAGAAGCCAGTTTTGACCCTACGATTTATCTTAAAAGATAGGTTAAGGAAAGGCTAACCTACGTTTATAGTATTTGTGAACTTAGAGAAAGATTTTTGACAAAGTTGACTGGTATACTCTCTTTGAAATTCTGAAGGTAGGTGGGTACAATACAAAGAGTGAAAGTCTATTTACAACTTGTTCAGAAATCAGACGGCAGTTATAAGAGCTAGGGGCATGAAAGGGAAGTAGTAGCTGAGAAAGGAATGAGACAGAGTTGTAGCCTATCGGAATTGTTATTCGATGTGTACGCAGAACAAGCGGTAAAGGAAACCACAGAAGAATTTGGAGCAGGAATTTAATAAAACTTTGATGTTTGTCGACGGAACTGTAATTCTGTAGGAGACAGCAAAAGACTTCGAAGAGTAATTGAACAGAATGGACAGTGCCTTGAAACAAGAGTAAGCAATGATCATTAACAAAAGCATAACAAGGATAATAAAAATGGAAATGCCGTGTGGATAGCGCCTCTCGTCAGGTAGTCCGTTCGCCTGGTGTAAGTCTTTCGAGTTGATGCCACTTCGGCGACTTGCGTGTCGATGGGTATGAAATGATGATGATAAGAACAACACAACCCCCAGGATAATGAAATGCAGTCTTATTAAATCAGGTGAGGCTGACGGAATTAGATTAAGAAACGAGACTCTCAGAGTAGTACATGAGTTTTGCTGTTTGGGCATCAAAATAACTGATGACGGCTGAAACGAGAAGATATCAAGTGTAGACTGACTGTGGCCAGGAAAGTGTTTCTAGGGAACAGAAATTTATAAACATCGAATATACATTTAAGAATTAGGAAGTCTTTTCTGAGAGTGTTTGTATGGAGTGTAGCCACGTTTCGATGTGAATCTAAGATGATAAACTCTTTAGACAAGAACAAAATAGAGGCATTTGACATGAGGTGCGTCAGAAGAATATTGAAGATTAGGTGTGTCAATCAGGTAACTAATGAAGTACTAAATTTCACTAGTGCCATAAGAAATTTGTGACACAACCTGACGAGAAAAAGGAATCGGTTAATAGAACACATTACGAGAAATCAAGGGGTCACCAATGTAGTACTACAATGACGTATGGGGGATAAACATCGAAGAGAAGAGATGGATACAGGAAGTAGATCCTGAAGGATGTACGTTGCAAAAGTTACTCGGAGATGAAGAGACATGCACAGGTTACAGTAGCGTGAGATGTAAATTTGTTTCTAGATACATGCAAAAACAAAACAGCTACTCGAAAAACGTCATTTTGTGTACGGTGGTCAAACGACTCTACCGAAAGGAAATTGAGGACCTGCAAGACAGTTACGTTGTGCGGGTTGCATGAATGCAATACGTGGCCACTACGGAAGTTGGTACAAAAACATTCCATCTTTAATGTGTTAAGTGACTAAAGAAGTATATAAGGCGAATATAAATGAATTGGTTACGGTAGTAGTACGTATCATTCAGAAATTGTGTTGATTTTTGAGTTTTAAGCTCCTTCTTGTGGAGAACTTTGACCGCAAAATACCTCTGTGAGAGCGGTGCTAGGCGCTCCAATCTGGAACCGCGCGACCGCTACGGTCGCAGGTTCGAATCCTGCCTCGGGCATGGATGTGTTTGATGTCCTTAGGTTAGTTAGGTTTAAGTAGTTCTAAGTTCTAGGGGACTGATGACCTCAGAAATTAAGTCCCATAGTGCTCAGAGCCATTTGAACCATTTTTTAACTTCTGTGAACTCGTGTTTTGCTATGGTGTCGTCACAGCTAATACCTGGCGGCTACACGACTCCAGTCTAGGGTTGATCGACAGCTATCACAACAAAAATACGTTGCTGAATTATTTTTTGCATTACGAGATCTCATGACAGTTCTTTTAATGCATCAGTCCCCTTTTTAACTTAAATGTTACGCCTTGTCAAACATTACAAGAATCTGGATGTATTTATTATCGCAGTGTTAGACGTTCTTAGGACGTGACTAACGGCTCACCGTACTAAGTTAATGTATCAGTGAGCCGAGAAGGAGAGATGTTTGATGGATGTAATAGCCATATAATTTGGTCTTTTAATAATCGCCTTTCAAATGCATATATGTCACAGAAAAATCAAAATTTATTCATTCAAAAGAAAAATAAATGAATAATATATTTCACATCCTACACAAAACATGCACACGAAAAAGGCCTAAAAATATAACCAGCCATTATAATTTACTTTCATCGATCACGAAACGCTTTACAGCCTTTTCTCCGTCTAGAGAATCTTGGGTTTTAATTTGTCCTCACAGCTCGCAGGTGCGCAACGTCCTTAGATATTCTGTAATTTTGTCTCATTTGTGTCTTTGTGGTCCCTTCATATAAACGTTATACTCTTCAGTTTTCATTCTCAAGCAATAACCGTAAGTTTATAAGTACGAAATTCTGCTCCTTGATAGATAAAGAGGAATCCAATGAATGCTTTTCAACGACAACGAGAGTAACAACCTCTAATTTATTTCCTTTATACTAAATGTATTGCCATTGAAATATAATCATTTCATGCATAAGTATGTCTAAATACTGTTATCACGCTTTTTGATGCGTTGATTGGCCCCCGACAGCGAATAGTTTATTCATTTTGTCGACTCCGGCACTAGTTAACTGTGTATCGTTTGTTTTTGAGGTTTGTGTGTGAATTGCAACTGTCTGACAACTGAAAACAATTAATAAAGGAGCATTTTCTCCTTCCATAAGTGCGCTGCATTTACAGCAATGATGAACAAAGTTGTAAAAAGCCTACTCCTGTTGCTTAATGTGCTGCGTCATATCTTGCAAGATCAGGAGGTGCGTATGAATCCGATTGAATACACGCAGCGAATAGCAACCGTTTGTCTGGTACAAGCCCTACCCGACCGTCGTTTTAGGTTCTGTCGACACTATTTTCAACAAAGTCCTAATTGGCTTACCCTTTAGAAAAATCTGCATCTACATGTACATACATTATCTGTATGCCACCGTACGCGCGTGGCTTAGCGTACCTGCACCGCTATTATTTCTTTCGTGTTTCACTCGCCAGTCGAGGAAAATCGATTGTCTAAAAGTCTCCGTACGCGTTCTAATTTCTGTTATTTTGTCTTTGTTGTACTTACTCGAAAACTTCGTTGGCGCCGGCCGGTGTGGCCGTGCTGTTAAAGGCGCTTCAGTCTGGAACCGCGTGACCGCTACGGTCGCAGGTTCGAATCCTGCCTCGGGCATGGATGTGAGTGATGTCCTTAGGTTAGTCAGGTTTAATTAGTTCTAAGTTCTAGGCGACTGATGACCTCAGAAGTTAAGTCGCATAGTGCTCAGAACCATTTGAACCATTTGACTTCGTTGGCGGCAGTCGAATCGTTCTAGAGTCAGCTTTAAATGCAGTTATCTAAATTTTCTCAATAATGTTATTCGAAAAGAACATACCCTTCCCCCAGGGATTTCCATTTGAGTATCCGAAACATCTCGGTAATACTTCCTTGTTGATCGAGCTACCGGTAACAAACCTAGTAACCCGCCTCTGAATAGCTTCGATGTCTCCCTTAAGCCGATCTGATGGGGATCGCAGTCTCTGTTACAAATGGGCTACAGTTTACCAGATTTCTCCCCATAAAACCCTACTACCAACCTGACGTGCTCATCCCATTTCATATTACTTTGCAGTGTTACGCATAGACATTTAACCGTTGTGGCTGTGTCAACTGCACCCCGCTGATACTCTTTTCGAACGTTACAAGATTTATTTCCCTTCTCATCCGTATTAACTCGCTTTTTCATCATTTAGACAACGATTCCATACATCATATTTTTTTTTTTTTTTTTTTTTTTTTTTTTTTTTTTTTTTTTTTTGTCATCAGTCTACTGACTGGTTTGATGCGCCCGCCACGAATTCCTTTCCTGTGCTAACCTCTTCATCTCAGAGTAGCACTTGCAACCTACATCCTCAATTATTTGCTTGACGTATTCCAATCTCTGTCTTCCTCTACAGTTTTTGCCCTCTACAGCTCCCTCTAGTAACATGGAAGTCATTCCCTCATGTCTTAGCAGATGTCCTATCATCCTGTCCCTTCTCCTTATCAGTGTTTTCCACATATTCCTTTCCTCTCCGATTCTACGTAGAACCTCCTCATTCCTTATCTTATCAGTCCACCTAATTTTCAACATTCGTCTATAGCACCACATCTCAAATGCTTCGATTCCCTTCTGTTCCGGTTTTCCCACAGTCCATATTTCACTACCATACAACGCTGTACTCCAGACGTACATCCTCAGAAATTTCTTCCTCAAATTAAGGCCGGTATTTGATATTAGTAGACTTCTCTTGGCCATAAATGCCTTTCTTGCCATAGCGAGCCTGCTTTTGATGTCCTCCTTGCTCCGTCCGTCATTGGTTATTTTGCTGCCTAGGTAGCAGAATTCCTTAACTTCATTGACTTCGTGACCATCAATCCTGATGATAAGTCTCTCGTTGTTCTCATTTTTACTACTTCTCATTACCTTCGTCTTTCTCCGATTTACTCTCAAACCATACTGTGTACTCATTAGACTGTTCATTCCGTTCAGCAGATCATTTAATTCTTCTTCACTTTCACACTGGACTCGCATTCGGGAGGACGACGGTTCAATCCCGCGTCCGGCCATCCTGATTTAGGTTTTCCGTGATTTCCCTAAATCGCTCCAGGCAAATGCCGGGATGGTTCCTTTCAAAGGGCACGGCCGACTTCCTTCCCCGTCCTTCCCTAATCCGATGAGACCGATGACCTCGCTGTCTGGTCTCCTTCCCCAAAACAACCGACCAACCAACCGATCTTCTTCACTTTCACTCAGGATAGCAATGTCATCAGCGAATCGTATCATTGATATCCTTTCACCTTGTATTTTAATTCCACTGCTGAACCTCTCTTTCATTTCCATCATTGCTTCCTCGATGTACAGATTGAAGAGTAGGGGCGAAAGGCTACAGCCTTGTCTTACACCCTTCTTAATACGAGCACTTCGTTCTTGATCGTCCACTCTTATTATTCCCTCTTGGTTGTTGTACATATTGTATATGACCCGTCTCTCCATATATCTTACCCCTACTTTTTTCAGAATCTCGAACAGATTGCACCATTTTATATTGTCGAACGCTTTTTCCAGGTCGACAAATCCTATGAAAGTGTCTTGATTTTTCTTTAGCCTTGCTTCCATTATTAGCCGTAACGTCAGGATTGCCTCTCTCGTCCCTTTACTTTTCCTAAAGCCAAACTGATCGTCACCTAGCGCATTCTCAATTTTCTTTTCCATTCTTCTGTATATTATTCTTGTAAGCAGCTTCGATGCATGAACTGTTAAGCTGATTGTGCGATAATTCTCGCACTTGTCAGCTCTTGCCGTCTTCGGAATTGTGTGGATGAAGCTTTTCCGAAAGTCAGATCGTATATCGCCAGACTCATATATTCTACACACCAACGTGAATAGTCGTTTTGTTGCCACTTCCCCCAATGATTTTAGAAATTCTGATGGAATGTTATCTATCCCTTCTACCTTATTTGACCGTAAGTCCTCCAAAGCTCTTTTAAATTGCGATTCTAATACTGGATCCCCTATCTCTTCTAAATCGACTCCTGTTTCTTCTTCTATCACATCAGACAAATCTTCACCCTCATAGAGGCTTTCAATGTATTCTTTCCACCTATCTGCTCTCTCCTCTGCATTTAACAGTGGAATTCCCGTTGCACTCTTAATGTTACCACCGTTGCTTTTAATGTCACCAAAGGTTGTTTTGACTTTCCTGTATGCTGAGTCTGTCCATCCGACAATCATATCCTTTTCGATGTCTTCACATTTTTCCTGCAGCCATTTCGTCTTAGCTTCCCTGCACTTCCTATTTATTTCATTCCTCAGCGACTTGTATTTCTGTATTCCTGATTTTCCCGGAACATGTTCGTACTTCCTCTTTTCATCAATCAACTGAAGTATTTCTTCTGTTACCCATGGTTTCTTCGCAGCTACCTTCTTTGTACCTATGTTTTCCTTCCCAACTTCTGTGATGGCCCTTTTTAGAGTTGTCCATTCCTCTTCAACTGTACTGCCTACTGGGCTATTCCTTATTGCTGTATCTATAGCGTTAGAGAACTTCAAACGTATCTCGTCATTCCTTAGTACTTCCGTATCCCACTTTTTTGCGTATTGATTCTTCCTGACTAATGTCTTGAACTTCAGCCTACCCTTCATCACTACTATATTGTGATCTGAGCCTATATCTGCTCCTGGGTACGCTTTACAATCCAGTATCTGATTTCGGAACCTCTGTCTGACCATGATGTAATCTAATTGAAATCTTCCCGTATCTCCCGGCCTTTTCCAAGTATACCTCCTCCTCTTGTGATTCTTGAACAGGGTATTCGCTATTACTAGCTGAAACTTGTTACAGAACTCAATTAGTCTTTCTCCTCTTTGATTCCTTGTCCCAAGCCCATATTCTCCTGTAACCTTTTCTTCTACTCCTTCCCCTACAACTGCATTCCAGTCGCCCATGACTATTAGATTTTCGTCCCCCTTTACATACTGCATTACCCTTTCAATATCCTCATACACTTTCTCTATCTGTTCATCTTCAGCTTGCGACGTCGGAATGTATACCTGAACTATCATTGTCGGTGTTGGTCTGCTGTCGATTCTGATTAGAACAACCTGGTCACTGAACTGTTCACAGTAACACACCCTCTGCCCTACCTTCCTATTCATAACGAATCCTACACCTGTTATACCATTTTCTGCTGTTATTGATATTACCCGATACTCATCTGACCAGAAATCCTTGTCTTCCTTCCACTTCACTTCACTGACCCCTACTATATCTAGATTGAGCCTTTGCAGTTCCCTTTTCAGATTTTCTGGCTTCCCTACCACGTTCAAGCTTCTGACATTCCACGCCCCGACTCGTAGAACGTTATCCTTTCGTTGATTGTTCAATCTTTTTCTCATGGTAACCTCCCCCTTGGCAGTCACCTCCCGGAGATCCGAATGGGGGACTATTCCGGAATCTTTTGCCAATGGAGAGATCATCATGACACTTCTTCAAATACAGGCCACATGTCCTGCGGATACACGTTACGTGTCTTTAATGCAGTGGTTTCCATTGCCTTCTGCATCCTCATGTCGTTTATCATTGCTGATTCTTCCGCCTTTAGGGGCAATTTCCACCCCTAGGACAAGAGAGTGCCCTGAACCTCTATCCGCTCTTCCGCCCACTTTGACAAGGCCGTTGGCAGAATGAGGCTGACTTCTTATGCCGCCAATGCTGATTATTTATTATTACATCATATTAATTAGAAATTCTGTGTAAGTCATCTTCTACACTCCTGCAGTCACTCAGTTATGTGTGTAGAGAATATGTGTCACGTATCAGTTATGTGTATAGAGCTTTTCTATCACTCTTCCATGGGGCACTCCTGACGATACCTTAGTCTCTGACGAAAACTCTCCGTCGAGGACAACCTACTGGCTTCTATTACTTATGAAGTCTTCGAGCCACTCATTTATCTGGGAACTTAAACCATATTCTCGGACCTCCAACAGTCTGCAATTCAGCATCGTGTCAAATGTTTTCCGGGAATCTAGGATATGGAATCTGCCTGTTGTCCTTCATCCATAGTTCGCAGGATACCACGTGAGAAAAGGACAAACGATGCTTCCTAATTCCATGCTGATTTGTGGACAGGTGGTTTTTCGTCTCAAGGAATTTTATTATATTCGAAGTAAAAATGTTTTCAAGAACTGTGCAGCAAACCGATGTTGGATATTGGTCTGTAATTATGCGGTCCTTTCTTTACAAGTGTCGCCTGCGCTTTTTGCCAGTCACTTGGGACTTTGCACTGGACGAGAGATACTTTGTTTGCTTAGCATTTTCAGAATTTGGTTATTAAACCACGTAGAGTCCTTTTCATCCTTAATCCACTTACTTGGCACGTACGTCTCCAGACTGCGATTTATGATCAGTTTAAACTTTCCCATAATTCCTCTACGTCTGTCATACTGGGGCCAGATGATGTTCATTCTCTGTCTAAGTGGGATGCTAATAACTAACTGCTTATCTAATTTTTCTAGCATAAATACTCTTCCAGCCCTCCAGACGGATTTATTAACTTTAGTAAGCATCTTTGCTGTGATGACATCACGATGACTAATCCCTGTCTCTGTACTGGCACTGTCGACAACGTCATGCCAATTTGTGGTTATAAGGACGAAAAGTGGAGTGTCTAGTTATTCAAGGCAGTTCTCGGAGAACGTGTTCAAAAGTACTTCACAAGACTATCTCCCATACCTCCTGCAGTGAATTCATAGACGCCCCAGTCCATACTCGGCAGATTAAAGTTGCCTCCGACTAATACGGCATGATCTGGGTATTTACGCCTGCTGAGCGCAGACTTTCCTTGAATGAATATACGCTTGTTAAGACAGAATAGATGTCCGGTAAAACATTTGGTAATTAACTTGAGTTCGCTTAGGCCTACTGCTCGTTTATCTCATTCAAAAGGTTGAAATACACTTCTGGCCATTAAAATTGCTACACCACGAAGATGACATGCTACAGACGCGAAATTTAACCGAGAGGAAGAAGATGCTGTGATATGCTAATGATTAGCTTTTCAGAGCATTCACACAAGGTTGGTGCCAGTCGCGACACCTACAACGTGCTGACATGAGGAAAGTTTCCAACCGATTTCTCATACACAAACAGCAGTTGACCGGCGCTGCCTGGTGACACGTTGTTGTGAGGCCTCGTGTAAGGAGGAGAAATGCTTACCATCACGTTTCCGACTTTGATAAAGGTCGGGCTGTAGCCTATCGCGATTGCGGTTTATCGTATCGCAACATTGCTGCTCACGTTGGTCGAGATCCAATGACTACTAGCAGAATATGGAATCGGTGGGTTCAGGAGGGTAATACGGAACGTCGTGCTGGATCCCTACGGCCTCGTATCACTAGCAGGCATCTTATCCGCATGGCTGTAACGGATCGTGCAGCCACGTCTCGATCCCTGAGTCAACAGATGGGGACGTTTGCAAGACAACAACCATCTGCACGAACAGTTCGACGACGTTTGCAGCAGCATGGACTATCAGCTCGGAGACCATGGCTGCGGTTACCCTTGACGCTGCATCACAGACAGGAGCGCCTGCGATGGTGTACTCAACGACGAACCTGGGTGCACGAATGGCAAAACGTCATTTTCTCGGACGAATCCAGGTTCTGTTTACAGCATCATGATGATCGCATCCGTGTTTGGCGACGTCGTGGTGAACGCACATTGGAAGCATTTATTTGTCATCGGCATACTGGCGTATCACTCGGCGTGATGGTATTGGGTGCCATTGGTTACACGTCTCGGTCACCTCTGGTTCGCATTGACGGCAATTTGAACAGTGGACGTCACATTTCAGTTGTGTTACGAGCCATGTGTCTACCCTTCATTCGATCCCTACGAAACCCTACATTTCAGCAGGATAATGCACGACCGCATGTTGCAGGTCCTGCACGGGCCTTTCTGGATATAGAAAATGTTTGACTGCTGCCCTGGCCAGTACATCCTCCACATCTCTCACCAATTTAAAACGTCTGGTCGATGGTGGCCGAGTAACTGGCTCTTCACAATACGCCAGTCACTACTCTTGATGAAGTGTGGTATCGTGTTGGGCAGATGTACCTTTACATGCCATCCAAGCTCTGTTTGACTCAATGCCCAGGCGCATCAAGGCCGTTATTACAGCCAGGGACCGGCCTCTGTGGCCGAGCGGTTGTAGGCGCTTCAGTCTGGAGCCGCGCGACCGCTACGATCGCAAGGTTCGAATCTTGCCTTGGGCATAGATGTGTGTGATGTCCTTAGGTTAGTTAGGTTTAAGTAGTTCTAAGTTCTAGGGGACTGATGACGTCAACTGTTAAGTCCCATAGCGCTCAGAGCCATTTTTTTTTTTTTTTTTTTTTAACGGCCAGGGGTGGTTGTTCTGGGTACTGATTTCTCAGGATCTATGCACCCAAATTTCGTGAAAATGTAATCACATGTCAGTTGTAGTATAATATATTTGGCCAATGAATACCCGTTTATCATCTGCAATTCTTCTTGGTGTAGCAGTTTTAATGGCCAGAAGTGTACGAATACGTAAATTATGAAACAAATAAACACGAAGCACCATGAAGAAATGGGACGGAAATTGGTAGATCTGATGACTAATTAAGCAAGTCAACAAAGCGTTATATCACCTCTGGCCCTTTGCAAGCAATTATTCGGCTTTGCACTGATTGATAGAGCTGCTGGATGTCCTCCTGCGATATTGCGCCAAATTCTGTCTAGTGACAGCGTTACATCCTCAAAATTCCGAAGGCCTTGTCCATAATGCTCCCAACTTTCTGAATTGGAGAGAGAGCCGGCGACATCGCTGCCCAAGCTAGGGTTTGGCAAGCACGAAAACAAGCAATGGAAACTCTCACAACGTGCGGTCGGGCTTTATCTTTCTGAAATGCAAGTCGAGGATGGCTTGTCATGAAGGGCATTGTCTTGCTGAAATGTAAACCCAGGATGACTTTCCATGACAGGGAACAAAATGGGACGTAGAATATCTTCGACCTACCGCTGTGATGTAAGGGTGCTGCGGATGACAACTAAAGGCATCCTGCTATGAAATGAAGTAGCACGCCAGACCATTACTCCTGGTTGTCAGGCCGTATGGTGAGCGCCAGTGCGGATGACATCCCATAGCTGTCTGGGGCGTCTCGAGACACGTCTTCACTGGTCATCGGGGCTCAGTTCGAAGTGAGATTCATCATCGAAGACAATTCTGCTCCAGTCAATGATATTCCAGACCGAAGGCGTGTATGGAGACGTCCCAGACAGCAATGGGATGCCAATCTGAATTTAGCCCGCCTTATGGCTTGACAACCAGGAGTGGGCCGGCCGGGGTGGCCGAGCGGTTCTGGGCGCTACAGTCTGGATCCGCACGACCGCTACGGTTGCAGGTTCGAATCCTACCTCGGGCGTGGAAGTGTGTGATGTCCTTAGGTTAGTTAGGTTTAAGTAGTTCTATGTTCTAGGGGACTGATGACCTCAGCAGTTAAGTCCCATATTGCTCAGAGCCATTTGAACCAGGAGCGGTGGTTAGTGGTACCATTTCATTTTATATTGGGACCCCTTTGATTGTCATCTGCGGCACCCTCACAGCACAGCAGTACGTCGACGATATTCTACGACACATTTTATTGCCCTTCATGGCAGTCCGTCCTGTGCTTACATTTCAGCAAGATAATGCTTGTTTTCGTGCTTGTCAAACCCCATCTAGCCAGCAAGGTCACCAGGTCTCTTCGCAGTTGAGGTCCGCCGAGATAGCTGAACGGTCAGCGTGACGGACTGCCGTCCTAAGGCGCCCGGGTTCGATTCCCGGCTGGGTCGGGGATATGCTCCGCTCAGGGACGGGGTGTTGTGTTGTCTTCATCATCATTTCATCCCCATCCGGCGCGCAGCTCTCCCAATGTGGCGTCGAATGTGATAAGACCTGCACCAAGGCGGCCGGACCTGCCTTGTAAGGGTGTCAGTTCATGATATCCAGTATTACAAATCTAGTGTTTTTGATGGACACACGTCCAGATCGTCCGCTCTCAAAATTCTGCCATCTCTCTCCTTACATCCAACACTGCTGGTGCCTCACCTCCAACTGCGCAACGCTACGCGCTGTTCACATCCAACTGCCCAACACTACAATAGCGAATATTCCAACAATGTCAACCAGCCACAGACCGCACACAGCACAGCCAGTGATTTTCATACAGAGCGCTACGTGACGTTACCAACAAAAAAATTTACAAATTGTTTTGGGCAGTGGCCAATAATGATTTGATAAAATTTTTCATATTTACAATAACAAAGATATAAAATACACACACTTATTGATGCAATGTTGGTCAAAAGCAAAAATTGTTCTCATAAAGACAGTCCTGATTATTCATCAGAATAGTATCCGCCTCCGGTAGCTGAGTTGTCAGCACGACAGAATGTCAATCCTAAGGTCCCGGGTTCGATTCCCGGCTGGGTTGGAGATTTTCTCCGCTCAGGCCATGGGTGTTGTGTTGTCCTACACATCATCATTTCCTCCCCCTCGACCCGCAAGTCGCCGAAGTGGTGTCAAATCGAAAGACTTGCATCAGGCAAACGGACTACCCGACGGGACGCCCTAGCCACACGACATTATTATTATTATCACAACAGTAATTACAGAAACATGCCCTCAGAAAAATTAATGAATTACTGTGGTGATAAACCTTTTACGTTATTTTGTTTTCAAATAACTGAGCAGAACTGAACGTACTCAGACATTTCTCTCTTTACTTATTCTGATCAACACTAAACTGACACACAATATTTTTAGCGCAACGCTGTCTGACTTTCAATAATCCCTAAAAAAAATGACCCTGACTAACAATAATCTATACCTTTCATGAATCACTTACCTCACAAAAATCTTCGTTACTCGAACTACTGCAATACAGCGAGCGCCAATAGTGCCAGCTAAATAAATTAAAAATTTGTGGGTCAGTTTAGTGTTGATCAGAATAAGTAAAGAGAGAATTGTCTGAGTACGTTCAGTTCTGCTCAGCTGTTTGAAAATCAAATAACGTAGAGGTTTTCCAGCACAGTAATTCATATATTTTTCTAAGGGGAGGTTTCAAGGAGCCTCCCGGCCAATTACGCCAAACACTCATTTCCATTTTTTTTTTTTTTTTTTAGTTGAGGATGTGCATTATGGGCAGGACCCTCCAACCATCTCGGGATTTTGAATATGTAATGCTCCCAATGGACAGAATTTATCATGATGCCCTCAGGAGGACATCTAACAACTCTATCAACCAATTGCAATCAGAGTAACTGTTAGCATAAGGCCAGAGGTGGTGCTATTGCCTTGCTCAACTTGTGATGCTCTTTTTCTTGAATAAATAATCCATTCGTCCGAAATTGTAATAATCTCTTTGTCTTTATATGTACATCACACCTATCGATTTGCATTCGGTTCAGATAATTCCTTCGTAGAGTGTCCTTTTTTATGTTAGATGTTCAGAAATGGTTCAAATGGCTCTGAGCACTATGGGACTTAACATCTAAGGTCATCAGTCCCCTAGAACGTAGAACTACTTAAACCTAACTAACCTAAGGATATCACACACATCCATACCCGAGGCAGGATTCGAACTTGCGACCGTAGCGGTCGCGCGGTTCCAGACTGAAGCGCCTAGAACCGCTCGGTCACACAGGCCGGCTGTCTTAGATGTGTTTGTTAGAACGAACGAGGTGCAGACTGTCATTACTTTCGTTTGTGAGTACAACAAGGCCACCGGATTACGGTATTAAATTGAAATGAATTTCCAGACGTTGGACTGTCGTGTGCCATCGGTGGACCCCGCCACAGGCGGCAGGAAATGGGAAGAAAAGGAAAAGGTTCGCAGTAGTGTACAATACACATTCATGTCGACGTTTATTAGAGCTTAAAGTATATCTTTCAGAAAGTTTCGAGCCTGGTGTTAACAAGGAAGAAAGAGGATGGCCGTCAAAGTAAAAAGTATGAGAGTCGTGTATTTCTTTTTTGACGCCCTCCAGTGTCCATCCTTAATGATTCGTAATTCATGTAAACACGAAAAATAGAAAACGGAGTGAAGAGAAAGCAGGGGTGGGATACTATAACGGCTAAATGCACATGGCACTATGGTACTGCAATGGCGAAAATTGAAAACTTGTGCCAGACCGGGAATCGAACCGGGAGTACCGCTTCTCAACAGCTGTTGCCTTAACAGCTTCGGCCATCTGGACACGGTCCCTGACCGACTCAAATTTCTAGCTTATCGCACGCTGCCATGCAGCGTCCCTCGTCCATTAAACTCTCTGCTCCAGACCCTGATTCCCGAATCAGTTCGGGCAATATTTGTACATTTGCATTGATACATACGTCGAGTAGGCGTTACCCTCTTTTGTAGATATGTATAAACATATCCGTAATTCATCGAGGGCTTGACATATGTGTGTGTGTTGGAACGTCCGTTCTTACCTCCTAACGCACATTTAATACACGAGCTGAAATTGTGTCCCCCAACAGTCTGCGAATCGCGGAAACTCCATTTCGTGCGTTTTCGTATACAGTATTTAGCATCTCGTTTATGAGAAAACGTTTGGAAACCATTCTTGAATTTCCGAACCGGGTAAGAGAAATTTACCAGATGCGACTTACTGACTGATCAGTGTTCCAAGTCAACGGTTAAAATCTGACACGGTGATCCAATCTGCACTTGACTCACATCCATTGTCTTGCACTGCGCGAGCAAGTAGAAAATAAAGGAAGCGCCGGAACCACTGCTTTCTATGAGCGAATTCGCACATATGTCGCTGTAATGAATGAAGGAAAGGAGATTACACCTTACATCTTTTACATAATAAAATGTTTAGAGGCAAGAGTACCATCTCGGCAGGATCAGGATAGAAGGATATCAGTGGAGGCTTCATTGGATAAATTATCACAGTATTTGGACTGGATGAGATAGGAATGTAGCATATTTTATTTGAAAAATAAACAGGACAATTACCACTTGCTCTCTGTTATAAGAAATGTTTTCTGCAGTAGATTAGGGCAAGAAAAGGTACCACTGCTTGACACTTAAAATACGATCGCTCAGTGGAATGTAATATGCCCAAGTGTGTGCACTGTACATTATTACATCAGCAAAATGTAACTGTGCGTGTAATAATAGAGATAATTGTCGAGACGCCATAAACTAACAACAAAACAAAAAAATGAAGAGCCATTCGCCGGTGTTTAGCCTTTGTTCCCAATAATGGCTTCTGACAGGGCGCTATACTCGCCAGTTATCTTTTATTACCCTTCCGGTTCCCAGTGCGAATCCAGGGACGCAGGTGGGCAGTAGGATTACAACGTGCCACTTTGGGGGCGCCGTGATGTGACGGCCAGCGCCTCGCTTAACGACCGCAGGGAGGGGCTGTGTTTGTCGGCTAAATGGAAACGGACACGCAAGAAACAGCGCCGACTGCGCCGGCTCGCGGGCCCTCAGCCAATTACGCCGACACAGCGTCCAGGCGGGAAGCGGACCCGGCGTGCGCAAGAAAGGCGGCGGCGGCGGCGGAAGTGACGTGGCGCGTGTGACATGGACAGCCGCCTCAAAGCGGACCGCGGCCACTGGGATCGTAATTGGCGTAATCACAGGACGCAGGACAGCCAACTCCAGGTAGCTTTACAATAGAAACCCCACAACAAACAAAAACTGCTGAAACTACTGGCTTGGTGCGTAATTTAGTAGCGTTTTTGTTTTGTCCGTTGCTCTTCCGGTTGTTTTGGGTTTATTCACCGATTTTCATTTTTTATGTGTAGGTCACTGTTACTATTTCAGTTTACACACTGTCATTTTGTCATCTGGAGATAGTGACTGCAGCTGTGGACGCTAGAATATGAGGTGCCAAGTGCAGAAATCACAATACCGACACATTCTTCCATTTGAGTCCAGTACAGGTGTAACAGCAGCGAAAGCAGCTAGAACCATTTGCGCCGTGTGTGGGGTAATGCCACTGGACAGAGTACAGCAAGAAAATGGGTTTCTAGTTTTAAGGGGGATCGTTTTGACATTAGTGTCTTTCCATGCTCAGAAAGTTTCCAGGTTTGATAAAAATTGTTTAAACGCATTAATCCACAATGAGCCACGTCAGTGTGCTCGAGACCAGGCATATGTGATGAATTTCGATCATACCACCGTCGTGCGGCATTTGCATGCAATAGTGAAGTTTAAGAAATCGAGTGTACGGCTACCGCAAGCTCTGAGCAAAAAAAAAAAAAAAAAAAAAAAAGCAGGATGGTCACATGGTGTGCATCTCTGCTTACTCGTCATCAACTGGTTCGTTACTTGTATCGTTACTAATGATGAGAAGATGATGGTAGCCATCTGATGGAACAGTGACGAACTGTTTCCCTGAGGGGTAACAGTCACTACTGGCATTTATTGCATATGCAATCCAAGAACAACGACCAGGAAGACTGCGGGAAGTGTGGCTACTCCACGATAACGCTCGCGCGCATTCTGCTAGGCTGACAAAAAACACTATACGTGAGTTGGTTTGGGGAGTCATTCCGTACCCATCGTATTCACCTGATCTTTCGCCCTCAGATTTTCACCTTTTCCGCTCTCTACAGAACAAGCTTCAAGGAGCTTTCTTCCCGGATGAAAATACGCTTCGAACATAGCTCGATGTATTCTTCGTCTCATATACAGTCGCGGAATCGAAAAGTTATCCCACCGTTGGCAGACTGCCTTAAGTAGTGAACGAGAATATATTATTGAAGACTAAAGTCTCTGTTATGTGTACCTGTTTCGTTTATTAAACTCATGGAAATCTCTAAGCAATCATTCATCAACTCAATATTTACTGGCCAAACATGTAGAGTGTTGTACCTTCCCTCCAATTTTCTACTCAGCGTTAACTTGAACTTCACGACAAAATTTAGGACGGTGTACAACCTTCTGAGTAATTTCGTATAAGCAACTTCCTATCGCCGGTGACACGTCACAGAGTACGACAGCATCGCCAGGAGCACCTCCGAAGATGTCCAGCGCAGCTCTAGAGAAACGCCAGGAAATGCAAAGTTTCTTCGAGCACGATCATACAGCACTGAAGACTCATCAGCATCATCCGATCGTGAAAGAACTCACTATACGAGTACATTTGTTATTTGTTTTTTCTGTTGCTCCGGTACTTTGTTTGCCTGAAGTTACCCCCACGACAGCGATCAAACTTGTACTCGTAATACGCTCCACCAAAACTTACAATACTGGCACAGGAAAACTGCGTCCACTGAAATTTGCGGCCATACAAAACTCTGTGAAATCTAGGCATAGTATTTCTGGAAAAGACCCGCTCACTAAGTCACGGACTACCGGTGCTCCAAAAGTCCTCGCCCACTGCAGTGGATGACCCATGAACAATCATGTCTGCACAGACAACGCTAAGGACCAAATAGAAATGATGCACAAAACAGAAAAACCAGGTGAGAAGATGTATTGGAGGAACTGGAGATCTGAAAATCTACGTTGCAAAAAATGAAAACCAAGAAAGACTACTTGGTTAAGAAAATGAATTTGCTGCTACGCCTTTTTTTAAATACTACAACGATCTGCTTGGATGAGCCAAGTGCTATGTTTTATTTCTACTGTAAATGATCAGTAACGAATACATCTTGCTGTCAGAAAAAGAGCACCACCTGCGGCCAGCATAATCTTCCATGATACATACGCCTAGTGTTCTGGTTCTAGTTGTTTTAACATTTAAACCTGATTCTCTTTTTTTGTCGTACATACTCTGTCCTATTACGAAAAGTCATGCACCTCAACCCACTTTTAAGTTCAGGGAGAAGAAATAAAAACTTCGAGGTTTGCCGATGACACTGTGATTCTCTCAGACACAACAGGGGACTTGGAAGAGCAGCTGAACGGAGAGGACAGTGCTGAACATCAACGAAAGCAAAACAAGGATAATGAAATGTAGTCGAATTAAATCAGGTGATGCTAAGGGAATTAGATTAGGGAACGAGACACTCAAAGAAGTAGATGAGTTATGCTATTTGGGCAACAAAATAACTGGTGATGGCTGAAGTAAAGCAGTGTATCTAAATTATATAGACCATCTACACACTACTTCCACCTTTCAGCTTTCCCTTCTTTGCTTAGAATTGGTTTTCCATCTGCACTTCGATAATCATACACACAAGATAAACTGGTACAGGCAAGAGTATTCAAATACAGATATATGTAAACAGGCAGAAGACGGCACTGCGTTCGGCAGTGCCTATATAAGACAACAAGTGACAGGCGCAGTTGTTAGATCCATTACTACATCAATAATGGCAGGTTATCAAGACTGAAGTGAGTTTGAACGCGGTGTTATAGTCGGCACACGACCGATGACACACAGCATCTCCTAGGTAGCGATGAAGTGGGGATTTACTTGTTCCGCCATTTCACGAGTGTACCGTGAATATCACGAATTCGGTAAAACATCAAATCTCTGACATCGCTGCGGCCGCAAAAAGATCCTGCAAGAACGGGACCAACGACGACTGAAAAGAATCGTTCAACATGACTGAAGTGCAGCCCTTCCGCAAATTGCTGCAGATTTCAATGCTGGGCCATGAACAAGTGTCAGCGTGCGAACCATTCAACGAAACATCAGAGGCAAAGGCCCACTCGTTACTCTTGGTGACTGCTTTTCACAAAGCTTTATGCCTCGCTTGCGCCCGTCAACATCGACATTGGACTGTTGACGACTGAAAACGTGTTGCCTGGTCGGACAAGTCACGTTTAAAATTGCATTGAGCAGATGGACGTGTATGGGTATGGAGACAACCTCATGAATTTATGGACTCTGGATATCAGCAGAGAACTGTCAAGCTGGTGGAGGCTCTATAATGGTGTTGGGCATTTGTAGTTGGAGTGATATGGGACCCCTGATGCCTTTAGATACGACTCTGACAGGTGACACGTATGTAAGCATTCTGTCTCATCACCTGCATCCATTCATATCCATTATGCATTCCGACGGACTTGGGCAACCCCAGCAGGACAATGAGACACCCCATAAGTCCAGAAGTGCTACAGAGTGGCTCCAGGAACACTCTTTCGAGTTTAAACACTTCCGTTGGCCACCAAACTCCCTAGACTTGAACATTATTGAGCATGTCTTTCCCAGATATGCTCAATATGCTGTTCAGAAGAGTTCTCCACCCCCTCGTACTCTTATGGATTTATGGACACCCTGCAGGCTGCATGGTGTCAGTTTCCTCCAGCACTACTTCAGACATTAGTCGAGTCCATATCATGTTGTATTGCGGCACTTCTGCTTGCGTGTAGACGCCCTATACAATATTAGGCAGGTGTATGAGTTTCTTTGGCTCCTCAGTGTATATTGGTCATCCATGTTAAACGTTCTTTTCCAGCTGTGTTATCGCCGTCGACGGAAAATGACTATTTCCCCAGTTCCCAATACTCCCATGTCAAGTTTTTCTTATAATCCTCCTGCTGTCACATACTCTTCCCCAGGTACAAGAATTTTCCTGCACTAAGCAGAAGACCTGCAAGTACTCCCTCAATTTCCCCACATTTCCGTGTATTTTCTCTCAATTTATATAAATTTCCCGCAAATTTTTGTAATTTTATCGATTTTATTTCACTTATGCCCATGCAATCATAACATCACTTCTTGTCATATATTTTAAAATTGTTTGTAAATGTATTACACCTCTCAACGCCTAGCGCAAATGCACTACTTTTTCCGCCAGACGGTATGGTGTAGCACTGTACTCGAATGCATCCAGTCACCTTGAACCACATATTCTGCAGTTACAGTACATTTCCTCTGTTTTCTGTATGTCTGCGTCAGTGCGTATGTCGTGGATGGCTCCCATGGTCCAGTCCTCCACCTGGTGGGTCCACCTTCAGATGTAAAACACATCTCCAGATACAATGCATGAAAAATCCACCTTCAAACCCTATCCCAAACGTGGCATATTCCACATCTGAACACCACTCCAGATATAATGTATCCACTCTCAAACACTAACTCGGTTATACTCTGAGTCATGGGAGCTATCCGCAACACACACACTGACACATGAACGGACACAGATACACAGACAAAAGAACAAATGCACCGCAGCTGTAGAATATCTAGTCGTAAGTGACTGGATGCATTCGAGACAGTGCTATACTATACCATCAAACAAGACAAATAGTGATTCTTCAGTTCCTCCCGGCGTATTTGTTGCTCGAACAGTCCACGGGTATACTGCCGGTTCATAGTTTACAACGGGCACAATATTTCGGGTATCAGACATATCGCCATCGTCAGGTGCGCTGACGAACTGAGCTCCTGAGGGAGGGCTGTTAACAACTGTACTAAGTTTCCGAACAATTTCAGAATATGTGGCGAGAAGTGATGTCATAATCACATCGACAAAATTGACATAAAATTAGGAAAATTACGAAAGTTGACAGAAAATACATATAAATTGAGGGAAAATACACTGGAATTTTTGTCAATCAAAAGTGGACAATAGGTTAAGGGCTAACATGGAGGAGAACAATGAATGCTTGCCTCTGATGTAGGCAACCCACACTAGGATAGTGGCTTGATGCTCTCTTTACCGTACTACTAAAGGTATGGGAAACACAGTTTGTGCGCGAAAAGTCGTACATATCAAGTTCGACGAACTTGAAGAACTACAGTCAAAGGTCACACATGTCAGTGAGAATTCTGGACAGCATCGATCGCGTTCTTGCGATCGGCATGGTTTTCCGAACATTTGCGGTCACCTCCTTCGCCAGATGGTTCGAGCAGCTTTCCCTAAGGCATGGGAAGCCCTTCCTATTACTTTTAATGCCGCCGTCTCCGCATCTTTCTCTATACAGGCAGTACGTAAGGGGCCTCCTGCTTCGACAGCTTGCCTTCTTGAATTCATGTTGCCCAATGTAATTGTTGATGTAATTATTGATGGTGCCCCACTACTTTGATGAATTTTAGATACAGTAGCTGTATCTAATACCAATATATTTCCAACAACCGTTCCATTATGCCGAAAATCGAAATGTTTAAAACTTTTGTGGAAACGAAAGCAATACGAACAATACCATCGACTATTCAATATGTAATTATTTCTTCCAAGAATAAATATAGCTTCATCCTTGCTCCGTCTGTATGGTAGCTTCTTTCCACACTTATTGATTGTCACTGAAACAGCCCATCGCCATGACATGACCAGAAAAGGAACCATGTAAAAAGAATGCGAATGTTCGCTAATCATTTTGAACGCTGCGTTCGTGCCTATGGTAGTTACTACAAGGAAAGAGGAAATGGGTATGTGAGTGGTTAAAAGAAGAGCGATACTCACTGAAATCCATGCATTAATAATGTGTCGACGGGCAACGTTCATGACAGAGAAAGGAGATATGGTCGCTAAATAGGAAATTACAGTTGAAAAAAGTTAAATGGAATTGTAATTTCTAGTGACAGGAAGGTCATCTGAGTGATATTTAATGCTGGCTAGGTTCAGCCAAATCCCACTGTTCAGTGATTAAACGCTAGTGAACCAAGTTGCGACCAGCTAGTTTCATCATTAAGCTATTTAGGGATACAATTGTGAGGCCTGAAATACTAGTAAAGGCTCATTCCCACCGCATTTCGTACAGACACTGGACTGTCAAAGTAATAGATGATCATTTACCATTCTGGTGTGCTTAAAGTTAGCCTAAATAGGCCTCATTATTTTTATACAACATACTTTATTTATTACTGTAACTTAATATTAGAGCCCATTATGTTGCTTCAGTACGTTTCATAATTTTAGGTAAATAATCTGTGAGAACTCGGCAGTCTTCCTAGCTTTTTAATACATTATTTTTTAACATATTTTTGTGTAGCTTCTGAACAAGAACAATGGTTTTAAAGGAGGCCCTAGCGTTGTCATCTCTCTTAATTTTTTACGGCTCTCTCTATCCAGTCATCCAACTTCAAGTAATTCTTCTTCCTCTTCTTCTATTTCTTCTTCCTCTTCTTTCCTTTAAGATTCGTCTCGCACGTCAAGTACACGCATTTTCCGAGTTCCACTTCCTTATGCAAGTACTCCACGAAATAAGTAATTCTAGATTTAGAGTTTCTAATTTATTTTGATTTGCCACTCTTCAACAGCATTCTTTCTTCGGTGCCTCTTTCCGTAGCAGTTCCACATTTATATGGGGATACCTCATTCTGTTGACAGTTGTCCACGAAGAAGTTAAAAAACTGAGCGGGCCTTCCGTTACCAGGAGCTTGTGCATAAGTCTCAACCCATCTGTAACTCACGTCCATCGGTTTTCCAAGTGCCAGCACTGTACACTAGCTGACGCGGGGTCCTAAGCCTTCGTTCTGGCGGTAATCTTCAGCTAGAGCGAGTTCTTGAAGTCTCCCGCACAGACTCTTCTTCATATGGAAATAATACGCCTTTATTTCACTTGAGGGAAAAACTTGTCGAAGAGCCGGTATTGCAGCTACCTCAAAATCGACGTTCACTTCTCTAGAGCACAACTGATGGACTGCTTCTTTAATAAGGAGCACTGCAAATACTGCAGAAAGAATGTTTGTTTCGTCACTCGGGCAAAGTGTATGGAATAGATCTGTGCAAACTGCTTTCTGCAGCCATTAATTGTTCCATCCATAAAAAACAGGAAGACGTTTTTAAGCTTTCTTTCCCTTTGTTTCTACTAAAAGTGATTATTCTCTCCTCTAATCTACGGTCTTCTGGAAGGAAACTACCGCCATCTCCCATTTTTAAGAGATCTTCTTGAGGACCAGTTTCATAAGAGGTCTTGTGGTCTTTGTAATGACACATTCCTATGCAGAGACATACAATATCTTAAAAGCTGCGCCAAAGATAAATTGAGAGGCATGTATATTATAATCTTTGTAAAGTTCACATTGGAGTCTCTTTTGTTTGATACTCCAAGGAGCTAAGGGACACTTTCGATTGTTGCCTTGTGGGGGATGGACGTGATTTTTTGGACTGTGCGGAAAGGCAGCCATATGGTTGGTAATTATGGTTTGTGCGACGAGCACAGCAAGTCTTATTGTGTTGTGAATAAAAAAAATAGTGAAAAGTATCGAAGTGTTACGAAAATTATTTATAGCGACGTAGCATAGTATTCCTTGGTTTCCACCGTCTTCATGAAGTGAACCGATGCCGACTCATGATGGTACACACGGTCAGCAAAGAGAAGAACATCGATGGCGACTAATGAATTAATATTGTGGCAGAAGGACTAATTCTACGTCTAAGGTGAGAACTCGGATTAAATCAACAATGACGTGGAATTTAAAATGTAAAATGTTTTTTATTTATTTCGCCACACTGGCGACCGCTGAGATGGACAGTGCTGGTGGAACAAAGAGTAAGTACTTCATTGTTGTGCTACAAATGTACTTGTACTAATTACTGTTTCTCTGTTACATGACGCACATGGAAAATGACGAATAAAGTGAAACAGTATTAACTGTATAAACGGATGGCACAATAACCAGAAGGAACAAGGACAAGGATTTACAAAACTAACGTAATCGTGAGTGACGCAGCTCAGTCGGAATTAAGGTGGGAAAGCGCAAACGCATGCAGTGGCTGCACGTTGGCTTAGCTCCACTTAAAGCAGAACCATTTCCTGTCCATATTAAAATCCTGGTAGTGTTTGTGGCAACACACAATTACACTTTGATAATTACTTTTTTATGTTCAACAATCGCAGAATTAGAAGACGTACTGCGCCATCTTGTAAATTTCCGACGCGCAACAAATAACAATCGCGAGATATTTTTATTAATTCAACTGCGAGAGAATTTAAAGATTTAGATTAACAGTAAAGTACAGATAAAAATAATATCTTCACAATGGAATCGGAGAACTTTAATTTAACAGATGTTCATGGACACGTCACCGATTCTGACAATAGTGACGTAAATGATGACGCAATTAGTTTTTCAGCACAACATAATGTAGAAGTAAATACAATTCAATTGCACTCCACAGGGATTAACAATAACGAACCTCTTGCAAATGAAACCTTGGGCACAGTCGATGAAGCATCGATTACCAGATCAGATGAAAATATTTCGCGTGAAATCAGTGAACCTAGCCCGGTTTCGATTCAATCAGACCGTGGCAGAGAAACAATGGCAACAAATAATGGCATAAATACAAACACACAAGCTTCGTCAGTTACGGTTGAGGCATTATATAGTCTGATGTCAAACGTGAGCGAGCAATTGTCTGATTTAAAGATGAGTCACAACACAACGAACACAAAACTGGCGAATCTAGAAGTCAGCCACAACACAACGAACACAAAACTGGCGAATCTAGAAATCAGCCACAACACAACGAACACAAAACTGGCGAATCTAGAAATCAGCCACAACATGACAAACACAAAATTGTCAAACATGGAAATTGGGTTCCAACAGCAGTTTTCAAGTGTAAACATGCAATTTGAAAACATACACAGACATTTCGATCAACGCTTAAATAAACTCACCAATGAAATCGATCAAAAGATCGAAGACAAAGTCATCAAAACCGTCAATAGTGTATACAATGTATTGGCAAATGACTTAGAAAAGGAATTGTCAGATCTTACAAACAAACAGGAACAGGAACTGTCAGAAATAGTAGAAACACGCAATCAAACACAAACCGTACAAAAAGAAATACATGAAAACGTACAGGCTATTCAATTAAATTTAACAAGAGTACAGTCCGCATGTGAAGAAATACCTGACCAAGTTAATAAAGTTAACGAAGAAGTCGGTTTTCTGAAACAGGAGACTCGACGTATCAACGCGGACATTATCAAAATAAATGAAACTTTAGAAAACGGTAATGTAAATGAATCAATAACTGACCGGGAAACAAAACTTTTTGAAAAATTAGGTAATGAAATCAAAGTAGCCGAGGACAGAATACGCAAGGAAATTGCTGGCAGACTGAATGTTTCAAATGACTTGCCTACGTCAAGCAGCAGGCAGCGCGACACTTATACGCCCGTGCCAGATTACGATGTCAATAACGCAGAACATCAGGCGCCCAGTCCGGCGTATGTGCACGCACCGGCACAGGCAAACAATGGCTATTCGCCAAACGCGGTGCTGCAACAGGCAGTAGGCGTGTCGCCTTGCATCTCGACGATTCTAGTCGATGAGAGCCTGTTGAAACATCGACAGTTTCCAGTTTTCGCCACAGAATCCAGAAAAACTCATCCAGTCGTATTCGTAAGAGCATTTAAAAATGTCTTACCAAGAAACTGGATAGAGGCACAGAAGATTAGATATGTAGTAGGCTTCACCCAAGGCGACGCACTTTTGTGGGCCACAGACATGGCTGAACAGTGCGTCACCTACGAACAATTTGAACGGGCTTTCTTGGAGAAATATTGGTCTGCTGGGGTCCAAGAAAGACTGCGCCGTGAAGTATTCAACCCACAACCGTTCAACCTCAAAAACGGCGGGTTGAGAAAGTATTTCGAAAAGTACTTGAATAAGACGCGCTATTGGAACAATCCAATACCGCACGTAGATGTTCTCAAAATTCTGAAAAACAAACTACCCGCGAACTTACGCGAAAAATTGGTAACCATACCGGAGAACGACCTTGAATACTTTCTTTCCGTGCTTGACTCAATTGATCTAATATACGAAGAAGAGCCGAGCACAAGTAATCGGAATGAATATTCCGGAACCAATCAAAACAACGGTAACGGATATCATTTTAATGGCAGTGGACAAAACCCACACAGTTGGCATCCGTATGCGACAAGGCCAAATAATGGAACCTGGAATTACGGAAATCGGAGGAATTCGGCGCTACAGAGACGTGAAGACCGAAGGTACAGTACAGATTACGGTCCACGCCGGTATGGAAATGATAGAAATCACGTGAATGATTGGTCAGGCCCGCGTGATGAAAGGCGGCACACAAATGAAAATTACAATAGTTACAGTAATAGGAATGATAGACCAAGGAGGAATAGCGACGGCCGGTCGCAAGAAAATGTTGCACGCAGCGGTCCGGAAACTAATTGGCGACAGAATAACCACTCAGTACACTTTGTAGAGGTAACGGACAGTACTGAAGTAACGCCTTTGTCTCCCCCGGTAAACAACAATCGGTCGTAATGAGCCCCCACCGGCCGACCGATTTGACAACAGGGAGCACAAACAAGCACACATTACATCTTAGACAATTATTTTTAAGATATGATCAGGATGCGACCGTAGAAGATGATCTATGTGAAGAAGAGATGAAAGCACCGGACAAGGTAAGTGACCTCGTGCAGGCTGTAATAACAGCAAAGATAGGAACTATAATTACCAACGTAATTTTAGATACAGGCGCATCTACGAATATTATTTCTAACAGTTTATTTAAAGAAGTTTCGAAAGCATTAAAAGAACCAGTGTTGCCAACGGAAAATTGTAAAATCTTGACAGCTGTAGTAACAAGTCAAAAAGTATTAAGTGGCAGTTTTTGTATGATGGCCATTTCATTATAATAGACAAACCTCACCCAGGATGTTATCTGTTAGGTAACACACGAACGGGCAAGGTGAAAGGGTTATACCCCCACAAGGACATCAAGGAATTTTTTCATTAAAGGTTATATGTTATTTTAGCAAAATTGAAATTGTACAACCTTGGATCACATAGTAAAATTGCTGTCATTAACCCAAGAAACTTGCGAACAACTGGGGGCATATGCCAGCTTAAAAACGCATATTTAACCAAACCTAATGAAACATGTGTTACTGTGAGTCTTAAGACTATAAAATAAACCATACGGTACTTTTGTAGTCTAACTCAGTTATTTAAGAGAGGGGAACAAAGACAAATTAGCGCGAAGGTCAGAGTTTGTTCGCTTGAGACGAGCAACAAACCACACGTCGAAGTTGCAATCCAACGCTCAGCTCATGAGCACGCGATAGCTACATGTCAAGACGAGGTCATTGGCCACGCTGTAGGCAGCGAGCCGGGGAGAAATCTTCCCCCTTCCCTGTCCGATCAGCTGAGTGTATACAAAGCGCGAAGGCGCATGCGCGGTCGAGTCCAGGCGTCACGTGACTATTACACGGTGGTGGCTATCACGAATAATGTTCACCAACAATGCAGAGTTTTCCCCGCGCCTACAGTCCAGTCGTGGGACGTAAGCGCGCATGCGCGGAAAGTTTAAAAGTTTTGAGACCACTCTTACTATGAGACACAGAGACGAAAGTCATTCAAAAACAAGAAAGGAAAGGGTACACAAGTCTTGTAAATAGTAACTTAGAAAATTTAATTATAAGCTGGTATTACGTAATAAAAGTAAACATGCAAGTAAATACTGGTCATGGACGGTATTGTAATATTATATTATACTGAGTAAAATCTTAGCTTGTACGGAAGGAGAAAGAAAATAGAAAAAAAATAAATAGATAAATAATGCAGATATATAACCGGAAGAAAGGCTATGTACACGAGAACAGCACACAATTACATATAGGGAAAAAGCAGCAAAGAGGAAATCAAAGAGATAACGCATACATTTACATTACACAGTAGCTAGCGATTTTCAGAATGAACAACAAGGTAAACGCGGGAATTTTTGTGACTAAGGAAAAGAGTGACACAAGCTTTAAAATAGGGTAATAATAAACAGACCTATGCAGCGTGAGTAATGAACTGAATCGCTCTCAAAACAAATACCTAGGGTTTATAGAGAGAGAGACACATTAACGTTGGGAAACACCTGAAGCACTCAGCAAACAACTTTGTAGAATATAGAAGCTATACACGAGGGTACATGTACGAAAGCTAAAGTGTAAAGCAGGAAAATAGGGAATGTTGCACATTAATGGACTGTAAGGCAGTTATGTATGTAAGAAGAAATATTTAGTTGTAAATATTATTAGTATAAGGGACGATGCTCAGCACACCCTGAATTATTTTGGAATATTGAAGGAATGGTGCAGGGTACCGAAAAAGGGCCCCACCAGCAAAGTGTATATTATAGTGGTAGATATTTTTTGTGTATAAACGTATGTATGAATGTGTGAAAGGCGAAAAGAAGCTCTGTACATGTACGGAACTTAAACAACGTAGAAGTGTATAGGGAAAATTAAACTCTAAGACAACCTCTTGTAAACATGTATACCTAACATCAAGAAACAACTTAATTAAAACCGTAAGACTCTACGAGTTTACGAGAAAATACGAAAAACCTGATACAAAATGCAACATTAGCGATGTTTCATGTATGCAGAAGGAAGGTATGAATTACTTTACCCACTTGAAACATGAAAGGATAAATCATGTTAAAATTATATCTTTCACACATATAACGATTTACGGTCACGAAGAATGAAAGTGACATCGCCGCTATACGAGAAACAGGTAGGTAGTGTGATCGACGACCTGTAAGCAAAGGAATCGTCTATAAAATAAACTATGAAAAAAAAAAAAGTCATACAGAATTTCATGCTGCACTGAAGCTATGAAAGTGTGATTATTCGTGTACATAGATTTTCATGACAACCGATGCATTAAAATGTCTATTTTTTCTCCCATGATAACACAAGACGCCTATAAGCGCACTTTAATTGAAAATGATACACGCACACAAGGGCGTGCCGCTATTATGAAACACTGTACATATTAATAGTAGCTAGACCCTGAACTTCAAGATTGTATGTTTATATGTCTATGTTAATGTAGGAAATTTTATTAGAGGTAATGATTTATAAGCACACCAGAACGTGCTTAAGCACAAAACACTGTACATATTAGGGTTATGCTGCATACAAATGATTATTTCGTGCATTTTCAGATTTTATACGCAAAAAACCGTAGCATACACGTAGTCGTTGCCACTACCCTAAGTAGAAGGTAGAAAATTCCCTTCCCAAGCTTCAGTGGAGCGGCTACAGCTGTATTCTCTGCATGCTGATGCATGTCGTTGCGTATGAAGAATACGTAACGGAGGTAAACCTTAACTTATACTCGAGTTCAAGAAGGAAAACAAAGGACTTGTTCCTTCTAACATATTAATGGGAAAAGGCGAGTGTGTGTGTCAGTAAAATCCAAGACGAAGAAGCCACTATGAGTGGTCAAAAATTTTTTCAATTTTAGTCGATAGTTTTTTCCTGTAGTTAATGTAAACAATGTATTGTATGTATTATATGTTATTCCATTGTATGTGATGTATTTTGTATTTCATGCCAAGTCCCGTGACTTACAAATTATGTACATTGACCAGAATGAATCTCAGTACAATAGGTAAAAGGGGTTAATGCGAAGAAAAAAAGTGTAGTGAAAAGGAAGTTTCGATCGCAATACTCGCGGTTAAAGTGGTGTGTGTAGAAATTAAAATTGTGCAAAGTAGTGCTACGTTGCAAGTGTCAGCGAGCCTAAACAAGTGACACCGAAAATTGAAGCTTGTATCGTCAAACGACCCATGGCGTCACAGTAGGAAAGGACAATGCCAAACAAGTTTGACATGGTACGCTTCTTACCAGGAGCTGAATCGACGGGATCGTCCTCCGCCTCGCACATAGTGTGGTGTGTTCTTCGGGGCACATATTCCAATGTACCTCGTCGTATCCAGTCTAAGTACTGGAAGGAACTACAAAAAGCACACGCATACTGAGGTTCGGAAGTCTCGACGGTACCCGCACGTCGGTGTATATTCAGTGCACTGGCGCGCGCATTCAACCAACGTCGCCCGCTAACGGACGACCAAACAATCTGGCGCGCGTATCACCCGCCCATATTCAACACGGGCTAGCGAACAAAGCTCGTCGCCCCAGAATAAATACAGAAGGCAATACAAGGACTTAATTTTCACCTCTGATGAGGAAGGAAACATCTGTATGTAACGTTGTATTCAGTGTATATTTTATTGTACAAACTTTACTACATGATGTCATTTTCTCAGTATTAACCAGAACTTCGTATATTAGAATTAAGGTTTGTAAATATTAGCATAAGTATACCAAAAAACTGACACACACTCAGAAATACCAAAGAATTCACAGTGCCATGAAAATGAGACAGTAAAAATGAAGTTGGTAAATAAAAGACCCCCAAACCTATCAATTGCAAGGTCGACTACTGTATCCTGTCAATCAAATAAAATTTTCTAGTGACAGTATACAGTAGGGGGGCAGTTGTAATGACACATTCCTATGCAGAGACATACAATATCTTAAAAGCTGCGCCAAAGATAAATTGAGAGGCATGTATATTATAATCTTTGTAAAGTTCACATTGGAGTCTCTTTTGTTTGATACTCCAAGGAGCTAAGGGACACTTTCGATTGTTGCCTTGTGGAGGATGGACGTGATTTTTGGACTGTGCGGAAAGGCAGCCATATGGTTGGTAATTATGGTTTGTGCGACGAGCACAGCAAGTCTTATTGTGTTGTGAATAAAAAAAATAGTGAAAAGTATCGAAGTGTTACGAAAATTATTTATAGCGACGTAGCATAGTATTCCTTGGTTTCCACCGTCTTCATGAAGTGAACCGATGCCGACTCATGATGGTACACACGGTCAGCAAAGAGAAGAACATCGATGGCGACTAATGAATTAATATTGTGGCAGAAGGACTAATTCTACGTCTAAGGTGAGAACTCGGATTAAATCAACAATGACGTGGAATTTAAAATAAAAAATGTTTTTTATTTATTTCGCCACATCTTGTTGGTTCCCACGCGTTTGACTCCGCTGACGACGCAAGGTCATCTTCATAGATTCTTAGATAGGCGTCACTGTAACAAGGTCGTAACCTTTATTATGAAGGTTTCCCATTTCATCCACGTATATCCCAGATAACTGCGAAGTTTCTTCTCGATCTCTCCTCTTCGCCGTCTCCACTCGCTTCTTTACTTCCAGAAGTGCATCATCAGGTGGTCCACAGAAATAGTCTGATACGTTAAACGCTTCTCCGTTCTTAGAATCATCCTTCATTTGCAATGTTCCGATTATTGGCGTAAGCACACCCACGTAACAACAACTGTTTTAGGGTGCTTCACTTTACGATACGGTAAGTACAGTAATGAACAAAAGGCCTGTCCATTGTCTTTGCAATAACTTCCACACTGAAAGTCACGCCAGGAAATTCGGAAGCAAAGTGAGAATGATAACTTGTGTTTCGACCAGCGTGGCGTTAACCCTTCGGAGCACGTAAAACCGCAAATATCTGGACATGTCCGCGGGAATCCCAGGTGCTAGATGGTGAGGTAGGAGTAGGAAACATAGGTACCCAACTCTTCGGAGCAGGTAAAACCGCAGATGTCTGCGTTCGCAAGTGGCCGGACACCGTCAGTGGCATTTGGAGCAAATTCGCCATCAACATCTGTGGACCGTGTGATGTCTGAGGTAGGCAATGTCTGTTTGCTTTATGACACATGTAATTACTTTTTTCTCTGCATTCTGCATTAAACAGCGTTAGTAATATTGAAAAAAAAAACAGTACGTTGTTGTAAGAAGTTAATACGGAAAATCTGTTATTGAGCATAGGAATGTAATTTTATTTATTTTCCATAGCACCTCCGTTTCGAACTGCATCACTCTAATCGTGATAAATTGAACTCGAAGTTCCTCTAACACGTGGTACGGCAATTGGGCATACCGCTGGGCTTTTGGCAACGCAACGTAGTAGCCAATGAGAGTCCGCCTTAAACGCTCGCCACAGCCCTTACCAATGACCGACTTGAGGAAACACTTGTTCAGTCATTCGCCATGACAACAGAGCACTTGCAGCTTTAATACTTAACACTAAAACGATTGTCTCTGTTGTAGTAGAGATCTCAGCTTGTAATTGCTGTATAACATTTGACTGACAGTATTACATTACTAATCACATTCTAACAGATACGTGATAAGTAATAGCAAGAAAAGTGCTGCGCTGAGTGTGGAGCGTTACATGTTGTGGATTCGTCAAATACGATGCAAAACTATTAATAATCACATTCTAACAAATACTGTGATAAATAACAACAAGAAGACTTATGACATTGCTTATGACGAGTGTGGAGGATACATGTTGTGAATTCGTAAAATGTGATGTAAGACTGTAGTAAATCGCAAACAAAAATAGCTGTTACTAGAAAGTAACGTTAATAACCATATTCTAACAGCTACCGTAATAAATAAAAACAATAAAACTTATAACATTGGGTATGACGAATGCGGAAGGATAAATTTTATGAAATCGTAAAATGTGATGTAACACTGTCATAAATCACAACCAATAATACTCATCACCTAAATGTAACGTTGTTGTGGTCTTCAGTCCTGAGACTGGTTTGATGCAGCTCTCCATGCTACTCTATTCTGTGCAAGCTTCTTCATCTCCCAGTACTTACTGCAATCTACATCCTTCTGAATCTGCTTAGTGTACTCATCTCTTGGTCTCCCTCTACGATTTTTAACCCTCCACGCTGCCCTCCAATGCTAAATTTGTGATCGCCTGATGCCTCAGAACATGTCCTACCAACCAGTCCCTTCTTCTTGTCAAGTTGTGCCACAAACTCTTCTTCTCCCTAGATCTGTTCAATACCTCCTCATTATTTATGTCATCTACCCATCTAATCTCCAGCATTGTTCTGTAGCACCACATTTCGAAAGCTTCGATTCTCTTCTTGTCCAAACTATTTATCGTCCATGTTTCACTTCCATACATGGCTACACTCCATACAAATACTTTCAGAAATGACTTCCTGACACTTAAATCTATACTCGATGTTAACAAATTTTTCTTCTTCAGAAACGCTTTCCTTGCCATTGCCAGTCTACATTTTACATCCTCTCTACTTCGACCATCATCAGTTACTTTGCTCCCAAAGTAGCAAAACTCCTTTGCTACTTTAAGTGTCTCATTTCCTAATCTCATTTCCTCATCATCACCCGACGTAATTCGACTACATTCCATTATCCTCGTTTTGCTTTTGTTGATGTTCATCTTATATCCTCCTTTCAAGACACTGTCCATTCCGTTCAACTGCTCTACCAAGTCCTTTGCTGGCTCTGACAGAATTACAATGCCATCGGCGAACCTCAAAGTTTTTATTTCTTCTCCATGGATCTTAATACCTACTTCGAATTTTTCTCTTGTTTCCTTCACTACTTGCTCAATATGCAGACTGAATAAGATCGGGGAGAGGCTACTACCCTGTCTCACTCCCTTCCCACAGCGCTTCCCTTTCGTGCCCCTCTACTCTTATAACTGCCATCTGGTTTCTGTACAAATTATAAATAGCCGCTCGCTATCTGTATTTTACCCCTGCCATCTTTAGAATTTGAAAGAGAGTACTCCTGTCAACATTGTCAACAGCTTTCTCTAAGTCTGCAAATGCTACAAACGTAGGTTTGCCTGTCCTTAATCTTTCTTATACGATAAGTCGTAGGGTCAGTATTGCCTCACGTGTTCCAACATTTCTACGGAATCCAAACTGATCTTCCCCGAGGTCGGCTTCTACCATTTTTTCCATTCGTCCGTAAAGAATTCGCGTTAGTGTTTTGCAGTTGTGACTTATTAAACTGGTAGTTCGGTAATTTTCACATCTGTCAACACCTGCTTTCTTTGGGATTGCAATTATTATATTCTTCTTGAAGTCTGAGGGTATTTCGCCTGTCTCATACATCTTGCTCACCAGATGGTAGAGTTTTGTCAGCACTGGCTCTCCCAAGGCCGTCAGTAGTTCTAATGGAATGTTGTCTACTCCCGGGGCCTTGTTTCGACTCAGGTCTTTCAGTGCTCTGTCAAACTCTTCACGCAGTATCGTATCTACCATTTCATCTTCATCTACATCCTTGTCCTCAAGCACATCGCCTTTGTATAGACTCTCTATATACTCCTTTGACCTTTCTGCTTTCCCTTCTTTGCTTAGAACTGGGTTTCCATCTGAGCTCTTGATAATCATACAAGTGGCTCTCTTTTCTCCAAAGGTCTCTTTAATTTTCCTGTAGGCAGTATCTATCTTGCACCTAGTGAGATAAGCCTCTACTTCCTTACATTTGTCCTCTAGCCATTCCTGCTTAGCCATGTAACGTTAATAACTACAATCTAACAACTACCGTGATAAATAACAGCAAGGGAACTTAGAACGTAGGTTATAGCGAATGAGGGTGGATACACGTCGTGAATTCGTAAAATGTGGTGTAAGACTTTCAACCAAAAATATCTGTTACCGAAAAGTAACATTAATAATCACATTCTAAGGGCTACTGTGATAAATAAAAACAAGAAACCTTAAAGCATTGGTTATGAAGAATGGGAGAGGATAAATGTGAATTTGTAAAATGTGATGAACACTGTTATAAATCACATCCAATAATACCTATAAGCAAAAAGTAACGTTATACGGAAAGAACATCCAGCCCATCTGCCTGTCGAACAGTTAGTGGACGGGAGAGGTATCATGTCGTTCAGAAGATGCTGCCGGAGATCGCCGGAAGTTGTAGAACTGCCACACAGCGGAATGTATTGTTTCGCTGGCACAGTTATGGGGCAGACAACGGCCGACCCGGAGAGCGCGGGCCCGGCATTGTGTGCCCCTCCCCTCCCTTACCCCGCCCCCGCCGGCGACTCGCGCGTGTCTACTCCCGCCCGCGACGTGAGGTGAGGTGAGGACGCGCGACCGACACGCGGGCCTCGTGACAGCGGCTGGAACGCACAAAGCGCTGTTGTGCCTCCCCCGCATCCCGCATTGAGCGCCGTTGCGTCTCCGGGGCCGCGCCCGCCGCCTCACAAAGGCCTGCGATCCACGCACAGTGGCTGTCTGTTGTCCCAGCAGACGGCTGTCACGCAGCAGACGCTCCGAGAAAGCCTTCTCCTCCGCGCAGGCTTTCCTTCACCTCTGAGGGGCGACACCGCCACTCCTTCGACCTCCCACTTTACTTACTGAGGGCGATGTGATGTGGTTCGGCGGTTGACGTTGTGGATTATTTTCTAGGAGGGATTTTGATTTTCAGACGCTGATCATGCAATGTTTGGTTTCAGTTAAATAGTTAACCTAACGTGTTTTAATGTTATGAGACTGGCATTGTGACAGAACACACAAAAGGATTGCGATTTTTCCGTTTTACGCACACGGTCGCCGCTTTTGAGAGAAACAGTATTTAATGGCATCCGTCCATCCTTGAGGGATGATGGTGTAACATGCTTGGTTCAGAGTCTGCAGCGTATGCTGTGGCTAAAAAGTCCCACTCGAGAGTGCCAGTCCCTACTGCAGTTTGGACATGTGAAATTTGAAGGACTTCTAACAGAAGCCGCTCTGTCTCTCCGCTTTGCCCTCTTCCTGATTTGTTCCTGTGTGCGTTCGTCCTCTGAGAGCTTGACGCCGTTGGGCACAGTTACTCGTCACTTGACACGGTCATCTGCAATGCTTTCCCAGCGACTTGGATTGATTCTGGTCTCGGTCAGGTCTCTCTTGCAGACATCCTTGAAACGAAGATGTGGTCGTCCCACTGGCCTCACACCCTCCTGAAGTTCTCCGTACAGCAGTTGTTTCGGTATCCGTTCAGGATCCATGCGCCTGACATGCCCCAACCATCTTAGACGTCGATGACTCAGGAGTGCAAAGATGCTGGTTGTGTTTGCATGATGAAAGACTTCGGTATTGGGTACTCTATCTCTCCAAGAGATCTGAAGGATCTTCCGGAGACAGCGAAGATGGAAGCTGTTGAGTCGAGATTCATGCTTAGAAAGAGTTGTCCATATCTCACAGCTATAGAGAAGGGTACTTATAACACAAGCGTTGTAGACTTTTAATTTAGTTATATACAGTATAGCGCCAAAAGAATTCTAACCTTACTAATGGGCATTAATGTGAAGGCTGTTCACCCTTCGTGATGGCTTGAACGCTGTCGGGGACAAATCAGTGAGGTGTCTTTAAGTCTCTGGAGGAATGGCGGCTCATTACCCCTCAAGGGCCGAAAGCAGAGAAGTGACGTTGGGCCCTGGGATCTCGAGGGAAGTCGACGTTGTGACTCATCCTAAAAGATGTTAAAGTGGGTCCAAGTTGGGATTCTGGTCCATTATAGTTCATTTCAGGAATGTTACTGTCCACAAACCACTGCTTCACAGATCCTACTTCGTGACAGAGTGCGCTGTCATGCTGAAAAAACAATCGTTCCGAAATGACATTTAGCGTTTTCCTGAGCGCAATAAGGGGACCACGACCTCACCACAGAAAATTCCCCCATGCCGGAATTCCACCTCTTCCATACTCTACCGTTGGGACAGCACGTTTCAGGGACAACGTTCTCCAGGCATTAGCCGAACCCAAACCCTTCCATCTGATTGCCGTAGGGTACAGTGTGAGTCATGACTCGGAATCATTTTCAGTTACCCACTGTACTTTCTTTATATCACTTCAAGCGTCGCTCAGCATTGACTACAGAAATATGTGACTAATGTAGAGCTGTTGGCCACTGTTTTCCACACTTTTTAACCCCCTACGCACAGGCTTGTTAGCTGCACTCCTGGTAACACATTGGAACTCACGAGTGATCTCTTCCGCTGATTTCATGTGATTTCTTACAACCATCCTCGGCAATGGTCGATGATCTCTGTCCGTCAGTTCACGATATCTGCATGGTCTTGCTTTAGATGTGATTCTTCGTTCGCATTGCCACTTGTCAGTCACACCACCAACAGCCAATTCGGACTGGGATTTGTTACTCGGGTGACATCCAGTAACTAGTCCACATTCGAAGTCAATGAGCTCTCCTGATAGACTCTTTCTCTTTTTACTGCCTCTCTGCTGATAACACCACTGGCCCCCTTTTATACTGACGGGTCCACTTGTGACGGGACACCATCCTCTAGCATCACTTTTCCTCAACAGTAGTTGTCGATACCACTATTATTTTCCGAATTTTGGACAGGTCAGAATTATCTCCGTTGTCTCTCTGAAAACTTTCATATAATTTTATACGCAGTATGTTAAATGTCAAGCTAAAATTTATGAAAAGGAATTACTTCATAAAATATTTTAGTTTCGATGTTACTTTCGATAAATAGTAGTTCTGAATGTACGGTTAAAATTATTTTTTTAGAAACATTTGAAATTATGGATTATTTTCACACTTAAAATTTATATTATGAATCACGCAATCCTGTACCGTTTACTATGTTCATTTCTGGATTCATTTATGAAGTAATAATCGAAATTAATAATGTAACGAAAACTGGTAGGAATTCATTTGTTAAGAAAAATTGTAAACCCTTTGGAATATTGTTATTTCCGCAGCGTGAAGGAGCCGTAAGTTTGCCTGTGATGTGTTCGGATGTATTTTTGTGCAATAGATGTGAAGAATATAATTTCAGCTTTGTTAATGTGAAAAATCAAAACACTGTATGATATACTAAAATGTGAGAAAATCAGTGGAAAATATATTTACGTGAAAAAAATCTTGCAACGAGAATCTTCCAATTTATTTGGTTCAAATCAATCGTGAGAACCTGATGTTAGATTTTCAGCTTCAAGAATCAGTCCCCTAGACAAGAAGAACAGGAGCCATCTCAACACGACAAGATAAGTAAACTTGAAAGTTTATTTTAATCTTCGCTCTCGCAAATCTTCATAGAAGACTTTGCTTATTAATTACTTGGACTGTCCAATAGACGGAAGACGGAAGGAGATAGGAGATTAGTCATTAGTTGTGGTTGTGCAGAATTTTTATTAAGGATGCCATCATATATTGCTTCCCCCCATGGTTAATTGGAATATATCATGTTACACACACTGTATAACAATTTTTACTTGATGTAGCTCGATAATGCGCAAATTAGATAGCTTAGATATTAGGGAAATAATGAAATGAAGTATTTAAAAATAAAACAACAGCCTACGCATCATGATGACTTCCTTCAAGAAATAAGAAAACATATTTGAAAGTTGTACGCAGCTGCGCTTGAAGAAAGGGTGTTATTCGCCAGACTTCTTCACACACGTCGTTACGATATCACCTGCCTCTGATCGCATAAAGAACAGCTCGTAGCTGCGTTCAGTAATGAGAATGGATTCTCCTTACGTGTATCTGTACTCCACTAGCCACCTCAAGTTGTGAGTCGAGGGTACTTTCGGTACCGCCGTCACCTCAACGTTTTCCAGTTCCTGTTTCGAGTGGTATGATTCTTGGCTTCATCGTCTTTTCGCGAGATATGCTAATTGAGGTAGAAATATACTGGTTAAGTCTTGTAGTAAGGTGCGTTTTTGGAACTTTAACAGTAAACGAGATCATGATGCACAACATGTTTCTTGTATTATCTGCCGACTGCTTGAGCTTCTCCATGACGCTCACGCGCTTACTGCTCGAACCTGTGACGAAACGCGCTACGCTTGTTTGGACCCTTTCTATTTCCTTATCAGTTCTATTCAGTAAGGTTACCATATTAACGATCAGTACCTAGGTATAGGTCGTACGAGAGTTTTAAAAGCTGCCTCCAGCTACCTCGTGGGTATACTACACTTCCTGAGGATCCTGCTTATGAATCTCATTGTGACACCTGCCGTTCTTACGATTATTTGTATGTGGTCGTTCTATTTTAAATCGCTTCGCACACATACTTAATGCACGAGACTGCTTCCATTGACGGTTCGGCAATTGTATAATCGTCCTTTTACGGAGGTTTCCGCCTGTTTATGTGAAATATGTTGATATGCTTATAATGAGTCTGAAACCCACTCACTGCAGTAAGCATCGATTCCCCTGCTACATTTCACCTCAATTTTCTCGAGTTGGGATTTTACTATACACAACAGTATTATCCATGAACAGTCTCATGGAGACTTCTGCCTTATCCGCTAGGTTACAGAATAAATACGAGGGGCATTCAGTAAGTAATGTAACATATTTCTTTCCTGAAAGCAGGGTGGTTTTATTCGGAATTCCAATACACCATATTATTCCCCACTCTTTTGGCTACAAAACCCTGTTTTTCAACATCATGTCCATTCAGTGAGAAGACCTTATGCCACCTTACTGGGAGAGCTTTTATGACCACATGGTACCACTCTACTGACCGGCGTCAGAGCCAGCGTCTTGCTACATCAATAACCTCCCAATCATCCACGGACTGCTGGCCGCAGAGTGCATCGTTCATTGGGTCAAAGAGTTGGAAGTCAGAACATGCGAGATCCGCGCACTAGTATGGATAAAGAAGAGCAGCCCAATGAAATATTGTGGACGAGTGTGTCAACACTACCAACAGAGACGTCCAGTTGAGCGGTGAGGTGTTTGATCTCTTCTAAAGTGAGAGTCTGCGGGTTTCAAAATTGAAGGACTCACAGCAGTGTGCAACTGGCCAGCAAGCGCCAGATTGGACACGTTTGCGTGACCTTGTTGGGATGATGACAGTCACCTCGCTAAACGACTCACTTCATTATTAAGTCCATAGACATTCTGCAAGCGCCTATGAATACGTGCGAAACTCTGGTTTTCCGCCAAAGGAAACTCAATGACATCTCCCTTCTTGGAGCGCACCTCTGTGCAGACGCCATTTTGAAGGCTACATATAGCGCCGCTAACTCTCTGAACGTCATGAAACTATGGGGGCTGACGCGGGAATATTCCACGATGTCCCACAAAAAATTCTGCAAGTTTTCAACCGAAACCGACCGAGAAAAACGTGTTGCACTACTAATTGACCGCCTTTCTTACTACTATGTTACTACATTGGCGAAACAAGCTGCAGTCAGTCCTTGTCAAAGCCAATCGGCGTCCTCCATCTTCTTCGGTCCATGTATTCATCTCCAGCTACTCGCTTCGTAGGCATACTCTGTCTGAGCCCGTCCAGCTCAGCCGTGGTCTTCCACTTGGTCTGTTTCCTCTTATGTCTACTTCCACCACTTGCCTGGTGGTCTGGCCTTCTCGACTCGTTATATGCCCATTCCACTTAAGTCTCCTCTCTTTAGTCACAGGCGCAATGTCCATCGATTTGAACAATTCCTGCAAGTCGTAGTATTTCTTTCTCCTGCAGTCATCTCCATCCTTCCCCGGCCCTAAAACCTGTCTTAGAACAGCATTCCCAACTGTCGCGAGCATTTTTTCTGTGTTTTGTGCCATAGTCCTGGCCTCCTTTTTGTATAGGACGATAGTTTGTATTACTGTCCTGTAAATCGTAACCTACATGGATCTCGATAGAAGCTGGGACTTCAGCAGCTTTTTCTAGTGAGAAAATTATAAAAAACGTAGTAAACCTACAGGTAAACCCATTGATATCCATAACGACACGAAACCAACAAAAGAAATAATCTCAAAAAAGAGTTCAAATGCATTTCGCAAACTTAAACAGGACATATATTCAACGAACTGAACACATTACTAAAGAACACAACAGTTAAATTTTTGTACAGAACCGGACACAAACGTCAAAACACTGATCCATTTCGATGAAGCAAAACCACCACAACACACTCAAGCAGGCATGCATAATATTAACTGTAACGACTCTGATAAACTCTATACAGGGCAAATAGGCAGAAACCTCGAAATTAGGTACAGCGAACACACAAGAAAAAGCGACAAAAAACTGCCCACGTTCTTCAACCACTTAAGAAGAGATAAATGTGAGGCTGATCACATAACAAACGGAATGAAAATCTTACACATAAAACCAAACGGATCTAAAAGGAACGATTTAGAAGAAATCGATATCTTTATACAGTCATGAGAAGACCCTGAAATAATATCAAACGAGCAAACGGATCTGAAACATAAAAATTGTGTAGATAAATATATTGAAATAATACAGCTCGATTTAGGATAATCGAAAAGAAAATAAAGACATACACACTACGAAAACATAACAAAGATTATACTACCACGCCATAGATCATGATAATGCACAGACAAATATGACCATACAGTTTCGTTGGATTGGCTACCAATCGTAGCTGTCAAAGCTACAACAGTATATACCATCGATATGCAACAGTATACACTATCCCAACAACAGCAATCGTAAGTAGAGTAAATGATTACCAAATAAATTAGGCTGGAACTGAAGTCCATTAAGCAGCAACAAGATTATAAGACAGCGACAGTGCCACGATGTAATATGGATGTAAGTACCAACACACAATCAGACGAAACCGTTATTGGTTATAGTTTTGCAACTGATAACAGATGCATACCCATCTCCTGCAGGACGTTCCACACATTGGTTTCTTACCTATGGACTGTGTGTTGGTAGCAGGATTGTCCTCAACTCTTTGTAAGACAGCTCCCTCAAACTGAACAGTTTGCCTATAGTGAAGACTATCAACTTCCAGGCGGTCTGGTCGAAGTGATCCTGCTTCATAACGAGAGCCATCAAATCTCTGAAATGTGACACGATTTGGTACCTTCCTCCCCAAAAATTGTTCTGCATTTAGGTGGCTTGCTGCTCGACCGTTGTATCATGATTCCCCACAAATGAGTTACACGTCAACTAACTCAGTGTTTAATCAGCCAACAAGAACCTGTAAACATAAGTAGAATTTTCATGTTAACACAACATGACGTAAACAGTAATAATGTAATTATTTATTAACAGACGTCAATACTGCTAGCTGTCAGGCGTAATTGTGTTGTAAGTTAGATTCCAATGTCAGTGTGTTGTATATGAAAGAGTCAAAACATCTATGAACGTTGGCCTAATAGAAGATCAGCGTTAAACCTTCAAGGACCCCTAGTGGGGAAACGGTGTCTCATGGAATAGTTTCTCCAAAACTACGGTGTAACCTGACTAATAATCTGCTATTCTAATTAGACTGCCAAATCAATTCAAATTACGAGTGAAGCATGAAGGTACGTAAGTAACTGAAATCAACGCTAATAATTGTGAATATAATAGGTGCTTCTTCGTTTCTATTCATTGGTGAAATGTATGTGTAATTTTTCTGTGAGTTGAGTCCGCTGGCTGGCTGTGAGAACACGAAGCCTGCAAAGGTAGGATAACAAATGTGTCGTAAAGCTGTTCGTACGCTAAAAGGCCCAGTTTCTAACAGATCTCCACTAGGAGATGCTTGCTCTTTGGCGCCAAGGTACTCCTATGTCGGCCATGGTATCAGAGAGTAGGCTGAACTCGGCAAGTTGTTAACTGCCGTTGTGAGACACGGTGAAAAGAACGCATCTTAAAACGATAGACTTCAGTAGGGGGATGGGAAAACATGAGCCACTCAGAGCCAGAGGAGTCTTCCAGAGTCCAACGAGATTAGCTGTAACTGATGTGTAAGTCCTTTAGGAGAGCCCAGGATTGGTTCACCAAATTTAATTTTGTAAAGGTGATTAAAATTCGCGAGTGCCTACGTGCAGGCGCTCTCATTGGCTGCAATGTGAAACCAAACTCATAGTGGAGTGTTTCTGATTTTTGCCTCGACTCTGTCTCGAAGCAGGCGGTGTAGATGAGGAAAAAAACCACCATTTTGCATTTTTTTATGACTGCACACAGTTACTTATGTTGTCTCTGAAAAAATAGCAGTTTTTTATTTTCCTAGATGAACAATGTGAATCTGTGCAGTTACTACGTTGTGCTGCTGCAACACTCTGGTTTTTCTATGTTACTAATTGCAGAAATAAAAAGCTTCTTTTGAGATAATACGATAACACACTTCAAAACACGATGTTTATTCCAGTAGACGATACGGAAAAATTTAACATTATTCTTGTTGCTATCATACTAAACATGTACAATTAGCATTATATCTTCTGTCCTTATTGCATGGGTTTTGCTAGACAGATGAGAAAATCCATTATTCACTTGGTACTTTCTCATACAAATTTCATTTTTCAGCTGGGATGAACTGTCGCCTGTTATGTATGGTTTTAAGACTTATTTTTGTCTCTCTTTACTGTCAGAAGTTTATCATACAAGATAGGGGAAGCTAAATTATTATCTAGGAGCAGATTTCTTCTCCGGATGACTCTCGGCTTCTTTCTAATGCTTTGAAAAATTCGTGGTTGCTGGATGTCATGAATTTTTTCTGCCCCTTAGTGTAGTAGGGTTGTCAGGTGAAATGTGTAGTCAGACATATTAAATAATTTCCAGTGAGCCTCTTCGCAAACCTTGGTGTAGTGCGCTAAGATACCTCAAATCCTTGCAGACAAGGAATCCGTTCTACTTGGCGTTGGTGGTGAGTGAAATCCAGTCGTCTGGGCGAAATAATTTTTTGTTTCTCTCTACAAGGCAAAGCTCTATCACATGGTAGGAAATTATGCTCTGTAACGAAGAATTTCTGCTATACAACAATGATATATTTGTGGATAATTAGTTTCTGGAAAACTGTCCTAATATTTTGAACATCTCTCACAAAATCTGCAACATTTATACTTACTTTCAAATGGCCCTTGTAGGTCACTGGCCATCGGATCCGCGTATACCAATATTTCATCATCTGTTGTAACTTTCTGTAGAAGTTCTGGATCTTTGTCTGCTTCATTCAGCAATTCCTGTGGGATGTCTTACGACATCGTTTTTGGTCGAAATTCAACAATTTCGAGGTAAACTTTGCTGCTCTATGTTTGATGCGCAAAACATCCGAAAAAATTCCTTGGCGAGGGCCAAGGGATAAACTGACATGACCAGCAACCTCTCTGATGGTGGTTCGGCGTTTTCCAGAGCCCCTTTTTTACTTATTCCACATCATCGTCAGTAATTGATGTGCTGGCGCGTCCGGGCGATAGTCATCTTCAACGTCTTCTCGACCCTCTTTGAAACATTTATACCATTCTTAAACTCCTGTCTTACTCATAGTAGACCCCTCAAAACATTTCGAATGCGATGCTGCACTTTATTCCATTTTTCAAATTTTTTAATCCCACTTTTTCGAAAGAACAAAATTCGGCGAGCACTCGAAAACACGGATAACTTTTTCGACTCTCAACTATAAAGTACGAGGGTCACTCCAGTAGAAATGCATACTATTTTTGTAAAAATACAGTTTTCATTCTGCATGTGTGAAAGTCTTACATCCTTCCCGCTTGTTTTCAAACTCATTTCAACCTGTTCCCGTGAGTGGCGCCGTCACAGCACGTCTTCAACACGGCTGCTACATTTGACGTTCGTCAGAAGCAACGTGCTGTCGTAGAATTCCTGTGCTGTGAAAACGAGACAGAGGGAAACATCCACAAGAGGTTCATAAAGGTGTATGGAGATGCTGCTGTCGATCACAGTACAGTTAGTAGGTGGGCAAGCAGGTTACGTGATGAAAGCGGGCACGGGAATATTGAGGATTGTCCTCGCAGCAGCAGGCCTCGTACTGCACACACTCCAGACAATGTGCGGAGAGTTAACGACTGCTGACAGACGGATCACAGTGAACGAATTATCACGCTACGTTGGGATAGGGGAAGGAAGTGTTTGCAGAATACTGAAAGTGTTGCCATTAAAAGAGGTTTGTGCCAGGTGGATTCCCAGGATGCTGACAGTGGCTCACAAAGAAACAAGAAAAATGGTATGCAGCGAACTTTCGGAACAGTACGAGAATGATGGAGATGAATTTCTTGGAAGAATTGTGACAGGTGATGAAACATGGCTCCATCATTTTTCACCAGAGACGAAGAGGCAACCAAGGGAGTGGCATCATCCAAATTCACCCAAAAAAAAAAAAGAAATTCAAAACGACACCTTCCGCTGGAAAAGTTATGGCTACGGTGTTTTTCGAGTCCGAAGGATTCGTGCTTTTGGACATCATGCCAAATGGAACCACCATAAATTCTGATGCATATGTGACGACACTGAAGAAGCTTCAAGCTCGACTGAGTCGTGTTCGACCACATCGGGAAAAGCAGGATGTTTTGCTGTTGCACGACAATACACGGCCACATGTCAGTCAAAAAACAATGGAAGCGATCGCAAAACTCGGATGGACAATACTGAAACACCCACCCACAGTCCTGACTTGGCTCCATGTGACTATCATCTCTTTGGGAAACTGAAAGACTCTTCGTGGAACAAGGTTTGAAGATGATGATTCCCTTGTGCACGCTGCCAAACAGTGGCTCCAACAGGTTGGTCCAGAACCTTACAGTGCGGGTATACAGGCGCTGGTTCCAAGATGGCGTAAGGTAGTTGAGAGGGATGGAAATTATGTGGAGAAACGAAAATGTTGTTCCTAAAGGATGTACCTACACACTGTAAAACTTTCAAACATGTAGAATAAAAGCTGGATTAAAAAAAATAGTGTGCATTTCTTTTGGAGTGACCCTTGTACATAAAAAAGCTGAAAACCCGAACATAAACGGGGACAATGTGTATCAACAAAGTAAAAAACTGAAAATGTGTGCATAAAGAGACATGACATGTGGTCTTCAGTCCTGAGACTGGTTTGATGCAGCTGTCCATGCTACTCAATCCTGTGCAAGCTTCTTCATCTCCCAGTACCCACTGCAGCCTACGTCCTTCTGAATCTGATGAGTGTATTCATCTCTTGGTATCCCTCTACGTCCGCAGCGCGTGGTCGTGCGGTAGCGTTCTCGCTTCCCGCGCCCGGGTTCCCGGGTTCGGTTCCCGGCGGGGTCAGGGATTTTCTCTGCCTCGTGATGACTGGGTGTTGTGTGATGTTCTTAGGTTAGTTAGGTTTAAGCAGTTCTAAGTTCTAAGGGACTGATGACCACATCAGTTAAGTCCCACAGTGCTCAGAGCCATATGAACCATTTTTTTCTCCCTCTACGATTTTTACCCTCGACCCTGGCCTCCAATACTAAATTGGTGATCCCTTAATGCCTTCTTCTAGTCAAGTTGTGCCACAAACTCCTCTTATCCCCAATTCTATTGAATACATCCTCATTAGTTATGTCATCTACCCATCTAATCTTCAGCATTCTTCTGTAGCACCACATTTCGAAAGCCTCTATTCTCTTCTTGTCTAAACTATTTATCGTCCATGTTTCACTTCCATACATGCCTACACTCCATACAAATACTTTCAGGAACGACTTCCTAACACTTAAATCAATACTCGATGTTAACAAATTTCTCTTCTTCAGAAACGCTTTCCTTGCCATTGCCACTCTACATTTTATATCCTCTCTACTTCGACCGTCATCAGTTATTTTGCTCCCCAAGTAGCAAAACTCCTTTGCTACTTTAAGTGTCTCATTTCCTAATCTAATTCCCTCAGCATCACCCGACTTAATTCGACTACATTCCATTATCGTCGTATTGCTTTTGTTGATGTTCATCTTATACCCTCCTTTCAAGTTTTTATTTCTTCTCCATGGATTTTAATACCTACTCTGAACTTTTCTTTTGTTTCCTTCACTGCTTGCTCTATATACAGATTGAATAGCATCGGGGAGAGGCTACAACCCTGTCTCACTCCCTTCCCAACCATTGCTTCCCTTTTATGCCCCTCGACTCATAACTGCCATCTGCTATCTGTACAAACTGTAAATAGCCTTTCGCTCCCGGTATTTTACCCCTGCCACCTTCAGAATTTGAAAGAGAGTATTCCAGCCAACATTGTCAAAAGCTTTCTCTAAATCTACAAATGCTAGAAACGTAGGCTTGCCTTTCCTTAATCTTTCTTCCAAGATAAGTCGTAGGGTCAGTATTGCCTCACGTGTTCCAACATTTCTACAGAATCCAAACTGATCTTCCCAGAGGTCGGCTTCTAGTGAAATTTAAAAAAAAAAAAGGTCCGTTGCTTTTTAATCACACCTCGTACAACAGAAAAGGCGGGAAAATGTAGTGGTACCAGAGATACCCTTCGCTCGCAGAATATCCATGTGGACGTAGGTTAGTGACCGCAAGTGACGGCACTAACTTGCGGACAGCCGTACGCTGACTCCCCGGCGGGCGGCGGCGCGCGCTGAGTGATGGACTCGTCACTTAGCGGCCGGGGACCCGCCGCGTGCTCAGGCGGCGGCGCGGAACTGGTTCCCTGCAGCAGCGCAGCCGCCCGCTGAACGAGCCGCCGGCGTCTAATTGAATGGATAACGAGTGGCGGCAGGGGACCGGCGCACAAGCAGCGCCCCTTTCTGATGCTAAACTGGAGCGCGCGGAAAAACCCGACTGTTTTCATCAGAGAAAAATTGACTAGACTCTCCGTTTTCACTACCCCGGGTCACGACTGCACTCTGTAAACGTCTAGGGCGCCTTCTGTTAGTAAATCAGGACCCAGAAGTCTTTTTAAGAGGACATTCGCGCGTGTGTCTGCTTTTGTCATCATTCCCCGCGATGCTAGAGGATGAGTAATCTGTTGAGGCAAAGTTGGGGGAACACACGCCGAGGGGAGCAGACGCCCCTCCGTGAGACTAGGTCTGCTTGCCGTTTCGTCCTCGTAATGCGAAAACTCCCAAGTTCGTCACGGTTAAAGATTACAGTCATAAGACGAGGCCAGTCAGCTTTTAACGTAACCAGTTTTCGTTTGAAGCTGAATCTTTGGCGACTTAACCATTCACTCACTCTTTTCTTTCTCATGCTACCTACGAAATTTAAAGGTCACTACCAGTACAAATGTCACGGAACACATTGTACACTACTGCTACATCAAGAAGAAATGCAGATGATAAACGGGTAGTCATTGGACAAATATATTATACTAGAACTGACATATGATTACATTTTCACGCAATTTGGGTGCATAGATCCTGAGAAATCAGTACCCAGCACAACCACCTCTTGCCGTAATAACGGCCTTGATACGCCTGGGCATTGAGTCAAACAAAGCTTGGATGGCGTGTACAGGTACAGCTGCCCATGCAGCTTCAACACAATACCACAGTTCATCAAGAGTAGTGACTGGCGTATTGTAACGAGCCTGTTCCTCGGCCACCATTGACCAGACGTTTTCAATTGGTGAGAGATCTGGAGAATGTGCTGGCCAGGGCAGCAGTCGAACATTTTCTGTATCCAGAAAGGCACGTACAGGACTTGCAACATGCGGTCGCGCTTTATCCTGCTGAAATGTAGGGTTTCGCAGGAATCGAATGAAGGGTACAGCCACGGGTCGTAACACATGTTACATGTAACGTCCACTGTTCAAAGTGCCGTCCATGCGAACAAGAGGTGACCGAGACGTGTAACCAATGCCACCCCATACCATCACGCCGAGTGATACGCCAGTATGGCAATGACGAATACACGCTTCCAAGTGCGGTCAGCGCCATGTCGCCAACACGGATGCGACCATCATGATGCTGTAAACAGAACCTGGTTTCATCCGAAAAAAAGACGTTTTGCCAATCGTGCACCCAGCTTCGTCGTTGAGTACACCATCGCAGGCGCTCCTGTCTGTGATGCAGCGTCAAGGGCAACCGCAGCCATGGTCTCCGAGCTGATAGTCCATGCTGCTGCAAACGTCGCCAAACTGATCGTGCAGATGGTTGATGTCGTGCAAACGTCCCCATCTGTTGACTCAGGGATCGAGACGTGGCTGCACGATCCGTTACAGCCATGCGGATAAGATGCCTGCTAGTGATACGAGGCCGTTGGGATCCAGCACGACGTTCCGTATTACCCTCCTGAACCCACCGACTACATATTCTGCTAACAGTCATTGGATCTCGACCAACGCGTGCAGCAATGTCGCGATACGATAAACCGCAATCGCGATAGGCTACAATCCAACCTATATCAAAGTCGGAAACGTGATGGTACGCATTTCTCCTCCTTACACGAGGCGTCACAACAACGTTTCACCAGGCAACGCCGGTCAACTGCTCTTTGTGTATGAGAAATCGGTTGGAAACTTTCCTCATGTCAGCATGTTGTAGGTGTCGCCATCGGCGCCAACCTTGTGTGAATGTTCTGAAAAGCTAATCATTTGCATATCTTCTTCCTGTCGGTTAAATTTCGCGTGTGTAGCACGTCTTCTACGTGGTGTAGCAATTTTAATGGCCAGTAGTGTATGTTGTCTGTTCGATGCCTTATACGAGGGGCGTTTGAAAAGACCGTGCGAAAATAAAAACTGCTTACGTGTTTGGGGTAAACCTCTTTTATTTTTCGACGTAGTCTGCATTTAGATTTACACACTTCGTCCAACTCTGTTCTAATTTGTTGACCCCCTTCCGAATAATAGGAATTGTCCAAGTCTGCAAAATAACTATTAGTTGAATAGTTTGGATAAAATCTTTGTCCTACCAGCCATTTCTTTAAATTGGGACACAAGTAGTAGTCTGAGGGAGCCTAGTCTGGAGAATAAGGGGGACGTGAAACGAGTTGGAATCCCATTTCCATTAATTTTGCGACCACAACTGGTGAGGTGTGTGCTGGTGCATTGTTGTGATGGAAAAGGACTTTATTGCGGTCCAGTCGCCGGCGTTTTTCTTGCAGCTCGGTTTTTAAACCGGTGTGGAGACCATTCAAGTCTTTCGTCCACGGAAACAGGAGTGTCCTTTCTCATAATCATTGGTTTGTACGCCCACTATCAGCAAACCTGCCGCCAGCTAGTTCCACGTCGCAGCAACAGCGGAGAAATCTGCTTTCACGTTCCAGACTTAACAGACCTTATGCCTTTTTCCAGGAAAGTTACACATAATATTACAGCTATCAATTTATTTGCTGTCGTTTTGCGATATGTGAATAAACGTTTAAGTTGGTCATGGAAAAATGTTTTTTTGCTACGTATTTGGACCTCCCCTCGAATCACCGATCGAACGCCACTAGGTGTCCACACGAAACTGAGTGGTCTGTTATATCTTTCCTTGCTATAAGAACTTTGTGTTAAATGGATGCGGCAAAAATGTTATACTTAAGATAACATTAAAATTTTATTACAATACAGTAACATCATTTCTTGCTTAAACTTACAGTTGCGGATACAGGCCTTATATTGGAAGTCTGTATACAGTGCAATGTTCGTTAACTGGAACTCCGATTCTAAGGACCACTGTTTTTTTTTTTGTTATAGTATCTGCACAGTATTTGTTACTCTGGATGTAATAGAAGCAACAATCTACGGCAAGAATCATTGAATTTGAATTCAGCTGACCGCTCTGCACAGATCCCGGCAAAGTGTCATACAACAAACTGGCGATGAGCGGCCAGAGCTGTAGTGCCACTGTTTTTGCGAGTGCAAAATAGCATCACAGAGATCGGGGGTGGCAGTGTCCATGGACATAAGGATGCACTGCTGAGAATGGGTACAGGAGAATTGTTGAAAAAAAAATGCTGCTGAACTTGATGTTGTAGCTTCAACGGTATCAGACTCATAGAATAGCATTGCAGTATTCTCAAACGTATTAATGTCGTAAGTGATTGGCCGCAAAATGACAATGAAATTACCGCCGTTTGTTCGTCTGTAGACAATGACTATATTGATCATGAGTTTACTTGGTGAAACTGTTGTTCAGTCTGAAAACATTACGACACAAACAGGTGCAATAACTCAGCAGAGCAAATTAATGGTTTATTTTTGGAACCCCGGACGAAAACAGTTTTGGCCCAGCTATTGCTGCTGAAATTCCCGCGTGATCCTGCTGCACATAAACGACATAGAAACTTAACTATTATCACAGAGAATAAAACTGCCTGACATAACGCGCATATTTGACGGGAATAACTAATTTTGGGTCAACATGTACGTAAAAATAATGTATAATTAGTGTAGTCATGTGAAATGAAATATAACACCTATTCTTCTTAGTTTGTGGATTATCTGAGTTACCTTCTATCCCACGTAATTCGGCTCAAGGAGGTTCCACTGTGCTCACTATAGTTTGTTGGGAAAAATCTCTATTTTTTTGCCGTCTGTTTTTCAGTACCATATTTTCGATGTATTCCTCAGTATCACACACGATTTCATTCAGTCCGTCTTTACAATACGCATTTAAATACCTGCGTATACTTTGCATGATATTCTGCATCGGATGAAGTGGGCCAGCAACTGCATTGTTAATTGATTGTTGAATGCGTCGTGCGATATTTTGAGCTCTGAACGACCTACAAAATACCTTCGTCTGTCGTAATCGACACTGCAGTCAAATCATAATCGATTCCAACAGATTCATCCAGCGATACTATAGGACAGTCTGACACTGAACAGAATTTTCCCAAAACTTCGTTAAATGTCAGTTAAGTTTCAGTATCCGCCGATTATTGAGGTATCAAAGAATGTGGTATTTTGGAAGAACCCACAGTGCGAAAACAATAACAATTTTTAATCCTGGTTCAGATCACCAAATTTCATGCAGTCAGATACACGTAACGCATCTAACAACATGATGGCGAAGTTTTCTCGGAGAAGTTGTTTTCGATTAAGACATTTAAAGTTTTTGTAATCCCTTGATCGCACGGCTGTCAAGCATTTGTGGAGTTCGGAGGTAAAAATATAACTTCATAGCTTTAAAATTAATGTCGTGATATGCAGGACAGTTATCAAAAATAACTGCAAATTTATGATTTTCTATTAAAAAACAATATCAAACTGAAAATCTGACCACTAAACAAAGATATCTTTGCCCATGCCTTTTTCTCGCCCTGTATTTCACTGGTAATGTTCCCACATTTTCAAAACACTGATTTTAAACTTATCCCTGCGTCTATGAAGGCAATTTTCCTGATATATCCGAACTGTAACAATACTCTGATCTTGCCCCCCCCCCCCCCCCCCCACCCCGCACAAACAGCCACGATCGGCTCTCGAACATGGGAGCCAAATACTGAAGTTTTATTCCGTACGCAGCGATTCATGTCACATTGTCACTGAAGGATGGAAATGGGAGGAGATTAGTGTCTAACGTCCCGTCGACAACGAAGGTATTACAGACTGAGCACAAGCTTGGGCTAGGGAAGGATTGGGAAAGAAAGCGGCCGTGCCCATTCGAAGGAACCATCCCCACATTTGCCTTATGTGATTAAGGGTAATCACGGAAAACCTAAATCAGGATGGCCGGACCCGGGTTTGAACCGTTGTCCTCCCGAATGCGAGTCCATTGTGCTAGCCACTGCGGCATCTCGCTCGGTTTTAAGTACTGAAAGCAGCATAGACTACAACCATCACGCAGTAATATTATAGTTCGCTAAAATGTGGGGAGCTACACCACAAACATTTGTTAACATTATATCGTTCATTTCCTTTCAACTTTCGAATCAGCCTGGATCTGCAGAAATCTAAAATTCATCAGCTGTTTCGAGAATAAAGGTTGCGATATGGGATCATTCCGAAATCTTGCTTGTTTAATGCAAATAAGCAACCCAGTCTCGACATCTTCGTGTACAGCGATTCACAAATCTATTCACTCTGGCAGGTGCATACTCCAATCAAATAGTACCGTATTTTGAGCTCTGTTTTTAATTATGGTTGACAGCGTAGAGTTAACAAGGCAGAATCTTCTACAGATTTCCGTTTTCGACTTCTGTTTTTTATCAACGGTGTTAAGCGCCTCTATTTTCATTTTAAGTGAACTAGTGTTTTGTTTGTGTCCCGATTTCGCAGCCATAGCGTGTAGAATATAAATGTACAGTAGCTGTATTTAAACACGAAACGATTTTGACATAAAATGCATTTAATTCGACACACGATGTACCGACGTTGCCACATGCAACACAGAATTCAAGATGTGACGAAGTGTTTTGACAGTGGCAGTACCGAATGACAGACAGTAAAATAGTAACAATAGCAACTATTGTTTGCTCAGTTCGTCTAATGCAGAAAATGAGCCAATAAATTTAGACAACGTTGCGAATACAGAAAGAAGGTATATATGTACATTCGAGAAGTGAAATTTTTCGAGTCAAACGATTTTTGGAGTCAATAAAATTTAGTGGGTTTGAGGCCGCATTGTCAAATATAAAATTCCGACGTTTCGGCGATTATTGCAAGACGCCTTCCTCAGGGTGTATTGCTGTCTGCTGAATGACCACTAGTTTGGTTACTTATAGAGGGTGAGTCACTAACTGTTGGCACCAAGAATAACTCTGAAAGTATGATAGGAGCTGAAAACTTTGTGGGACAAAAGTTGCACGGGACAACGGGGGCCATAGTATGACGTTGGTTTTTTGTTGCTAGGTGGGGTCGCTTCAGAGATATGAAGGTCAACTTTGTTTCTTTAAATGATATGCTATAGTTTGGTACTTATTTTCTGGTAGCGGCTATCGAGATGAATCCAAAAATGGTTCAAATGGCTCTGAGCACTATGGGACTTAACATCTATGATCATCAGTCCCCTAGAACTTAGAACTACTTAAACCTAACTAACCTAAGGACAGCACACAACACCCAGCCATCACGAGGCAGAGAAAATCCCTGACCCCGCCGGGAATCGAACCCGGGAACCCGGGCGTGGGAAGCGAGAACGCTACCGCACGACCACGAGATGCGGGCGAGATGAATCCAATGATGTGTAACAGTAAGGTGTATAAAGGTCAACGAAGGTCACGAAGGTGCCATGAAAAGGTACTATGAACATCAATTTACAGAAGGTGTTCGAAGTGATGCAGTGCTGCAATCTTCTTATCATGGATTGAGTCGTATTCCTTATCACATCAGCACTTACCGAAGTACATGCTCTGTCAATTCTCTCTAGCATATCTTCAGGTGTAGTTGGAACGCAATTATAAACAATGTCTTTCGCGAATCCCTAGAAGAAAAAATCCACAGGCGCCTAGTCTGGCGAACGTGCCGGCCACGACACATCTCCTCCGCTTCCAATCCAATGATTTGGGAATTGTCTCTGCAGCTCATTTCTAGCCATCAGCGAAAAATGTGCCAGACACCCATCTTGTTGATACCACATTCTGTTCCTTGTTCCTAAAGGCATTTCTTCCAATAACAGGCCTACTGTTTCTTGCAGGAATGTGGTGTACTTCCTACAATTAAGATTTCCTTCGACGACATAGGGGCCTATAATTCTGTCCTCCAGAATCCCACACCGTATATACACCGACCACCGGTTTCAGTGTCCAACGTGCAGCAGCCAACATGGATTTTCATTTGCCCAATACTGCATGTGATGCAAATTAACATTTCCCTGGTTCGTAAATGTAGCCTCGTCAGTAAATAAAAACATAAAATCAAACTAATAAATGTGTCATCCCTCGGAATCTGAAGTTGAGCCCATCGGCAGAATTCAATCGACGCGTACAATCCGTACCAGCTAATTGTTGGTGGAGACTGATAAGGTAAGGCTGATATTTATGGCGATGCAAAATACGAACAACACTATTCTGTCTCATGCCAGATTCCCTTGCGATTTGACGGGAACTAACACAGGATCTCGAACCACAGTGGCAAGAGTACCAATTTCCGTTTCCTCGTTTGTAACTTTCCATTGCCGGATATGTTTCCGATGCGTTAAAGATCCAGTTGTTTTCAATTTATCATACACATATTTAAATGTACGACGTGTAGGGCGAGTACGTTGAGGATATCTTTCAGCGTACAAAACTCTAGCTCTCACTGAATTTCGTTGGCATTCTTCGTAAATGAGAAGCATATCGACTTCTTCTGCGAAATAATACATCGTTTACGTACGCTTGATTCGACGCTACTAGTCTTACCGTTCCTGTTAGTGTTGTATTGCGTAACCGTCGAATGGTGTTTACATGTCAATGGTACGTTAGGTTGACGCCCCGCATTCGGCGAATATTTACTATTTGTACGATATACGAGAGAGAATTATCAGAGCATGTGCTTCGATAAGTGCTGAAGTGATAAGGAATACCACTCAATCCACGATAAGAAGATTGCAGTAATGCATTGATACGCGAAGATAGCAGCAATGCATTGATACGCCTTCGAATACCTTCTGTAAATGTCACTTTTTTTACCTTCGTTGACCTTCAAAAACCTTACTGTTACACGTTATTGGATTCATCTCGATAGGCAGTATCAGAAATTGTAGGTGTGTGTCGAGTACATTCCGTCGAGTAGACCGCTCGCCTTGTGCAAGTCTTTCGATTTGACGCAACTTCGGCGACTTGCGCGTCGATGGGGATGAAATGATGATGATTAGGACAACACGACACCCAGAAAATCTCCGACCCAGCCGGGAATCAAATCCGGGCCCTTAGGATTGACAGTCTGTCGCGCTGACAACTACCGAGGGTGGACATCAGAAAGTAAGTACCAAATTATAGCAAAAAACAGTGTAAAATCTTATGGGACTTAACTGCTAAGGTCATCGGTCCCTAAGCTTATACACTACTTAACCTAAATTATCCTAAGGACGAACACACACACCCATGCCCGAGGGAGGAATCGAACCTCCGCCGGGACCAGCCGCAACCAAACTATAGCACCCCATTTAAAAAAAAAAATAAAAAATAAAATAAAAACAAGGAAGTTGACCTTCGTATCTCTGACGCGACCCCACCTCATATTATCATATTATGGCCCCCGTTGCCCCATGCAATCTTTGTCCCACAAAGTTTTCAGCCACTATCATATTTTCGCCGGCCGTGGTGGCCGTGCGGTTCTAGGCGCTGCAGTCCGGAACCGCGTGACCGCTGCGGTCGCAGGTTCGAATCCTGCCTCGGGCATGGATGTGTGTGATGTCCTTAGGTTAGTTAGGTTTAAGTAGTTCTCAAGTTCTAGGGGACTGATGACCTAAGATGTTAAGTCCCATAGTGCTCAGAGCCATTTGAACCATATCATACTTTCGGAGTTATTCTAGCTTGGCAATAGTTACTGACTCACCCTGTATACTATGGAGGAGTGCTATCATTGGGTATGAGGGTGAGGAAGAAGGGTATTAGGTGTCTTTTATTGGTCTTTGCGATGGGTGTTGCCATTGGCGGAAACAGGCGTTTTCCATTGCAGTTTCCTTTATTGCTTGCCATTGGTTGAAATCGGCGAGTAGGAAACTGAAGGACGACTGCAGCGTAACGTTGTTTACCAATTGCTTAGTGTCGGCTAGGGCGCTTCATCACTCTGTGTACCCTCCCCCGCTGAGGTCTACCGCGCGCCTGTTGCTCTGCGAGAGCTGTCCTTCAGCAAAGCTTTCACTGCTGGCAGCCAAGACGCTGGAAGTCGGTATCCGTCTTCTCTATTGATGTTGTCACGTCGCTTGACTAATTTCTATAGCCTCTCTAATCTTCCTCCTCAAACTAAACGGCTGTTTTGCCAGTACGCGGGCCTCTAGAAATTCGATCTTCACTTGCCTTGTTCCTTGTGTTCTGCCACCGCTGATTTGTTGCATTGTTTGAGACGGATAAATCTCTCGTGTTCAGATAACCTTGTGCTTATTGGTCGCCCAGTCTCAGCTACATATATCACTTCACATTCGCACTCCATTTCATAAACTCCGGCGGCATGAAACTTGTCAATTGTATCTTTTGTCGAGCCCAGAACGTCTGTTATTTTGTTGTTGCTACGAAAAATCGGTTTAATACCTGCCCGATGTAGAATTTTGCCCAGACCTTCAGTAACCCCTTGTACGTGTGGTTGCACGACGGTGTTCCGTTCTTCGTTCTGCATTTCCCTATTGCCCTCCTCCTTCGGCGCCATAGTTTTATGTACCGTCATCATGTTGTAGCCATTAGCTCCAAAAATGGACCTGAGGTTCTGTAGTTCAACTTTGAGACGGTGTTCGTCGCTGGTACAGTAGGCCCTCTTAGTTAAAGTTTTCAGGGCCGATTTCTTTTGCGTACGATGGTGGTGGGAGGATGCATGCATACATCTGTGCTTGTTGGTGGGCTTCCTATAAACTCTGTATCCAAAGTTCCCGTCAGGCTTACAGTAAACTTCCACGTCGAGAAAAGGCAATACCTCGTTCTTTTATATATCCATGGTAAAGTGAATTTAGCTGTTCTACTGATTGAGATGTTGGTGGAAGTTCTGACACTCTTCTTCTCCGATGGCCAGATGACAAATGTGTCGTCAACATATTGGAACCAGCATTCTGGGCTTAATGGTGCCGACTGGAGAGCTGTTTTTTCGAACGCTTGCCTAAAAATGTCTGCCGCGACAGGTGATAGAGAGGAACCCATAGCTACACCGTCCATCTGCTCATAGAAATCCCCTTTCCACCTAAAATAGGTGGTCGTCAAACAGTGCCGCACTAGCTCGCAGATATCAGGTGCCATGCGTTCCTCTAAGATATTCGTGGTGTCCGTCACGGGTACATTTGTGAATAAAGATTTCACGTCCAAACTGACCATCAGATCCGTACCCGAGACACGCTTTTCTTGAAAAAGTGCCACGAAGTGGGTGGAGTCCTTGACGTATGAATCTGTGTGGCTTACTAGACGTCTAAGCTTCGCAGCCAATTCTTTCGCTAGTTTGTAGGTCGGTGAGTTAATACTGCTCACTATCGGCCTTAAAGGAAAGGCATCTTTGGGAACCTTTAGTACACCATATAATCTTAGTGCCTATGGCACTAGTAGAATGAGTATTTGGGCCGTATCAAAATTTATCCTAGTTTGCTTCGACAGCGATTTCGTTGATTTCATTATCTTGGCTGTCGGATCTCCCTCAAGTTTATGGCAAATGAGTTCATTCAAAAGATCCTCCATCCGCTTGTTGTAATCTACTGTGTCCAACACTACGGTGGCATTTGCCTTGTCCGCTTGTGTTAACACTATCTGAGAGTTGTTCTTCAGCTTCTTGATGGCACAACGTTCCTCCTTACTGATGTTTTGCTTCGGAGGCTTTGCGTGAGCCAAGAATTTTACTGACTGTGACAACGGCCGCGAAAGCCTACGTTTACACTCAAATGATTTTTGTTTTGTGTTAAAATAAAAGAACTTACGAAATAACGTAGTATTTTGTGAGGAGTCAGTGTTATTACGGATCTTTGTTCTGTATACTTTTTTTTCACCTTGAGCTTACCGCAGTTTAAGAGTCTTGTTCCCTGCACGTGTTTCGCTTTCAATTTCAAATCGTCCTCGCCCGGTAGCTGAATGGTCAACGTGACGGATTGTCAATCCTCTGTGCCCGGGTTCGATTCCCAGCTCGGCTGGGGAATTTTCTCCGCCCAGCGACTGGGTGTTGTGCTGCCCTCATCTTCATCCTATCAACTCATCGACTGCAGTTCGCCGAAGGGGCGTCAAATTGAAAGACCGACACCCGGTGAACGGTCCGCCCGACGGGGGAACCTAGCCATTCGATTGAATAAATAAATAAACTTTCTAATCAGCTTCAGTGGTCCTTCTGGAGATGGATGAATAATATATGTTTCTACATTTTGCTGTTTTTAGATTAAAACACATTTTCCTCATAAATTTGGATTGCAATTAGCTTAGTGCATTTTTCGTCATCTTGTTTGCATGTTCTTATGTCCACTGCTTATTTGGTCGTTGTTAGCACAGGATAAAGTCGGAAAATATCCGTAATTAATATTCCGCGATTCTTTGGCCTTTACGGTACTGCATTAGCTTTGCGATTTTTGCAAGTCACGACGCCATTGTAAATTCTCAATAACTGTATTCATAGAAATAGTACCACAGTTTCACTCGTTTGACACTCATCTGAGTGTTTTTTTTTTATTGTTCTTTTGGTTTTCGTGTTGGTTGTGAGTCTTGCCAACCTGATTCCAACAATTTATTTTAGATTTCCATACGCATCTCTCTCTCTCTCTCTCTCTCTCTCTCTCTCTTTCTCTCTCTCTCTCTCTCTGTGTGTGTGTGTGTGTGTGTGTATTTAGAGAGAGAGAGAGAGATAGATTCGAATCTGTATCAAAAGAATTTATTCCCATCTTACGGGAGAAACAGAAAGAAAAAGTGTGCTGCATGTGGAATATGTGCTGTTCGTATGAAGACATTTATGAAATTCGCTAAACTACAGTGGAAAAAACGCAGATGCACCAAAAGAGAAAACGTGTTCATAAAAAACGAAAAATTGCGGAAGGTGTGTAAGATGTTAAACAAATAACACACTTTACATTGAATTCCTGAAACAATTCCGGTTAAATCGATGTGGCACACGCCTCAGTTACATGAAAATGTGCGCATTCTATTGATATGCAGATCGAACAAGCAAGCTGACATTTCACAAATAAAAACGAATAACAACGACACTAGTAATTGCACGCAGTGTGCAATTTGCAGGGGGGGATGGGGGGGATTCCCCCCCCCCCCCCCCCCCCCCCGCCCTCTGCATCAGACCATCCCCTCCTCTGGTTTTAGTTTATGCATCCCAACCTGGGATGTTTATTTCCCACGCACTGGAGTAAAACTTTACATATAATTTAAATTTGTGGAGCCGAACACTGAGAGTTTTTAGTAAGTCTTACTATTAATACTATTAATATGTTTCCGTTTTCTAACATCAGAATAAGTGCAACTTTTCACAAATGTGCCTCTACTTTTTGAATTCCTCTCGTATACCTGTATGTAGATGATTTTGTAAATAAACTTTACCTATAATGTACTTTTAAAGATATAACAAGGGATGGCTTTTCTGATAGTGCATACGCGTGAATAGTAAGTTTCGGCATTAACATATATTTATAAATAGCTGTTTAACCATGTGTAACGCCACGGTCCAAGCTAGCGACATATATAATTCTACTAACCCCCTAAGCCCTAAGATGTCCCCCCCCCCCCCCCCCCCCGCTGGTAAAAGCACAAATCGCACCCTGATTGCACGCAAGTAATTTCCCAGACCCAAGCTACGAGACGTAGTTCTGAGGGAAGGAGAATTTTACAACGTCAACGCCCATCCCAATGTTAGGCCGAAACCTTCAACAGCGGGACATTAGCAGACACAGTTCGACGCCAGAGCCACTGCACAGACCGGTGGCAAAAGCCGCCCTTGTCCCTGCTTGTAATGAGGACCCGCCGGAATCCTTTGTACAGGAACACGGCTAGAGACGGCAGATAAACGTCCAGAGAAATCCAACTCAAAACACTGCTGACGCACTGTGGCTACCTGCATAAAAATCTGCATGGAAAGAAGCTGTTTATCACAGTATTACGTAGCAGGAGTTAAACTCTGCCCTACGAAAGAAACGACGCCCGTGGTAGGCTGCAGAAACTCTAGTGGGTGGAGTTATAACAGGTACGAACACTCTTGATTGGCCATAAAGAGAAAGCGTGGCCACCAGCTGTGATATGGGCAAATTACAGACAAAGAAATTGGCCCTTTCTCTTGCACCATACCGTCGAGTGTTTGAGCAAGGCTACTCGCGCCGCACTGAGACGTTTGCGAGAGTCGTTATGTGAACACTTATTCACAGGATTGTCATAACACGCAAGGAGTTAAGCTGCACAGTCTCCTAGTACACAGAATTCCACCAAGCACTGACAGTTAATGCTTGCAAGCAATTGGGCAATGACGTACGCGCTATTCCAGCCAAAGTACGTGTACCATGCTAGTTAACTTAGCTACGGAACAACTAGGAGTCTCAGCTTCACCAGAAACGTAGGAAATGTATGACTGGTGTTTAACATTAGTGAGAGATTTAGAATAGATTCTCAAATTCACAGTTTGCGCCAACAGCAGCCAGTCCCGCCGCCGACGAAAGGTAAACGTGCGCGCTCACGTTATGCCAGCAAGTGATACTCAGTTGACACTCAGAACTGCGTTCGTCTCCATCTCTCCTATTTTTTTCCGTACATTCAACCATGACCTGCAGCTAAACATGTTCACGATTGTTGGGTTTAACTGAAGCAGACACGTGAGATATCCGATTTAACAAAAAGAATTGATCAGCCACTGTAGAGTGCTTTGTACTCTGAAGTTATTAAATTGTTTTAATTGTGTAATTCTTTTTGATTGCTCTTTACCGACCTCCACCCATTATCTGGCTATTTCCATTGTGCACTTTTAACTTAATTGATATCTCTGGCCCCAATTGTATTTAACTTGTTTGTATTTTATGGCCCGCCAGACATGGTCATCAACCATCTTATTATTAAAGAACCTTAGAATAGTTTGGAATTTCACGTCACAGTTGTGAACACCCAATATCAATATTTTACCATCCTGTACGTACTACAACAATGACTGATATATCAGAAAGTCATACTTAGAATGAAAAAATAAACCTTAATAACGAAAATCTAAGATTTTTATTTTTTTTGCTAACATGGAGTTACGCCAGAACCCGTACACTAATTTCTGTTAGTGATGACGTTTCCATTACAAGGAGTGTAATGGAACTGACATTGAGATCGTTGTTTGATTACATCAGTGTCCGTACTGCTGCACTCTTCTGAACTCTGCATGGTGAGCTGTTATCTTCCTACCTTGCAGGTTCAACACAAATTCCTAAAACACTCGTAGAGCGTCCTTACCAACTGTGGTAAGAAGATAGATCAGAATCTGTCTCACACACGTTAGAGGTGAATTTGCCATCAGGCTTTTTCCAACTTCTTTTTCCGCTGACAGCCCGCATCTCGTGGTCGTGCGATAGCGTTCTCGCTTCCCACGCCCGGGTTCCCGGGTTCGATTCCCGGCGGGGTCAGGGATTTTCTCTGCCTCGTGATGGCTGGGTGTTGTGTGACGTCCTTAGGTTAGTTAGGTTTAAGTAGTTCTAAGTTCTAGGGGACTGATGACCATAGATGTTGAGTCCCATAGTACTCAGAGCCTTTTTTTTCCGCTGACAACGAAGGGAAAAAAGTCAGTGGACTTCAAAATATACTAACAAGAGGGAAGTCGTTTGTATGCCAAATTAATAAAGATAATCTATTGTTAATGTAAAAATAGGAAAATCTAGAAAGATACTCTATTATGTACCCTTCGATTATATTTCGCGAATGACCAATGAAGAAGTGTGAAGTTCCACGTTCTGGCCATAGACGCGTCAATTGGACCCGACCTATAGCCGTGTCATCCTCTGACAATGGCAACATCGCACATCGCATACGGTATGGAGGGGCATGTGGTCAGCGCACTGCCTCTCCCAGTCGGTCGGGTTTCTTCATCTCGGAACCGTTACTGATCGGTCGACTAGCTTCTCGATTCGCCTCTCGAGGCTGACTGCACGCCTTTCCAGTCCTCCCACCAAAGAAAATCCTGGGCTGTACCGGGAATCGAACCCGCGTCCCCCGCATAGCAGTCAGCCGCGCTTACCACGCGGTACGTAGGCGGACATGCCATGAAGATGTCTCACAAATAAACGAGGAACGCATCTGGTGAGAAACACTCGTAACTGTAGTAAGCCCAAGGCGGGAAAAACAATAATGATTAATATGAAACCATTGCTGTAGAAGACAGTTATGCAAAAAGACGGAGTTTATATGTTTTTGAATGTCAGTCCTTGCGGTTGATCGTCGTTGGGACTTCCACCGTTCCCTTACGTAATAAAATGAAATACCTACAGCTGTTCAAAAAATGGTTCAAATGGCTCTGAGTACTATGGGACTTAACATCTATGGTCATCAGTCCCCTAGAACTTAGAACTACTTAAACCTAACTAACCTAAGGACATCACACACATCCACGCCCGAGGCAGGATTGGAACCTGCGACCGTAGCGGTGGCGCGGTTCCAGACTGTAGCGCCTAGAACCGCTCGGCCACTCCGGCCGGCACCTACAGCTGTTGTTTTGATTTAATTGTAGTATGTTGCAACCAGTTTCGACGACTCAATACACAGTCTCCGTGCCTGTATTCCTTTTTACTGCTTTACCTGTATTGACACTTAGATTTCGTTGATGCTGTTCTTTTGGAAGGGCTACTTGCACATCGATGTTTATACGTTGTTCATGCTGAACATTGTATTGGGTGTTGTATATTCTGTGTATAGTATGACATAGACAGGCATTTGGTCTTTTGACTCGTTTTTGGACATTCATTTTACACCCAAATGTCGTTTTCACCTCAGCATTTTATAACTTCTACCTGACATGTAGACATATTTATACTGTCATTTTGACAGCTTTACCTATAATGACTCTGAGTCATTGTTGATGCTGTCGTTTTGCAAGGACTAATTGCACATTGATGCCTATATCTTTGGTTAACTTATTTCTTGTTGTAGTTTCTTTCATACATGTCATTTTCTACAGTTACTTTTATAGTTTGGTAGGTTACTTCAGGATTTTGCAATTTATTGTATCATATAACCAACAAATTTTTAATTATGGAGTAATTGCTTAATGATTACATGAATAAATAGTCCATTTCTACAACGAATAGAGCAGAAATTCTTTATGGTATGCTGTACGTAATTCTATTTTAGGTATGTGACAATGTGTGTATCTGTCGGTTTTTATCAAATGACTACTGCAAAGTCTCTTATACAGTACTTTCTTGATTTTATTATGTTTTAACCTGTCTTTGTATTTCCAAGGTTACCAAGGTGATGATGCTGTCATTACTATTTATGCAAACTAGCCTTAAGATGGAATATTGAGTCACCGCACTGCATGAAATATAATAAAATAACATCAAAACGACTGCCGTAGATATTTCATTTTATTACAAGAGTTTGTATTGGGTTACCATAATTAATGGAGAAAACTTGGACGAGTGAGAATATACCGTAATAGAAGCAAAAATGTTCCAGTACACATTAGTCCGCAAAGAAACCGTTTGCGAGACATTTACGAATGTGTGGTAGACGGATAGGAAGGAAAGAGAAAGAAGGAATTTCGCTACTGGACTTGTCTATCCAACTCTTTTCTTCTGGAATGAGATTTTCACTCTGCAGCGGAGTGTGCGCTGATATGAAACTTCCTGGCAGATTAAAACTGTGTGCCCGACCGAGACTCGAACTCGGGACCTTTGCCTTTCGCGGGCAAGTGCTCTACCAGCTGAGCTACCGAAGCACGACTCACGCCCGTTACTCACAGCTTTACTTCTGCCAGTACCTCGTCTCATACCTTCCAAACTTTACAGAAGCTCAGAGCACTTGCCCGCGAAAGGCAAAGGTCCCGAGTTCGAGTCTCGGTCGGGCACACAGTTTTTATCTGCCAGGAAGTTTCTTTTCTTCTGCTTGACGGTGTAGCCCTGTCGCTGGGACATGCTTACTATTTGCACTTCAGCAGAACCGTTGATCCTGCGATTAATAGCCTTCGCAAACATGTGGGCGACAATCGTGTGAGGTAGTGGCAGAAAAAACCGGAGAATAATGAGAGACCGCAAGTGTTTCATTACGTAGGACGGACGGAAGACGCGACCGAGCTGCAGGACGCGCATTTATTTTCAATTGCGGAGTGGGGCCTCCCGCCGGGATAACCCGCTCACCAGCTGCGGATGCGGCGCTCAGGGGCGGGGACGCGGCGGCAGCGGCAGCGGCGGCGATATGCATATGAAGACGAGTGAGTAATGCGGCCAACGGCGGACCTGTCGGCCGCTTTGTCGCGCCGTCCACCTGACGGGCCCGCCTAATGACTCGCGCCGCCGTCGTTTGCATACCCGCAGCCTCTCCACTCGTCCTCTCCTTCTGTCCACCCGTCAGCCGCGCCAAGTGTGTAGGGGGCACGCAAGCTCCCATTGAGGTGGTACTTGTGGGCTGGGAGGGTAAGCGCAGCGCGTATGCGCTCGACGTACCGCAGCCGTGGCGGCGGCGGCGGTTCGAAAGTCTCGAGGGCGACACTCCAGACGCGGTCTTTGTGTCGGGAAAGCGGTCCCTCCCCGCCACAGTACCGTAATGGCGAGTGGGAGCCCTCTGCGGCGACGACGAATATACACACACATCTGCGACGGTCTTCTTATTGCGTGGCTAGTCTTGGACCGGCCCCTCTGCGAGATCAATGAGGCGGTAGCTCTCGGCGGTTTGTGCTTCAGTATTATGAGAGGTACCAAACGGACTGGAAAAGCGGGAGACTTGTTGAATTATTAGAATCAGAAACTGACTGCTACAGCTACATTCAAACACTGTAAACCACTGCAGAGTTAACACTCCGAGTCCTGGACTTCTCTCGCAGTTCTTTAAGTACTTGTCGTATCATTATCGTAACATTCTATAGAAATACACTACTGGCCATTAAAATTGCTACACCAAGAAGAAATGCAGATGGTAAACGGCTAGTCTTTGGACAAATATATTTTACTAGAACTGACATGTGATTACATTTTCACGCAATTTGGGTGCATAGATCCTGAGAAATCAGTACCCAGAACAACCACCTCTGCCGTAATAACGGCCTTGATACGCCTGGGCATTGAGTCAAACAGAGCTTGGATGGCGTGTACAGGTACAGCTGCCCATGCACCTTCAACACGATACCACAGTTCATCAAGAGTAGCGACTGGCGTATTGTGACGAGCCAGTTGCTCGGCCACCATTGACCAGATGTTTTCAATTGCTGAGAGATCTGGAGAATGTGCGGGCCAGGGCAGCAGTCGATCATTTTCTGTATCCAGAAAGGCCCGTACAGGATCTGCAACATGCGGTCGTGCATTATCCTGTTCAAATGTAGGGTTTCGCAGGGATCGAATGAAGGGTAGAGCCACGGTTGTAACACATCTGAAACGTAACGTCCACTGTTCAAAGTGCCGTCAATGCGAACAAGAGGTGACCGAGACGTGTAACCAATGGCACCCCATACCATGACGCCGGGTGATACGCCAGTATGGCGATGAGGAATACACGCTTCCAATGTGCGTTCACCGCGATGTCGCCAAACACGGATGCGACCATCATGATGCTGTAAACAGAACCTGGAGTCATCCGAAAAAAAGACGTTTTGCCATTCGTCCACCCGGGTTCGTCGTTCAGTACACCATCGCAGGCGCTCCTGTCTGTGATGCAGCGTAACCGCAGCCATGGTCTCCGAGCTGATAGTCCATGCTGCTACAAACGTCGTAGAACTGTTCGTGCAGATGGTTGTTGTCTTGCAAACGTCCCCAGCTGTTGACTCAGGGATCGAGACGTGGCTGCACGATCTGTTACAGCCGTGCGGATAAGATGCCTGTCATCTCGACTGCTAGTGATACGAGGCCATTGGGATCTAGCACGGCGTTCCGTATTACCCCCTGAACTCACCGATTCCATATTCTGCTAACAATCATTGGATCTCGACCAACGCGAGCAGTAATGTCGCGATACGATAAACCGCAATCGCGATAGGCTACAATCCGACCTTTATCAAAGTCGGAAACGTGATGGTACGCATTTCTCCTCCTTACACGAGGCACCCCAACAACGTTTCACCCGGCAACGCCGGTCAACTGCTGTCTATGAGAAATCAGTTGGAAACTTCCCTCGTGTCAGCACGTTGTAGGTGTCGCCACTGGCGCCAACCTTGTGTGAATGCTCTGAAAAGCTAAACATTTGCATATCACAGCATCTTCTTCCTGTCGGTTAAATTTCGCGTCTGTAGGGCGTCATCTTCGTGGTATAGCAGTTTTAATGGCCAGTAGCGTATTAAGTATTTCAATAATAGAAAGAATCTTATTTAATGTAGTTAAAAAATAAAATATTTTTAGAATTTTAGCACGTTTAATTCATTTAAACTTTAATCGTTCTAATCGTGAAAACATTATGCATAGTTTGTTATTACCATATCCATACATATTATAACAATGGATGTACTTATGTATGTATGTATGTATGTATGTATGTACACTGACGTGACAAAAGTCCTGGAATACTTCCTAACATCGTGTCGGACCTCCTCATGCACGGCGTAGTTCAGGAGCTCAACGTGACGTGGGCGGAGGTTCCTTGCAGAAATAGTGAGTTATGCTGCCTCTATACCCGACCATAATCGCGAAAGTTTTACGGTGCACAATTTTGTGCACGAACTGACCTGTCGAGTCCCTTCAATGTTCGATGAGATTCATGTCGGGTGATCTGGGTGACCAACTCATTCGCTCGGGTTTCCCATAATTTTCTTCAAACAAATCGCGAACCATTATGGGACTATGATATGGCGCAATGTTGTCCATAAAAATTCCATCGTTGTTTGGAAACATGAAGTCCATGAATGCCTGCAAATGGTCTCCGATTAGCCGAACGTAACCATTTCTAGTCAATGATCTATTCAGTTGGACCAAAGGACTCTATCCACTGCATGTAAACACAACCCGCACCATTATAAAGCCACCTCCTGCTTGAAAAGTACCTTGTTGACAACTTCTATGTATGGCTTCGTGGGGTCCGTACCACACTTGAACCCATTCGTCAGATCTTACCCTCTGAAATATGGACTCATCTCACCAGGCCAGTGTTTTTCAGTCATGTAAGGTCCAACCGGTATGGTCACGTGGCCAGGAGAGACGCTGCATACGGTGTCGTGCTGCTATCAAACGCAGTCGCGCTGATCATCTGCTGTCATAGCCCATTAGCGCCAGATTTCGTCACACTGTCCTAACGGACTCGTTCGTTGTACGTCCCACGCTGATTTCTGCGGTTATTTCACGCACTGCTGCTTCCCTGTTAGACCTGATAACTCTATGCAAACGCCGCTGCTCTCAGTCGGTAAGCGAAGGCCGTCGGCCATTGCATTGTACCCGTTGAGATGTAATGCCTGAAATTTGGTATTCTCGACACACTCTTGACACTGTGGATCTCGGATATTGAATTCCCTAATGATTTCCTTAATGGAACGTCTCATGCGGCCGGTTCCAACTGCCATTCTGCGTTCAAAGTCTATTAATTCCAGTCGTGGGGCCACAATAAGGTTGGAAGCATTTCGCATGAATCATCTGAATACAAATGACAACTCCGCAAATGCACTTCCCTGTTATATCACGTGTACGCGATACTACCACCATATGTTCATATGCATATTGCTATCACATGACTTTTGTCACTTCAGTGTTCCACATCTCCTCCTAAGTCACTGCAATATTTTCAGCCACACTTGGTACAATTATCACTCATTGTCAGGAAATAATCGGTGTCGGTGTAAAGAACCAGCTAACTGTCAAAGGGGTAGGCGGGAGGTTGAAAAAGGAATGGGCATTCTTGAATCATACTCTATTTAAGATTGAGAGCACTTAGTGACTTAGAACAAACTTTTTACGTAACTTAAAAGCTTTACGAAACTTTTTCTCACTGATGGCCCCCCGTAAAATGACGAAAGGAAAAAAAAAAAAAATTATAGCTTAATACATCTTCACTGTTCATGCAGTGAAACAGCAACATGAAGCGTGAAGTTTAAATTTTACTTTTCTCTTACTAACATTATTCGCAACAAGTTTTACAGATAGTGTTCATCATACTGGATGTACCTGCAACATTTTAAATTGTACAGTACATACTTCAGCAAATACGACGTCATAAATGTTAAGCTGCGTGAAAATGAAACTGCAGGGCGAAATTGTCTAGAGATACAGATGAAATATGTGTACAGATGCGTGCGAAATATGTTAAATATATTTGAAACGTACTTCACGTGAGTGTACACGGGCAAAGTCGCTGGTAAGGAGCTCATTCTAAAGCCCCATTACTAATAGTCTGAAAACTACTAGCGACTTATTTGGGTAAACGTTATAATGTAGAGAGTGAAGGGTGGAGAAGAAGATGAGCAGACAGCGAGAGGGAAGGAGGAAATGGACATAGATAGGATGGAGGAGGACATGGACAGAGATGGGGGAAATTGACAGACAGAGGGTGGAGGAGGAGATGAGCAGGAAAAGGAAGGATGAAGGGATGAACAGAGGCATGGGGAGGAACAGTTAGGCAGAGACAGGGGAGGGGAGGTAATAAATAGAGAGATGGAGAGGAGGAGATGGACAGAGAGGGGAAAGAGGAGGAGATGGACAGAGGGAGGAGTACGAAATGTGCAGAGAGTCGGGGAGGAGGAGAGGAGCAGAAAAAGGAAGAATGAAGGAATGAATAGAGGTATGGGGAGGAACAATTAGGCAGAGAGAGGGGAGAGGAGGAGATGGACAGAGAGAGGAAAGAGGAGGAGAGGCACAGAGGGAGGAGTATGAAATGGGCAGAGAGTTGGGGAGGAGGAGATGAGGAGAGAGGGAGTGAAGAATAAAACGGATAGGGAGGGGGAACATGGAGTTGGACTAAAAGAAGACTGGAATAAGTACATACCCGAGCAACGCCGAGCACTCAGCTGGTTTATCAATAATAATTAGAAGGACTGCGCTGCCATCCACTTCTACCACACATTTACTTTTTCCCCGCAATTCAGACAGTGATGACTGATCGTGTAATATAGTCCGTTTTAATTTAGCATCTGAAGATTTTACGAGAGCAGAACGTCTTCTGTTTCCTGGTGGATCTGCTGAGGGAAGTTTATTTGAAGTTCTAACTTGTTAGGAAATATATTATTCGCTATTGAAAGTGGAATTGTGACGGAAAAGACTATGCAATTGTATCTAACATAATTGATCCTGCGAACAAAGTAATGTAAACAACGGAGTGTTAATATCGAAATAATTTTGTGTGACTCTGATTCAGAACCGGCTTCACTGTATCCGGCCTGTGTGGCCGTGCGGTTAAAGGCGCTTCAGTCTGGAACCGCGTGACCGCTACGGTCGCAGGTTCGAATCCTGCCTCGGGCATGGATGTGTGTGATGTCCTTAGGTTAGTTAGGTTTAAGTAGTTCTAAGTTCTAGGGGACTGATGACCACAGCAGTTAAGTCCCATAGTGCTCAGAGCCATTCACTGTATTCGTGTTAAACAGTGTCTTCTTCCTAAACAGTGTTAAATGGTTCGGTGAAAAGCTTCTTGATCTCAATATCCGTCAAAAGCTTTGGCATAGTTATTAGAAAACTCACTGCGAGCACAAAGAGAAATGGGAAAATCTACAGCACCACGTTCTTAAAGCACAAGATATCCGTGTTAATCAGACTTTTCAATGAAGCGAAACAAAGTACTGTATCGTCTATTCAACAAAGGCATGAAACCAGTCACTAGGATACTGGTCCAAAAACGTGTATACAAGTAAATAAGACGAGACTGGTGTTAGTTATGTAATGGGCAGTGAAGTTAAGATTCGTGTGCCACAAGAATATTGCTTCTAAAATTGCACTGGCGACTTTATACTGTAACAAGCTGTAGTCCACAGAGTGCATAAAAAAATATATATTGTAAAGCTTTGAAAAATGTTATTATATTAACCACGTCACGCGCTGATAGGCCAGAATGTAGATACCGTCACCGACACGATGTAAGTCATGTATTTGGTCTAAACTCGTGAAATGATGGTTTTATTTTAATTATTTAAAAATAGTACGTCGTGGTACGCCACTCTCTCCAAAAGAGTTATAATTGGCCCCACGTAACTGCAATTGTGGCGTTTCGTTTAAAGAAGTTATTACTTACGGCAGCAGTAAAATCAAGCAGTTCTTTTCTCCATCAAAGCTATAACTAATCGTATGATCTAAGAAATGGTACCAGGGCACGGTTTGGATAATTAAAAATAGAATGTTTCTTATAACTTACAGTGTATGCAAATGGCTAATCAATTACAATGTCTCTATATCTTTAAATCAAATAATCTCTTCTCCATACCATCTCTTTCTGAAAATCTTATTTTATTCCGGAATCATTTCGGTGTCCATAGGCTAACTTATCTCTATCATTAATCCACAGTAACCCAGAACATCTCCTTCTCCAAAAGACCAGAGAAATTGCTGTAACAACATTGTTAATAGCTAAATCAAAACACATTTTTATTAATTATCATTATACAGGCAACGCTCATTTAAAAATCGCTTATTCTGTTCCACATTTATGTCACTCACTTGCGGATGTCACTCGCATCGACAAACAATGGTTTTCTCTTATGACTCGACACACCAGATGCCAATAGGTTTCTATGTCGCTGATCGTCTGTATCTCCATAGAATATAACAAACATTGTTTGCGGGATGGAAAACGAGAAAAGAGGATTACCTGCCACTCTCTCTTTTCCTAAATCAATTATAATTTCATTTGGATGTTGAGAAAACTGCGTTTTTCAGGGTACAGAAACACGCACGTACGAACTGAATTGACTAATGCTAACAATCAAAATGGACACAGAATGTGTTGTCTTACACTGTCTCTCCAAATGAAAGTATTCTCTTCAGGGCGTGTGAAATTAAACAAGTTCATATTAGCTGTTATATAACTTTTTCAAACAATAATCCGTAGAGAAAAAATAAAAATTTCTCTTTCTCACATATTAATACATCCCTTCACACAATCTATCCTGCCATCCTAAGCTGACGTTAGTTAATCCAGGATACTACAGACGCCAAAAGTTTTGCCTAAGCAGAATAGTAAAAGGAGACCCCACACCAACAAAGAGGAGACCCTACTAAACGTAAGATTAGCTGTTTAAAACGAACACCTTACGGCTATGAATGGTCCTGTAGGTCGGCTCTAGAAAATTTGCTTGCTGTAGGAGGGATTCAGGGCTCGATTCCTGGGCTTGAGAAAGGGGTCTCTGTAGAAGAATGATTGTCCCTGACCGAAAAAATACGCACAAGAGTAAAAGCATATTAATTATCTGTCAAGGTATATCAACATATGATAGCTAATTTATTAACAACACTTAAAGCATCAATTCGTGCTTCACAGTTGGCAGTATTACATAAGTGTTATTATATCTATGATTGCAGTAAGAAACAATGAATATAATGAATATCGTAATGATGTTCCTTTAAACCTATGTTACAGACTGACAACATAGTTGCATTACTTATTACACAAATGTTGAAATGTATGTCCGGCTTGTTGGGTGCAAATATGTAAGCGTCTCTCTGTATTAGCATGGACACCTCTTAGCATATCTGCAGATACTGAGGAGCAATTACATATTCGTTCTTTTAGCACATCTGAATTTTCCAGTTGTGATTCGCAAACCCTCGCTTTGACATAATCCATAGGAAAACAATAAAGGACGTTAAACCAGGTGATCTCGTTGGACACTGAATGCAATCACCACGACCTATCCGTCGTTTGGGGTACACATTGTTGGGATATTCCCTAACCCCTCTACAATAATGGGGTGGTGCACCATCGTGCTGAAACCAGTGGCTCACAGCTAACCAAAGCATTTTCTAGGAAATGCCAAAGACTCAGCTCATTCTATAGGAATAGCAAATACAGCCGGACAGTTAGTCGAGCAAAATAAAGTGGTCCAATGATGTGGTACTCCAGAATACCGCACCACACATTAACGCCTCAGACCGCTTGCATGTGATGTGGTTGTAACCAGTGAGGATTTGCGGGAGCGATGTAATGTAGATTGTGTCTGTTGACAGTGGCGTTATTGGCGAAATAGCATTCATCTTTCCACAAAATCTCCCTGATGAAATTCGGATTTACCACTACTTTATTTACGAGACGCTTGCCCAGAATGATACCCGATTTTGGAAATCGGTTCCATATAGCTGTTGGTCTAGGTGCAGCTTAAAGGGTTGCCATTGTCATTCCTCCTGAATCCTTCTTATCGAAGACCTCGATCTCCCTAGGTCCGCTGCAGTTCTTATTTGTCCTAAATGTGATGGGAAAAAGGTATTACTGGGCGAGATCTAATGACTTTCATAATATTAATAAGAATGATAATTTCAGAATGATATTTCACTGTGCAGCAGAGTGTGCGCTGATATGAAACTTTCTGGCAGATTAAAACTGTGAGCACTACCGAGACTAGAGCTCGGGACTTTTGCGTTTCGCGGGCAAGTGCTCTACCATGAGCCATCCAAACACGACTCACGACCAGTCCTCACAGCTTCAATTCTGCCACTAGAACACTCGTCCGCGAAAGGCAAAGGCCTCGAGTTCGAGTCTCGGTCCGGCACACAGTTTTAATGTGCCAGTAAGTTTCATATCAGAGCACACTCCACTGCAGAGTGAAATATCATTCTGGAAACATCCTCCAGGCTCTGTCTAAGCCATATCTCTGCAATATCCTTTCTTCCAGGAGTACTAGTTCTGCAAGGTTCGCGGAAGAGCTTCTGTGAAGTTTGGAAGGTAGGAGACGAGGTACTGGCAGAATTGAAACTGTGTGGACGGGTCTTGAGTCATGCTTGGATGGCTCAGATGACAGAAAGTGTCAGAATGGTAATTATTACTATTATTATTATAGGTACAAATAATACTGCTACGTACATGCAACAGTACGATGACACTTTCGTTTACACTACATTGTGCCTACGTGTTATTTTCATTTAAGCTATGTTAACCGTGTGGGATGTAGACCAAAATACTCTATAGCGTTGCGGGCAACATCGAGTGCGCCACGGATTGGCCTTTCCGCGTCAAGACGTCGCGTTGGAAAACGTGAATACACCCTTCGAGCCTCAGATTTATGCAATGCGCTCCCCATAGATCAGTATCATATCGGTGCAGTCCTCGCTGAAGTTGTTGACTGTTTGATTGTAAGACCTGACTCGAACTAGAAGCAGACGGTCACAAGACCTTATCAGAGCAGAACCAGGAGGAAAACGCACGCAGGCAGCGACACAGCTCGGTGGCGGATCTCTCGTACCTGTACTTCCCTTTTGCACAGTAGTGACGAGGCAACCCTTCTTGCACTAACGGATGTGGGAAACATAAACCTACAGAAGACGGCTTGTGTGATCCACCGGGTATACATCTATACATGACACGACTTTCACATACCAATGATTGGCTATTGACACGAACTTCAGTTGAAAGATCCCTGTTGGATTTCTTTCATGTTGATTTCTTAAATCTATTGTCATTTACGGCATAAATTCCTCTTCTAAATTTACTGTGGCGTTTCTGACTATCTGGGAGGAGACTGAGCGGAGAAACGTGTTACTTTTACACATAAACAAGAACGATCTGTCACACTACTACACTTTAAAACACAGTTTATATGTAATTCATTTCGCACAGTCTCATCCGCTTTCTTTTATATACTGTATATGATAAGATAATGTCATCCCCCTTCCCTTCTGTGTGAGAGTATGAATGAGCAAATGTATTTCTAGTTGCATGCTTGAGGGTAGCAGACAAGCCTGTCTGCTAGAGAACAGTAGGACCAACGTCGGAACAGGTAGCTACGCTTTCTAAAAGCAGAGAGGTTTCCATTCCTAGTATGGTCCTGTCCGTCCCTTGTCATGTTGGTATAGGAAGCTGCCTCTCTGGCTACTTCCATTGGTATTTGTGAGCCACCCTCACGAAGGGACCAGGGCAGTCTATCCGCGGCGAGCGTCTGAAGTGGTAAGATCTCCGGCTAAGCGCGTGTCTGCTAAGTCCGTAGGACAATGGATTTCTTAAGTTCAGCCTAACTGAAAATTTAATCACCTTTATTTCAGGTTTAGCTCTAAAATATCTAATGTTATCTTAAATTGCAACGCAATGTATTTCGAGTGTGAAGTTCAGAATATATTCCGGTAGTTGCTTTGTCACTACTTTGTGAGTAAAGTGGAACCACGTGTTGATCAGTAACTCTAACTAAGATCATCAATCTTAAATGCGAATGTGCGTGAGATTATAACGTCTCGTCCTGACAATATTTTTCAATATAGCAACTTTTCTTTATGTTCAACCCAAGTGGGGTGTACTTTGTGAGACCAGTACCACGTGCTTATACAATTGTTTGACCCATCAGGTTAATAGTAAGACGATAGTAACCAGTTCGAGGTTTTTCTTTTGTAAATTGCTTTTCGATCTAATTTATTTTAATTACCAAATTATTGTGGAGTTACACTCTTTGTGTAAACCAAGTTGACCACGTGAAGCATGTGGTGAAATCATCAAAGTAGCCCTCAGCTATTCTTTTCGGGAAGATTTCACAGAGAGTTAGTATGAATTTAGTATACCAGTGTGTGGTAATTACGTGACGGACAGGATTGCGCTACGAACGTAACTTCTTTGGGTGAAAATTGAATCGGTTGGTTGTGGTTAATTTCCTCTTGCATATGTTTCAACGTTCTTCGTGTGTTATTTTATGAATGCAGTCTCCCAATCTTGGCTCCATATTTGATGTGTTCCGTAAGATTACAATCTCACATTTTCACAATCCTAAATAAGGCACCAGTTTAGTTATATATCAAGTTTAATATGCTGAAATTTCAATGATCAATGTTAAAATAAATTTTCAAATATAAATTGATTTATTTCCTTTTATTTAAATTCTCTTTTTTATATACATATCACCGGTTGTCGTATGACTATTAAAAGATTATAATTAATATTAGTCTGGTTGGGAATTTGGTAAATAATTAAATAATTATGACGTCCTCTTGGGTAAAATATTTTGGAGATATAATAGTCTCCCATTTGGATCTCCTGGCGGGGACTGACCAGGAGGATTTCGTCATCAGGAGAAACAAAACTGGAATTCTACACATCGAAGTGTGGAATGTTAGCTCTCTTAATCGAACAAGTAAGTTAGAAAATTTAGTAAGCGATATGCATAGGTTGTTTTTAGATATTGTGAAATTAGTGAAGTTTAGTGGCAGCAGTAACAGTTCTGGTCAGATGACTTCAGGGCTATAAATACAATTTCAAATAAGGGTAATGGAGGAGTAGATTTATTAATGAATGAGGAAACAGGAATGTGAGTGAACTACTATCAACAGCATAGTGAATGCATTATCATAGCCAGGACAGGCATTAAGCTCACACCCATCGCAGTAGTTCAAGTTTATATGCCAGCTAGCTCTGCACATGACGAAGAGATTGAAAAAATGTATGATGAGATACAAGAAATTATTCAGATAATTAAAGGAGGCGAGAATTCAATAGTCATGGGGGTCTGCAATTTGATAGACAGCAAATGAAGAGAAGGAGAAATTGTAGGTGGATACGGACTAGCGGAAATGATTTAAAGGCTAACACACTTGGTAGAATTTTGCACAGAGCATAATTTAATGACTACTGACACATGGTTTAAGAGCCATGACAGAAGAATGTTTATGTGGAAGAGACCAGGAGACACCAGAAGGTTTCAGACTGATTGTATAGTGATAAGAAAAGATTTCGGAACCAGATTGTAAATTGTAAGAGATGTCTAGCTGCATATGTGGACTCCGAGCACAATTTGTTTGTCATGAACTGTAGGTTAAATCTAAAGAAATTGCAAAAAACCGTAAGTAGGCTGTTTAGGTTTTTTTATTGGTAACGCCACGTAGCGCTCTGTATGAAAATCACTGGCTGTGCTGTGTGCAGTCTGTGGCTGCTTTGCATTGCTGTTTGCTATTGTAGTGTTGGGCAATTGGCTGTTAACAGCGCGTGGCGGTGCGTAGTTGGAAGTGAGCTGTCAGAAGTGGTGGATGTGGGGAGAGAGATGGCAGAGTTTTGAGAGCAGATGATGTGGACGTGTGTCCATCAGAGACAGTAAATTTGTAAGACTGGATGTCATGAACTGCTATATAAATTATGACTTTTGAACACTATTAAGGTAAATACATTGTTTGTTCTCTATCAAAATCTTTCATTTGCTAAGTATGCCTATCAGTAGTTAGTGCCTTCAGTAGTCTGAATCTTTTATTTAGATGGCAGTAGTGGCGCTCGCTGTATTGCAGTAGTTCGAATAACGAAGATTTTTGTGAGGTAAGTGATTCATGAAAGGTATAGGTTAGTGTTAGTCGGGGCCATTCTTTTGTAGGGGTTATTGAAAGTCAGATTGCGTTGCGCTAAAAATATTGTGTGTCATTTTAGTGTTGATCAGAATAAGTAAAGAGCGAAATGTCTGAGTACGTTAAGTTCTGCTGAGCTGTTTGAAAATCAAATAACGTAAGGGGTTTATCAGCACAGTAGTTCATTAATTTTTCTAAGGGGACGTTGCATATGTCGAACCTTAGCCGAGGATACCTGACTGGAATATTCTGATTTTTTCTTGTAATTTGTTTAATTAGTGTAGCTATTGTTTATTTCTAGTGCGTAATTATAGAGAGAATTTCCTTTGTAGTTGTAGTTTATCATTGCTGTACAGTAAAACAGTTGTGGCATGCATATAGATTTGCACCAAGTATTTCGCAGCTGCGCTTGAAATTAATGAGATATTATTTTCAGTACTATGCTAATGTATTTTCTTGTTTTTGCTCTTCAAATTGTGCTTTCTTGTTATCGTGTGAAATACGTGATAATTATGGCGTGAGAAAAACGTAACACTAGGCTCCAAAGTAAATTGAGAAATGATGGTGACGACGATATAGCTTATTAGCACCACCGTATAATGAATTAACAGACATTCAAAGTAGTAATTTGGTAACTATGCATAGGGAAATGGAGTGGGTGGCAAATAATGGTGTAGACAGTGAAACAGTTAGTGAACAGGGAAGCATTATCGATCGATCGGCCGGCAACAGCTCGCCTCAGGAGTCCGAAATGACAGGACACAATCTTGCAAATACTGTAGATTCAGGTTTTGGGTCCTCACCGTTTTCTCAAATAAGTCAAAACACGTTTTCTGCTTTTCAAAATGCGAATATTGCTGGTGCAAATGCACTACCGAATAGCACTGAGGAACATGTTTCAGACACCAGTGCATTGTTATTGCAATTAATGCAACAAATGGGACAAAAGCTTCTGCAGTTAGACACAATGGAACAACACTAGAGACAAACACAGCAACAGTTAGACACAATGGAACAAAATTTTCAAAAGTTAGACACAATGGAACAAAATCAAAGAAAAACACAGCAACAGTTAGACGGAAAGGAACAAAATCAAAAACAGTCAATGCAACAGCTTCAAAAGTTAGACACCACGCTTGAACAAACACGTGAAGGTTTAACTGCTGAGTTACTTAAAATCGAATCGAAATGTCAAAAAGTCTGTAATGACGTAAAAACACAAATTTGTGAGCATTACAGAATCACGTAGCAGCCATAAAGGAACTGCAAACTATTGTTCATGAAAATCACGACACCTCTCAAGCTAAAATTGACTCAGTTGCATCTACCGATTCGGTTACGCAACTTTCAAAAACTCAGGGAAACTTAAAGGACACAGTAGATAGTCTGAAAAACGATTTCAACACAAATGGACACTCTGAAACTTGTTTCAGAAAAACACACTGAGGAAATAAATTCACTATCGGAGAAAGTAGCCGAACTTTCGTATCAGTTCACTAACTTATCTACAAAGGTAGGTGGTTATCTGGATGACTCAAGACCCGTAGCCTTCACTGAGACAAGAGAGTATGAACAAATTAGAAAATTCAAACAAAATCAAAATGAAATCAATACACAGTACAAAAGAGAAATCCGGGGAGTACAAGATCAGTTGGCACAAGTAATACAAGAATTACATATTTCAGAGGACACTCGCGCTCCAATACAGGAAGAGGGACATAGAAATACGGAACAGCCACAAAATAATAACACAGGGCACTTCGGAAATTATGAAAGAAATTGACAAGGTGCACCGAATTTTGAGATGGAACCGCCGGAAAGAAGAATCAATGACCGATTTGCGACTCGCCGACATGATGAGTTTGACTATAAGCTGTTCATTACTACACGCAAATTCAAAACATTTAAGAATTCTGGCAACGACATTCATCCACAATCATGGCTTCATCAATTCTTTCAATGTTTTCCTCCCAACTGGTCGTTGGAGCACAGGTCAGAATTTATGTGTGGCTTTTTAGGGAATGAACCAGCTGTAAGAATGCGATCGGTCATTCACGATTGTAACAGTGAAGGAGAATTTTATCATGCCTTCCTCTCAGCATATTGGTCTCAAGCTACACAAGACCGAGTAAAACATAGCATATAATGATGAAACATTTTGAACAATCTGAATTTTCCTGTCTTGTGAAATATTTTGAAGACGTGTTGCACAAGAATCAGTACCTGTCAAACCCTTACAGCCCCTCGGAACTCATTCGCATTTGCTTAATCAAACTGCCTGAACAATTACGACATATTATTTTGGCAGTACGTTGCAAAGACGACATTGAAGATCTTCAGGGACTGTTACAAGAATTGGAAATTGACACTGACAATCTCGGAACGCGAAAACAGGAACACAGCAATTGCAGGTCACATCCGTCGCAATACCGCGATGACAGAAATAATAACTGGAAACGACAAGTCTATTCTTACAACGCGAATCGTGACCATAACAGACACCACCCGTATGACAACTGTTGGCAAAAAATAGTTACAGAGAAAGATCGCATTTCCGTAGTAATGAATATGACAGAGATAACCATAGAAACAGACAATATGGGAACCAAAACAATTATTAACAAGGGAGACAGAATAACTTCAGACGCGACAGTTCAGCACACAGTTACGATTAAGGGAAAAATTCTCCTCCATGGGACCGACAAAAAAGTAACTATCGAATCTACCGACGTGACGAATATCATCAGAACTGGCGGGATTCAAACAAGGCTCAAATGGTTCAAATGGCTCTGAGCACTATGGGACTTAACTTCTGAGGTCATCAGTCGCCTAGAACTTAGAACTAATTAAACCTAACTAACCTAAGGACATCACACACATCCATGCCCGAAGCAGGATTCGAACCTGCGACCATAGCGGTCGCTCGGCTCCAGACTGTAGCGCCTAGAACAGCACGGCCACTCCGGCCGGCCTTCAAACAGGGCAGGGGCCTCTCGACAAGGTGAATTTGTAGAAGTTAGGTGGTCTCCTAATCTTGTTAACGACGTGCGCCAACAAAGAGACAGACAATGA